>NC_037331.1:73120687-73729424 GCF_002263795.3 Bos taurus | reverse complement strand
TTGAAACATACTCTGTGACAAGAGACCTAATTTCTGCGTATAGGAAGTTTACTCCAAGTGAAATCTCAGATATGGTTTGCAGGCGACAGTTTCCATGTAAACTGTAATAGTTTACATGTTTACAGAATAGACTATTCTACGTGTAGAATAGTCTCTTTCTTGGGTATATGATGAGGTTAAAATAGTACATGTAACAAGAAATCTGTTTAAATTTTAAATTAACAAGAAGATTCTTTAGCAGTCTACTCCCAGGTGGCTCAGTGGTAAAGAATCTGGTGCCAAGCAGGAGATGTGGGTTCAATGCCTGGGTCAGGAAGATCTTCTGGGAAAGGAAGTGGCAACTTACCCCAATATTCCCATCTGGGAAATCTCATGGACAGAGGAGACTGGCAGGCTACAGTCCATGGGGTCACAAAGAGTCAGACATGACTTAGTGACTAAAAACAAACAAAATTAATGATGAAACTTGTCTACGCATGTACAGTATTGAGCTAATGACAACATGAAGCCCTCGTGATTAGGGAAATTTTCAAAATCTTAGCACCAAAAATATAAGTAAAAACTATTATTTATTTCAGTTGGAATATCTGAAATTCAGTACAAAAATGTATGTTTTAGAATGTTTTCACTAAACTTGATAAATGTCCAGCAGGTGATTTTGAAGTTTCTACTTAGTAGTAAAAGTTAAAACATTCTACCATTGTAGAAAGAACAGCATAATATTTACTAGTCACGTACCTTGGTCAGGATTTCATGTTGGAAAACAATTCCTAAATTTAAAAAACAAAGTGTATTTAATGTATTTGAGAACACTGTATTGAGTTTAGAAGTTTTGCTATATGGTAGGTATAAAATAGATTCAAAAACCAGTCTCAGATTGCTTGACACAGACTTTCTAGTAATGAAACTTATAATTTCTGGTACATTAGCATTCTATGAAAAAACAGTAAGTTATTTAAAATACAGGTTTTCTTTCATAACAAAATATTTTAAGGTAAAAAATTGAAAATGTCATTATCAGTGTTAGAACTAGTTTATCTGAGATTTTAAAAATAATTTAATGTAGGTGTCCAGCTATAACTACATACCTATAATGCATTCCTTACATCATTCAGAGAAACAGTTTAGAAACAAAGACGTGGAAACCCAAAGTGAACAAAATACTATGGGTATCATCAGTATGGTTATTTTTGTAAAAACAGGACCTTTACTAGCAAAATCCCTGAATATTAAGTAATGACATGGGTATGGCTTTTATATTTCTATATTAAAAAGGTTACCTGGATATTAGGGTAAAGAACAAAAATAAATAACAGAGTTAGACATAAATTGAACATTTTATTTTCTCCAAGCCAGCAGTTTTATATTATTTGACACTTTCTGTGATATAGTTGTCAGTCATGTGCTATCTACCAGATTGTTCTAAACTTAAAAACAAAACAATTTGTCCCTTAAAAATGTATCTGTCTAACATAACTTCTGAAGAGGAAATACATTTATGTAGTTCAAAATGTGAGAATAAAAAGTACTATATAGTGAATAGTCTACTCTCTCTGGCCAGTCTCTTAGATATTCTTACAGACTTTATGCCTTTCTCTTTTCACACAGAATTTAACATATTATACAAGCTATTCAAAACTTAAATTTCTTTTAAAAAACACTGATCTTGGAGGTCTTTCCATATCTATACATATAATAAGTCATCATTCTTATTTTTAAAACAACAGCTTGTGATTCTTTATATGGATTTCACACAGTTAATTTACAACCCCCCAACTGGTGAATATTTGTAGTAGGCTGTGTCATTGTTCACACCAATATCCATTTCCTGACTTCTGAGATCACATTTGTCTAGTCCTTTCCAGCCACATGTCTTGTTTTGACCAGTGAAATATGAGTGACAATGATGTATCACTTACGGTAAAAACTTTAAGGGACAGTGAATATTTTTTGTCGTATTCTGTCTCCTTCCCCTTCTCTCTCAACCAGACAAGAGAACCAGTACAATTCCTTTTCAACCTGGAAAAAGGTACTCCTTCCATATGAGTATAATAATTAGGACCTGTGCTAAACGCTATGTGTGAATGAGAAACACAATTGCTAAAATGCACAAAGCATATATTTTTTCATTTGTTGCCATAGCATTACTAGATGATCATAATTGATATGAAAAACGATACCAGAATTTGTGCACTACCATAACATAGACCTGTGTGTTGTCATCATCCTGGTTAGGAAATAAATGGCAAGAATTGTTTTGAGTTGGAAGGATAGAGGTCTACATTAAGTTTTGGAGAAACAGTGATAAAATGGTAGTCTGCAATAACTTGACAAGTCACTAACATCCTTCATAGTTTGGTGAAAAGATTGGGAAACAGAATATGAGTAGTGTGGGTTGTCTGTTAACTAGAAGAAGAAGAAAAAAGCCCAGAGCAGAAATTGCCAGTTTGAAAGGGAAAGTGGAAAGGAAGATAGTCCTGAGTTAGGACTTGTGGTTTGTAAGTGGAAATTGTGTCTTGATTTCTAACAATAAAAGGCAAAATTAAGAGAAAAAGCCTGTGAAATCAGCCTTGTAGCAAAGATCATATAAAACCTATGGACCATAAAACAAGAGCTGGGAACAGATTAAGTGGCTAGAAGTAGATTCAGTGTGTTAGAAAGACAGTTTATTTTAAAAAAAGAAAGAAAAGATAGAAAAGAAAAAGAGTAAGTGTACTTTTCTTTAAGACTGATAGCTCAAGGCAGGCACAGTTACGTATACATAGAGGGGGGTGTCTTAGGAAGAGTTGTGAGTTTGGCTATTTGTATTTACATAGTACTGGTTGAAATCAAATCAAATAAGAGGTCAACAAATTATTTCAGAGAGTTATCCTATTAAGACAAATGCTAACCTGAACTGAAGTAGACTGTCGTGTTTCTAACACTCTGTGGGCAGAAAATGGGCTGAGAAAGCTTTTCACCACTTAAAAAGTTGTCACATATCTTCTTCAGTTGTAGCCTAGGAAGATAATGGAAAAAGAATTGCCTCCCAGAGCGGGTACTTAAGGATCATGGATAACTGTGGCATGGGGACCGCTTTAAGGAAGACAAATCAAAGGCTTACTCTCCAGTTTCAGGACAAATGGTCTTTTCTCTATATGACCAGCGTGAATTGGCCTTGCTAAATATGAGTAATTGTTGTATGTTTCTCGCTATTTCTCCATCTAAATGGAGGTGTTCATAGCAGAGTTGTTGTCCTTATTTCACTAGTGTGTTTCTGGTAGAGAGTGTCCATCTGCACGTGGTAAATTGGAATGACTGAGACCTAGGGCTTCAATAGCAAAGAAGTAAATTGATGATGTGTTCTAGTAGTTGCCATTGGAGGGAGAGCAGTGAGTATCTGAGAAAGGAAACCAAAGGTTTGTGATCTGAAAAGAAGACTGGTTAGTCTAATTATAGTTCATCAATATTTAATTTCCTACCATGGAAGAGAATCGTAATCAGATTCCTTCTCTCATTGGCCAAAATTGGCCAAGTGCCTTGCTTCCCACCCCCCACCAAAAAAAAAAAAAAAAAAACCTAGAACTTATGTGGTCAGAATTTTTATAGCATGGGGTATATTTTGTCATTTTCTTTTCCATCACTGCAGCCCTCACCATTTCCAGACAGTTCCTGTTCCATAAGTAGATGGATGAATTATTTAAGCAGAATCCACATAAAACTTTACTGCTTTAAATGATTAAAATCCTCATGTTGTCTGTTACTTCAGCCTAATGTAGCCTACTCTGATATATAAGCTTTCTCCAGCTTTTTGCTCTAACAAATAAAACTACAATGATTTAACATACATCATTCCAAAAATGTGTCAAGGGACCTGAAGTTTAAATTCTCAAAAGTGGAATTACCACTTTTTGTTTACTAGGTGTTTATGAGATGCTTATTTATTAACACTTGACAGGAAAGTTCTGGTAGTATGTTTAAGATGGTGAATCTGGAAAGCAAACATTTTGAAAATGAGCAAAAATATTAATGTTTGTGAAAAAAACTCATACCTTGGAAAAAGCACTGTGTAAATTGTTTAAAATAGTTCTATGTGATTCTGAAGCATATATAACTATGTATTATAAAAAAATTTTATCTTCTATAAAGTTATAGATTCATAGAAATAGAATTTTCCAGCAAAGATTAAACTCTTCCATACAAAGAGTTTCCGTTTCAGTGGGTTTTGTACCTAATTAAAATATCTGTAACATCCGATTGTTTGAAAAAAACTATGTAAGGAAAGTATATATGCATTCACTAAGGAAATTAAGGTACTAAAGGGGGAAAATCATATGATAACATTGCCACATGTGTAAATAATATTTGCTAAGGTTCAGCACTCTGTAGTAGAAGAAACTCAACTAGGAATATAGGTAATTTCCTTTACCTAATAGATGGTATCTAAGAAAATATTTGGTAGACATTATTATTAATGAAATACTGAAAACTTTCTGCTTGAAATTAGGAATAAGAGGATGATGCGAGCTTATGACATTTCTATTAAACATTGTATTAAAGATCTTAACAGTGTTGTAAGTCGTGAAAAGGAATGAGAGACAGATCTGCCATTATTAAGACGACAGGACTGTGATTAGAGAAAATCCAAGAATGAACAAATAAATTTAGCATGGTCACTGACTATAAGATCAGTATATAAAATCAACTGCCCACCTATATCAGCAATGCACAACTAGAAATGACATTTCTAAAAGTTATCAACTAAGTGGGGAAAATATTACCACTTTATAATAGATAAAAGCCAGGAAATTTCTAGGAATAAATCTAATGTATACGATATCTCCACATCATAATTTTTCAACAGCAGCATTACAGAACTGCAAGTGCTACCACTGTATATAAAAAGAAGTGGCATACCATCAAGAAGAAAAATTAAAGTAGGCCTAAATATAGGGATTTATGATGTTTACTGATTACAATGTTCGGTACTATAAAGATGTCAGTCCTATATAAATTGATATGTAGCTTTACAGTCATCCCAATAAAATGTCTACCTATTTTGCCTTTTTGGAAATTAACTAGTTGGTTTTAAAATTTATATGAAATGCAAAGGAGAATCATTTAGGTAACAGAAGATGAATTTGGTCTGTGCTGTATTTCTCACACTCCCAAGGAAGTGCTTTTCCTCCTCTGACAAAATGAGGGAAAATCCAATTTTCTTTGTCATCACAATTTGTCAAAATACCTTTACCTCCCCTTCTCTGTTGACAGTCTCTGCAGTCCCCTTACTGTAATGCTAGGAAATCTTTCTTTTCTTGGCCTAGGGACTTTTAATTGCTTCAAAATGTAGTGTAGAAGGCATGGGTAGCTGAATTAAAGCTTGCTTAATGTTTTCTCACATAATTAAAGCCTGTATGAATTAAATAAAGACCTCCTTTGATCCAGTAGACAAAAGAACCTTCTTAGAGTTATACCTTTAACAAAATAACCTTTAATAGAACTAATATCAATACATCTCAGTAAGACCAACTAATTGATATCTCTGCTTCCAAGAATCCAAATGTCAACAAACAAAATTTACAAAGTCTGGACTTTAATCTTCTATTCATATATGACTCTTTCTTACTCTCAGTATGCCTTTCCCAATAATTTTCGATCTCATCAAACTCCTGGTCTCAAGATAAATTTCTGCAAAGCTTTCTCAGCCTTCTCATTCTGAATCAGGTGCTTCTCCTCTGTGTAATCTAGGGATGCTGCTTATTTCTCTCTCATGGATCATTGTAATGTAAATGTTGTGTTACAGAAATTTCAAATGCAATACATTTGTATTCAGTTCAGCTAAGCTTCCGAATAAAACAGACCCCAGTGTCTCAAAACCAATACAATGTCTCAAAACAACAGCAGTTTACTGATCACTCAAGTTAACAGTTCAAGGAAAGTGTGTCTAGTTCTTAGGTATCTCATCCATGAACTGAGGCATCATCTACTTTTTCTAGGACAGGACAGTCACTTGCATTCAGTGGCAGGAGACAATAAAACAAGAAATATGTACAGAGGAATTTCTTGTCTAGGTGTGGAAGTGCTACACATCACTCTGGCTATATTCCCTCGTGCAGAACTCAGTTAAGTGGTTCATTTAACTACGGTGTATCTGGGAAATATAGACTGGCTATGTGGCTAGCCACGTGGTTTATGTTCAGTTCAGTTACTCAGTCGTTCCGACTCTCTGTGACCCCATGGACTGAAGCACTCCAGGCTTCAAGATCTGTCAAGAATAGAGAAGAATGCTTTTTTTTTTTTAATTGCAGAATAATTTATTTACAATGTTGTGCTGGTTTCAGCCACACAACAAATGAGTCATTATGTATGAGTCATTATATATATAATCCCCTTATTCTTGAGTCCCATCCCACCCCTCCAGGATGTCACAAAACACTAGGCTGGGCTCCCTGTATTATATTATAGCAGCTTCCCACTAGTTATCTATTTTACACATGATAGACTATATACACACACTACTTTCTCAGCTTGTCCTATCCTTGCTTTCCCCCAGTGTCCACATGTCTTGAGAGAAGAATGCTTCTATTTGAGACTACTTTGGAAATGTCTTTGGGTTACAGCAAAGTGTTCAGTTCAGCTCGTCACTCAGTCATGTCCAACTCTTTGCAAACCCATGGACTGCACAATGCTAGGCTTCCCTGTCCATCACCAACTCCCAGAGCTTGCTCAAACTCATGTCCATTGAGTCAATGATGCCATCCAACCATCTCATCCTCTGTAGTTCCCATCTCCTCCTACCTACAATCTTTCCCCAAATCAGGGGGAAAGATTTCCCCAGTCAGTTCTTTACATCAGGTGACCAAAGTATTGGAGTTTCAGCTTTAGCATCAGTCCTTACAATGAATATTCAGGACTGATTTCCTTTAGGATGGACTGGTTGAATCTTAATGCAGTCCAAGGGACTCTCAAGAGTTTTCTCCAACACCAAAGTTCAAAAGCATCAATTCTTCTGAGTTCAGCTTTCTTTATAGTCCAAATTTCACATTCATACATGACTAATGGAAAAAACCATAGCTTTGACTAGATGGACCTTTGTTGGCAAAGTAATGTCTCTGCTTTTGAATATGCTGTCTAAGTTGGTCACAGCTTTTCTTCCAAGGAACAAGCGTCTTTTAATTCCATGGCTGCAGTTACTATCTGCAGTGATTTGGAGTCCCCCAAAATAAATTCTCTCACTGTTTCCATTGCTTCCCAATCTATTTGCCATGATCTTAGTTTTGTGAAGGCTGAGTTTTAAGCCAACTTTTTCATTCTCCTCTTTCACTTTCATCAAAAGGCTCTTTAGTTCTTCTTTGTTTTCTGCCATAAGGTGGTGTCATCTGCATATCTGAGGTTATTGATATTTCTCCTGGAAATCTTGATTCCAGCTTGATGTATTCTGCATATAAGTTAAATAAACAGTGTGACAATATACAGCCTTGACAGACTCCTTTCCCAATTTGGAACCAGGCTGTTGTTCCATGTACAGTTCTAACTGTTACTTCTTGACCTGCATACAGCTTTCTCAGGAGGTAGGTCGGGTGGTCTGATATTCCCATCTCTTTCAGAATTTTCCACAGTTTGTTGTGATCCACACAAAAGCTTTGGCATAGTCAGTAAAACAGAAAGCAGATGTTTTTCTGGAACTCTCTTGCTTTTTCGATGATCCCAGGGACATTGGCAATTTGATCTCTGGTTCTTCTGCCTTTTCTAAAACCAGCTTGTGCATCTGGAAGTTCACAATTCACGTACTGTTGAAGCCTGGCTTGGAGAATTTTGAGCATTACTTTGCTATCATGTGAGATGAGAGCAATTGTGCGGTAGTTTGAGCATTCTTTGGCATTGCCTTTCTTTGGGATTGGAGTGAAAACTGACCATTTCAAGTCTTGTGGCTACTGCTGAGTTTTCCAAATTGGCTGGCATCACCTCCATTAGCTTTGTTTGTAGTGATGCTTCCTAAGGCCCACTTGATTTCGCATTCTAGGATATCTGGCTCTAGATGAGTGATCACACCATCGTGGATATCTGGTTCATGAAAATCTTGTTTGTATAGTTCTTCTGTGTATTCTTGCCATCTCTTCTTCATATTTTCTGCTTCTGTTAGGTCCATACCATTTCTGTCCTTTATTGTTTCCATCTTTGTTTGAAATGTTCCCTTGGTATTTCTAATTTTCTTGAATAGATCTCTAGGTTTTCCCATTCTACTGTTTTCCTCTATTTCTTTGCATTGATTATGGAGGATGGCTTTCTTATTTCTCCTTGCTATTCTTTGGAACTCTGCATTCAAATGAGTATATCTTTCCTTTTCTCCTTTGCCTTTAGCTTCTCTTCTTTTCTCAGCTATTTGTAAGGCCTCCTCAGACAACCATTTTGCCTTTTGTCATTTATTTTTCTTGGGGATGGTCTTGATCATTGCCTCCTATACAATGTCACGAACCTGCATTCATAGTTCTTCAGGCACTCTATCAGATCTAATCCCTTGAATCTGTTTGTCACTTCCATTGTATAATCTAGTCATAAGGGATTTGATTTAGGTCATACCTGAATGATCTAGTGGTTTTCCCTACTTTCTTCAACTTCAGTCTGAATTTGCCAATAAGGAGTTCATGATGTGAGCCACAGTCAGCTCCTGGTCTTATTTTTTTCTGACTGTATAGAGCTTCTCCATCTTTGGCTTCAGAGAATATAGTCAATGTGATTTCAGTATTGACTGTCTGGTGATGTCCATGTGTAGAGTCTTCTCTTGTGTTGTTGGATGAGGGTGTTTTTATGACCAGTGTGCTCTCTTGGCAAAATTCTGTTAGCCTTTGCCCTGCTTCATTTTGTACTCCAAGGCCAAAATTACCTGTTACTCCAGGTATCTCTTGACTTCCTACTTTTCACTCCAGTCCCCTATAATGAAAAGGACCTCTTTTTTGGGTGTTAGTTCCAGAAGGTCTTGTAGGTCATCATAGGACCATTCAACTTTAGCTTCTTCAGTATTATTTGTTGGAGCATAGACTTGGATTACTGTTTACTGAATGGTTTGCCTTGGAAAGAAACAGATCATTCTGTCATTTTTGAGACTGCAACCAAGTATTGAGTTTTGGGCTCTTTTGTTTACTATGAGGGCTAGTCCGTTTCTTCTTAGGGATTCTTGCCCACAGTAGTAGATATAATGGTCATGTGAGTTAAATTCACCCATTCTAGTCCATTTTATTTCACTGGTTCCTAAAATGTTGATGTTCACTCTTGCCATCTTCTGTTTGATCACGTGCAATCTACCTTGATTCATGGACCTAACATTCCAGGTTCCTATGCAATATTGTTCTTTGTAGCATTGCACACTGCTTCCATCACCAGTCACATCCACAACTGGACATTTGCTTTGGCTCCATCTCTTCCTTCTTTCTGAAGTTATTTCTCCACTCTTCTCCAGTAGCATTTTGGGCACTTACTGACCTGGGGAGTTCATCTTTCATGTCCTATCTTTTTTGCCTTTTCATACTGTTCATGGGATTCTCATGGCAAGAATACTGAAATGGTTTGCCCTTCCCTTCTCCAGTGGACCACATTTTGTCAGAGCTTTCCACCATGACCCATCCATCTTGGGTAGCCCTACATGGCATGGCTTATAGTTTCATTGAATTAGATAAGGCTGTGGTCTATGTGATCAGATTGGTTAGTTTTCTGTGATTGTGGTTTTCATTCCGTCTGCCCTCTGATTGAGAAGGATAAGAGGCTTATGGAAACTTCCTGATGGGAGAGACTGACTGAGAGGGAAACTGAGTCTTGTTCTGACGGGTAACCATGCTCAGGAAATCTTTAATCCAATCTTCTGTTGATGGGCAGGGCTGTGTTTCCTCCCTGTTGTTTAACCTGGAGGCCTCACTCAGTGCTCCCAACCCTGCAGCAGGCCACCACTGACCCATACCTCTGCTAGAGACTCCTGGACACTCATGAGCAAGTCTGGGTCAGTCTCTTGTGGGGTCACTGCTCCTTTCTCCTGGGTCCTGGTGCACACAAAGTTTTGTTTGTGCCCTCCAAGAGTCTGTTTCCCCAGTCCTGTGTAAGTTCTGGTGACTCTACAGTGGGGTTAATGGTGATCTCCTCCAAGAGGCTTATGCCATACCCAGGCATATAAAAGCCTCTAATATAAAGTTCAAACAAATTCATTGTTTCTTGATGACAATGAATAATCCAAAATGTGCTTAATTATATTTCACTGTAGTCCTAATGGGTGTCATTATATTTCATTTCATTCATTCTCTGAATCTGTAACATGTAGAATCTTCATTTTACTCATTTGATTATGGAGTCAAAGGAAGATCATTCAGCTCTTTGAGGGTACTAGCTCAGCAATATGCAAATGGACCTTTCTCCACTCAACTGCATTGTTTTTAAATCATTGCCCTCATCTAGATAACAGTATTTTTTACATAATTGATTTTGAAAGTCACACTTACCACCACCACATTATGCTTCTTTATTAAAACACTTTCTAAAATCTAAGTTTTCAAAATTTATAAATATGCTATTCTCTTAATTGAGTCTCCAATATGAGTCTTTTTTTAGAGGCTCCCATTTCCTAGGGGTTGAAAATGAAATCCCAATATGGTGTTCAATGCCTTTCATACTCATGATTGCTATCTCCAACAGCCTTCCCTCTTCTCTTTACCCTTCTCCTCTGTACTTCAGACACAGGATACTGTTCCCTGCCCTTGAATAAAACAGGCAATTTTCAGTGTCATTCTTTCTTTCCTCTGCCAAAAATTAGCCTTTTCCCTTACCCCTTCTCTGCCTTCTTGATATAGGTGTTCTTAAAGGTATAACTCAAATGTTATACATTTTGCAAGGCTTCCCTTTCTTAATACCCATAATCTCAATCAATCACCATTTCCTTTTTGCTCCCACAGGAAATGTTTCTATTTGTTTTATAGCATTTATCACTGCAGACTTGCATTGTAGTTACTTGTGAATGTATCTCTTTCCCTTCAGATAGACTGAAATTCTTGATAGTAGTTAGAACATCTTATCCACCTTTTTGTCTCCAGTGTATGTACACAAATAAAACAGTTGTGGTATTGAATTCTAACAATCTGGGTACTTGTTTTATTAATGTTTTAAGAAAAAGTAAAAACCCAAAAATCTCTTATGTGTTTTTCTTTGATTCTTACAGAGAGACCTTAGAAATAGTTCTTGGGAAGTTTGAGAACATTTTGTAAACAAATATAAAAATCCACGTGTGAAAAGGGAAAAGAAAATATGTGTTAATGTTAACAACCTAAATGAATCTTTTAGAATAGCATTAATCAAGTGTTGTAAATGGATATTGCTTATATACTGCTTTAAAACCATATAACCTAAGCCACATGGGCTCCGCTAAGAATATGCAATGAGTATTTTAAAATTCTATGTAGATATACTTCAGGATGTGAGTGATCTATATACCAAGAATATATTTTCTATGGTTATGAAGGAGGGCGAAAGAACTTACTAGAAAATATATGGATGAATACAAATTTGCCTTTGACGGGCTTATGCAAGAAAGACAGCTAAGGTAGTTTATCAGTGACTGACAAGTACTTTGCAAGTCAGAAGACTGTTTTTTTGACTCTAGAATTAGAGGTCAGAACAACCTTTTTTCAATGGAGAAGGCCAACTTTTGCCTTTTTCCAGACCCTTTCATCTCCTATATAGACTAATTTCTGCTTTAATCAAAGAGTATTTTACAAAGAGCTCCAGGTCTACCAGATGGTGAGTATAAAATACATCTTCCTGCCAAAGATGTATTATATATTGTCTGTTATATAACAGTGTGAGCTGTGAATAGCCCCTTGTCCCCTGAGAATCAAACTTGTACCACCCACTGCCTTGGCCTGGGGTTCTTCCTCTGTGACTCTGCCTGGTACCAGTTGTCTGCTGTAGCTGAAGTCTTACCTAGAACTTCAGCTCTATTGTTTGCAGCTCGGATACTTTAACACTGTATGAAGCCCTGTTCTCTGGGTGATGAATCCTTTTCTGCATCTTCAGTACTAACTAAAAGCTTACAGAGATAAGCTTTCAACCTCAGACCTATTTTCTCCTATTACCTACTTTCTGGCTCTGTGCCTATGATATAGGTTTTGGCTTGGACTTCAACTTCTGACTTGGTCAAATTAGGGAAGGCTTTGTCTCTTAAGTCACTAAGCATAGAATAGCAGGACTCTCCCTTCCCATCTTATTTTCCAAAGAGCTAATCCTACAAATTGGGTCCATTTTCCCAGCTTGCTCTTATCTGCCTGTTTCTGCCCAAGTGGAAAAGATCTTGAAGTTTTTTGATCCAGTTTTGGCCTACATAAATGGTTACTTCAAAACGTTCCAATTTTTGTTTGCAGCAGCCACTCTTTTATCTGCAAATGAACATAATTTGTCCCTTGATTCCTCTTATGCAAGTGACCCAAGCCATATGACCTAAGCAATAATCACATGTGTTTTTGTGCATAATCACACTGCATGTTGCAAGTCTCTACACAGCATAATGTAGACATATTTAGAAGCTTTCATTCCTGTTTCTGTAGCAGATGTGAGCTTGTCTGTTACTCTGACATATTTAATGCCTATTAAACTTGTAGCTACTTTCTTTTCTCCTCCTCCCTTCTCCACACAGTCAGGGTAAGGGTATTAAGGCAGCTGGCACAAAGGAAATATCACAGTATGTCAGATTATGATATTTTATCATTGAATTTTGAAAAAACTAGCTGTGTTTCCTTAGGCAAATCATTTACCCTTTCACTGCAGTCATTTCCCTTATCTGTAAAGTGGAATAATTATATATTTTATTCTGAGAATTTAGAATTGGACTCAATGTAAAGGACTTGTTACAAAAGCATATTAAAGGCTTAGTGGATGTTAGCTATGATTATGGTAAACATTTTAAATGTTTATTAAGTAAATGAGACCAAATAAGAGCTCATTAGAGTAAGAAAACAAAGGGAAATTATTGTTTATGGAATACAAACTAACACTACCTGTGCACATAAAATCCAGGAGGATATTTTGATGTAATGATACTTTGAAAAGGAAAAAAATTGTATTATTTATGTTAGAAAGACATTAGAAACATAGCGAAAAAAACATGTATAGAAGAAAGTTTCAGTAGTATAATATGTTGTCAAGTTGGCAAATTAAAGGTAATAATTACAGAATGGTGATATTTACATGGTTCCTCTTTTTAGTTCATCCTTTTCAACAAAAAATTAGACATTTATTCATGAACAAAAGTACTTGTGTGGAAGTTGTGGGATCCAGCACCATATGCCAAGGGACCTATGAGGAGTCATTTGAGGAGTCTTGCCCATCTGAGCATCTAGCAATAAGTAGACCTTAGGTGTGGACTGTGGAACCAAAAGAGAAGCAAACTTACAACCTCTTTTGCTACAGTTGGGAAAAAAACCTGAACTGCTGACCTGGGCAAATTCTCACAGATGAGAGATTTATGAAGTCCAGCCTTCCTGACGGGAGATTCCAGCATGCAACTGGTGCTATGGAGATGGTAAGAACAACTTCAACAGTGTTGTCCCTCCCAAAGAAAGACTATACAATGATGACCTATCAGGGGGTGGTGCCCTGTCTCATAGGAGAAAAGGAGAGCAGTGAATGATTGCCCAACTACCCTGTTTCTCTCTAGCAGCGCTCAGAGTCCTGGGGAATCCAGTCCATGACTGGAGGACAGAGGAGATCAGGAAAGAGAAAAGTTTAAATAACATTAAAGGGAAACAGACCCTGATGCCTGTGCTCAGCAATAAATCCACTCATGAGCATGGGGAGTACCACACCTGTCACACAGGAGGAGTACTTCCTACTGGGGTCAGTAGTCATCCTGGGTACCCTGAGCACTCTGCACACCTCCTACCACTTTGCAGTCAGCTCCTGGTGTAGTAATGAGACCAAGCTCCAGTAGACAGAATATATTCAGATAAACTAAGAAAAAAGAGAAGGCCCAAATATCATAAAGGAACGAGGAGACATTATGACTGACACCACAGAAATACAAAATATAATGAGACTACTGTAAACAGCATAATGTCAATAAATTGAATAACTTAAAAGAAATAGAATCCTAGAAACACACAACCCACTCATCTGCATTGGGAAGAAACAGAAACTGTGAGTACACATGTAATGAGTAAAGGGATTGAATCAATAATCAAAAAGCTACCCGCACAGAGGAGCCCTAGATCAGAGGTTTCACTGGCAAATTCTATCAAACTTTTAAAGAAGAATTTTTTCTTATCCTTCTCAAAGTCCTCTATACTTGCAAACTTAAGGCTAGCATTACTCTTTTACCAAATCCAGGAAGGGACACTACAAAAAAAATGAAAACTAGAAATTATCCCTGATGAACACAGATGTAAAATTCTCAACAAACTATTAGCAAAGCAAATTCAACAGCACAGTAAAAAGGGTCCTTCACTAGGAACAAGTGGGATTGATCCCAAAACCATCTCAAGGATGATTCATCAAAAACAAATGGGGAGGAGGGTTCAGGATGGGGAACACATGTATACCTGTGGTGGATTCATTTTGATATTTGGCAAAACTAATACAGTTATGTAAAGTTTAAAATAAAATTTAAAAAAATCAATAAATGTGACACACCACAATAACAGAACTCAAGATAAAAATGATCATCTCAACTGATGCAGAAAAAAATGTTTGACAATATACAATATCTTTTCCTAATAAAACTGAGTATAAGGAGAATATAATATAAAAGGACATATATGGCAAACCCACAGCTTAAAATAATATTCAATGGTGAAAAACTGAAACCTTTTTATTTAAGATGAGAAATAAGACAGGGTGCCCACTCTCACACTCTTATTTATCACAATACTGATAGTCCTAGCTGTAGAGATTAAGCTAGAAAAGACAATAAAAGGCATTCAAACTGAAATGAAAGAAGTAACATTGTCATTTGCAGATAATATGATTTGAACTCTTAAAGACACAATCAAATAACTGCTGAAACTAGTCAATTAATTCAGCAAACTAAAAAGCAAAATAAACAGCCAAAAAAGGCAAACTATGTGATGGAAGAAAATATTTGCTATTCATATATATATATATATATATATATATATATATGCACACACACACACATATACATATATAGGATGGGGGCTAATATCTAAAATATACAATGACCCTATACAGTTGGATAGGGGGAAAAAACACCAATACAATAAAAAGGTCAGGGGAATTAGATATTTTTTTCAGCAACATCCAAGTGATTAACAGCTACATGAAGAGATACTCAACATTATAAATAATTGGGGAAACAGAAATCAAACCCACAGTGAGCTGTAACCAAACACCTCTTAGAATGGCTATCACAGAGACAAGAGATAACTAATATTGGCGAGGATGTGGAGATAAAGGAACCCTTCTACACTCTTGGTGGGAATGTAAATTGGTTCAAACACTATGGAAAATGTGGAGGTTCCTCAAAAAATTGAAAATAGAATTACTATATGATCCAGCAATTGTATTTCAGAGTATATACTGAAAGGAAGTGAAAATAGATATTGAAGAGATATATGCACTCCCATGTTTATTGCAGCATTATTCTCAATAGCTAAGATATGGAAACAACATGAGTGTTCATCAATACATGAAAGGATAAATAAAATGTGGAATACAAACATACAGCTATTATTCAGCCACGAGAAAGAACATCCTGCCATTTGCAACAGGAATGGACCTTGAGCACATTATGCTAAGTGAGATAAGTGAGACACAGAAAATCAAACACTTTGTGATCTCAATTCTGTGTGGAATCTGAAAAAGCCAAACTCATAAAAACAGAGTAGAAATGTGACTGCTAGGTGCTGGGGGTGGGAGAATTGGGGAGATACTGTTTAAGGTAAAAAATTTGCCACCAATAAAGTCCTGGATGTCTAATGCACAACATAGTGATTATAGAAATAATACTGTCTTCCAGTTGCTAAGAGACTAGATCTTAATTATTCCCAACATACACACAAAAAGATAATTATGTGATCTGATAGAGGTGTTAATCATCTTGCAATATATAAATGTATCAATAAACACACTGTATACCTTAAACTTACAGGCTGTAGTACTTCAGTTTTGTCTCAATTAAAAAAAAACATTAAAGTAATAAATGATACAAGCACTGTGTATTCTAGACCAGCCTGCTTAACATAAAGTTCTATGTGGACAGAAATGTTCTTAATCTGCAAGACCTGCAATGGTGGCCAAGAAGTACACCCCAATACTCACAGCAGCACTATTTACAATAGCCAAGATATGGAAGCAATCTAAGTGTTCATCAATACTTGATTGGATAAAAAGATGTTATGTGCATATATAATGAAATTTTAGCCATAAAAAAGCAATCAAATCCTGCCATTTGCAACAACATGGATGGACCTGGAGATTATTATGCTTAATGAAATATGTCAGGCAGTCATAAAAAGTGTATGTACTCAGGTGTTCAGTCGTGTCCGACTCTATACCCCCATGGACTGTAAACTGCTATGCACTTCTGTCCCTGGGGATTCTCCAGGCAAGAATACTGGAGTGGATTGCCATGCCCTCCTCCAGGGGATCTTCCCAACCCAGGGATCAAACACAGGTCTACCACATTGCAGGTGGATTCTTTACTGTCTGAGCCACCAGGGAAGTCCTAAAAAGTGTATATTATCACTTACATGTGGAATTTAAACAATAAAACAAAGGAATAAAGCAAAATGGACTCACAGTTATAGAGAACAAACTAGGGGTTACCAGTGGGGGACAGAGGATGAAGAGATGCAAAATACTATGTATAAAATAAACTATAAAAACATATGTCACAGGGAAACACCTATAATTTTGAATTGAGTATAAGCTATAAAAGTATTGAATCACTATGTTGTACATCTGAAACACATAAAATGTAAATCAACTATACTTCAACTTAAGTTAATTCACTAGTGAATTCTGGCTAATGAAACTAAGGATAATATTTTAATTTTAGATTTTACGTATTTAGTAAAGAGAGGTAGAGAGCAATAAATAGTTAATTTCTCTCATTTCCACAATTTAGGTACCTGACATATGTAAAAATACACAGAATCTCTTAATGCAAAATTTGGATGAAAACAGCATGGTTTCTGAAGGAGAAAACATAACATGAGTAACTTTTGCAGTTTTAGAATAGGATCAATACATATGATAAGAGACAGGTTAATTTATATTTTGCTTTCATTTTTGTCACACATGCTAACATTTTTGATATCCAAAGACCCAAGAATTTTGTATTATCATGCAGTTATTAATAATTATTAATCAATGATTAATGATCTAGGGAAAAATGATATTCTGAATAGCCACTAATTTTTTTTTACCCCAGGCATTGGTATACATTTCATTGATATGTGTATGCTGTTTGTTTTCACAAGATTTTTAAAAATTAACTTTATCCATGAGCTTCACTATTAATAATTACAAAATCTGTCCTGTCTATAAAACCTGAATTATTTATGTTTCCACCAGCCAGCCTTAAACCTATTTCTGTCTTGTTTCCTCTTCTACTACTTTCTATTGTGAATTTTAGAACTACTTAATAAGCTCTTCACTTACATAATTTGGTATCTATATTCTGCTAATCCATAGGAATTTAAGTTATATTTGAGTTATATTCTTAGAATGATCTGTTAATACATAATTGTTGTATTACATTCTTAATAATGAGTTAATAAAAATAATTCTTAATTATATTAATGGGCTTCCCCGGTGGCTCAGAATCTTCCCCGGTAAAGAATCTGCCTGAAATGCAGGAGACCTGGGTTTGTTCCCTGGGTTGAGAAGATCCCCTGAACAAGAGAATGGCTATCCACATCAGTTTTCTTGTCTGGAGAATTTTATGGACAGAGGAGCCTGATGGGCTACAGTCCGTGGACTCGCAAACAGTTGGACATGACTGAGGTGACTGACAGTAACAATCATATTAATGTAGTGAAAGAGTTTTATATCTCCAAAGACTTTATTTCTTTAGTGCATCAATAGTTTATAAAACAGATTCTAACAGAAGGATTTTCTTAAATTTGTCAAAATTGGGAGTTAACAAAGTACTTCAATTCTCTGTTGACATTGTAGCACAGAACCCCTACACTTGTCATTGAAAATTCCATTTGATTTCTCACAAAAGCATTGTGTTGATATTTAGATTGTATCAACAGACTTGAAAATGTTAGATCTATAATACATATTTGGTTTATGGCATTTCTCTAATTCATTTATTTTTCCATTAAATCATTTTTCTTTAGGCTTCTTTTATTTTTCAAAGGAATATGTTCTTTTGACTTTTCAATCATAATTTATAAACTTTTCATATCTCATGCTTCAGAATGTGAGTTCATTTTTATTTCACAAGTCTGTATACTTCTAATTATTCTGAAAATAACTAATTAAGAGTGAAATCTAATTAGATGAAAATAACATTGGCAGTTATAATTGTCTGTTCAGATTTGCCATAAATATGATTATTTTTAATATCAAGTTCACCAACTGAGTTTTCTGTGAGTTCATCATAAATATAAAAATTTTAGTCTGACTTTTTGTTAAAAAAAAATCAAACTATATGCATGTCTATGTCTTTTCAATTTTTTAAAAGACTAAGAATGATTTTCTTAAAACTTGTATTGTTTCTGAGGAGCTGCATATACTTTTCTTTTTTCTTCCAGTTTTATTGAAATACAATTGACATACAGTACTGTATAAGTTTAAGATATACAGCATAATTATTTGACTTACTATATCATGAAATATTTACCTCAATATTTTCAGCAAATATCCATCATCTCATATAGATTCAAAATTCAAGAAATAGAAAAAAATATTTTCACTTGTGAGAACTCATGATTTACTCTCAATAACTTTCATATATAACTCATACCAGTGTTAATTATATTTATCATATTGTACATTACATCCCTAGTACTTACTTATAACTGAGAGTTATTACCTTTTGACTACCTTCACCCAATTCCCAAACCCCTGCTTCTGGTAGTCATAAATCTAATCTCTTTTTCTATGACTTTATTCTTAAAGTATAGTTGACCTACAGCACTATGTCAGTTACTACTACACTACATGGTACTTCAATATTTCTATGCATTTCAAAACGGTCATCATGTTAAGTCTAGTCACCATGGCATATCATTTCTCTAAAGAACCTAAATACTGACCCAATCCAGAGAGACACAGATTTATTCAGTCTGTACTGCATAACCTCATCTATTTATTCTGACCTATTGTTATACAAAAAGTATTTTTACAAAACATATTAGCAGATCACATTTTTTCACATTCATTATTTTCTTGATATCTCTGAAATGATTGGTTGCTTCAAGTTTACTGACTGGTTGGTGTACACACGTGACTCTGTAGACATCCACCCTTACTCCTCTCCAGATTCACATGCACTTGGATAATAGTGTATCCAGGCAATCCTGTCTTTCTGGGAAGTTATCATGTTCATC
Source organism: Bos taurus (assembly GCF_002263795.3). Lineage (NCBI taxonomy): Eukaryota > Metazoa > Chordata > Mammalia > Artiodactyla > Bovidae > Bos > Bos taurus. The sequence goes on along the minus strand of NC_037331.1, from coordinate 73,709,895 downwards.
TAATTATACAGAAATTTATCCATGAACTTTCATCTTAGTGAAATAAGTGAGAACATATGGAAACACAGGTGTTTGATTCTTCATGACTGAATTAAACCTACATCATGTGTTAATTGTACAAGGAAACTTCTATATCATACTAGAAAAGATGTATAAAGCTTGTATGAGATCAGATGATTCTACTTTTTAATCCACAAGAATTATTTTCACTGTAAAAATAGGAAGATAATTTGTAGGGTGGACATTGTAACAAATATGCAAAATTTCCATGAAACATGAATGAATGTGTAAGTGTTCAAGTCATGGTTCTTTTTATTACAGGGTAGTATATAATAGTTTCATCAAGACACCAAAGAAATTGGTTGCACACACACACACACAAATAGCAATATACAAGAACCCAGCTTCCCCATCCTCCCACAAAGATCAATGACTGGACAGCTATTCACAGAAAAGACTCTGGTAGATCACTTAGGAAATTTTAGCAATACCATGGAACAAAAAGTCAGAATAATCACACAAGAGAAGAAGCTTCATTTCACCTGTATCATCACATCTGGCAAGTCCGCATTATTCTGTGGCAAGAAGGAATTTCCCAGCTAGAAAGTTTCTCTCACCAGGAAAAGAAGCATAGTGTGAGAAACCAGCCTCTCCAAGCACTGTGCAAAGGTCCTACCAGAGTTTTACTCTACCCAGACTGTCAAAGCTGAGGAATATAGAGTTGGCAGGAATGAGGAAAACAAGCAGAGACTACTATTAGCAGTCACACATGGGGCATGATTGTGGTTCAGAGAGACGTTCTAGCCAAACCCAGCAGCTTCTCTATGATAGCACAACCACTGCAAACCCCCTGCAGGGTATCACCACAGAAATGTCTGCATTCACTAATGCCAACCACCTCACTCCCTCTCTGCCCTGCCAGCTGTACACTATAACCAGCCTCCATAGCAGTGTGCACACCACAGAAGAACACACCAACATCAGGGCCCCTTCTCATGGGTGCAGATCACACTCAGTGCTTGCTGGCCACCACCATGTCTACAGTGCGACAGCCTCTACAGCAGTGCACCTGTGTGTTCCCAGCTAAACCCCTATCACTGGCCTCAAGTGCAGTGTATAGGCTCAGGGGGAGAGTGTGGGGCTACATGTGACTGCACTGATCCCAGAGGCCATACAATTGCTTGCAGGCCCAGCCTTCTGTCACAGCTGACACCACTGTTCCAACTTGTAACTAGCCCTTCCACATGTGTACCTGCATGTCCACCCACCTGATCCTGTCACCGGTCTCCACTGCACTGTGCACACAGACATAGAATGTGCAGCCACAGGAGAGCACCCTGACAGCCAAGGCCTTGACAGCTGCAAGGAAGCCTATAGTTGGTTCTGGCCTTGCTACCTGCCTCAACCCCAATCACTACCAGAGTGTCTGCCCCTGCTTCTGCCGCTATATAGGCAACTGCAGTTGACCCACAGAGCCAAGTGTGTGAAAACCACTGTCTTTAGCCATCACTGCTTCCTGGTTCTTAGCTACTGAAATGAGAAGAGCCACTTAAAGACCCTGTGGACCCACCACAGTGCTCACCAAGGACAACACAGTTGTTGACACTGTGGACACTAGTGACCTCAGAGACATAATACTCTGCCCAGATTGGATGTTTTCATGTGCTCCTGAGCTTGAAACCCTATACTAACAGACCCAAGGTCACAGCATGATGTAGTGAGCTCCTATTCACAGGTAAAACTTTTCCCTTTTTGAAATCAATCCATTAACTCTCGAAGAGGTAGCTGCTGCTTCAAATGTGCAGACATCTACACAAGGCTACAGGGATCACAAAGCATCAGAAGAATATATCTACAAAAGAAATATAGCAAAACTATAGTAACTGACCACAAAGAAATGGAGGTCAAAGAAATCAACTGTTCATATGCTTGAAGAGCTGCAAGAGAACACAGATAAACAACTTAACATCAGAATACAATACAGGACTAAAACAGCAGTTCATAGAGAAAACATAAAAGAACCCAATAGAAACTTTGGAGATGAAGAATACAATGACTGATCTGAAGAAATCAATAGAAAGCTTCAATAGCACTCTTGAACAGGCAGAAGAGAGAAATCAGCAAACAAGAAGAGTCTGAAACGACCCAACCTGAGGAGAGAAAAGAATGAAGAAACCTATGAGAGTTAAGGACAGGACATCAAATTGATAGTGTATGAACTACTGGAATCTCAAAGGAAAGGAGAAGGGGGGAAAACGAAGAAAGCTTTTTAAAGAAATAATGGCTGAGAACTTCTCAAACCTGGGGAGAGATTTGGACATCTAAGTTTATGAACTGAGAGGTCACCTTAAAATTTCAATCCAAAAGGTTCTTCTCCAAGACATATAATACAACTGTCTAAAGACAAAGAGAGAATTTTAAAATCTTCAAGAGAAACAAATGATTTTTCTCATACAAGGGCACTGCAATAACGCTGTCAGCATGTTCCTCAGACACTACAGGCCTGGAGAGAATGGGGTGACATATTCAAAGTGATAGAAAAAAGAAATTACCAACCCAAAATACTTAAACCATGAAAGCTGTCCTTCAGAAATAAAGGAGGAATAAAGACTTCCCCTAATTTAAAAAAAGCTGAGGAAACTCATCACTACTAAATATGACTTACCAAAGAAAAAAAAAGTTGAAAGGAGTTTTCAAGCTGAAGCAACAGATCTCTGGTTAATTGGTGAAAACATACAATACTAGCTGAACTTTATTGTATATTAACACAAACTGAGATGCTAACTTAATTCTACAATAAAGAATAAAGGACAAAAGTATTAAAAGTAGCTTTAGTATAAACAATATGCGAATGAATACAAAATAAAATAAAGATATAAATGGTGACAGCAAAAAAATGTGGAGTAAAAGAATACTCATATATGTGATTAAAATTAAAATTTTATGAGTGTAAAATACACCTTTTTGTGTATGTATGTGTATAGTTTTTATCTAAGTCTCATGAAAACCACAAAGCAAAATCTACAATAGATAAGCAAAAGGTAAATAGAAGTGGATCAAAGCACATGACTGATGAAAATTAGTACTTTACAAAGACAGGCAGCAAGAAAAAAAGAAAAAAATGAAGTACAAATAGCCAGAAAACAGAATAAGGTGTCATTTATAAGTCCTTACATAACATTTATACTCTAAATGTAAATTGAACTGAATTCTACAGTCAAAAGGTATAAACTGTCTGGAAATAAAACAATCAAATAATACCCAAATATATGCTGCCGAGTAAACTCATGTCAGCTTTGAGGACATGTATAGGAGTAGCCCTTATGGTAAACAAAAGCTCCAAAATGCAGTACTTGGGGGCAACTTAAAAAATGACAGAATAACACCAATTTGTTTCCAAAACAAATCATTCAACATCACAGTAATCCAAGCACAGACGCCAAAGAAGCTGAAGTTGACTGGTTCTATGAAGACCTACAACACCTAGTACTAACACCACAAAAGAGATGTCCTTTTCATCATAGGAGATTGGAATGCAAAAGTAGAAGGTAAGTTAGGCCTTGAAGTACGAAATGAAGCAAGGCAAAGGCTAACAGAGTTTGGTCAAGAGAACACACTGGTCATAGCAGACACCCGTTTCCAACAACACAAGAGACAACTCTAGACATGGACATCACCTGATGGTCAATACTGAAATCAGATTGATTATATTATTTGCAGTGAAGATGGACAAGCTCTATACAATGAGCAAAATCAAGACCTGGAGCTGACTGTGGCTGCACTCCTTATTGCAAAATTCAGACTTAAATTGAAGAAAGCAGGGAAGAACACTAGGGCATTCAGATATGACCTAAATCAAATCCCTAAGATTATACAGTGGAAGTGATGAATAGATTCAAGGGATTAGACATGGTAGAACAGGGTTCCCTGAAGATCAATGGACAGAATTTCATAACACTGTACAGGAGGCAATGACCAAAATAATCTCAAAGAAAAAGTAATGCAAAAAGGCAAAGTGATTATCTGATGAGGCTTTACAAATAGCTGAGGGAAAGAAAAGAGCAAGGCAAAGGAGAAAGGGGCAGATATAGTCAACCGAGTACAGAGTTACGCAGAATAGGAAGAAGAGATAAGAAGGCTTTCTTCAATGAACAATGAAAAAAATAAAGGAAAACAATAGAATGGGAAAGACTTAGATATCTCTTCAAGAAAATTAGAGATATCAAGGGAATATTTCATGCAAGGATGGGCACAATAAAGGACAGAAATGGTAAGGACCTAACAGATGCAGAAGAGATAAAGAAGAGATAAAGAAGAGATGTCAAGAAAACACAGACTGTACAAAAAAATCTTAATGGTCCAGATAACCATGATGGTGTGGTGACCCTCCTAGAGCCAGACTTCCTGGAGTGTGAAGTCAGGTGGGCCTTCAGAAGCATTGTTAAGAACAAAGGTAGTGGAGGTGATAGAATTCCAGCTGAGCTATTTAAAATCCTAAAAATAATGATTCTGTTAAAATTCTGTACTCAATATGCCAGCAAATTTGGAAAACTCAGCAATTGCCACAGTCCTGGAAAAGGTCAGTTTTCATTCCAATTCCAAAGAAGGGCAATGCCAAAAAAATGTTCAAACTGCCATACAAATGCACTCATTTCATAAGCTAGCAACATAATTCTCAAAATCCTTCAAGCTGGACTACAGCAGTACACGAACCAAGAAATTCCAGATATACAAGCTGGATTTATAAAAGAAAGAGGAACCAGAGATCAAATTGCCAGTATCCACTGAGTTATAAGAAAAGCAGGAGAATTCCAGAAAAATATCTACTGCTTTATTGACTATGCCAAAGCCTTTGACTGTGTGGATCACAAAAAACTGTGGAAATTTCTTAAGGAGATAGGAATACCAAACCATCTAAACTGCCTCCTGAGAAACCAGTATGCAGGTCAAGGAGTGACGGTTAGAACCAGACATGGAACAGGGACTGGATCAAAACTGGGAAAGGAGTATGACAAGGCTGTACGTTGTTATCCTTGTTTAACTTATATGTAGAGTACATCATACAAAATGTTGGGCTGAATGAATCACAAGCTGGAATCAAGATTTCTGGAAGAAAAACCAACACCCTCAGATGTGTGGATGATACCACTCTAATGACAGAAAGCCAAGAGGAAATAAACAGCCTCTTGATGAAGGTGAAAGGAGAAAGTGAAAAAGATGGCTTAAAATTCCACATTCACAGAACTAAAATCATGGCATCCACTCCCATCCCTTCATGGCAAATAGATGGGGAAAAAGTAGAAACAGTGATGACTCTTATTTATTTCCTTGAACTCCAAACTCACTGTGGATGGTGTCTGCAGCCATGAAATTAAAAGTTACTTACTACTTGGAAGGAAAGCTATGACAAATCTAAACAGTTTATTAAAAAAACAGTACTCAGAAACAGTACATTGGACAAACGTCCATGTATTCAAAATTATGGTTGTACTAGCAGTCTTGTGTGGATGTGAGAGTTGGACCATAAAGAAGGCTGAGTGCTGAAGAGTTGATGCTTTTGAACTATAGTGTTGGAGAAGACTCTTGAGAGTCCCTTGGACTTCAAGGAGATCAAATCAGTCAATCCTAAAGGAAATCAACCCTGAAAATTCATTGGAAGGACTGATGTTGAAGCTGAAACTCCAATACTTTGGCCACCTGATGTAAGAGCTGACTCAATGGTAAAGACCCTGATGCTGTGAAAGATTGAGGGCAGGAGAAGATGGCGACAGAGGATAAGATGGTTAGATGGCATCAATGACTTGATGGACATGAGTTTGAGTAAACTCAGGGAGATAGTGAAGGACAGGGAAGCCTGGCATGCTGCAGTCCATGGGGTCCCAAAGAGTCTGACATGACTTAGCCACTGAATAACAACTATAGTGATGGTCTATAAAAGAAGGGGTGAATCTATTTCTATGTGTAAATATTATATAACTCAGTTTCCACTTTTAAACACAGTGTCCAGGATTTATTCCAAAATTTGAGACATAAAAATGCATGGGGAAAAAGAAAGATCCATTGTCAAGAGACACTCAATCCACAAAACCAGGCCCAGAGACTATCCTGAAACTTGAAATATCAGACACTAAAATAATGTACCTTGGCTCAGTGGTAAAGAATCTGCCTGCAACGCAGGAGAGCCAGGTTTGATCCTTGGGTCAGGAAGATCCATTAGAGAAGCAAATGGCAACCCACTCCAGTATTCTAGCCTGGAAAATCCCATGGACAAAGGAGCCTGGCAGGCTACAGTCCAAAGGGTACAAGAGTCAGACAGGACTAAGTGACTAAATTACCATCACCACATGATTCATATATAAAAAATTATAGTAAAATGAAAATATAGAGAACATGTATGAAGAGATGAGGAATTTTATCAGAGAAAATTAAAACTATTTAAAACTACAGGAAACTCAAGAAATCAAAAGGTTATCAGAGAAGAGGTGTCCTACTAGTAGGCTTTTAGCAATAAAATGAACATGTTCCAGGAAGAATCACTGATCTTTAAGATAGTTTAATATAAATTATCCAAACTGAAAGACACAATGAAAAACATAATTTAATAGAACATCCAAAACATTGGGATACTGTCAAACCATCTACCACATGTAGAATTGGTATCTTAGTAACGAGAGAACAAGATGGAACTATTTTAATACATTATTGACTAGAAACATTATAGCCATATTCATTAGTGTCTTCAAAAATCCCCCGGGCAATAATGTGTTAAGAGATAATAGTCCAGAATTTTTCAAATTAATGAATTTCAACAAACCAAAGTTAAATACCCTTTCCCAAATATAAAGAAAAATTCTGCTTAGGCATATCATAGTCAAATTGTGGAAAACAGAATGATAAAGAGAAATCTTGAGGGTATACTGTGAATAAAAAACAAATGTAACAATTTCAACAGAAGCACCATGAGAAAATTTGAACCAGAAGGCAAAAGAAGTAAAAACATGGAGTGCTAACCACTGGCCTATCAAGGAATTCCTCTTTTTTTCCCCCATTATTAAAGACAAAGGTATGGCATCCTTAAAAATGGGGGGAAAAAAGAGGAATTTCTTGGTATTCCAGTGGTTAGCACTCCATGTTTTTACTTCCAGGGACCAAGTCTGATGCCTGGTTGAGGAACTAAGATCCCACAAGTTGTGTAGCATGTGCCCACACACATTAAAACAAAACAGAACCCTGTCGATCCAAGATTATATACAACAGGAAAATAGCTTTCAAAAGTGAAGGAGAAATAAATGTATTTTCAGATGAATGACTGCAGAGACCTGAATTATAAGAATCATTTGAATAGATGCACAAGAAGCACTTGATAAAATTCAACATCTATTCATGATAAAAACTCTCACCAGTGTGAGTATAGAGGGGACATATCTTAACACAATAAAAACTATTTATGACAAACCTACATAATACTCAAAGGTTAAAAACTGAAACCTTTCCACTAAAATCTTTTTTTTTTTTAATTTTTTTCTTTTCTTTTTTTTTCTAATTTTATTTTATTTTTAAACTTTACATATTTGTATTAGTTTTGCCAAATATCAAAATGAATCCGCCACAGGTATACATGTGTTCCCCATCCCGACCCCTCCTAAAATCTTAAGCTAGAAAAGGATATCCACTTTCACCACTTCTATTCAACATACTGGTGTAAGTCTTAGCCACAGCAATCAGACAATAAAAAGAAATAAAAGTATGAAAATGATAAGAGGGTAAAATTGTTATTTTATGCAGATTACATGATACATATATAGAAACCCTAAAGACTCCTCACAAACACTATTAGAGCTGATGAAAACATTCAGCAAGGTAGCAGGATACCAGATCAACATATAGAAATTGGCTGCATTTTTTTTTTACTCTAAAATGAAATATCAGAAAGTTAAAAAAAAAATCAATCCCTTTCAAATTTGTGTCAAAAAAAAATCTAGGAATAAACCTGATTAAGGAAGTTAAAGACTTATATGCTGGGAAATATAAAACATTGACAAATGAAATTGAAGATGATTCAAAGAAATGGAAAGATACCCTGTGCTCTTAAATGGAAGGAATTAATATAGTTAAAATGGCCAAACTACATAAAGCAATTGACAGTTTTAATGCAATCTTTATCAAATTACCCATGATATTTTTCACAGAACTGGAACAAATCCTAAATTTTTTTTTGGAACCACAAAAGACCCACAATTGCCAAAGCAATCCTGAGGAAAAAGAACAAAGCAGAAGGCATAACCCTCCCAACTTCAGAAAATACTACAAAGCTACCATAATCAAAACAGCTTAGTACTGGCATAAAAATATACACATGGATCAATGGAACAGAAAAGAGAGTCCAGAAATAAACCCACATACCTACAGTCAATTATTCTTTGACAAAGGAGGTAAGAACATACAATGGAGAAAAGGTATTCTCTTCAGTAAATGGAACTGGAAAAATTGGACAATTTTTATAAATTGTTTTATAAAACAAATTTAAACATTCACACCATATATAAAAGTAAACTCAAAATGAATTAAAGACCTAAATCTAAGTCTGAATAGTATAAAATGAGAGGAATACACAGGCAAAACACTCTATGACATAAATTGTAGTAGTAGTTATTGAGATCTGTCTTCCAGAGTACTGGAAATAAACATGAATATAAATGAATGGGAGCCAAATAAAGTTAAATGCTTTTGTACAGCAAAGGAAACCATAAACAAAATGAAAAAACATTTCTCCCTTATGGAATGGGAGAAAATATTTGCAAACAATGTGACCAACAAAGTATTAATTTTCAAAATATATAAACAGCTCACATAGCTCAATATCTCACACACATAAAAATCTAACTATGTTAAGACACCTAAATAGACATTTCTCCAAAGAAGACACACAGATGGCCAATGAGCATGTGAAAAGATGCTCAACATCACTAATTATTAGAGAAGGGAAAACCAAACTACAATGAAGTATTACCTCATAGTGGTCAGAATGGCTATCATGAAAAAGTCTACCACGGATAAACACCAAAAAGGGTGTGGAGATATGGGCGTGCAAATTTGTGCAGCCACTATGCAGAACAATATGAAGGTTCCTTAAAAGAGAAAACAAACACACAAAAAACTAAAATATAGTTACCATATGATCCCATAATCCCACTCCTGGACATATACCTAAAGAAAACCATAATTTGAAAAAATATATGCACCCCAGTGTTCATAGCTGCACTATTTACAATAGCCAAGACATGGAGCCAACCTAAATGCCCATCAACAGATGAATGGATAATGAAGATGTGGTGTGTGTGTGTGTGTGTGTGTGTGTGTGTGTGTGTGTGTATGTATATACATATATATAATGAAATGGAATATTAGTTGTGAAAAAAGAGTGAAATAATACCATCTGCAGCAACATGTGTAGACCCAGAGATTATCATACAAATGAAGTAAATCAGAGAAATAAGGGATATCATATGATATGTCTATGAGTAAAAAAAAATGATATAAATTAACTTATTTACAAGATAGACTCACAGACATAGAAAAGAAACTTACAGTTACCAAAGAGGAATGGAGGAGATAGAGATAATTTAGAAGTTTGGGATTAACAGATACACAGTACTGTAAGTAAAATAGATAAACAACAGAGTCCTACCATATGGCATCAGATACTTTATTCAATATCTTATAATAACCTACGATGGAAAATAACATTAAAAAATATGTATGTATTCTTTTGTACTCAGTTGTGTCCGACTCTGTGACCCTGTGGACTGTAGCCCACCAGGCTCCTCTGCCCATGGAATTTTTCAGACAAGACTACCAGAGTAGATTGCCATTTCCTACTCCAGGGACTCTTCCTAACCCAGGATTTAACGTACATCTCTTGCATCTCCTGAATTGGCAGGTGGACCTGGGAAGCCCACGGATGTGAATCAGTTTGCTATATATCTGAAAAACTAATACAACATCATAAATCAATTTTACTTCAGTAGAAATTAAAGATAAGAAAAAACCAGAAATGTTAAAGTTCATCAAGTGGAAGCCATATCAGAAAGAAATGTGAATCCACACAAAATATAAGAGAGAGATGGAAAATGAGTATATTTAAAATGCACTTTGTGTTAATTGCTCAGTTATGTCTGACTCTTTTTGACCCCAGAGACTGTAGCCTGCCAGGCATCTCTGTCCATGGAATTCTCCAGGCAAGAATACTGGAGTGGATTGCCATTCCCTTCTCCAGAGGAACTTCTGAACACAAGGATCAAACCCTGGTCTCCTACCTTGCAGGTAGATTCTTTACCATTTGAACTACAGGGAAGTCTTAAATGCATTATTTAATATAAAATTATTATAAGATTTGTAACATATAGAGAACTAAGATGCATGATAATAATACCAAGATTAAGTGGAAGATGTAAAAAACATGGAGCTGTCAGGTTCTTCTACTGCATGTGAGTTGTAATAACCATATTTGAAATTGCACTGTGATAAACTAAAAGTGAATTTTAGAAAATCTATAGCAACCAGCTTCCCTGATGGCTTCCCTGGTGGCTCAGATGGTAAAGAATCCACCTGCAATGCAGGAGACCTGGGTTCAATCCCTGGGTTGGGAAGATCCCCTGGAGAAGGAAACAGTTACCAACTCCAGATTCTGTCCTGAAGAATTCAATGGACAGAGGAGCCTGGTAGGCTACAGTCCATGGGGTCACAGAGTTGGACACAACTGAGTGACTTTCACTTTCACAGCAACCAGTACAAACAAAACAAAAATAAAAGTTGGTGAGGAGACAAATTAGTACAAAAATCCGGATAGAGAATGAAGAAAAAGAGAATATGGGACAAATAGCAAGATAAATTTTAACTATACAATTTTTTTATTAAATGTAAACCAGCTAAAAACTCTAATTCAAAGCAGAATTACTATACTCCATAAAATATAATACCTAAAAAAGATGCTGTCTATAAGAAATTAAATAGAAAAAAAATTTTTAATGTAAACTGATGGAAAAATATGTGTACTGTGCAAACACTAATCAAAAGCAAGCTGAAGTGGCTATGTTAACATCAGATAATGTTAAGCCACAGAACAAGAAATATGATAATCGGGGATGAGAGGGACATTACACAATGACAAAAGAAAACAATTAATGAAGAAAAGAAATGTCCTAGATTTATCTGCACCTAACAAAAGGATCTCAACCTATGAGGCAAAAATTAGTATAATTAAAACTAGAAATACATACAACTACAGTTGTAATTGAAGAATTTAACACTTTGCTTTCAATAATTGATGTAACAAGTAGGTAGAAATCTATCAGGATACTGATGACCTGAACAACTTTTAAAATCTCATAACCAGTTGATAGGGGCTTCCCCAGTAGTGTAGAGAGAGTGAAGTTTCTCAGTCATGTTCGACTCTTTGCGATCCCATGGACTGTAGCCTACCAGGCTTCTCCACCCATGGGATTTTCCAGGCAAGAGTACTGGAGTGGGTTGCCATTTCCTTCCCTAGTAGCTCAGCTAGTAAAGAATCCTCCTGCAATGCAGAAGACACCAGTTTCATTCCTGGGTTGGGAAGATCTGCTGGAAAAGGGATAGGCTACCCACTCCAGAATTCTTGGGCTTCCCTGGTGCCTCAGATGGTAAAGAATCCGCCTGCAATGTGTGGGACCTGGGCTCGATCCCTGGGTTGGGAAGATCCCCTGGAGGAGGGCATGGCAATCCACTCCAGTATTCTTGCCTGGAGAATCCCCATGGACAAGAGGGGCCTGGTGGGCTACAGTCCTGCTTCTGCTGCTGCTTAGTCACTTCAGTTGACTCTGTGCGATGCTATGGACTGAAGTCCACCAGGCTCCTCTGTCCATGGGATTTTCCAGGCAAGAATACTGGGGTCGGGGGGGGGGGTGTTGCCATTTCATCCTCCAGGGGATCTTCCCGACCCAGGGATCAAACCTGCATGCTCTGCATCAGCAGACAGATTCTTTACCACCAAGGCACCTGGGAAGGCCCCAGAAAATATTAGTATATAGTAACCAAAATAAATGACTGACAGTGAAAAAGAGGAGAAAAAATAATTGCCCGTATCAGAAAGAAGGGCATATTGGATTCTATAGACATAGGAAGTGAAATAAGAAAATATCGGGAATTACTTTTTTTTCAATAAATGTGACAACTTGTGGTGGACCGATGTCCTGAAAGGCACAAAATACCAAAATTCATTCAAGGTAAAAATCATATATGACCAAAATTTCCCTTTATCTGTTCAGAAGTTTAAATCACAGTTAAAAAACTTCCCACAAAGAAAACTCCAGGTACAGGTAGCTTTATTTATAAATTCTACCAAACAAATGAATAAATAGTAGATATTATACACAGGTTTTCAAGATAATAAAATAAGCAAAACATGTTCCAACTCATTTTATGAGGCCAGCATTATATTTCATACCAAAAGCAGACCAAAACCATCAGAAAGCTAAAGACTGATATCCTTTATGAAATGTCTCTGAAAAATATTTAGCAAATAAAATGCAGCAATAGGATGTTTTCAAAAAACAAACAAACAAACAAACATAACCAAGCCATATGTTAGGAGGCACAATTAAAACAATAAAGGATATGAAGCCAAATTGGGTTCTATTCAAATGGCATTATATACTTCCTAGTCATGTGACCTTGGGCAAGCTGTGGAATCTCTCTAAACATTGGTTTCCCCATCTGTATGATAATAATGCACACTTTAGAGGATTATTGTGATAATTAAATAAGCAAAATATAGTGTATCTAACAATTCCCAGGATATAGGTACATCTGTTTTTTTTTCAAATCTACAATTAGATATATTGAGCTCTAGTGAAAGAGGAGAGTGACAAAGTTGGCTTAAAGCTCAACATTCAGAAAACTAAGATCATGGCGTCTGGTTCCATCATTTCATGGTAAATAGATGGGGAAACAGTGGCTGACTTTATTTTCCTGGGCTCCAAAATCACTGCAGATGGTGATTGCAGCCATGAAATTAAAAGACGCTTACTCCTTGGAAGGAAAGTTATGACCAACCTAGATAGCATATTCAAAAGCAGAAACATTACTTGGCCAACAAAGGTCCGTCTAGTCAAGGTTATGGTTTTTCCTATGTTCATGTATGGATGTGAGAGTTGGACTGTGAAGAAAGCTGAGCACCAAAGAATTGATGCTTTTGAACTGTGGTGTTGGAGAAGACTGTTGAGAGTCCCTTGGACTGCAAGGAGATCCAACCAGTCCATTCTGAAGGAGATCAGCCCTGGGATTTCTTTGGAAGGAATGATGCTAAAACTGAAACTCCAGTACTTTGGCCACCTCATGGGAAGAGTTGACTCATTGGAAAAGACTCTGATGCTGGGAGGGATTGGGGGCAGGAGGAGAAGGGGACGACAGAGGATGAGATGGCTGGATGGCACCACCAACTCGATGGACGTGGGTTTGGGTGAACTCCGGGAGTTGGTGATGGACAGGGAGGTCTGGCATGCTGCAATTCATGGGATTGCAAAGAGTCGGACACAACTGAGGAACTGAACTGAACTGAACTGATACTTGGAAGCTTAGCACAACATCTTCTAGAACTGATTATTGAAAAATTGGTTAATTGAAATAGAATTTTAAAAACTGTGTTCTGCTAATATTTTAGTTGTTTTCTTAATTTGTGTAGAAAATGATAATTTTTAACCTATTGAAAAAAACAGTTTAGGTTGCTAAGTATACAAAACAGAAGAAACAGAGAAAATGGGGAAAATAAATGATCAATTAAGGGACATAGATATATTATGGAAATTAGTTTTTAAAAAGTAGTTAGGGAAAGACAGAATATAGGATTAAATTTGTGTAGTGATACTTCAGCATACTTGGATAGCATTTATCATGGGTTATTATAAAGAAAAACACCAGCCTGACCATTGATAAAGCATTCATTCTTATCCTAAAGAGAGAGAAAAAAAAACAAACCTAGAAGTAGTAATTATTACAGTAGTATAAAGAACTTTGACTATATTTTCTCCCTTAGGTATGTTTGAAGAGTTTGCTTTTCTTTTGAACCAAGAGATGAGAGAACCACTTCATTTGTTGGGCTGTTGTTCAAAAATTAAAATTGCTATTGTAGAGAAAACTAGCCATTTTATATGTTTCTATAAGCAGAGTAACACTTAAATCCCTCAGCTATTCTCCAGTGCCAATACAGGAGATGTTAAGAGAAACAGGTTTGATCCCTGAGTCAGGAAGACTACCTGGAGATGGAAATGGCAACCCACTCCAGTATTCTTGCCTGGAAAACCCCATGAACAAAGGAGCCTGGCAGGCTACAGTCCATAGCATCTCAAGGAGCTAGACATAATGGAAGCTACAGCAAACAGCACAAATTCTACGAAAAAAGAAATTATTATTATCAAAAATAATAAGCCTCAGAGAAATTTAGAAAATTCATCAAGCTCATATAATTAACAATTCTGGAGCCAAGGCTGAATTTATCTTCACTATTTCAACTTTTTGTTGATGCTGATACCATATAGTTATCTGTCACTTCATGACAAATAGATGGAGAAACAGTGTCAGACTTTATATTTTTGGCTCCAAAATCACTGCAGATGGTGACTGCAGCCATGAAATTAAAAGACACTTACTCCTTGGAAGAAAAGTTATGCCCAACCTAGACAGCATATTAAAAAGCAGAGACACTACTTTGCCAACTAAGGTCCATCTAGAAAGTCTATGGTTTTCCAGTAGTCATGCATGGATATGAGAGTTGGACTGTGAAGAAAGCTGAGCGCTGAAGAATTGATGCTTTTGAACTGTGGTGTTGGAGAAGACTCTTGAGAGTCCCTTGGACTGCAAGGAGATCCAACCAGTCCATCCTAAAGGAAATCAGTCCTGAATGTTCATTGGAAGGACTGATTGTTGAAGCTGATATTCCAATACTTTGGCCACTTGATGCAAAGAGTTTACTCATTTGCAAAGACCCTGATGCTGGGAAAGATTTAGGCAGGAGGAGAAGGGGATGACAGAGGATGAGATGTTTGGATGGCATCACCAACTCAACGGACATGAGTTTGAGTAACTCTGGAAGTTGGTGATGGACAAGGAACCCTGGTGTGCTGCAGTCCATGGGGTCTCAAAGAGTCAGACACAACTGAGCGATTTAACTGAACTGAATACATATGATGTTTAAATTTGCTTGAAAATGTTACAACTTTATTTATTGTTCAAGACCCTATTATGTATAGGTGACAAGACTGAGGTCAAGAGACTTTGCAGTTCTCCTAAGCAACACCTAGTTGAAGAAGTAGAATTCAAATCTCAGCCTTTATCTCTCTGGCTTCATTCTGAATAATGACAAAATCAAAGTTGAGGATCTATTTCTTCCCAAATGTCCTTTGCAAATCTCTATAATTTCAAATGTCCTTTATTTGATAATGCCTGGCTTTTTTCTACCTTGAGTTGCCCAGGAGAAAGCAATTGTGATAACTATGAAATGACTGTACAAATTCACTGCAGTGAAGAATGAAAATTTCAGATAGAAAGAATGGAAATGACCAGTCCTAAAATCTTATCACCTCAACTTCAGAAGGACTGAAGCTGAAACTCCAATACTTTGGCCACCTAATTCGAAGAACTGACTCATTAGAAAAGACCCAGATGCTGGGAAAGATTGAAGGCAGGAGGAGAATGGGATGACAGAGGATGAGATGGTTGGATGGGATCACTGACTAGATGGACATGAGTTTGAGCAAGCTCCAGGAATTGGTGATGGACAGGGAAGCCTAGAGTGCTGCAGTCCATGGGGTCACAAAGAGTCAGACATGACTGAGCAACTGAACTGAACTACTTCAGAAAGTGCTTCTAAGGTACTTTACTGTTAAAGTCCAGTACTCAATGCTGGATGCAATATATGGGATTATAAAAATGTGCTAAAATAATCATTAATAAATAAATTTCAGGAGTGCCACATATAAATAGGAAATAACATTGGTAGGGTTTAGTCTTGAAGGCAAGGATTATGAATGTCCACTTGATGATACATTAAAAGAAATGAGTGATGTCAAAAATCTATATCATAGCAATATAAACATTATTTTATTTATTATAGATGTTTTATTATTTCTTGTAAAACCTTTGAAAAATGTTATATTATAGTTTTAACTATTAAATAACAGTAGTACTGAGAATGCTACTTGAATTTTGACTCTATACTTTTCTGGTAAGACTTTATATTAAAATGTTCCTATTTGAAACTTTAATAGCTTGTTAATCCAAGAGAAGACTAATTCATTGGAGGGTGCAGAACAGGCTACTGCCTTTTCAAAGCCCCAAATCCTTTAAACCTCTTTTCTCCTTCATTTTAGAAACATGAATAGCATGACTCAAATCTGGCAGGCAGTTTTTTTGCAGGTTATTTTTTTTTCTGTCAAAATTTTAAGTAACATTTTTTATAAGTCTTTATAATAAGCAAATGTGTGTGGAAAACTCAGGTGTTAAATGAAGCCATGCAAATTAGCCATCTGGATTGAAAAATATTGTTTTACTTAATATTGAGCTTAACAGATTTATAGATTTATAAAGAATCTTTTAGCCTTTGCAGTTTTCCAGTATATGTGATCAATCCTTATGATTCTTCACATGGAAATTAAGCTTGAGAGTTGGGAATAAATAGGGGACATAGCCTTCATATTTCCATCCACATCTCAAGGCACTTATTTTGGAAAGAAAGACTAAAATAATAGTGCCTAAATATATATATATTTGAAAATACTTGATTTTTACCCAGTAGTTTTTAAAGAATTTCAAGAAAGGCTGAGAGCCCACCATTGTGGTTCAGTTTTGGCTGTGTGAACATAAGTGTTTAAGAGCTCTGCTGATGGTAACTGTGAGAAAGGCTGACATGATAGAAACAAATGAACCTTGCCACTGATGGACAGGGAGCTTATGCAAATCAGACAACCCAGAGATCCTACCATTTAAGGAGGAAACATGGCATTCTTCCTCCCAGAGCTTGCTCAAGCCTTGTCTATCCACATGTCTGAGCCATGTCACTCCAAACGTTAAGAGAGGGAAGGGAAGCGAAAGGCAAACAGATTGATGCCCCATCATTCATTGTTTCACAAATAATGTTTGAAATGTTTATTCTGGTATCTATGATCTTGCATGTTCTAACTCTAACTTTCCAGTTTGTGTTGCAAAAATTCCTATACATTTCTCTTTTGTTCCACTCAAATGGAACTCATTACTGCTCCCCACACATGCCATATGCTTTCCTCTCTAGGTGCCTTTCTCATTTACCTTATTCAAATCTATTCCCTCTCCCTAGTAACCAGTTCATTTTCACTATTTAAATTTATAGCATTGAAGTGTGATTTACAAGCAAGTGTATGTGCATACTAAGTTGCTTCAATCATGTCTGACTCTTTGCAACCCTATGGACTGTATGTAGCTGGCCAGGCTTCTCTGTCCATGGGATTCTCCAGAAAAAATACCGGAGTGGGTTGCTGTGACCTCCTCTGGGGATCTTCTGACATGGGGATGGAGCCTGTGTCTCATGTCTCCTGCATTGGCAGGCAGGTTCTTTATCATTAGTGCCACCTGGGAAGTCCTTACAAGCAAGTAGATGCACACATTTTAAATGTTTCAGTGAATTCTGACACATTATCACTGCATTCAAAATACAGAATGTATCCACATGATTTTATTCATGAATCTTTACTAGCAAATTTGCTGTAACTTCTATACCCCTTCATATGCACCCTGCTGCTGCTGCTGCTGCTAAGTCGCTTCAGTCGTGTCTGACTCTGTGGGACCCCATAGACAGCAGCCCACCAGGCTCCCCCATCCCTGGGATTCTCCAGGCAAGAACACTGGAGTGGGCTGCCATTTCCTTCTCCACACATACACCCTAAAATGAGGCAAAGACTTATCTGTCTTCTAACACTACAGTTTTGCTTTTCTAGAACTCCATATACATGGATTGATATAGTACTTACCCTTTTTACTGATTTCTATCACTCAGCATACTTTGTTTTTTTTTTTTTTTTTAAGATTCATCTATGTGATTACTGCCAAGTAATAAACTATTGTACAAACATTACCAAAATTTGTTTCTCCATCTACTGTTGAACATTTGGTTATTTCCAGTTTTTTTAATATTCTGAGTCAAACTTATGAATATACATGTGTAAGTTTCTGTGTGCCTATATGCCTGTTTATCTTTGATAAATGCCTAGGATTAGGATTGATGAGATTGATCTTCCCAACCCAGGGATTGAACCCAGTTCTCCTGCATTGCAGGCAGATTCTTTACCAGGTGAGCCACAAGGGAAGCCCATGAATACTGGAGTGGGTAGCCTATCCCTTCTCCAGAGGATCTTTCCAATCCAGGGATCGAACTGGGATCTCCTGCATTGCAGGTGGATTCTTACGAGCTGAACTATCAGGGAAGTCCCAGGATTGATGAGTAACAGTATTTAAGTTATTAAGAATTTGCAAAAATATTTCCCCAGCTGGTTTTATCACTTAAACTTCTATCAGAAATGTTTAAGTTTCTCAATTACTATACATATTCGCCAATACTTGGCACAGTCATTCTTTCTTATTTTAACCATTCTAAAGGATGCTTATGTGGTATATGGGTGTGGCATAGATTTTATGTGCATCATCTATGTGTTAGGTGCTCAGTTGTGTCAAACTCTATTCAACCCCATGGACTATCCCCACCAGGCTTCTCTTTGTCCATGGGATTCTCTAGCAAGAATACTGGAGTGGATTGCCATGCCCTCTTCCAGGGGATCTTCCCAACCCAGTAATCAAACCCAAGTCTCCTCTCCTTCATAGAAGGCAGACTCTTTACCATCTGAGCCTAATAATGCTGAGCATCTTTTCATGTGTTTTTTTAAGCAATTAATATGTCATATTTGGGCTTCTCTGGTGGCTCAGATGGTAAAGAATCTGCCTGCCATGCAGGACACCTGGGTTTGATCCCTGGGTTGGGAAGATCCCCTGGAGAAGGGAACAGCTACCCACTCCACTATTCTGGCCTGCAGGAGTCAATGAACAGAGGACACTGGCAGGCTACAGTCCATGAGATCTGTAATTAATTTTTTAAGCAATTAATATACCATATTTAGTGAAGTCTCTGTTCAAGTCATATATAAATTATTTTGTTTCTTTTTAAGGATTCCTTAGAATTATATTGTTTATGAATAAAGATATATTTTCTGCTTCTTTTCTACCTACACCCTTTTTTTTTTCTTCTTATATCATTGCACTGGTTAGGGCCTCAATACAATGTTGAATACAAATGCTGAGAGTGGAATGCACTTGACTTTTTCTCTATCCTGGGTGAATACATTTAGTCTTTCAACATTAAGTACAATGTTAGCTAGTTTGCCACAAGTTATTGTGTTGTGCTTGTTGTTTATCATCAGTGGGAGTTACATTTTGACAAAGTATTTTCTGACTCTGTTGTTACAATTTAATGGTTTTACTTTTTATTAATATTGTAAATTATAATAATTGTTAAGTTAACCTTGAATTCCTGGAAATTGGTCAAAAATCTTTGAACTCTATACTTAGTCATAAGTTACTCCTGTAATATTGCTGGACCCAGTTAGCTAGCAAATATTATTTCTATGTTCATAAAGGATATTGGTTTGTGCTTTTGATTTTTTTCTAGCTTTACTGAGGTATAATTTACATAAAGTTGTAAGCTATTTAAAGTGTACAACATGATAATTTGCTGTGTCTGCATTGTGAAAGAACTTCCCCCGGTGAGTTAGTTAACATATCCATCACTTCACGTATTTCCTCTTCTAGTTTTTATAAAAGTATGCATAAAATTGATATTTCTTCTTCGATGAAATTAGCCACTGGAGCCACATGAATCTGGAATTTTCTTTGTGGAAAGTTTTAAACTACAAATCCAACTAACATAATAGATGTAAATGATTCATGGTATGTATTTTCTTTTCTTTTTTTTTTTTTAGTGTTTTGCTAGTTTGAAAATTGTCTATTCCATATATGTTGAATTTGTTGGCAATTAGGTATAGTAGTTTCCTATGATGATTTAACATAGGATCTTTTTTCTGAGCTGTCTAGGGGTTTTTACGTTTTTATCTTTCAAAAAATAAGATTTTAGGTACATTTATTTTCCTCTTTTTTTCTCCTTTGCTTAACTGATATCTATTCACTTAACATTTTTTATCCCCTTTCTTCTGCTTCCTTTGACATTAATTGCCTATTCGTGATTTTTGAGGTACTGCTACTGCTGCCGCTGCTAAGTCGCTTCAGTCATGTCTGACTGTGCAACCTTATAGACAGCAGCCCACCAGACTCCCCCATCCCAGGGATTCTCCAGGAAAGAAGACTGGAGTGGGTTGCCACTGAATCCAATCAATCACTAATATATATATATGTGTTTATTAAGTATAAGTGACTTGGTTGTTGGAGTTGCTTATTAAAATCACAGGAGTTCTGCTCTCTAACTTTGTCTCTAATTAAAGGTCTTAACCTTTCAGGGCTGTCCTCAGTTCAGTTCAGTTCAGTTGCTCAGTCATGTCCAACTCATTGCAACCCTATGAATTGCAGCATGCCAGGCCTACCTGTCCATCACCAACTCCCGGAGTTCACTAAAACTCACATCCATTGAGTCGGTGATGCCATCCAGCCATCTCATCCTCTGTCATCCCCTTCTCCTCCTGCCCCCAATCCCTCCCAGCATCAGAGTCTTTTCCAATGAGTCAACTCTTCCCATGAGGTGGCCAAAGTACTGGAGTTTCAGCTTTCGCATCATTCCTTCCAAAGAACACCCAGGACTGATCTCTTTTAGAATGGACTGGTTGGATCTCCTTGCAGTCCAAGGGACTCTCAACAGTCTTCTCCAACACCACAGTTCAAAAGCATCAATTCTTCAGCGCTCAGCCTTCTTCACAGTCCAACTCTCAGATCCATACATGACTACTGGAAAAAACATAGCCTTGACTAGATGGACCTTTGTTGGCAAAGTAATGTCTCTGCTTTTGAATATGCTGTCTAGATTGGTCATAACTTTCCTTCTAAGGAGTAAGCGTCTTTTAATTTCATGGCTGCAGTCACCATGTGCAGTGATTTTGGAGCCCAAAAACAAAGTCTGACACTGTTCCTCCATCTATTTCCCATGAAGTGATGGGACTGGATGCCATGATCTTTGTTTTCTGAGTGTTGAGCTTTAAGCCAACTTTTTCACTCTCCTCTTTCACTTTCATCGAGAGGCTTTATAGTTCCTCTTCACTTTCTGCCATAAGGGTGGTGCCATTGCATATCTGAGGTTATTGATTTTTCTCCCAGAAATCTTGTTTCCAGCCTGTGCTTCTTCCAGCCCAGCATTTGCTTCTTCCAGCCCAGCATTTCTCATGGTGTACCCTGCATATAAGTTAAATAAACAGGGTGACAATATACAGCCTTGACGTACTCCGTTTCCTATTTGGAACCAGTCTGTTGTTCCACGTCCAGTTCTAACTGTTGCTTCCTGACCTGCATATAGGTTTCTCAACAGGCAGGTCAGGTGGTCTGGTATTCCCTTCTCTTTCAGAATTTCCCACAGTTTATTGTGATTCACATAGTCAAAGGCTTTGGCATACTCAGTAAAGCAGAAATAGATGTTTTTCTGGAACTCTCTTGCTTTTTCCATGATCCAGCAGATGTTGGCAATTTGATCTCTGGTTCCTCTGCCTTTTCTACAACCAGCTTGAACATATGGAAGTTCACGGTTCACGTATTGCTGAAGCCTGGCTTGGAGAATTTTGAGCATTACTTTACGAGCATGTGAGATGAGTGCAATTGTGTGGTAGTTTGAGCATTCTTTGGCATTGCCTTTCTTTGGGATTGGAATGAAAACTGACCTTTTCCAGTCTTGTGGCCACTGCTGAGTTTTCCACATTTGCTGGCATATTGAGTGTAGCACTTTCACAGCATCATCTTTCAGGATTTGAAATAGCTTAACTGGAATTTCATCACCTCCACTAGCTTTGTTCATAGTGATGCTTTCTAAGGCCCACTTAACTTCACATTCCAGGATGTCTGGCTCTAGGTGAGTGATGACACCATCGTGATTATCTGGGTCATGAAGACCTTTTTTGTATAATTCTTCTGTGTATTCTTGCCACCTCTTCTTAATATCTTCTGCTTCTGTTAGGTCCATACCATTTCTGTCCTTTATCAAGCCCATCTTTGCATGAAATGTTCCCTTGGTATCTCTAATTTTCTTCAAGAGATTTCTAGTCTTTCCCATTCTGTTGTTTTCCTCTATTTCTTTGCATTGATCGCTGAGGAAGGCTTTCTTATCTCTTCTCGCTATTCTTTGGAACTCTGCATTCAGATGTTTATATCTTTCCTTTTCTCATTTGATTTTGGCTTCTCTTTTCACAGCTATTTGTAAGGCCTCCCCAGACAGCCATTTTGCTTTTTTGCATTTCTTTTCCATGGGGATGGTCTTGATCCCTGTCTCCTGTACAATGTCACAAACCTCTGTCCATAGTTCATCAGGCACTCTATCTATCAGATCTAGTCCCTTAAATCTATTTCTCACTTCCACTGTATAATCATAAGGGATTTGATTTATGTCATACCTGAATGGTCTAGTGGTTTTCCCTACTTTCTTCAATTCAAGTCTGAATTTGGCAATAAGGAGTTCATGTCTGAGCCACAGTCAGCTCCGGGTCTTGTTTTTGCTGACTGTATAGAGCTTCTCCATCTTTCTCTTCAAAGAATATAATCAATCTGATTTCGGTGTTGACCATCTGGTGATGTCCTCCTGAGGGCGCAGGAGGGCTGAGAGGAGCCACTCCACATTCAAAGTCAGAGGTGCAGCAGTGAGGAGATATCCCTTGTCCAAGGTAAGGAGCAGCGGCTGTGCTTTGCTGGAGCAGCTGGGAAGAGATACCCCACGTCAAAGGTAAGAGAAACACTAGTAAGATGGTAAGTGTTGCAAGAGGGCAACAGAGGGCAGGCACACTGAAACCATAATCACAGAAAACTAGTCAGTCTAATCACATGGACCACAGCCTGGTCTTACTCAATGAAACTAAGCCATGCCGTGTGGGGCCACCCAAGATGGGTGGGTCATGGTGGAGAGGTCTGACAGAATGTGGTCCACTGGAGAAGGGAATGGCAAACCACTTTAGTATTCTTGCCTTGAGAACCCCATGAACAGTATGAAAAGGCAAAATGATAGGATACTGAAAGAGGAACTCCCCAGATTGGTAGGTGGCCAATATGCTACTAGAGATCAATGGAGAAATAACTCCAGAAAGAATGAATGGATGGAGTCAAAGCAAAAACAATACCCAGTTTTGGATGTGACTGGTGATAGAAGCAAGATCCAATGCTGTAAAGAGCAATATTGCATAGGAACCTGGAATGTTAGTTCCACAAATCAAGGCAAATTGGAAGTGGTCAAACAGGAGATGGCAAGAGTGAACATTGACATTCTAGGAACCAGTGAACTAAAATGGACTCGAATGGGTGAATTTAACTCAGATGACCATTATATCTACTACTGTGGGCAGGAATCCCTTAGAAGAAATGGAGTAGCCATCATGGTCAACAAAAGAGTCTGAAATGCAGTACTTGGATGCAATCTCAAAAACGACAGAATGATCTCTGTTTGTTTCCAAGGCAAACCATTCAATATCACAGTAATCCAAGTCTATGCCCCAACCAGTAACTCTGAAGAAGCTGAAGTTGAACAGTTCTATGAAGACCTACAAGACCTTTTAGAACTAACACCCAAAAAAAGATGTCCTCAGTTACTATAACCTGAAACTATGAGCCTATGACTCATGCTTCATTGAGTATGTGAGCAACAAAATGATGTTTCTGCAGCGGTCCAGTAAGATATATGGATAGGCACAAGCATTAGATTCCCCACAAAATCCCATGGGAACTTTGCTTGAAATGTCTGCCAGCTCTTGGGTCTTCTCATACTTCTACCTATATCTGATTCTGGGCACTATTATTTTAATTCAAAAGAATTATTAAAATATATTTTAAAACAGCTAAATGGAGTGATATGTGATATTTTTAGAGGGAAAGAATCAAAGAAGTTCTATTTATTTATATAGTTTTACAGAGAGGCTTATAGAGTTTTATATATCTACATTTATGGCTTTATGTATATATAGAACAAACATATGCATCTGTAAATATATATATATATACACAGATGTACATTTTAATTTCACTGACCTATAATTTGGGTGGAATTCCAATTCCAATTAAAATTACAGTTTTTTGCTGGCTTTCTTTTATAAATAAACTATTCTCAGAATCTTTCTTTAAAAAAGGATTCTGTTCACAGACAAATTTGTCCCAAACTGGCCAGTTTTCTGAGACCTGACTGTTAAGTTTTACCTCCAACTCAGAACAAAAATTCCGGAGGAAATATGCTGTATGAAAATGTTGACTATCCCTGCTTCCTTGGTTCCTTTGTTGGGGGGTGGTGGGGTGAGGCAACTGGCATGAAACATCAATTGATGCATTACAGTTAATATAACTCACCTCTCTGTTCTAAGGTTATCCAAGTTTGCTAAGAAAACAAGTTGAGTGTTAGCATAGGTTTAATAAATAGTCACTTATAGCTTATTTTGATAGAGAACTTTGTTAACCTGTAAGACTGAACTTCAGCATATAATTTCCTTCATCAAGAAGGTTCAAGATCAAGCAGTACATGTTGAAAATTGTGTCTTAAGTAAAATACTGACACATGACACAGGCAAAGGATGGACATGATTTCGCTAATATTAAGGTAGCACCTGACTAGGTTCAGAGTGTTGCTGTTCAAGACAATGAAATAGTTGCCTGTACTTGGGCAAATGTGGGTGAAATGAGGTGTAAAATGTGCTCTGTTAAAAGTCATACCTAAGAAGAATGACAAAGATGTGAACATTGAAATGGAGAGCAATAAGGAAGGCAAAGCTTATCAGAGCTGCTGATTATAGACACAGGTCATGAAACTGCAAAATAGCATTTATAGACAGCAATCTTACAGGGCAGTACCTGTTCAGATGTAACCGGAATCATGTGCATTTTTATTTCTGTTGCAATGATCATCCCTCTGCTGGTGCAAAAGTACGTTTGAAGCTTGGAGATGACTAAATTTACTAATGTGAAGGGACTGGAAATTTCTCAAAAGGGAAGTGCCTGCTCTGTGGGGAAGGGAGAGGAATAGACGGCTTCTATGGGGGGTGATGGTGGTAACCCCAGTAATCTCTTGAGCAGAGAATATGGTGGCCAACTATTGACTTTGTTTGCCAAGAAGCTGAAGCAAGGGAGGAAAAAACCTTAGTTAAAGCTATCCTTAATAATCATGCCTCCCAGTTATATTTCCTTCCTACTTGCTTCACTGTCTCCAAAACAAAACAAAATGGTTACTCAGAGTGGAAGGAATAAATTGGGAAACTGGAATTGACATATACACACTACTATATATAAAATATATAACTAATAAGGACCTAGTGTATATAACAAGGAACTCTACTCAATACTCTGTAATGACCTATATGGGAAAACAGTCTAAAAAAAGACTAGATATTTGTATATGTATAAATGATGCACTTTGATGTACACCTGAAACTAACACAACATGGTAAATCAACTATACTGCAATAAAAATTTAAAATGAAGTTCCCTCTTTTCTCTATGTGCTTACTGTCAATATACCAAAGTTATTTTTCTTTCCTTTTTTTAAACTAAATTTCTTTTTTTTTTAAATTTATTTATTTATTTTTAATTATTATTTTTTTTTACTTTACAATATTGTATTGGTTTTGCCATACATAAACATGCATCCGCCATGGGTGTACACGTGTTCCCCATCCTGAACCCCCCTCCCACCTCCCTCCCCATACCATCCCTCTGGGTCATCCCAGTGCACCAGCCCCAAGCTTCCTGTACCCTGCATTGAACCTGGACTGGCGATTCGTTTCTTATATGATATTATAAATGTTTTATGCCATTCTACCAAATCATAACCCCCGCACAGAGTCCAAAAGACTGTTCTATACATCTGTGTCTCTTTTGCTGTCTCGCATACAGGGTTGTCATTACCATTTTTCTAAATTCCATATATATGTGTTAGTAAACTGTATTGGTGTTTTTCTTTCTGGCTTGCTTCACTCTGTATTAAATACTCCCTATTGTATTGTCAACATTTATTTCCTAGAAGAGGCAGTACTTTGTTATTATTATGGCAAAGATTTTGGTGCTCCAAAGATTTTGATCACCAAAGATTTTGTGGTCAAGAGAGTAATAATAATAATAATAATAAATAAAAATCCCTGACCGAATAATGTTTCAATAAAGTTATTTCTGTCTTGCAAGCTAAAAATTGTTAAAAAAAATCAAGCATATTTGGAAATCATTGAGTTTCATTGTGGTTATAGCTGGCTTTTTTTAATGATAGGTTCTAGACTTTCTGTTCTCAGAACCTGCTTGTTCCTTGTACCTCAAGTCCAACTAAATGTGGCCATTTTCTCTCTCCAGGTGATTCACACAAGCTGGGATTTGGTTCTCACCTTCAAAGAAAATGTCCTGAAGTAAAGGAGAGTTTTGGTGCAGTCTTCAAAGGATACATTTTCTAGCTGCTGCTTGTGTCTACTTGTGTTCACTGTCTACTTTTCCAGTCTGGATTCTGCTCCTTCTTGGGCTAAGATTCTGAGGCCTGCTGCCTTCCTTCTTAAGCCTGTAAGGTTCTCTGGTTCCCGTTAGCTTTGTAGGCTGCTTTGAGCATCAGTGACTTCTGATATCATAAGCATATACTCGTATTCCAATTCTGATTCTTTGGGTACTTGATCCTCAACTCAACCACTATCACCAACTTCCATACTCAAGGGGAGCCTTTCCCCATCTTTTTGGTTCCTTTTCCTAATGCCAGCTTCCCTGTTACACCTCCTGACTTCTGAGCACATAAGCTGTTGCCCATGGCCTGGCACCAACAGAGTAATTGTGCCATCAAATTGTTGAACATCTTGATGCTGTCTGGACTACCCCAAAGATGAATATGAATGAAGCTGCTATTGAGTTTGAACAACCTTGAGTCCCTGGTGAAAAAAATGGATAACCACTAAAGTTACAGAATTTTGAACTGAGTGTGATAATCTAATCAGCTCTCCTCTGGAATCATAATGAAAAGATATAATTATACTTTTAATTAGGAAATTATCATAATTTGTATTGAAATAAAAAAACAAGGTGAAAGTTGACTATGAAAAAAATAAAATCACAGTATCTAGACATCGTTTATTTTTGTGTGTGAATATATAAAAAACTAGACACATTTGCCTAAGGTAAAAACCAAGCAAGATTGTTATAGCCAAGCATAGTTCTAGAGTCTTCACATGTATTATATGACTTAATCTTTATATCCAGTGAGTTAGAGAGAAATAGTTATCAGCCTGCTGCAGAAATACATTTCTGCAAGGAGAAGTTAAAAAATGTACTCATATTTACGGAAATGCTAATAAGCAAAGGAATTTGAACTCAGTCTGGTTCGCTGCATGGTCTGGTCTGGTCTCGTCTGCATGCTGGTATGGTCTTAACTATTAATATATTGCCCATTCTTTTACCAGTAAATGTAAAGGAAAAGATAAGGAAGGATATGTTCCAGGGCACCAATAGTGTTCATTCCTGGAGAGTAGATTAGGAGGGAGGAAAGATGTGAGAAAAACTTTACTTTTCCCTCTATAATTCTTCATTATTTTCATTTATGTAGCTCAAAAAGTCATTAAAATTAGCAAAGTCCTTTCTGTGGTATAATTACTACTGACTTTAAAGACTGGTTTTTGATAGAGTCATAGGTAAATGACAATCTCAAATTTACATACAAGTCACAAGGACAGTGCAAAGACATTTTTCCCTGATGATATTTGAGATTCTATGGCTCTACAACCCTTGAATATTTTAGTGTGTCTTCCCTACAAACAACACATTCTCCTAAGTAACCAGAATATCACCATCCAAACCAAAATATGACCATTAGTACATTACTGATATCTGAGTAGTCATTTGGGTTTTGTCACTCCAATAATGTCTTTATAGCAGAAGGATCACACAGAGAACCACAATACATTTAAATGACATGCCTCTTTAGTTTCATTCAATCTTTAACAATTCCTTGGTCTTGGTTTTTATGATCTTGACACCTTGGAATGTTACTGACTAGTTATTTTGTAGCATATCCTTCTACTTAGAATAGGCTCATGTAAAACATAGGATACTGTTTTCTTGATTACAGGCTACAGCATGGCAAAATATTTTAACTTATCTAGTTATTGATGATGGTCACGTTGATCACCTGATTAAGATTGTGTCCACTATCACTATAAAGTTATTCATTATTTACTTGGGACTAATATGTATTCTGTGAGGAGGTACTTTGAAACTATGCAAATACCCCTATTTCATTAAACTTCCAATTTTCCCCTTATTTATGAGAACATAGACACATGGATTCTGGTTTTATTGTTTATTCTTGTTTTATTCCATGACTTATAACCCATTAATGATATTTAGCTTGATTTTAAATTGTCCTACATTTGGCCTGTGGTAGATACTTCAAGCTGGCTCTTCTATCCTTTTGACATGTCTTCATCACTTTTTCTTTACTTTATAGCCCAAGATATTCTGGGTTCCTCTTCTTTATTCTCCTGTTACAGCCATGCTCCTTTCCATGGAGAAGTGACACCAGACACACTTGTTTGTTTTAGGCAAAAGACATAGACTTTTTTTCCGCCCCTGAAAAACTTGTGGAAACAGATTCTGGGTGGAAGTTGAAACTGAAATCATAATCCAAGTATAGTCTTTCAAGGACAAGACTAAAGAAGATTGAATACAGTGCATTTTACATTCATTCCAAAGTCCTTCTCAGAATCCCCTTTTGAAAAAGTTTTATTTTTCTTCTCCTTTAATATTACCAAGACATTTTGTTTCTGAGAACTCTTGACCTAAAGTCATTGCTATTACAGATCTCTGGATCTCAGGGGAAACTGTTGGGCTAAAAGAAAACTAAAGTAAGGATCCCTAAACATGAGAGAATGGAACACAGATATATTGAATCTCTGTGCTCTCCATTGATCCAAACAAAAGAAACTGGCTTCCTATTTATGTGCTTAAACATGACCTCAGGCCCAGGTTGGAAAGTAGATTTTCCTTTCTTCTCACTTACAGCAAAATGAGTAGATGATACTGAATAAAAATTTTCAGTTCTAAAAAGTAGCACAGTCTGAATTACAAGTAAACAAGTAGTCACTGAACAGCTTTCTAAAAACAGAAGAAAAATCTCAGTTGATTCCAATGCATAATTAATCTGTAATACATCACTATTATCTTATAAGCTATCCTATAATTGGGGCTTCCCTGTAGCTCAGTTGGTAAAGAATCTGCCTGTAACACAGGAGACCCGGGTTCAATCCCTAGGTCAGGAAGATCCCCTGGAGAAGGAAATGGCAAACTACTCCAGTATTCTTGCCAAAAGAATCCCATGGACAGAGGAGCCTGACAGGTTGCAGTCTATGGCGTCGCAAGAGTCGGACATGACGGCGACTAAAACCACCAACCATCCTATAATTAGATATACTTTATAATAAAGATTATATAATCTGAGTAATAATAGATAAACTATGTATTCATATATATATTGTCTCACATTCTCCTTGAGAAACCTAGTGAGACAAGTATTATTCTCATATGACAGATGTAGAAGTGGAATCCAGAAAGTTTAAGAGATCTGCCACGATCACCAAGCTGCTAACTGGTAATGCAGTATCTTCCAATTACAAATTCTTACTTCTCTTATAATCATCTGTACATACCGCCTCCCCAACATTTACTTTTTGCCCAGTCAATTTTTTTTAAAGACTATTTTTTTAGAGCAGTTTTTTAGGTTTACAACAAAATTAAGAGGAAAATACAGCAATTCCTATATACTTTCTGCCACCATATAAGCATAGCCTCCTCCATTCTGAATAAACCCCCACTGGAATGGTTCACTTTTTTAAAAACAAAGATGAACCTTCATTGACACATCACAATCACCCATAGTTCATGGTTTACCTTAGAATTCACTCAGTGCTGTACATTTAGGCTTCCAAGATGGCTCAGTGGTAAAGAATCTGCCTGCCAGTGCAGAAGCCAAGGAAACACAGGTTAGATCCCTGGGTCAGGAAGATCTCCTGGAGGAGGAAATTGCAATCCCCTCCAGTCTTCTTCCTTTGGTAATCCCATGGACAGAGGAGCCTGATGGGCTACAGTCCAGGGGGGTTGCAAAGAGTCGGACATGACTGAAGTGATTGAGCATGCATACATGATATACATTCAATAGGTTTGATCTCATCATCTTCATAGTTGGTCTTTTCCAGAACATCATATAGCTGGACTCATACAGTATATAGCCTTTTCAGATTGGCTTCTTAGTAATATGCATTTAAGTTTCTCTTTCTCTTTTTATAACTTGATAGTTTATTCTTTTTCAGCACTGATTAATAGTTCACTGTCTGGATATTTCACAGTTTATTATCCATTCGCCTACTAAGGGGTGCGTTGGTTGCTTCTAGGTTTTGTCAATTATGAATAAAGTGTCTGTAAACATCTGTGTGAAGGTTTTAGGATAGACATAAGTTTTCAATTCCTTTGAGTAAATATCAAGGAGCACTACAGTCAGATAAGACAGGAGAACATTTAACTTTGTAAGAAATCACCAGAGTCTTCCAAAGTGACTGTACCATTTTGCAGTTCTACCAGCAGTGGGTGGGAGTCTGTGTCACTCCACATTATCACCAGCATTTCGTGTTGTCACCAGAGCCAGTGTTCTAGGTTTTAACCATTACGACAGTTACACAACCATGTTTTAGGAAATCATTTTAAACTTTTAGTTGAGTTCAGTTGACCAGATTTGACACAAAAGTCACCTGAAACTGATCAAAATGATATTAAAGCATTAAGAGAATTACATTTAAAAAATATATATATTTTTTCTAAAACAAGTAGAATCAGTAGGCCCATGATTATTCATACATAATAAAATAGATTTTTATCTCATGCGGCTTTTTAGTCATCATATATGAAAATATTTGTTTCCCGGAGCAAAAGATGGGTGAAAGGCCATGATCCAGAGAGAAAAACTCAACATTAATAATTTGATGATTTCTAAGAGAAGTCATTGTGGCAAACAAGATTCTGAAGACAGAGAAAGCAAACTGAGATTTAACTAGTCATGAAATTAGATGTTGATTATTTCTTTATTCTAAGTATTGTTTCAGCTTCTGTCACAGCTGTTATAAGAAAGCACTTGATTTATAGAGTCAAGAACCAATGGGGAACTTGAAAGCTGTGTTTCGTTTTGAAAATTCTGCCTATTTGGGGAGATAATGCAAAATGTTTCTATCAACCAGTGTGTGAAAATTTCACATAATTGTCTTTTTGGCCACATTAGATCCAAGACAGGAGAGAAACAAGATTTCATAGTCCTTTTTAAATTAAGTGATTTCTTCACAGCATTCCCAAATATTCAAGAAAGTGAAAAATATATTTTCGACATTTGTTCCTTCTCCAAATTGTATTTTCTGTAGAAGCAAGACAAATGAAAGACATGTTTTTAACTACCCCATGCTGTTCAGAGCACTGCAGTTTGTGAATTTTTAAGTGGAAATGGAAATTGTTTTTATTTCCCTGATTTTTATTTGCAAGTTTCATGCCCCAGACCTGTGTGCCTTCTGATCAAAAGTGACAGCTAGAAATAGCAACCCATTTAAGAGT
The DNA here is from genome assembly GCF_002263795.3 of Bos taurus. Taxonomy (NCBI): domain Eukaryota; kingdom Metazoa; phylum Chordata; class Mammalia; order Artiodactyla; family Bovidae; genus Bos; species Bos taurus. The sequence goes on along the minus strand of NC_037331.1, from coordinate 73,678,065 downwards.
GACACATTGTGTTATACTCAGCGCATCTCTAGTTTAGGGAATTAAAGAACAAAAAAATATGTGAACAGAGGAGGGAGAACTACCATTTATCTTGATTTTTTCCCCTCTACATCTAAGTTAAAAGTAAACCTACATGCTATGACACCACTTATGATTCAAAATAAATGAACTGCGTTAGAAGCTCCTATGTTTATTCCTGTTGTCTCTTTCCTGAATATTCTACCTCAGTGTTGCCTAACTTTCCCTGCCAAAAGCTAAGCAAAAGAAGTCATACAAAAGATTAGAGGAAGTAGAAAAATTCTCAAAGGGATAACTGATTTATATTTCCATCTGTAAAAAGACAAAGTTCCTCTGAGTTTAACTTCCTTACACAGAACTACAGAAGCATCATGTATGAACCCTGAAATTATATCAAACACTGCTGATCAGCTCAGTTTACTGATTGTTTAGTTATGTCTGATTTCTAAATCTATGTTCAAATATATCATTCCTTCCTATGAGGAAGAAAAGAAGATTCAGACGCCTTTATTTTGTTGCTATTGTGTTTTAAAGTAGTTTTGGGGGGATATTTTGTTTCCTCATAAATAAATGAATGCATAAAACCCCTCTTGTTCTTATCTGGGAACATTAAAATAATGAAGTTTTATCTTGTGCATTTAAAATGAGTTTTAACAGAATATCTAACATTGGGTTTTGCTAAAATGAGTCTGAGACAAATATTTGGATACAGGTGTTGTTTTGGGGAAAGTAATCCCAGGAAGCAAAACTGATAGATGAGAAAAGTAAAATGCAAAAGGGAAAGCAAACAGAAGGCTGCATAAGTGAGTTGACCATCACTAGGGATAACCAGTACTCTCCCACAGTTGCCTCTGGGAAGTCTCATAAAATACATCTTGGAACTACCTACCCAGGTAATGAAAGGCAAGAGTCTTTGACCATCAGTTCCTGTACCACTTATTATGGTAGGCTCAGGAACTACTAATCACCCTGGACTTCCTGGGTACACATGCATGAATCCTGATCAGGATGTGGCAGGGTTTCATATACAGTGGTGTCAAAGAAGTACCATAGCAGAAATCAAGAAGTATTCTGTGTGTTTTGAGGTGAGGATCTGCATTTGGTCTGTGTAATACAAGCCTTCTAGCAGTTTGCCAGAGGCTCCAGTTAGCATCTGTTACATAATAAATAAGGTTAGTACCGTTGGATCTGCGGGGTCATATGGCCTGCATAATTGAGAATCTTCTCCATAGTCTGGACCTGTAACTTGGACCTGGAATTACAAAGCAGCTTCTTTCTCTGGACCCCACTTCAGATTAGTAGAGTTCGCAAGTCACCCATTAATATAAAAATCTGCCAAACCTGGCTTGTGGGCCAAATGCAGTCTGCTACTGAAAAAAACTTGCTACTGGAACAGCAGCACACCCATTTGTTTATGTACCATCTATTGCTGCTTTTGTGCTATCAATAGCAGAGTTGAGTAGTGGCAACAGAAAGCATTTGGTTTGCAAAGACTAAATATTTACTAATCTTATTTTCAGAGCAAAAGTATGTTAACTTCTAGAATAATAAATGGGAGAGAGGGACATTTTCATAGGTGTATTATATATGTTTAAAATTGGAAAACAAAACAAAACATCAAGTGATGTGGCTTATTATGAAAAGTAGCTGTTGTAATGTGCAACTTTTCTCAGTGTGGAAGGTGCCATATTAGAGCAATTCTATTAAGTCCTTTTCAGGTTTCCCTCATGGCTCAGATGGTAAAGAATCTACCTGCAATGTGGGAGACAGAGGTTTGATCCCTGGGTCAGGATGATCCCCTGCAGGAGGGCATGGCAACCCACTCCAGTATTCTTGCCTGGAGAATGCCCATGGACAGAGAAGCCTGGTGGACTATAGTTGCAAAGAGTTGGACACAACTGAGTGACTAAGCACAGCACATTAAATGCTTTTAATTGGTTTAACTGATATTAAATAAAGTTGACTCTGAACACCACAAATTTGAATTGTGGGGGTCTAGTTACACATGGATTTTTTTCAATAAATATGTACTATAATACTATACAATCTGTGGTTGTTTGGATCAGTGAATGCAGAAGCCTGAATGCAAAAGGCCACCTGTAAACTTATAGACAGGTTTTCCACTGAGAGGAGTGCCAACTCTCCTAACTCCCAGGTTGTTTAAGAATCAACTGTATAATCTTATATGCAGATATAGTAAATGAGGGTCTCTTTAAAAGGTGACCTAGATGTTACCTGAATCTGAGTTTATTGAATCGGTAGATGACTGACTTGATCCTGATAACTCCTTTATTCAATGTTTTCTTATGAGTTAATAAACACCAGCCAACTCAATATACATATAGTAACACCTTGCCCATATTGTTCAAGGGCCACAGTCACTACACCACTATTTTGCATCATTTCACAATCCATGGATGAGAATCATGGTAATTGTGATGCTATCCAGTATCAGTGGATTTCACCATCCCACTTACCATCAAGAAGTATGTCCACATTGCTGTCTGACCTGTGGTTTATCCAGCTTTATAATCCCATTCTAAAGGTCTGCTTACTAGGGTTGCTTGAGGCATAAATCAGATTAGTCTAAGCTTGGGTTCTCTGAAAGCAGAGCTGGAGACAAAGACTTACATGTAGATCATTATCTTAGAAATATGACCCCAAGGAGCAGGAAGGGCAAATGTGTCCTGAAGCACAAAAGTGGGTAAGAATTAATACAAAATAGGCATTATTGAGCTGACCACTGCTACAAGGAAATGGCACGTAGATACACAGTCCCATGTGACTTCCTGAGGATATTTTTGAACTGTGCTTGGAACATTTGAGCATTAGTTTACTAGCGTGTGAGATGAGTGCAATTGTGTGGTAGTTTGAGCATTCTTTGGCTAAAGAGCCTCTTGATGAAAGTGAAAGAGAGTGAAAAAGTTGGCTTAAAATTCAGCATTCAGAAAACTAAGATCATGGCATCAGGTCCCATCACTTCATGGCGAATAGATGGATAAACAGTGGAAACAGTGGCAGACTTTATTTCTGGGGGCTCCAAAATCACTGCAGATGTTGACTGCAGCCATGAAATTAAAAGACACTTACTCCTTGGAAGAAAAGTTATGACCAACCCAGAAAGTATATTAAAAAACAGAGACATTACTTTTCCAACAAAGGTCCATCTAGTCAAAGCTATGGTTTTTCCAGTAGTCATGTATGGATGTGAGAGTTGGACTATAAAGAAAGCTGAGCACTGAAGAATTGGTGCTTTTGAACTGTGGTGTTGGAGAATACTCTTGAGAGTCCCTTGGACTGCAAGGAGATCCAACCAGTCCATCCTAAAGGAAATCAGTCCTGAATGTTCATTGGAAGGACTGATATTGAAGCTGAAACTCCAATATTTTGGCCATCTGATGCAAAGAGCTAATTCTCTTGAAAAGACCCTGATGCTGGCAAAGATTGAAGGTGAGAGGAGAAGGGGATGACAGAGAATGAAATGATTGGATGGCATCACCAACTCAAAGGACATGAGTTTGAGTAAACTCTGGGAGATGGTGATAGACAAGGAGGCCTGGCGTGCTGCAGTCCATGGGGTCGGAAAGAGTTGGACACGGCTGAGCGACTGAACTGAACTGAGGCATTACATTTTAAAACTATATTAGTCATAGAGGAGTATTGATCCACTTTCATAGGCATTTCACAACATAACTGAAGTCTCAGAGTGGGACATGAAGGGTTCATTGCATGGGTTCAAAGCAAGGGGATAGCAGGCTGCACCTGTGTAAAGCCAGTAATCTCCACACTTAACTTGACAGGAAAATTGATGAACCTAATGGGAGATGCCCGATAGATTATATTCAGTTCAGTTCAGTCGCTCAGTTGTGTCTGACTCTTTGCGACCCCATGAACCACAGCACGCCAGGCCTCCCTGTCCATCACCAACTCCCAGAGTCCACCCAAACCCATGTCCATCGAGTCGGTGATACCACCCAACCATCTCATTCTTTGTCACCCCCTTCTCGTCCTGCCCTCAATCTTTCCCATCATCAGGGTCTTTTCAAATGACTCAGCTCTTTGCATCAGGTGGCCAAAGTATTGGAGTTTCAACTTAAACATCAGTTGTTCCAATGAACACCCAGGACTGATCTCCCTTAGTATGGACTGGTTGGATCTCCTTGCAGTCCAAGGGACTCTCAAGAGTCTTCTCCAATACCACAGTTCAAAAGCACCAATTCTTCAGTGCTCAGCTTTCTTTATAGTCCAACTCACATCCATACATGACCACTGGAAAAACCATAGTCTTGACTCTGGAATTTACCTGTTTTTGATAAAAATAGCTAAAACCATAACAGATATATATATATTATATATATACAGTTAGCCTATCATCAGCAGGTTGCACATATGCAGATTCAACTAACCTCAGATGGAAAATATTGGGAAAAAATTCCATAAAGTTCCAAAGAACAAAACTTGAATTTGCCATATACCTGGCAACTATTTACAGAGCATTTACATTCTATTAGGTATTATAATAATATAGAGGTAAATTTATAGTACATTGGATTATATGCAGCAGGTTATATGCAAATACTATGCCATTTTTAAAAAGATACTTGAGAATCCATGGATTTTATTATCTGTGGGAGTCCTGAAACCAATCCTCAATGGATACCTGGGGACAACAGTATTTATACTTCTAACAATCCAGCTTCTGGTACAAAGATGTAATCCAAAAACAAACAAAAAGACAAAAAAAAAAAAAATCCAAGTGATTCTACTATAACAATCAGTTTAGAGGAAGCAATGGAATGTTTTATGTTTTTATAATTAGGCAAAGGAACTGAATAGACACTTTTTCCAAAGATGGCATACAAATGGCCAACACGTATGTATGCACATATGTTCAATGTCTCTAATCAAAGAAATGAACATCAAAGCCACAATGAGATATCATCTTTTATCAGTTAGAATGGATTCATCAAGAAGACAAGAGATAAAAAATGCTCATGAGGACTTAGAGAAAAAGAAACCCCTGTGTATTATCAGAGGGAATGTAAATTGGTACAGTTGCTGTAGAAAACTGTATGGAGTTTCCTCAAAAAAATGAAAGGAACTACCATGTAATCCAGCAGTTCTAATTCTGGGTATTTATCTGAAGGGAAAGAAAAAATATTTGCTCCCCTATATTCATCACGGCATTATTTACAAGAGATAAGACATGAAAAATCCCTAAGTATTCATCAATGAATAAATGGATAAAGAAAATAGGATACACTCATACATTGCAGACAGACGCTTTACTGTCTGAGCTACCAGGGAAGCCACACTCATTACTCAGTCATAAAAGAGAAAATCCTATTATTTGGGACAACATGGATAGACCTTGAGGGCATCCATTTTAAGGAAAATAAACCAATCAGAGAAAGACAAATACTGTGCAGAATCACTTATATGAGGAAAGTTAAAAAAAAAAATCATGGAATATAAAAGTGGTTGTTGGCAGCTGGAGGTGGGGGAAGAAAGGGGAGGTTGGTAAAAGGATATAAACTTTCAGGTATAGAAAAATAACTTTTAAATATGCAAAAATATTAGCAGCCTGAGGATGTGAAATATGGTGACTATACTTGATGGTACCATATTATACAAAACTGACCCTTGAACAACATAGGTTTGAAATGTCTGGGTCCCCTTACATATAGATTTTTTTCAGTAGTAAACACTGCAGTACTTCATGATCTGTGGTTGGCTGAATTTTAGGATCCAGAGCAACTGAGGATCTGGAGGGCAGATTATAAATTATACTGGGATTTTTGACTGTGCAGAAGGTCGGCATTCTTAACTCTGGCACTGTTCAATGGTCCACTGGATTTGAAATTTGCTACAAATAGAAGTAAATGTTCTCAACAAAACAAAAGCAAAATTGAGATGATGGATGTGAAGATATCAATTAACTACATGGTGGGGGTTCTTCTCATAGTATATGAACAGAGATTTTTAGAAGAAACAAAGTAATGTTTTGTTTGTGTAATTTTGCTGTGAGAGCAGCTCCAGTTGTTGTAGAGTTGCAATGTCTAAAACTAATAGGAAGCTCACTATCTTTCAGGTTAGAGAATTTACAGGCGGAAAGTTGGAGAAAACAAAACTGTTGTAGAGTGAAGTATGTCAGACACAGAAAAACAAATGCTATATGATATCACATACATGTGGAATCTAAAAAATACAACCAACTGCCGCTGCTGCTAAGTCGCTTCAGTCGTGTCTGACTCTGTGCGACCCCATAGACGGCAGCCCACCAGGCTCCCCTGTCCCTGGGATTCTCCAGGCAAGAACACTGGAGTGGGTCGCTATTTCCTTCTCCAATGCATGAAAGTGAAGAGTGAAAGTGAAGTCGCTTAGTCGTGTCCGACTTAATTTAGCGACCTCATGGACTCCTCTGTCCGTGGGATTTCCAGTGAGTATAACAAAAAAGAAACAAACTAGTGGTGACCAGTGGGGAGAGGGAAGGTGGGGAGGAGCAATATTGGTAGGGAATTATAGGCATGAAATAAGCTATGAGAATATATGATACAACACAGGAAATATAGTTATTATTTTATAATAAGTATAAATGGAATATAGCTTTTAAAAATTGTGAATCACTATATTATGTACCTACAACATAATATTATATGTCAACTATACTTCAAGTTAATAAATACATAAAATTAAAATAGTAAAAAACAATAATAATAGTAATAAAATGGAGTATAGGTCCACACACTGCATTGATTGAAAGGACATTTTTGAGATGTGGAAATTTGAATACTAACGATATTTGATACCATGAAGAAATCATATTTAAATATTTATGGTATGATAGTGGTATTGTGATTTAATTAAGAACCTTTTTAGAGATACATACTGAAATTTTTATAGATAGAATTATATGATGTCAATTTTCCTTTAAAGTAATACTAAGAAATGGAAGTGATTAGGGTATGAATGGGAGAAGGCAATGGCACCCCACTCCAGTACTCTTGCCTGGAAAATCCCATAGACGGAGGAGCCTGGTAGGCTGCAGTCCATGGGGTCGCTAAGAGTCGGACACGACTGAGCGACTTCACTTTCACTTTTCACTTTTATGCATTGGAGAAGGAAATGGCAACCCACTCCAGTGTTCTTGCCTGGAGAATCCCAGAGACAGCGGGGCCTGGTGGGTTTCTGTCTATGGGGTCGCACAGAGTCGAACACGACTGAAGCGACTTAGCAGCAGCAGCAGGGTATGAATAAAGCCTAATTGGCAGTGAGTTAATAATTCTTAGGACTAAGTAATAGGTGTTCGTTATATTATCTTGTTCATTTTCAAATATGTTCAACATTCTCCAAAATGAGTGAGTAAGTGAAAGTCTCGTTGTGTCAGACCCTGTGACCCCATGGACTATATGATCCATGGAATTCTCCAGGCCAGATTACTGGAGTGGGTCACCTTTCCCTTCTCCCGGGGATCTTCCCAACCCAGGGATTGAACCTACATCTCTTGCGTTGAAGGCAGATTCTTTACCAGCTGAGCCACAAGGGAAGCCCAAGTATACTGGAGTGGGTAGTCTATCCCTTGTGCAGGGGATCTTCCCGACCCAGGAATTGAACCGGGTCTCCTGCACTGAAGGTGAATTCTTTACCAAATGAGCTATCAGGGAAGACTGTAAAACTTTAAAAAGTGAAAAGAGGAACTTTAAAAGGAAAATACCAGTGAATTTCAAATATAAAACCTCAAACTGTAAAATTCCTAAAAAGAAAACTTGATGGTATAAAATCTTTGACTTTGGTTTAAGCAAATATTTCTTAACTGCAACACTAAAAGTATGGTAAACTTAAAAGCAATAACAATAAATTTGACTTATCCAATAATTTTTGCTTTTTGAAAGATGATAAATAACACTTTATCATTGGGAATAAAACTCCAAGCCATTGACTGAGAGAAAAAGTTTGCAAATCACATATCTGATAAAGACTTGCATCTAGACTGCAGTGTCTCAAAATTCAATAAAGTAACAATTCAAGAAAAAAAGGGCAATGTTTTGAATACCTAAAGAATCTACATAAATGCAAATATAAAAAGAAAATAATGTCTAACAACAGTCATTAGAGAAAATCTAAACCACTATGAGATTTACTATATATCAAGTAGGTTCTCTAATATTTTTAAAAAGGACTATCCCAGAACTATTTGCCAGGATTTAGTGTACTGAAAGCCATATGCACTGCTGGTAAGAATGTAAAATGAAACAATCCTTTGGAAAATAGTTTTGCCATGCTTAAAGTGAAATGTACACCTATTTTAGTACTTTGTCATGCTAGTTATAGGTATTAAGAGAAATTAAAAGCACATGTCCATACAAAGAATTGTACATGAATGTTCATAGCAACGTTATTTGCAACAGACAAAAACTGAATCTTAATAGCTAATTGATAAAGAAACTATGCTAAAGCCATACAATAAAATACTAACTAAACAGTGGGAAGAAAATGAACTGTTTTGCTAGTAATCATATGGATGAAGGTCAAAATAATTACGCTGAGTGAAATACCAGCAAAATGGAGTATATAGTACATGATTCCTCTTACATAAAATTCTAGGGAATGGAAATGAGTATTAGCAGACAACAGATCAGCAGTTGCCTTGGACTGTCAGGAGATGGAGCAGAGAGGTGCAGGTGGTAGGGACTGCAAATGGGCATGAAGACATTTTGAAGGTTGGGTATGTGCTCATTTTCTTGATAATGCAGATGATTTCAGGTTATATACAAATGCAAATCTTAACCTGAGAAATGTATATGTTCAGTTTGTTACAGTGCAATGAGGCATGTGTGCTCAGTCCTGTCTGACTCTTTGCAACATGGATTGTAGCCAGCCAGGGTCCTCCCGCCATGGAATTCTCCAAGCAAGAATACTGGAGTGAGTTGCCATTTCCTTCTCCAGGGACTCTTCCCAACTGAGGGATCGAACTCACGTCTCCTGTGTTGTCTGCATTGGCAGACAGATTCTTTACCAGCTGAACAGTGCCATATGTTTCAATAAAGCTGCTTTTTAAAAATCAGAGGATACAGGAGAATAAATCTGGAAAATTGGAGTTTGTGTAATTTGAAGTTTAAAATGCTTGTAGTTTGCTTACTTTAAGAATTTAGTATAAGAATGTTTGTTTAAGAGTAAAGTACAGTTTTGTAGCCACCCAGCGGTCATCCTTTCCTGTTTTGATAATGGCATACTTATTCCTGTGTGGGTAATTGACTCTTCCTCATTGTCTACAGTCCCAAAGAGACCCTCAATAAATTTCCCTGACCCTCTTCATTAAGGAGGAGACATATAACCAAAATAGAATTAGTGGACTTTGTATCTCCCTAGGCATTGATTTTTAAGTGAAGAGATTTAAGGGGACTAAAGCAGTTGGAGTTTATTAATCTTGGCTGTAAAGACTTAAAACAAAATAAAACAAAACTGCAAATGAGTTTCTATAACTAGAACCCTGAAGCTTCCTGTTGTTTTTTGAGCCTGGTTCCTACTGTTTTCTGAGCCTGGTTCTATATCAATTTCCCCACCCACTGCCTTTTAAAAAATTCTGTGAGCTAGCTGATACCTTTCCAATAAATTATTTTTATGCTTAATTTATCTAAATAAAGTTTTAGTTATTTATAGGAAAAAATATAAAAAGGAAAAAATAAATGGGGAGAGAGACGTCAACTGTAGTCTCTCTCAAGTTGTATGACTGAAATATTTTCCATACCCTTAAAATCTTGCTGAATAAAATAGACAACATTGCATTTTTAATAAAATAGTGAAGATTGGTATGCTTGGGGAAAAACAAGAGCTTCCAATCATCCTCAAGTAAGAGTTCAGTCAAAGAGATTAAAAGAATCCTTTCAGACTATTTCCACTAGTGCTTTCTTATTTTTCATTTGTCTTGTTGTTGATAATGGGGGAGGTAAAGAGGTTTCATGTATCTTTACCACTCAGTCATCACCTTGGAATACTGGCTTTCCTAGGGTTACTGGTTTCCTAGGGTTAGCTGGAGCTTTGACCCTAAATTGCATGATCTTTTTTTCCCCTTCTCCTTTGTAGACAACCTCCCACATTTATTCTCTGTGTGTTATATTTTGCACAGAGCTATCTTAGGCCTCCTTTTTTCTCTCATCTACACATCTTTCTTGTGTGAGCTCATCTATCTCCAAAGACTTCTGTGATTATCTAGTACTCGGTGACCCCTAACTCTATCTTAGATCTCTTACAGGTCTAGACTCATTAAGCCTCTTGCTTGTTAGACATCTTAAGCATTTAGTCACTCGGTCACATCTGACTCTTCGAGACCCCATGTACTGGAGCTTGCCAGGCTGCTCTGTCCGTGGGATTTCCCAGACAAGAATACTGGAGTGAGTTGCCTTTCCTTCTTCAGGGGATTTTCCTAATCCAGTGATCGAATCTGGGTCTCCTGCATTGCAGGTGGATTCTTTACCATCTGATCCACCAGGGAAGCTTTAAATGAAACATGCTCCAAACTGAACTCATCATCAACACAACCTTAACTCTGTTCCTATTTTCATGTCTCCTGAATTCACTAACTTATTCAAAGCCCCTTTTGTTCATGCCCCAACCCAAATAATCATCAAGGATTACTGTGCCATCTGCAGATTAAAAAAAAAAAGTATCATTTTCAATAAAGAACAAGACCTACGAAGGCAGGGGTTGTGCCAGTCTTTTTCAGTGGATGCATCTTGAGCATCTAACACAATGTCCAGCACATAGTAGACATCTTGATATTTAAACTGATAAAAAGATATTAGTTATCCCAAATTGTTTTAAAAGTCTAGAAGCTTGGATAAAAATGCTCCAGAAAGTGGGCATAGAGGGAACATACCTTAACATAATAACGATCATATATGAAAAACCCACAGTAAACATTATTCTCAAATACGAAAAGCTGAAAGCATTTCCTCTAAGATCAGAGACAGACAAGGAGGTCCACTCTCACCACTAGTATTCAACATCATTTTGAAAGTCCTAGCTGCAGCAATTAAAGAAAAAGAAATGAAAGAAATACAAATTGGAAAAGAAATAGTAAAATTATCACCGTTTGCAGATGACATAACATTATACATAGAAAATCCTAAAGATGCCACCAGAAAACTACTGGTGTTAATCAATGGATTTGGTAAACTTGCAGGATACAAATAAATACACAGAAATCTCTTGCATTCCTATACAGATAGCAACAAAAAATTAGAAAGAAATTAAGGAAACAATCCCATTTACCATTGCAACAAAAAGAATAAAATACCTAGGAATAAACTGACCTAAGGAGGCAAAAGACCTGTACTCAGAAAAGCATAAGATACTAAAGAAAGAAATGAAAGATGACATAAACACATGAAAAGATGTGCTATGTTCTTGGGCTGGAAGAATCAATATCATGGAAATAATTATACTACCAAAAGCAATCTACAGATTCAGTGCAATCCCTATCAAATAACCAATGGCATTTTTCATGGAATTAGACCAAAAATTTTTACAATTTGTATGGAAACACAAAAGACCCCGAAGAGCCAAAGCAATCTTGAGAAAGAAAAACAGAGCAGAACAATCAGGCTCCCTAACTTCAGACTAAACTATGAATCTACAGTAAACAAGACAGCATGGTCCTGGCACAAAAACAGAAATACAGACCTGTGGAACAGGATGGAAGCCCAGAGATAAAACAAGACTCTTATGGTTACTTAAACTAAGACAAAGGAAGACAGTACGTACAATGGCGAAAAGCCTCTTCAGTAAGTAGGGCTGAGAAAACTGGACAGTTACATGTAAAAGAATGAAACTAAATGAAACTACAACAGCCTCTGGGGCTTCCCTGGTGGCTCAGTTGGTAAAGAATCTACCTGCAATGCAGGAACCCATGTTTGATGCCTGTGTCAGGAAGATCCCCTGGGGAAGGATATGGCAACCCACTCCAGTATTCTTGCCTGGAAAACCCCATGGACAGAGAAGCCCGAGGGATACAGTCCATGAGGTCACAAGAGTAGACACAACTTACCTACTAAACCACCACCACCACCACAAGCCTCTAACACTATACACAAAAATAAACTCGAAATGGATTAAAGAACTGAATGTAAGGCCAGGCACTATAAAATTCTTAGAGAAAAACATAGGCAGAACACTCTTTGACATTAATCCCGGCAGGATTTTTTCTGACCCACCTCCTAATGAATATAAAAGCAAAATTTAACAAATGGGACCTAGTTAACAGCTTTTGCACAGCAAAGGAAACCATAAACAAGACAAAAAGACAACCCTCAGAATGGGAGAAAATATTTGCAAATGAAACCACTGATGAAAGATTAATCTCCAAAATTTAGAAACAACTCATGCAGCTCAATACTTAAAAAACCAAACAACCCAATCAAAAAATGGATGGAAGACCTAAATAGACATTTTCCAAAGACATACAGATGACCAAGAGGCACATGAAATGATGCTCAACATCACTCATTTTTAAACAAATGCAAATCAAAGTACAATGAGGTACCACCTTACACCAGTGAGAACGACCATCATAAAAAAAATCTATAAACAATAAATGCTGCAGAGGGTGTGGAGAAAAGGGAGCCCTGTTACACTGCAGGTGGGAATATAAATTGATACAGCCACTATGGAGAACAATATGAAAGTTCCGTAAGCTGAAAATAGAACTGTAACCCAGCAATCATATAACCCAGCAATCCCACTACTGGGCATATACACAGGGAAAACCATAATTCAGAAAGATACATGCACCACAGTGTTCACAGCGGCACTGTTTACAAGAGCCAGGATATGGAAGCAACCTAAATATTTATCAACAGAGGAATTGATAAAGAAGATATGCTTACATATATACAGTGGAATACCGCAGCCATAAAAAGGAACAAAATTGTGACATCTGCATAGATATGGATGAACTTAAGAGACTGTCATCAAAGTTAGAAGAAAATATATATATATATTTCTCCATATATGTGGAATATAGAAAAATAGTACAGATAAACCTATATGCAAACATAAATAGAGACACAGAGGTAGAGAAAAAAGATATGGATACCAAGAGAGAGAAAGGGAAAGAAAGGGGATGGGAGATGGATCGGGAGGTTAGGATTGACATATATATATATTACTATGAATGGGATAGATAACTAATAAGAAATTAATATATAGCACAGGGGAAAATGAAAGAAGTTACAATCTGTTTGTAGGACATCCATTAAGTTAATCCTAAAATGTATTCCAATATATATTCAGTTCAGTTCAGTTCAGTCACTCAGTCATGTCTGACTCTTTGCGACCCCATGAATCACAGCACGCCAGGCCTCCCTGTCCATCACCAACTCCTGGAGTTCACCCAGACTCACGTCCATCGAGTCAGTGATCCCATCCAGCCATCTCATCTTCTGTCGTCCCCTTCTCCTCCTGCCCCCAATCCCTCCCAGCATCAGAGTCTTTTCCAATGAGTCAACTCTTCGCATGAGGTGGCCAAAGTACTGGAGTTTCAGCCTTAGCATCATTCCTTCCAAAGAAATCCCAGGGCTGATCTCCTTCAGAATGGACTGGTTGGATCTCCTTGCAGTCCAAGGGACTCTCAAGAGTCTTCTCCAACACCACAGTTCAAAAGCATAAATTCTTCGGCGTTCAGCCTTCTTCACAGTCCAACTCCCACATCCATACACGACCACAGGAAAAACCACAGCCTCGACAAAACAAAAATGGCAGCACCTAATGGATCTGGTGCTTCCCATTCCAGTAATTACATGAATAAATAGACTCTTGGTCCCAACACATAGTTATTTTCCTTAACAGAATCCCCTTAGTGGTATTTAGGCCACATGCAGAGAGACTGGTCAAATGAGAGCCTAGGAGGAAAGGGCTAAAAATTTCACTTTGTTGAACAAGGGAGGCAGAGAATGCAAAATCTTTTATTTGTTAGTTACCACCCTTCTAATGACTTATTCAAAGTTCTGAATTTTAGGTTTTCAGTGCAATTGGTGATTGTATTTAAAAAATCTAAAAAATAACCCACCTTTAAATACCACTGTCTTACAAAAGAATCTGCAATCTATCTGTACAAGTCAAAGGTATCTTTTATTGTATTACCTTTAAAAAAAAAAGATATGTAATTTAAATAACCACAGCCTGAAGGACTCTTTCAACATTTAAGCAAAATGGATTACCTCAATTTACTGAAAAGTGTATTTATTCTGAGGAAATACATTGAGTTCCTTTTGTACAATTCTGACTTGACAAAAAGAACACAAAACATAATAAGTAAAACAATGGGTTGGCCAAAATGTTTGTGTTTTTCCATTGAGATTTTATGGAAAAAGCCTAGTGAACTTTCTGGCTAATTCAATACATAGATTCCCTGCTGGTTTCCTTATCAGAGTTATGAATGTGGAAAAGAAGATGTGAAACTACAGAGATATTCAGATTCACTCCAATACAAAGATTTTACTCTGAGCTATTTGACCTCCTCATCACTAATGCAAATGCACTGTATTTTACAACCATCTCCTACTGTGCTTGTACCCTTTGTGTTGACATGATCAGTAACAGGATACCTCCAACATTCCGATTTCAGATTATGACCTCACCTTATATTGCTTTGGGCTTCCCTGGTGGCTCAGTGAAGAATCCGCCTGCAATGTGGGATACCTGTGACATGAATAACAAGAAGTAGGCCAGGGTAAAGTCATGGGGAAGGAGTATTGCAGGCAGCTGTTGTTGTTCAGTCACTAAGTTATGTCTAACTCTTTGTGACATCATGGACTGCAGCACACCAGTCTTCTCTGTCCTTCACTATCTCCTGGAGTTTGCTCAAAGTCATAACCATTGAGTTGGTGATGCCATCCAACCATCTCCTCCTCTGTTATGCCCTTCTCCTCCTGCCCTCAATGATTCCCAGCATTAGGCTCTTTTCCAATGAGTGGGCTTTTCTTACCAGGTGGCCCAGCAAATGCAAGGGTATGAGTCTGGGACAAAGGTGTTGGCTTAGAAGAACAATAAGACACTAAATGATTAACAGTCAAGTGGTAGAGTTTGGCAGGGATCAAGTCATAAAACAAAATTATATGTAGAATGTGATAATGCTTTTTGCAAAAACAGAAAGGGATGATTTAATCTTCCTGTAAACAAACTATACCCTTCTGATCTCTAGCTTTCTCTAATCTGTTTCCTCCTGACACTATGAAGATGTGCCTGTAGTCTCACTAAGGGCCAATTCTGTGCTTCTGGCTTGTACTGTACCCCTTCGTTCCCTCCTAAACATTTCACTCTTTTGTTACCCTCTCATTATCTAATACCAACACTTTTTTTTCTGTTCTATTGAATAATTTACACTAACGTGCTCTGGTATTTCTAATCTTACAAAAAAATATTACTTAAAAGTCTCAGGTTTTAAATTACATTCTGCACTTACATTACATAACAGCATTTGATTCTTTTTCATACCTTTCACTGTAACTGATAATGGAAAAAAAGTCCAATGCTGTAAGAGCAATATTGCATAGGAACCTGGAATGTTAGGTCCATGAATCAAGGCAAATTGAAAGTGGTCAAACAGGAGATGACAAGAGTGAACATCGACATTCTAGGAATCAGAGAACTCAAATGACTGGAATGGGTGAATTTAACTCAGATGACCATTATATCTACTACTGTGGGCAGGAATCCCTTAGAAGAAATGGAATAGCCATCATGGTCAGCAAAGGAGTCAGAAATGCCATACTTGGACACAATCACAAAATGACAGAATGATCTCTGTTCATTTCCAAAGCAAACCATTCAGTATCACAGTAATCCAAGTCTATGTCCCTGCCAATACTGCTGAAGAAGCTGAAGTTGAATGGTTCTATGAAGACCTACAAGACCTTCTAGAACTAACAGCCAAAAAAGATGATGTCCTTTTTATTATAGGGGACTGTAGGTCAAAGTAGGAAGTCAAGAAATACCTGGAGTAACAGGCAAATTTGGCCTTGGAGTACAGAATGAAGCAGGGCAAAGGCTAACAGTTTTGCCAAGAGAACAAACTGGTCATATCAAATACCCTCTTCCAACATCACAAGAGAAGACTCTACACATGGACATCACCAGATGGTCAATACCGAAATCAGATTGATTATATTCTTTGCAGCCAAAGAGGGAAAAGCTTTATCCAATCAGCAAAAACAAGACTGGGAGCTGACTGTGGCCCAGATCATGAATTCCTTATTGCCAAATTCAGACTCAAATTGAAGAATGTAGGGAAAACCACTAGACCATTCAGGTACAACCTAAATCAAATCCCTCATGATTATACAATGGAAGTAACAAATAGATTCAAGGGATTAGATCCAATAAACAGAGTGCCTGAAGAACTATGAGCCGAGGTTTGTGACACTGTACAGGAGGCAGTGATTGAGACGATCCCCGCAAATAAGAAATGCAAAAAGGCAAAATGGTTGTCTGAGGAGGCCTTACAAATAGATGAGAAAAGCAGAGAAGTTAAAGGCAAAGGAGAAAAGGAAAGATATCCATTTGAATGCAGAGTTCCAAAGAATAGCAAGGAGAGATAAGAAAGCCTTCCTCAGTGATTAAGGCAAAGAAATAGAGGAAAACAATAGAATAGGAAATACTATAGATCTCTTCAAGAAAATTAGAGATACCAGGGGAATATTTCATGCAAAGATGGGCTCAATAAAGGACAGAAATGGTATGGACATAATAGAAGAAGATATTAAGAAGATATGGCAAGAATACACAGAAGAACTGCACAAAAAAGATCTTGATGACCCAGATAATCACAATGGTATGATCACTCACCTAGAGACAGACATCCTGGAATGTGAAGTCAAGTGGGCTTTAGGAAGCATCACTAGGAACAAAGCTAGTGGAGGTGATGGAATTCCAGTTGAGCTATTTCAAATCTTGAAAGATGATGCTGTGAAAGTGCTGCACTCAATATGACAGTAAATCTGGAACACTCAGCAGTGGCCACAGGACTGGAAAAGGTCAGTTTTCATTCCAATCCCAAAGAAAGGCAATGCCAAAGAATGCTCAAACTACAGCACAGTTGCACTCATCTCACATGCTAACAATGTAATGCTCAAGATTCTCCAAGCCAGGCTTCAACAGTACCTGAACCATGAACTTCCAGATGTTCAAGCTGGATTTAGAAAAGGCAGAGGAATCAGAGACCAAATTGCCAACATCTGTTGGGTCATCGAAAAAGCAAGAGAGTTCCATAAAAACATCTATTTCTGCTTTATTGACTATGCAAAAGCCTTTGACTGTGTGGATCACAACAAACCGTGGAAAATTCTTAAAGACATGGGAATACCAGACCACCTTATGTGCCTCCTGAGAAATATGTATGCAGGTCAAGAAGCAACATTTAGAACTGGACATGGAACAACGGACTGGTTCCAAATTGGGAAAGGAGTACGTCTAGGCTGTAGTCACCCTGCTTATTTAACTTACTGTCACCCTGCTTATTTAACTTCTACTCAGAGGACATCATGCAAAATGCTGGGCTGGATGAAGCACAAGCTGGAATCAAGATTGCTGGGAGAAATATCAATAACCTCAGATATGCAGATGACACCACCCTTATAGCAAAAAGCCAAAAATAACTAAAGAGCCTCTTGATGAAAGTGAAAGAGGAGAATAAAAAAGTTGACTTAAAGCTCAATATTCAGAAAACTGATTGTGGCACCTGGTCCCATCACTTCATGGGAAATAGATGGGGAAACAGAGGAAACCGTGACAGACTTTATTTTGGGGGGCACTCCAAAATCACTGCAGATGTTGGCTGCAGCCATGAAGTTAAAAGACACTTACTCCTTGGAAGAAAAGCCAACTATTATCAACTTAGAAAGCTTATTAAAAAGCAGAGACATTACTTTACTAACAAAGGTGCGTCTAGTCAAAGCTATGGTTTTTCCAGTAGTCATGTATGGATGTGAGAGTTGAACTATAAAGAAAGCTGAGTGCCGAAGAATTGAGGCTTTTGAACTGTGAAGGCTTATGAAAGCCCCTTGGACAGCAAGGAGATCCAACCAGTCCATCCTAAAGGAAATCAGTCCTGAATATTCATTGGAAGAAGTGATGATGAAGCTGAAACTCTAATACTTTGGCCACCTGATGTGAAGTATTGACTCATTGGAGAAGACCCTGTTTCTGGGAAAGATTCAAAGTGTGAGGAGAAGGGGTCAACAGAGGATGAGATGATTGGAATGTATCATCGACTCAATGGACATGAGTTTGTATAAACTCTGGGAGTTGGTGCAGGACAGGGAGGCCTGGCATGCTGCAGTCCATGGGGTCACAAAGAGTCGGACACAACTGAGTGACTGAACTGACTGACCCTTTCACAGAATACTTAAGTTTAAGTTATACTGGTTTTCTCCTTGTCGTCATCTCACATTCTCCCATCTCCTTTCAAGGTTTCTTTCATCAGGCTTTTATCCTCCACTTTGCTAAAACTGCTCTCATTAATTTCTATTAACAATCTCATGCTTCCCAGCAGAATTTAACACAATTGACAACTATCTAATTTAGTATCTATCCAAACTTTGGATATTGAAGGACCCCAGAATTTGATTTTAAGCTTCATTCTTTCTCTAAAAAGCCTTCCAATGTAATCTCACCTAGTTGTGCTGCTTGAAATAATGTGAACTGGGCAATAAGTTCCAAACATATGTCCTTGCATCTAATTTTTCCTCTGAGCTCCAAATTCATAAACCCAGCTGTCAGTGGAATGACTAATAGACATCTCAAATTAAACATGTCTAAAATAGAACTTTTTGATTTGTGTCTCCCTCCCTACAACAAGATTTTCCATCAATCTTTCCTATCTCAATAAAGAACACGATCATTCACTCAGTTGCTCAAAACAAAAAACCTTGAGGTCAGTCTTAATGCCTTTTTTTCCTTCACCACCACTTGTCTCGACACACACACACACACACACACAAAACGTATACTTCAGTATTAAATCATGTCAGGTTTGCCTCTAATATACACACCAGATTTGATCATGCTTACTTCTTCATTGCTGTTCCCCTAGTCTAAGACACTATCATCATTCATTAGGCTATGACATTGACATCTACACCGAGTTTTCCACGTAAGTAAATTTGGTCAGGTAAAATTCATTCATTGATGGCAGCCAATGCATCTTTTACAATGTAGATGAAAATTAGATGTTTTCAGCCTTGCTGAAAATCTTTCTATAGTTTTTCAGAGCACTTTGAAAATTCAGATCCTTATTACGTTCTACACATCATTTTGTTTTATGACTTGATCCCTGCCAAACTCTGCCTCTTGATTGTTAACCACTTAGTGTCTTATTGTTCCCTCCAAACCAGCCCCTTTGTCCCGGATTCATACTCACCCTTGTATTTTGCTGGGCTACTTGATACGAAAAGCCCACTCATTGGAAAAGAGCCTAATGCTGGGAAAGATTGAGGCCCAGAGAAGGGCATAACAGAGGATGAGATGGTTGGATGGCATCACTGACTCAATGGGTATGACTTTGAGCAAACTCCGGGAGATAGTGAAGGACAGAAGAGACTGGCATGCTGCAGTCCAGGAGGTCGCAGAGAGTCAGACATAACTTAGTGACTGAACAGCAACAGCTGCCTGCAATATTCCTCCCCCAAGGCTTTGCCTTGGCCTACTCCTCATCATTCATGTCACAGCCTAACTGACAAACATAACTCTGTTGCCTCCTCATGTCCTGTTTTATTGCCCAGATTTTATTTATGTCACTTTGCAAAACCTAAAATGATCTTTTTATGTATTTGTTCATTCGATGTTTTTCTACTGTTCCCCTCCTACCCCAGTATATGAATGTCAGATGAACAAGGACCTTGTCTGTTTCTTAATCCTACCTTGAGTACTGACAATATCAGAAGCTACTACATACCTTGATAAAAATTAGTTGAATGAATGGATAGGAATGAGTATGAAATATGCACAATTAGTGAAAGAAGATATTCTTATAATGATCTTTATTTAAATAACAAAGTAAAAATTTTGAAACTTTTGCAAATTCTAGTCTTGTGTTGTCAAAGGTAGCAATTTTAAGTGGTAAATTCTGTAATTTTCATGTTACACTTACTCCTAATACTGTCATTATTACTAGGAGTTATGGTACTTAAGAGAAGAGCTAATACCTATCCTGCTCAAACTCTTCCAGAAAATTGCAGAGGAAGGTAAACTTCCAAACTCATTCTATGAGGCCACCATCACCCTAATACCAAAACCTGACAAAGATCCCACAAAAAAAGAAAACTACAGGCCAATATCACTGATGAACATAGATGCAAAAATCCTTAACAAAATTCTAGCAATCAGAATCCAACAACACATTAAAAAGATCATACACCATGACCAAGTGGGCTTTATCCAAGGGATGCAAGGATTCTTCAATATCCACAAATCAATCAATGTAATACACCACATTAACAAATTGAAAAATAAAAACCATGATTATCTCAATAGATGCAGAGAAAGCCTTTGACAAAATTCAACACCCATTTATGATAAAAACTCTCCAGAAGCAGGAATAGAAGGAACATACCTCAACATAATAAAAGCTATATATGACAAACCCACAGCAAACATTATCCTCAATGGTGAAAAATTGAAAGCATTTCCTCTAAAGTCAGGAATAAGACAAGGGTGCCCACTTTCACCATTACTATTCAACATAGTTTTGGAAGTTTTGGCCACAGCAATCAGAGCAGAAAAAGAAATAAAAGGAATCCAAATTGGAAAAGAAGAAGTAAAACTCTCACTATTTGCAGATGACATGATCCTCTACAGAGAAAACCCTGAAGACTTCACTAGAAAATTACTAGAACTAATCAATGACTATAGTAAAGTTGCAGGATATAAAATCAATACACAGAAATCCCTTGCATTCCTATACACTAATAATGAGAAAACAGAAAGAGAAATTAAGGAAACAATTCCATTCACCATTGCAATGGAAAGAATAAAATACTTAGGAATATATCGACCTAAAGAAACTAAAGACCTATATATAGAAAACTATAAAACACTGGTGAAAGAAATCAAAGAGGACACTAATAGATGGAGGAATATACCATGTTCATGGATTGGAAGAATCAATATAGTAAAAATGAGTATACTACCCAAAGCAATTTATAGATTCAATGCAATCCCTATCAAGCTACCAATGGTATTCTTCACAGAGCTAGAACAAATAATTTCACAATTTGTATGGAAATACAAAAAACCTCGAATAGTCAAAGCTGTCTTGAGAAAGAAGAATGGAACTGCAGGAATCAACCTACCTGACTTCAGGCTCTACTACAAAGCCACAGTTATCAAGACAGTATGGTAATGGCACAAAGACAGAAATATAGATCAATGGAATAAAATAGAAAACCCAGAGATAAATCCACGCACATATGGACACCTTATCTTTGACAAAGGAGGCAAGAATATACAATGGATTAAAGACAATCTCTTTAACAAATGGTGCTGGGAAATCTGGTCAACCAATTGTAAAAGAATGAAACTAGAACACTTTCTAACACCATACACAAAAATAAACTCAAAATGGATTAAAGATCTAAACGTAAGACCAGAAACTATAAAACTCCTAGAGGAGAACATAGGCAAAACACTCTCTGACATACATCACAGCAGGATCCTCTATGACCCACCTCCAAGAATATTGGAAATAAAAGCAAAAATAAACAAATGGGACCTAATTAACCTTAAAAGCTTCTGCACACCAAAGGAAACTATTAGCAAGGTGAAAAGACAGCCTTCAGAATGGGAGAAAATAATAGCAAATGAAGCAACGGACAAACAACTAATCTCAAAAATATACAAGCAACTCCTACAGCTCAAATCCAGAAAAATAAATGACCCAATCAAAAAATGGGCCAAAGAACTAAATAGACATTTCTCCAAAGAAGACATACAGATGGCTAACAAACACATGAAAAGATGCTCAACATCACTCATTATCAGAGAAATGCAAATCAAAACCACTATGAGGTACCATTTCATGCCAGTCAGAATGGCTGCGATCCAAAAGTCTACAAATAATAAATGCTGGAGAGGGTGTGGAGAAAAGGGAACCCTCTTACACTGTTGGTGGGAATGCAAACTAGTACAGCCACTATGGAGAACACTGTGGAGATTCCTTAAAAAAACTGGAAATAGAATTGCCTTATGATCCAGCAATCCCACTGCTGGGCATACACACTGAGGAAACCAGAAGGGAAAGATACACGTGTACCCCAATGTTCATCGCAGCACTGTTTATAATAGCCAGGACATGGAAGCAACCTAGATGTCCATCAGATGAATGGATAAGAAAGCAGTGGTACATATACACAATGGAGTATTACTCAGCCATTAAAAAGAAAACATTTGAATCAGTTCTAATGAGGTGGATGAAACTGGAGCCTATTATACAGAGTGAAGTAAGCCAGAAGGAAAAACACCAATACAGTATAATAACGCATATATATGGAATTTAGAAAGATGGTAACAATAACCCTGTGTACGAGACAGCAAAAGAGACACTGATGTATAGAACAGTCTTATGGACCCTATGGGAGAGGGAGAGGGTGGGAAGACTTGGGAGAATGGCATTGAAACATGTAAAATATCATGTATGAAATGAGATGCCAGTCCAGGTTCGATGCACGATACTGGATGCTTGGGGCTAGTGCACTGGGACGACCCAGAGGGATGGTATGGGGAGGGATGAGGGAGGAGGGTTCAGGATGGGGAACACATGTATACCTGTGGTGGATTAATTTTGATATTTGGCAAAACTAATACAATACTGTAAAGTTTAAAAATAAAATAAAATAAAGAATACATTATCTTTGAGAAATTTCATACACATAGGTACATGAATTTATATTTTTATAACTATTATTTATAGAAACCCCCCCAAATTCTGAATTTAATAAATTACAGGTATTTTCCCTTTTTTTTTTATAATATTGGAACTAATCTCCTCTGCTACCACCAGTGAAAAAGTAAAAAGCCTTAAAAATAGACTTTTCCAATTGGTGCAAATATACTATTAATATGTTCTATTTCTATTGTAGCTCAAGCTAATTGGAGGAACAATCTAGGGGGAAAAAGGGAAATTTTGCCTTGTTGATCTAGAAATTTACTGATATCCTTGTTGAAAGAAAGTCAAGCTTAGGGAAAGGAGTAAAAAGAGCTGCCAATCATGAAATACAACTATACAAGGATTTCAGAAAATCCTCTAATAGCAAATTTTGACATTATTAAATTATGTCACTTAAAGACTGAAGATAGACGGTGTGTTATCTTCAAGCTATTTTTTAAATGTCCCTACTTTGATTCCTCTATAGCTCACATTATGTTCATTCATGGATGTATTCCACTTAAGCTTCTAAATGTCTTATCATCCCTTCCAGCAATTTAAATAGCTCTGTTTCTAACAGAGACTATAAAGCACCAGGATGATATAATCATAATTTCAATCTGAGAACTTTCCTCTACAAATGAGTTAGCACACATTTGAGGTATGAATCCTTTAATTCTAAGTTTATTTAAAATAGGTATATAAGATGAGGCTCTGTTATAAAGTGAAAATATATTCTCCATAACTTCTTTGATTTCTAGCCCTCAGAACAATAAAGATACACATACTCTTGCATATACCTAGGGGAGACTTGAATAAGTATAAAAAATAAATAAGTCTTGGAAAGTTATTTTAAGAAAAGGCCTCATTTTATAAAAGATGCTTGGACAGCTTCCCTATCAATATTTGTCTAGCAATGGACTCGGCTCTTCTATTGTCAAGTGTTAGTTCATACCTTTGTCATCCAATTCCTTGATCTATTAACTAATTTTTTTCTATATTATTCATTATAAATTAGGCACTGACACAGGCACAGGGGATAAATACCCAAGTTAAAAAATTTGTTCTAGCCAAAATACTTTAAAATCTAGTGGAGAGATTCACAAATAGACTAAACACTGCACAATGGTATCATTATTGCTACAATGGGAATATACATATACAGTATGTTCTAGTCTGCCTGAAGTATTCAGGGGAGAGTCCCAGAATCTGCTCATACCTATAGCCAACCATCCCTGAAAATGAGTCCTGTCTGCTCCAGTGCAGGCATATTTGAAAGGATTGGAGATCACTTAATGCAAAGACTGTGTAACAAGAACATGCAGGAAAACTAAGGAACTGAACTACAAAAACTAGAGCTCAAAACATGTTGAGATGTCTGCTGTTCTACTGATGGGTGGCAATTATATAATATTATATAATAATTGAAAAACTAGAGCAAGATTAAGTGACTGCAGATAAAGTGGTCTGAGGTCAGTGGTCTAGGACAGAGTTCCAGTAGCCAAAGGGATCACCAGATTGGTTGGCAATTTGCTGCTTGATTCCATCTACCTTCTATTTTTTCACCCATGTGAGAACTAGGTCTGAAGCAATGTGTTCAGGGTTGCTTCTGATTGCTTCAAAACTACTGGAGAGTATGTAGAAAGAATCAAGTTCAATTCAGTTCAGTTCAGTTCAGTTCAGTTCAGTCGCTCAGTCGTGTCCGACTCTTTGCGACCCCATGAATCGCAGCACGCCAGGCCTCCCTGTCCATCACCAACTCCCGAAATTCACTCAGACTCACGTCCATCGAGTCAGTGATGCCATCCAGCCATCTCATCCTCTGTCGTCCCCTTCTCCTCCTGCCTCCAATCCCTCCCAGCATCAGAGTCCTTTCCAATGAGTCAACTCTTCGCATGAGCTGGCCAGAGTACTAGAGTTTCAGCTTTAGCATCATCCCTTCCAAAGAAATCCCAGGGCTGATCTCCTTCAGAATGGACTGGTTGGATCTCCTTGCAGTCCAAGGGACTCTCAAGAGTCTTCTCCAACACCACAGTTCAAAAGCATCAATTCTTCAGCGCTCAGTCTTCTTCACAGTCCAACTCTCACATCCGTACATGACCACTGGAAAAACCATAGCTTTGACTAGATGGACCTTAGTTGGCAACGTAATGGCTTTGCTTTTGAATATGCTATCTAGGTTGGTCATAACTTTTCTTCCAAGGAGTAAGCGTCTTTTAATTTCATGGCTGCAGTCACCATCTGCAGTGATTTTGGAGCCCAGAAAAATAAAGTCTGACACTGTTTCCACTGTTTCCCCATCTATTTCCCATGAAGTGATAGGACCGGATGTCATGATCTTCGTTTTCTGAATGTTGACCTTTAAGCCAACTTTTTCACTCTCCTCTTTCACTTTCATCAAGGGGCTTTTGAGTTCCTCTTCACTTTCTGCCATAAGGGTGGTGTCATCTGCATATCTGAGGTTATTGATATTTCTCCTGGCAATCTTGATTTCAGCCTGTGCTTCTTCTAGCCCAGCGTTTCTCATGATGTACTCTGCATAGAAGTTAAATAAGCAGGGTGACAATACACAGCCTTGATGTACTCCTTTTCCTATTTGGAACCAGTCTGTTGTTCCATGTCCAGTTCTAACTGTTGCTTCCTGACCTGCATACAAATTTCTCAAGAGGCAGGTCAGGTGGTCTGGTATTCCCATCTCTTTCAGAATTTTCCACAGTTTATTGTGATCCACACAGTCAAAGGCTTTGGCATAGTCAATAAAGCAGAAATAGATGTTTTTATGGAACTCTCTTGCTTTTTCGATGATCCAGCGGATGTTGGCAATTCGATCCCTGGTTCCTCTGCCTTTTCTAAAACCAGCTTGAACATCAGGAAGTTCACGGTTCACATATTGCTGAAGCCTGGCTTGGATAATTTTGAGCATTACTTTACTAGCGTGTGAGATGAGTGCAATTGTGTGGTAGTTTGAGCATTCTTTGGCATTGCCTTTCTTTGGGATTAGAATGAAAACTGACCTTTTCCAGTCCTGTGGCCACTGATGAGTTTTCCAAATTTGCTGGCATATTGAGTGCAGCACTTTCACAGCATCATCTTTCAGGATTTGAAATAGCTCCACTGGAATTCCATCACCTCCACTAGCTTTGTTCGTAGTGTTGCTTCCTAAGGGCCACTTGACTTCACATTCCAGGATGTCTGGCTCTACGTGAATGATCACACCATCGTGATTATCTGGGTTGTCAAGATCTTTTTTGTACAGTCTTCTGTGTATTCTTGCCACCTCTTCTTAATATCTTCTGCTTCTGTTAGGTCCATACCATTTCTGTCCTTAATCGAGCCCATTTTTGCTTGAAATGTTCCCTTGGTATCTCTAATTTTCTTGAAGAGATCTCTAGTCTTTCCCATTCTGTTGTTTTCCTCTATTTCTTTGCATTGATCGCTGAAGAAGGCTTTCTTATCTCTTCTTTGTATTCTTTGGAACTCTCAAACTTTTTGGCAAAAGTTTTCTCTATCCATTTTATAGGAGTAAAATTTGAAATCACAGGCAGACACCATGCTCCAAAGATGCTGGATAGGTTCCTGCTCATGGTTTGATCCCTATATATCCCTGTTAGAATCCCATACTCTCTATGTCCTGCCCAGCTACCTCGGATGTAGACCTGTTCTATCTCATTTGGCTATATTATAGTCTATGTGGTTCTCAGAATCTGAAACTGACCTGCATGCTGCTATTGATTTATTATTTCTAAGGGATTGATTAGAAGGAGAAGGAAATGGCAACCCACTCCAGTACTCTTGCCTGGAGAATCACATGGAGGGAGGAGCCTAGTAGGCTACAATCCATGGAGTCACAAAGAGTTGGACACGACTGAGCGGCTTCACTTCACTTCACTTCAAGGGATTGATCACCTCCATTCTCTATATCCCAGAGAAGGGGGATTCCTGCCACCAACATAACTGGGGTCCATGTCTACTTTGCTTGCTTTCTCATCCTGTTATCTAGAACAAGCTATTCAAGTTTCTTTGAACTACTCCTCTGACAATTTTACATTTCTTCTAATCCTGGATTTTGGAAGTGAATAAAAATTTCTGATGTCAAATAAGGATGGGCCTGCCACTAAACCAGCTACTTAATTATTTACTTTTATATGAATACATGCATCTATAATATATACTTTTTTAAATAGGAGCTTCCATATTACATATATACACAGGCACACATCTTTAAACAAAAAGTAGGAAGTCATTACATTTAGTTTTATACATATATAACTAAACACACATTTAGTTGTATATATTTGTTGTTTTTGTTGTTCATTTGATAAGTGGTGCCCGACTCTTTGTAACACTACGGACTGTAGCCCCAGACTCTTCTGTCCATGGGGTTTCTCAAGCAAGAATACTGGATCGGGTTGCCATTTCCTCCTCCAGGGAATCTTCCCAACACAAGGATCAAACCCATGTCTCCTGCATTGGCAGGCAGATGGATTCTTCACCACTGAGCCACCTGGGAAGCCCTATACATTTACATATATATAACTAATGTGATGTTTTCCTCTATTTCCTCACTGCCTACCCTCAGTAATAGTGTGAACTATTTTTTTCTTCTTTCATTCTTCCATAAAGTAGTGCCTATATTGCTTACTCTGTATTGGGTCCTACTCTTAATTTATGCACATTAATTCAATTTCTACAACAACCATACTGTGTTATCTACCATTATTATCCTTATTTTATAGATGGAAACAAAAAGCCTGAGGCACTAAGAGATTAAATGACTTTCTCCAAGTTTCAAATCTACTAGATAAAAGATGCAGGATACAATCCAGGCAACCTGGCTTCCTATTCAAGATTTTAAAGAGTGACTACATCGGACATGAGTTTTAGAAAAAGTCCTTATGACAGCACTGAAAATGGACCAGTTTTAGGGGAGAGAGGTTGTAATATGGAAGGGAAGAATGAAGTCAGATACCAGTGAAGAGATTATTTATATCAAAAAGGCAGTTTTGACCTTAGGCAGTATCATTGCTGATGAGAGAAATGCTGATAGGAATCAATAGGACACAATGACTGACTAGTAAAATGGTCTTGACTTGCCCTGACATTCTTGATGGCATAAGAATAAAAAAGTCAAATGATTGACAAAATTTCTATCAAGAATCAAATATAATACTTGACTTCACCCAGTTTTCAGAATTATTAAAAATTCCATCTTTCATGTCCTCTAAGGATAGGTTGATATTTCCCCCCAGAACTTCATTACTCTAAGTCTGATTAAATCTTTGAAAATCACATCTAAAGTAGTCTGCACTCCAGATTTATATTGAACTGAAATAAAAAGAAACACATGATCAGTAAATGGCATGGCATTTTGCAATTGTAACCATCAATATATGGTAGACACCATTTGAATACAAGAATTTAATGTGTCATTTTCACACATGCTTGCTTGTTTGATCTCTCTTATATTCATTTGTTTTAAAGGAAAAAAAAACTCATACCATAGGTTCTATTGTCTTGTAAAATTATGACAAGATGATAAATTAAATTAGTCATGATTATGCATTTGATTACATGATAACATTATTCTTATAACAGCACTCTTGTATCCTAGAGTTAAGCATTTTAAAAAGCATTTTTTCTGTTTCTATATAAGACAAGCTTTTAATACAAGCACTGCTCTCATAATACTAACAATTAAAGAATATCCAAGAAATTAAACCTATTTTTTTGAACTATAATCATTTAGAAACATTGAATAATGAGAAAATTATCTCTAGCTCACAACAATCACAGCACTGTTATTACTTCTATTAAATATGTTATCCATGCATACTTTTAAATTCTTAAAGCAACAGCATTTACCAGTGAAACTGAAAGTCACTCAGTCCTGTCCTACTCTTTGTGACCCCAGGGACTATACAGTCCACATTGCAGGTGGATTCTTTACCAGCTAAACCATAAGAGAATCCCAAGAATACTGGAGTGGGTAGCTTATACCTTATCCAGGGGATCTTCCTGAGCCAGGAATTGAACTGGGGTCTCCTGCATTGGCTCAGAGCGTAAAGCGTCTGCCTGGAATGCAGGAGACCTGGGTTTGATCCCTGGGTCAGGAAGATCCCCTGGAGAAGGAAATGGCAACCCACTCCAGTACTCTTGCCTGGAAAATCCCGTGGACAAAGAAGCCTGGTAGACTACAGTCCATGGGATTGCAAAGAGTCAGACACAACTGAGTGACTTCACTTTCACTTTTCTCCTGCATTGTAGGCAGATTCTTTACTAACTGAGCTCTCAGAGAAGCATTTATCAGTAGCTTTCACTGATTTTTCAAAAGTGGGGAACATAGATTCTTTTTAAACAATCTTCATGTTATTCTCACTCATTTCACATGCTAACAAAGTAATGTTTTAAATTCTCCAAGCCAGGCTTCAACAGTATGTGAACCAAAAAATTCCAGATGTTCAAGCTGGATTTTGAAAAGGCAGAGGAATCAGAGATCAAATTGCCAACATCCATTGGATCATAGATAAAGCAAGAGAATTCCAGAAAAACATCTACTTCTGCTTCTTTGACTATGCTAATATCTTTGACTATGTGGATCACAACAAACTGTGGAAATTTCTTAGAGAAATAGGAATACCAGACCACCTTACCAGCCTCCTGAGAAACCTGTATGCAGGTCAAGAAGGAACAGTTACAACCATACAGGGAACAATAGACTGGTTCAAAATTGGTAAAGAAGTACTTCAAGGCTGTATATTGTCATGCTGCTTATTTAACTTATATGCAGAGTTGCTGCTGCTGCTGCTGCTAAGTCACTTCAGTTGTGTCTGACTCTGTGTGACCCCATAGATGGCAGCCCACAGGCTCCCCTGTCCCTGGGATTCTCCAAGCAAGAACACTGGAGTGGGTTGCCTTTTCCTTCTCCAATGCATGGAAGTGAAAAGTGAAAGTGAAGTTTCTCAGTCGTGTCCGACTTAGCGACCCCATGGACTGCAGCCTACCAGGCTCCTCCATCAATGGGGTTTTCCAGGCAAGAGTACTGGAGTGGGCTGCCATTGCTTTCTCCATATATGCAGAGTACATCATGCCAAATGCCAGGCTGGAGGAAGCACAAGCTGGACTCAAGACTTCCGGGCGAAATATCAATAACCTCAGATATGCAGATGACACCAGCTTTATGGCAGAAAGTGAAGAGGAACTAAAGAGTGTCTTGATGAAAGTGAAAAAGGCGAGTGAGAAAGCTGGCTCAAAATTCGACATTCAAAAAACTAATCTGGTTTTGTGATCTGCTCATGGCAAATAGATGGGGAAATAATGGAAACAGTGACAGACTTTATTTTCTAAGGCTCCAAAATCAGTGCAGATGGTGAGTACAGCCATGAAATTAAAAGACGCTTGCTCCTTGGAAGAAAAGCTATGACAAACCTAGACAGCATATTAAAAAGCCTACAAAGTCTGTCTAGTCAAAGCTATGGTTTTTCCAGTAGTCATGTATGGATGTGAGAGTTGGACCTTAAAGAATGCTGGACACCAAAGAATTGAGGCTTTTGAACTCTGGTGTTGGAGAAGACTATTGGGAGTCCCTTGGACTGCAAGGAGATCAAACCAGTCAATCTTAAAGGAAAATAACCCTGAATATTCATTAGAAAGACTGATGCTGAAGCTGAAGCTCCAGTACTTTGGCCACCTGATGCAGAGTCAACTCATTAGAAAAGACCCTGATGCTTGGAAAGATCAAAGGCAGGAGGAGAAGAGGATGACAGAGGATGAGATGGTTGGATGACATCACTGACTCAATGGAAATGAGTTTGAGCAAGCTCCTGGAGATGGTTGAAAGACAGGGAAGCCTGGCATGCTGCAGTCTATGAGTTGCAAATAGTCAGACACCACTGACTGACTAAACAACAACATGTTATTCTAAAATCCAAATTTTTTAAAAATAAATTTTGTCTTATTTGATAGCAGGACAGTTTAAAAATTGAGTAATTAAGCAGTAAACATTTTATATTTTTCAACATGTATGCTAGTTGCTCAGTCATGTCCAACTCTTTGTGACCCCTTGGATTGGGGCCCATCAGGCTGCTCTACCCATGGAATTTTTCAGGCAAGGATACTAGCATGGGTTGCCATATCCTTCAATATATTATATGAAAATTTCCATATATTATTTATAAAACCAAAGATAAATAAAAACTATTCATGAAGTTAAGATAATATGACTATAGGGTAAAATTTTAACCAAAATCTGTCTTCCTAGTGGTACCACATCATACTCTAGGACTTCAGGCTAGCTACTTAAGTGTTCTAAGCTTTCTCTGCTTCAGTTTCATTATATTCAAAGTGGAGGTAATACTACCTGATTCATAGGATTATTTTAAATGAGTTAATATATATAAAACATTACCATCAGTTCAGTTCAGTCGCTCAGTTGTGTCCAACTCTTTGCGACCTCATGAATAGCAGCATGCCAGGCCTCCCTGTCCATCACCAACTCCCGGAGTTCACTCAGACTCACATCCATTGAGTCAGTGATGCCATCCAGCCATCTCATCCTCTGTCGTCCCCTTCTCCTCCTGCCCCCAATCCCTCCCAGCATCAGAGTCTTTCCCAATGAGTCAACCCTTTGCATGAGGTGGCCAAAGTACTGGAGTTTCAGCTTTAGCATCATTCCTTCCAAAGAAATCCCAGGGCTGATCTCCTTCAGAATGGACTGGTTGGAGCTCCTTGCAGTCCAAGGGACTCTCAAGAGTCTTCTCCAACACCACAGTTCAAAAGCATCAATTCTTCAGCACTCAGCTTTCTTCACAGTCCAACTCTCACATCCATACATGACCACTGGAAAAAACATAGCCTTGACTAGACGGACTTTTGTTGGCAAAGTATTATCTCTGTTTTTCAATATGCTATCTAGGTTGGTCATAACTTTTCTTCCAAGGAGTAAGCGTCTTTTAATTTCATGGCTGCAATCATCATAGTGCCTGAAAATAGTTATATTTTTATATTATTATGGGGTCAATTTCATCTTGTAAGAGTGCTTACCTGAAAATAGATGGTGGAAGTTATAAAAATAGTTATTTAAAATAGTGAATGTTTTAAAAACTAATTCCACAAATGTATACTCATGTATTTCAACATACTTCTGTGTTGCTTGGAGAAGGCAATGGCAACCCACTCCAGTACTCTTGCCTGGAAAATCCCATGGGCGGAGGAGCCTGGTAGGCTGCAGTCCATGGGGTCGATAAGAGTCAGACACGACTGAGCGACTTCACTTTCACCTTTCACTTTCATGTACTGGAGAAGGCAATGGCAACCCACTCCAGTGTTCTTGCCTGGAGAATCCCAGGGATGGGGGAGCCTGGTGGGCTTCTGTCTATGGGGTCGCAGAGAGTCAGACATGACTGAAGCGACTTAGCAGCAGCAGCAGCAGCTGTGTTGCTAAATCAAGAACTTTTCTTTTTTCGGAAAGATAGACTAATGAGGGCAGGCTTCCCAGGTGGCTCAGTGGTAAAGAATCCTCCTGTCAATGCAGGAAATGTGGGTTCAATCTCTGGGTTGGGAAGATCCCTTGGAGAAGGAAATGGCAACCCACGACAATATTTTTGCCTAGGAAATCTCATGGACAGAGGAACCTGGTGGGCTATAGTCCTTGGGGTCACAAAAGTGTTGGACATGATAGGAACTAAGCAACAGCAACAAACCTAATGACGATACTTTGAAAAAAAAAAACTGCCATGGGGTAAGAAAGATCAAAGCAGTAGGCATAAAAAGAGCAACTTATCCAGGATAATTTAAGCCACTACAAAGTTTCCCAAATAGTACTAGCAACTGACTAGTATCTAGTTCTCAAAGTATATACAAAATTGATAGGAACGTAGGTAGATAGAAATGTATGAAAGTGAGTAAAGCAAGACAGAAGAATAAAATCAGAATTGGTATGGTTTCTATATAAACCTTCTCATCTAAAATGAAAAACACAGACTCCGAATACTGAAAATAAAGTGACTCAGTTTAAGATAATCCAAAGAGAAAAATATACATAATATACTTTTTTCTAGGAAAAGTATAGTTACTTGTTTTTAAAACAGATCCTTTAAGACCTAGCAAAATTCCTGCCAGATATAAATCAAGAAACATTTCCTATCAAGAATGATTAAAAAAAAAAAAAAACTTCAAAGAAATCATCAGCCACAAAATTAGCTGAAGAGAACTCTACAGGCAGAATGTTTTTAAACTGGAATTGCATAGTTAATTTGATAAAATTCCTTTGAAAGAAAAGCAATTTGTAAAGTTAACACCTGATCATTTTTTACTTTATAGAACTACTCAAAATTACATACTTATTACTGAGTTTATCCCATTTATATCATAACAGTTATACTTGGCATTAGGTGACTGCACACATTTTTCTGTGCATTTATTTAAAGAAAAATTAGACCATAGATTGCAGTTTTCCTTATAGGACAGTATAATTTTATATTTTAATCAATTAAATGCTCAGTGAATAATTAAGACTGATTTTCCTCAAAATTTAGTTAATAAATGCTAGTAAATTCCTTGAATTCCTTCATGCTTGTGAATGCCTATTTGTGTTGATGTTTAAGTACGTTTGACTATATAAAATTTTATTGAACAGTACCAAATTGCTTTAGGACATTGTATGCTGATGTTGATAAGTCTGAGACCCCCTGACTTTTCTCTTTTGTGACTTATTATGCCAGGATGCCTTATAATTAAAAAGTTTATATTGAAATTTAATTTCTTAATAAAAGTACCTCAATGATTTTTTAATAACTATGATTTATATGTTAAAGGACTCAAGGGAAAAGATGGCCACCATACACAAATATAGGCAATTTCTGCACAGAGATTAAAACCATAAAAAATGTTAAATTAAAATGCTAGAAATAAAAGAAAACTATCATTGACAAACAATTCCTTCTTTGTCAGTAGGAATTCCTTATTCTTCAATAGGATTAACAGAAGACTAAAAAATGTTAAGAATCAGTGAACTTGAATGCACATCAATAAAAATTATCCAAAATGAAACTAAGAGAAAACGAGTGAAAATAAAATACAAGAGTATCCAAGGGTCATGAGATACTGTCAGGCCACTTAAATCTGACATGTACAAATCAGGCACCCAGAAGGAGAAGTGTTTTTAGTTGTTCAGTTGTGGTCAACTCTCTGTGACCCAATGGACTGCAACCCGCAAGCCTCCTGTGTTCATGAAATTTTCCAGGCAAAATACTGGAATGGGTTGCCATGCTCTTCTCCAGAGGATCTTTCTGACCTGGAGACTGAGCTGGTGGGTCAGATGGTAAAAGGAGAAGACAGGGAAACAAAATTTAACACCAGACTTATCAGAAGTTACATAAGCCACACAGAATGCACTTAAAGAAAAAAAAATTTTCGACCTAAACTTCTATCCCGGAAAAAAATATTTAAAAATAAGGACAAAATGAAGACTTTGCTACAAGACAGACAACAGCTAAGATGGTTTATTGTCAGAATGACTGTTCTACAAGAAATGTTAAAAGTGGTTCTTCACAGAAAGAGTAGGATCCCAGATAAAACCTTGAATCCACACAAAAAGAAGAGTGCTTAATAACAGTAAAATGACAGAAAATATAGGTTATCTTTATATTTTTTTGAATTTTACTCACTTGAAAAGATAAGACCCCCTGAAACAGATAGTCTTTTGATATTTTATGCAAAATTCAAATGGAAGACAAACATAGCATAAAGGATGGCATAGAAGAATGAGAATATATTGCTGCAAGATTTAAATACAATGTAAAGTGATATAATATTGTTTAAAAGTAGACTCTGATATATTAATTTTTAGTTTAAGTGTTAATGAAACCACTAAAATTCAAAAAAAACAACAACAACTAAGAATACAATAGTGGAAACAATATGGAGTCGTTTAAAAAAAATCACTGTTTGGTTTTTCAGAACAAGGAATAAAAAGCAGGAAAGAAGAGATGGGACAAACAAAACAAACTATCAGGATGGCAGATTTAAATTCCATCATCAATTGGCTTATAACAACTGTGCTAAACACCCAATTAAAAAACAGATTGGTAGACAGCATATAATTTCTAGGGTTTTGAAAAACCTGAGAGAAATCTACTTTAAATATATGAAAATTGATATGCTAAAATTAAAACAGAAAGATGTTTAATATTTAACAGTAATTAGAAGAGAAATGGATTGGGTACACCAAAATCAGATGGTATAGCTTTTTGAATAAAAAATATTATCTTTATAAAGAGAAGTTCATAAAGATGATAACACCAATTCATTAAGATATAACAGTTATATAGGGACACACATATTTTCTTTAAATTTATGAAGAAACCAATAGAACTGAAAGGAAAATAGACAAGATTTCAATTACAGATAGAGACTTCACTTCTTTCCCAGAGACAAGAGAACACTAAGGATATATAAGACTTTAAGAATACCATCAGTCAACTTGGTTTAATTGAACCCTGCAACAAAAAAACAACAGAATACATACTTTCAAGCTCTCATTAAAGATTCACCACATGACCATATTTTGGACATTAAAATAAACTTCAACAAAGTTAAAGAGTTGAAAACAAACTAAATAGACTAAATATCAAAAACATACCTGGAAAATCCCCACAAACACTTGAATATTAGAAACTTACTTGATAATAACATTGTGTCAAGTAAAAAGTCACAAAGGGAATGAAATATTCTGAATTGAATAAAAAATACATACAAAAATGTGTGAGATGCAGCTGTAAGTCCCTAAATAAGAGTTTATACATCATATATTTACATTGGAAAATAAAATAAAAATCTCAAAGTGAATCTAATCCTGCATCTTAGAGAAGAAAACCTAAACCCAAAGGAAGAAAGAAAGAAAAATAAATTGGAACTGAAAATGAATATGAATGCAAATATGAAAACACAGAAATATTTGTAAGGAATACTGATTAAAAAAACACAAACAGAAAATATAAAGAACTCACAATTTTCCCAGTAGAACAGAAACATTCAGTTTTTCTTTCTTTTTCTTAAAAGAGGGACTTTGCACAGACATGCTTGGCAAGACATGGATAACAAATAAACATGTGAGCATGAAGTTACCCAATATCATTAATGATTATGGAAATGAAAACTAAAATCATAGTGAGATATATATATCTATCACAAAAAAAAATAATGAAAACTGCCAAACCCCTGAAAATTCCAGGTTTTGGCAAAGATGAGGTGTTAATCAGGGTCCTCATATACACTGTCATGACAATGAAAAATGATACAGCCACCTCGGAAAATACTTTTGCAATGACATTTGAATTTATACACAGATTATCATATGATTCAGAAATTTCACTCCTTAGGACTATAATGTTTCTTCCATCCAAAAAAATACTGTTAAATCTTTTCAGCAACTTTATTCATAATTGACAAAAGTGGGAGGTAATTAAATTGTTAACCACCTAGTGATTAGATAAATTATGGTACAGATAAATAATGGTATAAATTTCAGCAAGTAAAAATAAATAACTACTAAGAAAAGCAGTAACATTGATGAAGCTAGAAGGCATTATTTTAAATGAAAACAAAATCCAGTTCAAAAGCCTACATACGGTGAGAATCCATTTATATAACATTCTGTAAAATGTGAAACGATTAAGGACAGAAATTGTATCTGTCGTTTCTAGATATTAGTTGGGGGGGGGGGGCGGTGGGCGGAGAGGAAGAGAGTACAGAGAATAACCATAGACTGACACTCGGGAACCTTTGGGATGATGGAAATATTATATATCCTCATATGGTGGTGGTTACATGAATTTGTCAAAACTCACAACACTGTACATTTATATAGGTTACCTCTTCCTGGATCACAACCTTGTTGTGGCAAAGTGGCTTGTGTAACTTAATGAAGTCATGAGCCCTGCCAGGCAGGGCCACCCAAGATGGACAGGTTATAGTGAAGAGTTCTGACAAAACATAGTCCACTGAAGGAGGAAATGGCAACAGACACCAGTAATTTTGCCAAGATAACACTATGGACTCCATGAAAAGGCTAAGGTATGAAACCAGAAGATGAGCTCCCCAGGTCAGTTCAGTTTAGTCGCTCAGTCGTATCCGACTCTTTGCGACCCCATGAATCGCAGCACGCCAGGCCTCCCTGTCCATCACCATCTCCCGGAGTTCACTCAAACTCACGTCCATCGAGTCGGTGATGCCATCCAGCCATCTCATCCTCTGTCGTCCCCTTCTCCTCTTGCCCCCAATCCCTCCCAGCATCAGAGTCTTTTCCAATGAGTCAACTCTTCGCATGAGGTGGCCAAGTCAGAAGGTGTCTAATATGTTATTAGGGAAACTAAGATCATTATATCTGGCCCCATCACTTTATGGCAAACAGAAGGGGAAAAAGTGGAAGCAGTGACCGATTTTATTTTCTTGGGCTCCAAAATCACTGCAGATGGTGACTTCAACCATGAAATTGAAAGATACTTGCTCCTGGGAAGAAAAGCTATGACAAAGATAGATAGCATATTAAAAAACAGACAAAACTTTGCCCACAAATGTCCATATAATCAAAGCTATGGTTTTTCCAGTAGTCATGAACAGACCTCAGTGTTGGACCATAAAGAAGGCTGAGCACTGAAGAATTGATGATTTCAAACTGTGGCGCTGGAGAAAATTCTTTAGAGTCCCTCAGAGATCAAACCAGTCAATCCCAAAGGAAATCAACCTTGAATATTTACTGAAAAAAACTGTTGCTGAAGCTGCAATACTTTGGCTGCCTAATGTGAAGAGCCAACTCATTTGAAAAGACTGTGATGCTGGGAAAGACTGAGGGCAAAAGGAGAAGGTGGAGGCAGAGGATAAGTTGGTTAGACAGCATCACTGACTAAATGGACATGAATCTGAGCAAATTCTGGGAGATGGTGAAGGAGAGAGGAGCCTGGCGTGCTATACAGTCCATGGGGTCACAAAGAGCGGGACACAACTTAGCGACAGAAAACAACAAAATATAGGTTAATTTTACTTGAAGTAAAAAATTATATATAAAAAAGATGAATTAGGAAAACCTAGGTGGTAGGTGTACAAGTTTTACCATACTTTTTAAAAACTATGCTCTGTTATGAAGTTTTTCTATAAAATGTTAAAAAATTGGAAGCAAGATATCCCTACGCAAATTAAATCCTTATAAGATCAAGAGATAAAAAGTTGCTATTAAAAGCAAAAATAAAGGTATGCAAATCAAAACTAAAATGATATATCACCTCACACCTGTCAGAACGATCATCATTAAAATGTCTACAAATAATAAATTATGGAGAAGGTGTAGAGATAAAGGAACCCTTCTACTTGGTCATTTGGAAGGTAAATTGGTACAGCCACTATGGAGAACAGCATCAGTTCAGTTGCTCAGTTATGTCCAACTCTTTGTGACCCCATGGACTGCAGCATGCCAGGCTTCCCTGTCCTTCCCCAACTCCTGGAGTCTGTTCAACCTCATGTCCATCAAGTCGGTGATGCCATCCAATAATCTCATCCTCTGGCATGCCCTTCTCCTCCTGTCTTTAATCTTTTCAAGCATCAGGGTCTTTTCAAATGAGTCAGTTCTTTGCATCAAGTGGCCAAAGTCAGAGCTTCAGCTTCAGCATCAGTTCTTCCAATGAATATTCAGGACTGATTTCCTTTAGGATGGACTGGTTGGATCTCCTTGCAGTTCAAGGGACTCTCAAGAGTCTTCTCCAACACCACAGTTCAAAATCATCAATTCTTCAGCACTCAGCTTTCTTTATAGTCCAACTCTCACATCCATACACGACTACTGGAAAAACCATAGCTATGACTAGATGGACCTTTGGTGGCAAAATAATGTCTCTAATTTTTAATATGCTGTCTAGGTTGGTCATAGCTTTTCTTCTAAGGAGCAAGCATTTTTTAATTTCATGGTTGCAGTCACCATCTGCAGTGATTTGGGAGCCCCCTAAAACAAAGTCTGTCACTGTTTCCACTGTTTCCCCATCTATTTGCTATGAAGTGATGGGACTAGATGTCATGATCTTAAGTTTTCTCAACGTTGAGTTTTAAGCCAACTTTTTCACTCTCTTCTTTCACTTTCATCAATAGGCTCTTTAGTTCTTCTTCACTTTCTGCCATAGTGTGGTGTCATCTGGACATCTGTGGTTATTGATATTTCTCCCGGCAATCTTGATTCCAGCTTGTGGTTCACCCAGCTCAGCATTTCTCATGATGTACTCTGCATATAAGTTAAATAAGCAGGGTGACAATATACAGCCTTGATGTACTCCTTTCCCGATTTGGAACAGTCTGTTGTTCCATGTCCAGTTCTAACTGTTGCTTCTTGAGCTGCATATCGATTTCTCAGGAGGCATGTCCGGTGGTCTGGTATTCCCATATCTTTCAGAATTTTCCATAGTTTATTGCAATCCACACAACGGCTTTGGCATAGTCAATAAGGCAGAAGAAGTACAGTATGGAGGTACCTAAAAAAACTAAATATAGGCCTCCCAGATGATTATGCAATCCCACTCCTGGGCATACAGTCAGAGAAAACCATAATTTGAAAAGATACATGCACCCCAATGTCTACAGTAGCACTATTTACAATTGCCAGGATATGGAAACAACCTAAATGTTCATCAACAGATGAATGGTTAAAGAAGATGTAATCTATTTATCAATGGATTATTAATCAGCTATTAAAAATGAAAAAATGTCATTTGCAGTAATACGGATGGATCTAGAGTTTATCATACTAAATGAAGTCAAAGAAAGACATATATCACTTATATGTGGAATCTTTAAAAAAGGTACAAATGATCTTATCTTCAAAACAGAAACAGATTCACAGATGTAAAAAGCAAAGCTATGGTTACCAATGGGGAAGAATAAATTAGGAGTTTGGCATTGACATATACACACACATATATAAACAGATATTCAGCAAGACCTACTGTATAGACCAGGGAATTATGCTCAATATTTTATAATTTCCTATCAGGGAAATGGAGAAGGCAATGGCACCCCACTCCAGTACTCTTGCCTGGAAAATCCCATGGATGGAGG
Organism: Bos taurus; assembly: GCF_002263795.3. Lineage (NCBI taxonomy): Eukaryota > Metazoa > Chordata > Mammalia > Artiodactyla > Bovidae > Bos > Bos taurus. The sequence goes on along the minus strand of NC_037331.1, from coordinate 73,638,041 downwards.
AGCCTGGTAGGCTGCAGTCCATGGGGTCGCTAGGAGTCGGACACGACTGAGTGACTTCACTTTCACTTTTCACTTTCATGCTCTGGAGAAGGAAATGGCAACCCACTCCAGTGTTCTTGCCTGGAGAATCCCAGGGACGGGAGAGCCTGGTGGGCTGCCATCTATGGTGTCGCAGAGAGTCGGACACGACTGAAGCGACTTAGCAGCAGTAGCAGTATAAGGGAAAAGAATATGAAAAAAATTGATATGTATGTATAACTGAATCACTGTGCTATACACCTGAAACTAACACATCATTGTAAATCAAATAGACTCCAATTAAAAAATAAAGGAAAAATTTATAAATAAATTTAGCATAAATGAATTGCAGAGCATGTCAATCATTTTCCACTACAGGGTTACAAGACTCTAAATAAGATGGAATATTAGGAATATTAATATATTCACAATAACTCCTATTTTCACATAACTTATAGTTAATACACTGTACTTTATATACATGATTCCTTTTGATCTAAACAATGCGTATATCAGGTAAGTGATATTATATTACACATGCAGAAACTGACACATACATAAGTTAAGACACTTGTCTCAGGTATTTTAAGCCAATGCCTGAATTTCAAATTTCCTGTCATATTTCTATATCTTTTATATTGAAGCATAATAATCAGAAAAATGTGGATATAAAATATTATCTTCAGAAAAGCACATACAAAGGTAAAGTTTAAGGGATTTTCATGAACACCTGTATAACCTGCATTGCAATCAAGAAACAGAACACCAAAAGTACCTCTCCAGAAACTGGAGACAAGGGTGATCAGTATAAGAGATATATTTTTATAAAACATTTAATTCTGTGGTAATTATCACCAATATAAATAACCTTTCCTTGAAGGGTCCTTTGAATAATCAACTATTTTACTACATTCAAAATATGATGGTATTTGTTAAAAAAAAAGTTTTGCACACCTCTTTAGGAACATTTATTTAAGTAGACTGATAGGAAAATAACCCCAAATAACATCAATTGGTAGTCACCATTTAGAAAATTACTAAAAGTCTATATAAAAAAGTTAACATATTATTTGCTCTTAGTCATAAATGTAGTTAGAATGCATTGACTAATGGGATGCACATTATCAGTTAAAACAAGTATTAAGACATTACTATGCATGATCAATAAAAATAAATTCAAAATGGATTAAAGACCTAAATGTAAGGTGAAATACTATAATACTTCTACAGGAAAATATAAGCAGAACACTCTTTGACCTAAACTGCAGCAATATCATTTTCAATCCATCTCATACAGGAAATAAAAAGAAAAATAAAAAATGGGACCAAATCAAATTCAGAAACTTCTGCACAGCAAAGGGAACCATAACCAAGAAGACAACCCACAGATTGGGAGAAAATATCTGCAAACAATGCCACTGATAAAGGATTAATCTCCAAAATTTACAAACAGCTCATGCAGCTCTATATCATAAAAACAAACTAATCAAAAAATGGGCAGAAGGCCTAAAAAGACATTTCTTTGAAGAGGATATACAAATGGCCAAGAGGCACAAGAAAAGATGCCATTTGCACAACATGGATGGACCTAGAGATACCATATTGAGTAAGTAGGTCAGACAGAGAAAGACTAATATATGATATCTCTTAAATGTAGAACTTAAAAAAAAGATACAAACAAATTTATTTACAAAACAGAGACAGACCAACAGACTTAGAAAACAGCATATGGTCATGGGGGGAAGGTTGTGGGAAGAGGAAGGGACAGATTGGGAGTTTGGGATGGATATGTATACACTGCTATGTTTAAAATAGATAACCAAAAAGGAACTACTGTAGAGCACAGGGAATGCTGCTCAATACTCTAATAAGCCAAATGGGAAAAGAATTTAAAAAGAATAGATACATGTATAAGTGAATCACTTTGTTATACACCTGAAACTAACACCTCATACATTGTTAATCAAATCTTTTGTTGTTTAGTTGCTAAGTGGTGTCCGACTCTTCTGTGACTCCATGGACTGTAGCCCACCGGGCTCCTCTGTCCATGAGATCTCCAAGGCAAGAATACTAGAATGGGTTGCCATTTCCTTCTCCAGGGGAATCTTTCTGACCCAGGGATCAAATACGTCTCTTGCATCTCCTGCACTGGCAGGCAGAATCTTTCCCACTGAGCCACCAGAGAAGCCCCTAATCAAATCTATTCCAATACAAAATAAAAATTCAAAAACATAAATTTCTGAAAGAAAAAAAAGAAACTGGAGACAAAGTAAGTAGGTAGGAATAGAGATAAAATAAGATTGGTCATGAATTAATTTTTGAAGCTGGGTGGTAAATATTTGGGGGTTCATTATATTCTACTTTTTTATTTAAAAAATTATAATAAAAGGTAAGGGAAAAAACCCAACATGGTTGGACCTTGAAGACATTATGCTAAGTGGGATAAATTAAGTAGAGAAAGACAAATAGTGTACATCACTTATATGTGGAATGTAAAAAACCGAAACTCATAAAAACAGGGTATCAAGCAGTGGTTCCCAGATGCTAGGTTGTGGGTAGAAGAAAGAGATGTTCATGGGCATACCGCTTGCAAGAAGTAGTAAATAAGTCCCAGAAATCAAATGCACAGTATAGTGAAAACAGACAACACTGCATTATAAACATCAAACTTGCTAAGAGATGAGATCTTAATTATTCCAACCACTAAGAAGAAATTATAACCATGTGACATGGAGGTACAATGGTGATAGTAATCATATGACATATAAACACATATATATGTGTGTGTGTGTGCACACACAGTGTTTGCTCAGTCACTTCAGTTGTGTCTGACTCTGCGACACTATGGTCTATAGCCCTACGGGCTCCTCTGTCCATGGGATTCTCCAGACAAGAATACTTGGTTGCCCTGACCTTCTCCAGGGGATCTTCCCAACCCAGGGATCAAACCCACTCCTCTGTCTCCTACATTGCAGGTGGATTCTTTACCCGCTGAGCCACATGGGAAACCCAGGGGAAACTACACACACACACACACACACATACAGAGAGAGAGAGAAAGAAACCATATTAAAATAGTAATGTAAAAAATTAACAGTACTTTAAGGTATACATTACTTGTATACCTTAAATTTACAGTGCTATATGTTAAATATATTCCAATTTTAAAAGTGAAAATTCAAAAAAAGATGACTTGATGTTTCCTTCAGCTTCACTAGACTTTAGACAAGTGTATTCTTGACTGCAGAACAAAACCCATAAACTCATGCCATGCATATAAGGTCAACTCATATTTGACAAGGGAACTAAGAAACCTCATCAGGAAAAGATTCTCTTTAATAAGTAGTGCTGGGAAAATTGGATATTCACAGGTACGAGAATGAACATAGAACATGCGGAAAAATTTACTCAAAATGGATGAAAACTTTAAATATAAGATCTGAATTCATATGCCTTATAGAAGAATACATAGGGAAAAAGCTTCTTGACATGTCTCACAAATGACTTTTTTGGATATGATACCTAAAGCACAATCAACAAAAGCAAAACTAAGCACGCAGGGTTACATCATACTAAAAATCTTCTGCACAGTGAAAGAAAGGATCAACAAAATGAAAAAGTAACCTACAGAATGGAAGAAAATATTTGTGAACTACACATCTGGTAATAGGTTAGTACTCAAATTTTATAAGAAAGTCATACAACTGAATAACAAAAATAAGTCCAATTAAAAATTGGCAAAGGATTGAGTAGAAAGTTTCCCCAAGATATTTAAACAGGCACCAGGTACATGAAAAGTACTAACCATCAGGGAAATGCAAACCAAAATCATAATATGAAGTTTCTCATGCCTATGAGAATGGCTATCCTCAAAAATATAAAAGATAGCAAATGCTGATGAGGATGTGGAGAAAAGGGAACCCATGTACATACACGGTTGGTAGAAATTTAAATTCATATAACCACTGTGGAAATTAGGGTGGAGATACGATTCAGCAATTCTACCTCAGGGTATACATCCAATAAAACCCCCAAAATCACTATCTTCCAAAGATAATTGCATTCCTATGTTTATTGTAGAATTATTTATAAAAGTCAAGACAAGAAAACAACCTAAGTTTCCATCAACAGATGAATGAACATGGAAATGTGAATATGTACACACTACAGACACACACAGAGGAATATTATTCAGCAATAAAAAGAAAATCCTGCCATTTGCAACAACATGAATGAACCTTGAAAGCATTATGCTAAGTAAAATTAAGTCAGGAAGTGCAAGACAAATACTGTGCAATACCACTTCCTATATATGGAACCTTAAAAGCAAAAAACAAAGAAAACCTCATAGCTTATAGATACAGAGAATAGATCGATGGTGCCCAGAGATGGGGGATACAGTAGGGATGGGGGAGTGGGTGAAATGGGTGAAGATTGTTGAAAGTTACTTACAGTTTTAGGGTAAGTAAGTTTGGGGATATAATTTGCATCATGGTGACTAGAGTGAATAATACTGTATTGTATACTTGAAAGTTATCTTAAAAGGTGTCACTGCAAAAAAACTGTAACATTATATGAGCTAATGTATATTAACTAAACTTATATGGTAATTACTTTACAATATATGCATTTATCAAGAGTGTTTATATACATTAAACAATATTTTGTGTCAATAATCTCAATAAAACTAGGGGGGAGGGGAAACTGAGAGAAAAAGACCTGAAAACTCTCTCTTTGAAATGTAAACATCACAAAAGCAGAGCTCTTGTATCCCAGTCTCTGGAGAGTGTAGAAGCCCAATTGTGATCATTCTAATTACACAGAAGGCAGTAATCACACTGACCAACTTGTTTCTCTAACATTATCTACTACGTTGCCACTCACTCACCCCAGCGCTTAAGAACTCTTGTAGCTTTTGTTTTAGTTGAGTTCAATACCTCTCCCCTATTACAGTAGTATTGACCAAAACCTTCCTTGCCTGCTGCTGCTGCTGCTAAGTCGCTTCAGTCGTGTCCGACTCTGTGCGACCCCACAGATGGCAGCCCACCAGGCTCCGCTGTCCCTGGGATTCTCCAGGCAAGAATGCTGGAGTGGGTTGCCATTTCCTTCTCCAATCAATGCATGAAAGAGAAAAGCCGTGTCCGACTGTTTGCGACCCCATTGACTGCAGCCCACCAGGCTCTTCTGTCCATGGGATTTTCCCAGGCAAGAGTACTGGAGTGGGTGGCCATTGCCTTCTCCAAGCCAGATAACTAAACAAATATAAATGAATGTGATAAGCACAATGTTCATATTTACACATATGCTATAAAGAACAGGTAAGGAAGATTGTGTCCTCCTCCTTATCCCCAGGAGTCTGAGGGGCTTTAAGAAGTTAGACAAATTAGAAGACAAAATTAAAGAAGCAAAGTTCAAAAAATAAGTTTGCTAAGTATATATAACATGAAGGGGATTCTAGGTAGACCCAAAAAAAAAAAAAAAAAAGGATGAATGACAATATAGAGGCAGGGAGTTCATAATATGTTTAAGGAATAAGAGATCAAGAGTTTCTCTAATATAGTATAAACATGTATGAAAAGGTGAGAGCTGGAGTGGCTGGAAAGACTGGATTGCATTCAAGTATAAAAATAATTATAAGCAATGTCTAAGGAGTCTGGACTCTAGGAATTGGAAAGTGAATAGAAGCACATCAAAAAGTGATTCAGTGCATGCTTTTGGATATTCCTCTGCTGACAGTAAAAAGGCTGATGTGCTGGAAAACTGAATCTCTGGCAGGACGTCGATGGAGAAAGCCCTGATTTATAGAGCTTACAGATTTTCCTGGTGTTAACACTCCCGACTGTGGCTGATTTCAAGCTGCCAATGGTTTAATAACAGGATTTCAGAAGTCCCGGAAATGTAACTGTGTGTTCTCATGAGTCAGTACAGTTTGCTCCAGAATATCACTGGAGGTAAGGGCAAAGAATGGGATTTGCCTAGATGAAATAAATGAGGATTTGGACTAATAACGTCACTGTGGGTGTGGACAGGAGGGAATTCAATCATGTGACAGTATAGAAGGAAAGCTATCAATCCATATCAGAGGTATTATTCACATTAAAAACAGTATTCTCATTAAGGATCCTTTAAATAGTCAACAAATTCAAGGTCAAATAATGCCTGTCAGAGGTCAAGTAATTTGCCCATGGTCACCCACCTTGCCAGTGGAAGAGCCTGGATTTGAACCCAGTCTGCCCAATTCCAGTTACCCATACATAGGTTATGAGTGCAACTCCTGCTCACCTGGGAAATGGACCTAATGGGGTTGTTCTGATGATTAAGTAAGTAAATAGACATCCAAAGCACCTAGACAACTACAAACATTTGTGAAAGTATAGCCAGTATTACTAATATTGTCATTACCATTATCTTTATTTTGCCACAATCATCATGCTTAATTGAATTTGTTAGCAGTGCTGAAACAGTCAACCAGGAGGTGGTAATACAGTAAAGCAATTTTCTGTGCTTAAAAAGTTTACCAGCTGGAGAAAATACTGCATTTCAAATGCTGTGCATTTCAAATAGTGATTCTTAATCTTTTTTCCCCCCAAGTATAAACTAAATCGTATAAACAAATCTCTCTGTCTTGGAATACAGCCTTCTGTTGTCTACTCACAGTGTGTTTTAGCTTGCCTGAGAATGATAAGCTGTATAACATTTCGCCATTTTAAATGTTAAGATAACCATCCTTTAAACAATCTGACATTATTCCTTCCATTGTTCTGCTAACGTCAGAAGCAGAATTAAGTCTTGAATTATGCTGGCAATGATTCATAATCTTCAAGTAACTGAAAACTCTGTTAGCCATGGAGTATTTCACAAGGGAGAAAGATACCAATGTCCAGCCCAGCTCTGACCATTGGAGGTGATACAACTTGTCCATGTCAAACATCATTGTGTTTTGGCATCTGTGCAAAGAGTTAGCTGTACCTCCAGTGAGATAAACCTTTTAACCTATATACAGGGCAAGAATATTTTGGCCCATAGCTTTATAGCCTCTGGTGCTTTGGACCCACAAATAAATCACTCATAAGATAGAAAATTTTGCAGCAAATTTTGGACTCTAAAATAGCCTCAAAACTATTTAATTTTAAAAATTCAATAACTGCTATCAAACACACATGATGAAGATAAATGTATCCCCTGCAATTTTCACAGTTTGGCACACCAGAGAATACCTGAAAGACAAGGTCACCAGCACTAGGACTGTGTTCATACTTTAGAATTTCAGTCCTTGATGAATAAAATACCTTCACTCAAAGCAGAACATACATTCATGAACAAGAATCAACACATCATAAATCACTGCTTCTGACTGAACAATTCATAAAACTAATCAATGCAAATCAATGACAGAAAATACATGTCACATTACTTATTGCAGGAAAATTGCTTTGTAATATAATTACATTTGTTTTACATTCAGTATTTTTAATGTTTATTCGTCACCTTGAGTTTCAGCCTTGGCATATATATACTGTGAAAGCAAACAGTGAATTTTTTGTTATTTTGTTTTGACCAAAAATATACATACTAGAGTTTTTATAATAAAAATCTTTACTGTGTTTTGCATGTGAGCATGAAAGGGATGCTTGCAATCAAAGTGTGATGTTCCAAGGAAAAGATTATTTACATCCTTGCACAGAGGGCAAGTTGAATTTCTTTTCCAGGCAACGTCTATGTGGGAGACTCAAATATTTGCCCGAGCTCTGTAGTGAACTTTGAGTCTGTTTGCTTTCACATTGTGAGAATTATGTGAGACAGAATTTTATATGGCATCTGTTTGGAATATTTTTTCCCTTTAACCACCAAACTTGAAATTTTAATTCAAATCCATGGGAGTGACTTACCAGTTGGTTTCACACAAACTGTGGTATGACTCTTCAATCCACCTTTGAATCTCCTCTGCACCTTTTATGAGTAGATTGTGATGGAGACGTGATTTCAAGTTGAGTACATTAATGGAAATGTGACGTATAGTAAGGCCAGCAGGTCAGGAAAGTGCTGGCCATGTAAAATAATAATAAGATGTTACTCTTCCCGGGAAGAGGAGGCATGGCACCCCACAGGAGGACACACAGGAAAGCACCAAGCACCAGGTTGGTCTGGAGGCAGCAGCGAGGGTCTTGATTCTGGAAGAAACAGGCAAGACAAATATACAGGCTCAGGACTGGCTAGTTTGAATAATTTCAGTGGGCTCTGGGGCAAAGGGGCTATCTTATACTTGGCTCTGGGGGTGTCATCAGGGCAGGCATATCGTGGCCAGGAGGACATATTCCAATGGATTGGGTAAGTGGGCTCTGGATTGGGGAGGTTATATTTGATAAATAGTCCCAAAGAGTAAGCTCTTCCAGAGTAGGACATTGGAGTGATGAGGACAGCAGGATGCCAAGAAAAAGTGATTTAGGAAGACTGTCATGTTCTTCAGATTGGGGTATAACTAGCATATTCGTGTAAGGCAGACATTAAACTGTGATGCTTACAAAGACTACAGTGGTAATTAATACAAGGATGACTTATTATAATACAACTGAAGCATTTAGCATGTATGTGGGTCCTGTAGGGCAATTAAACCAACAATGCATTGAGGATCAGCAGCTAAGGGCTCATAGCTTTCTCCTCTGGAGAACTGCCCTCAACCAATAGTTCTCAAACTTCAGTGCATCAGAATCACCTGGAGAGCTTGTTAAACCAGAGACTGCTGGGCCCCAACCCCAGAAGTTCTGATTCAGCAGGTCTGGGCTAAGGTCCAAGAATCTATCACTGCTAACAAGTTCCCCAGGTGATGCTGATCTGGGGACCATACACTGAGAACAACTGTCTAGACTGACAAGCATCACCTGCCCCAGGGATTCCTGGGAGGTTTTACCCTCCAGAGTCACTGACTGACTGAAAGCGGGGTGTGAAAGTCCAGCCATCTTGCTGAAAATCATGACAGTTGTGTGGTACCACCCATTCTCCTGAGATCCACAGGAGAGGAGGCCATGCTGAGGCTTTGGCTGACATTCTCTTTTCACCAAGGTCCTTCCCCTACCCAGTGCTGCCTCCCTCACTTCCTACAGATTTCTGCCTAGGAAACCACTTGCATAATCCACACCACTCAGTTTTTGTTGTTAGGAAACTCAACCTAAGAAAATAATATATTTTGGCCAAAAGTATCTTTTTACTACCAAATCTACATCCAAGAATTCTTTTTGACATTTTAAAGTTTTATTTACCCTTAATATTCCTGTTGATTCTCAAACATAGCAATGAATTTGAGAGTGGTAAGTAGTAGTCAAAATGCTCAGAAGGGTAGGAAGCATAAATAGGGGAAAAATAATGGTAATTATTTGGAGAATAGAAGACAGATAGGAGGTTAGTTAGTTATCCTTGTTAAGAGCATTCAGTTTACCTCCTGCTTACATTGCTCTTACAAGGCAAAATAAAGACATGATACTGCCTTCTGATACTTTACACTACAAGGTACGGTCTAAATACAAATTTACATTTTTCGGAAGAGATGAATTCATGCAATGACTATCATGACCAACATTTTGATATCTAAACTAACTCCCCACAGCTGATTTACTTCAATTAATGCATTGGCATTGCTTTGTTTAGTTGCTAAGTCATGTCTGTCTCTTTTTGTGACCCTGTGGACTATAGCTCACCAGTCTACTGTCCATGGAATTTCCCAGGCAAGAAAACTGTAATGGGTTGCCATTTCCTTTTCCAGGGGATCTTCCTGACCCAGGGATTGAACCAGGGTTTCCTGCATTGCAGGCAGATTCTTTACTGCTGAGCCACTGGAGAAGCTTCAATTAATGAAATATAATTAAATTCTATCCATGAATGAATAAGTGAATTAATATGCACTTAATAATCTAAATATGTCAGATACCTGGCTAGCCACTTTCCGAAATATTATTCATTCAATCTATTTAATCCTTATGATTAAGGACTCCAAGTAAGTTTTTAGAAAAAATATATTCTTTGTGTTTTTAAAAGAGTAACTATTCTTAGTAAAGAGCACAAACCCATGTAGTATTGCTATTTTGTCAGTAATATAACATTAAGTGATTTTATTGAATTAGTATATGATTGAAGAAGACTGAATGTCATGCCTACAACTGATTTTGGCAAAACACTGCAGAATATGGGGCTACCTCTTTTTCATCCTATTCCAAATGTTTGAACATAATTTATTACATTTAATTCTCACACTGGAAGAAAAAAGGACAGTGTTTTGTCCTTTTTTTGGTACTTTGATACTTTCTTATCAAAAGCCATAAGATGAATGAGATGGAATAGTGTGAAAAAATTTGAGAAAATGCTTAAGTTACTGTTAAGGACAATTCATGCAGTGAATTCAAGCAGCTCATGTACCAACCCAGGAGGATCCCAGGCTTTGGTTTAAGAGACAGTTTTGATCTCATATGAACTTTTTTTTTTTTTTAATGCAACATGTATAATGGAAAGAATCCAATATAATTGATTCAAATTCTGGTTTTCCCTTTTTTTTTATTTGATCTAACTTAAGTTACAATTATCTGGGTCTAGATGTCTTTGGGTTTCCCACGTGGCTCAGATGGTAAAGAATTCACCTGCAATGCAGGAGACCCAGGTTTGATCCCTAGGTCGGGGATCCCCTGGAGAAGGGAAAGGCAACCCACTCCAGTATTCTTGCCTGGAGAATTCCATGGACAGAAGAGGCTGGTGGGCTATAGTCCAATGGGTCGCAAAAAGTCGGACATGACTAAGCAACTAACACACACACACAGACATCTTTATCACTAAATTTACGATAGCACTCACTTTGATGATGTCGTTGTGGACATAATGAATACTGTACATAAATTTCAATACACCATGGCCCAAATATCACAGGTTCACAAAATTAATTTCTCTTACTTTTAATTTTATTCATATCTCCTTCATTTTATCAACACATCTTCAGTGCTCCAGACCAACTACTACGATCTGTAAACAAATTCTCCATTATTTAGCCCTTGTATCTCTTTACACCTCATACTTTTAGGACTATCAGTTACAAGCTAGCTTCCCTGATTCTCTAATGAAGAAACTTTTATTCATCCTATGAATGTCCAAGGATATGTTGCTCATATCATTAGCCCACTTCGCCATTATTATTGCAAAGACTATTTCTTCAATGTAATTAAGTGCAATGTTTCATTCTACTGACAGTAGGTGCCTTTTCCATATGTCCCAGTTAAAATTATCACGTGAAATAGCATAACTAAATAGCACAACCATAACAACTGTCTCCAACACTATATCATAAGCTCTTAAACTTATGATATACATTCCGTTTCTCTGTATTCCTCTCCATTGTCTATTTAGTTCTATATTCCACTTCAGTGGTATATTTCCACTGTGACTCTCACACATGGACTGCAAAAGACAATGTATCACACTACTGGAGAATATGCTAAAAACAGATTTTCACAAGGATAAGTAAACAGTTCCTTCAACCAGATGTTTCAAGCAAAAGCAAATTCATCTGCTCAAATATGTTGCTGGGTGATGATAACATGGCACTTCCCTGGTAGCTCAGCTGGTAAAGAATCTACCTTCAATGCAGGAGACCCTGGTTCAATTCCTGTATTGGGAAGACCCCCTGGAGAACAGATAGGCTACCCACTCTAGCATTCTTGGGCTTCCTTGGTGTCTCAGATGTAAAGAATCCACCTGCAGTGTGAGAGACCTGGGTTCAGTCCCTGGGTTGGACAGGTTCTCTGGAGAAGGGAAAGGCTACCCACTCCAGTATTCTTGCCTGGAGAATTAGATGGCCAGAGGATCCTGGAAGGCTAAGTTCATGGGGTCACAAACAGTCAATCTGTGCAAAGATCTATGTCAAGGCCAAGATCATGGCCATGCTCATGGAAAGAACAACAGGGGTGGGGAGAGAGATTTTTATACAACCATTTCATAGAATAAATTAAGTCATACAAGGAAAGCATCACCAAGGGAAAAAAAAAAAAACAAATAAATAAATAAAATAAAGAATCCTTAATTCCCCCCAACAAATAAAGTAACTGATTTCTAATTTTGGATATTATATGAGCATGACCCTAAATCTTCTGGATCATACTGCTTCCACTGTTCTACTTAGCTTTGTAGACAGATTATATGGGTCCCATTTGAACCTATAGTTCTTCTAATAAACATGTTCGTTCCAGTCTCTGAAATGCAAATCATTTTCATGATCCTTAGGAAAATGGAAACTACAAGTTCTTTTTCTATTTCATCTCATTAGAAAGAATTCCTCTTCCTTTTAGATAGAAATATGATGTGTGAGTAAAAAATAAAGGATTCTATAAGATATATATTTGGAAGTGATTTTTGCTTTATGATTATTTTAGATTATGGTTATTTTTCAATTTATTTCTGTTTTCAAACGAAAATACAGTAACCTGGTTCTTCATTGAAATATACTTTAGCTTTGTAAGTTTTTATGTCTTATAGACCAGACTTGAATACAGGAAAACTAAAATTCACCACTTGTTTAAAATTTGAAATCAAGATGCATTTTACTTTCATATCAAGCATTAGTAGAGGAGGCAAGAAACATCATTTTCTTAACTCCAAAAGTCCAACTGCATGACCAATCAAGGCTGACTGATTGGAAGTGTCAAAAAGAGTGACAGCCAGTATCCTCCAGTCTGCTAACCTTGCGTTTCAGAAGACAGATTAAACCAGGCTGTCTCTTTCTAAATTCAAATGAATTGGGAAAAAAAAAAAAAAACAAACTGTGACTTGATCCATTATGGTGCTTGTGGTTAATTGATCATTACCGCAGCTGAACAACTTAGGGACATAGACGGACATGAATAGTTGGTTACAAAATGGTAAGCCAAGATAATTGCATATTTCCAGTTTTGAAACAGAATAACCACGGAAATTTTAAAACAGCCTCAATCAAGCAGTATCCTACTCAATTATTATTTAAAAATCACTGATAGCCCTAATAAGCTGCATAAATTGGTAATGTCGTATATCCATACATATAGCATATTTGCTGATATTTTTACTATTTAATTTCAATATTATTTGCAATATTTAATATCAGTTTGCTATGATGCAGAACCAATTCCTGAACATGACCAACATACAGTGACTATATATACTGTTTAACTCACTGTGTGTGTCTGTGTTACTCATTCAGTCATGTCCAACTCTTTCCCATCCCATGGATTATAGCCCACCTGGCTCCTCAGTCCACTCCATCCATGGAATTCTCCAGGCAAGAATACTGGAATGGGTAACCATTCCCTTCTCCAGGGGATCTTCCAAATCCAGGGATCAAACCCAGGTCTCCTGCATTGCAGGCAGATTCTTTACTGTCTGAGCCACCAGGGAAGCACTACTCTTTGGTAAAACAGTGAAGTTGTTTGCTACTTCAAGTTACATAAGGCCTTTGATAGCTGTATAGTTGAAAATCACTTTCAGTGTCAATTTTTATATGTTTGAAGGTGAAATTCAGTTGCAAAATTAGCATGAAGAAAAACTTGTTAGTGTTCTTTTATGGCCGTGATTTTCCTTCATTTCTAGAAAATTTAGAGTAATTCAATAACTTCTATCAAGTTATATCTTAGTTGTAAAATTATTTGCTTGATAGAGGGGTGAATTGTAATTGGAATGATTTACAGTATGAGAGTAATATAGTCACCACAAAATAAAAAAGCTTATATATACAAGAAACATAAATAATATAGCATGTGACTTTAGAATACCCTTCTTGAATATCATACACAGGAACTTATTAATTTGTTTTCTGCTATTTTATAAGGAGAAAATGAAATTTCCCTTATGTCATCCTCAGTTCAGTTCAGTTCAGTCGCTCAGTCATATCCGACTCTTTGTAACACCATGAATGGCAGCATGCCAGGCCTCCCTGTCCATCACCAACTCCTGGAGTTCACTCAGACTCAGGTCCATCGAGTCAGTGATCCCATCCAGCCATCTCATCCTCTGTCGTCCCCTTCTCCTCCTGCCCCCAATCCCTCCCAGCATCAGAGTCTTTTCCAATGAGTCAGCTCTTCGCATGAGGTGGCCAAAGTACTGGACTTTCACCTTTAGCATCATTCCTTCCAAAGAAATTCCAGGGCTGATCTCCTTCAGAATGGACTGGTTGGATCTCCTTGCAGTCCAAGGGACTCTCAAGAGTCTTCTCCAACACCACAGTTCAAAAGCATCAATTCTTCAGTGCTCAGCTTTCTTCACAGTCCAACTCTCACATCCATACATGACCACAGGAAAAACCATAGCCTTGACTAGATGGACCTTTGTTGGCAAAGTAATGTCTCTGCTTTTGAATATGCTATCTAGGTTGGTCATAACTTTCCTTCTAAGGAGTAAGCGTGTTTTAATTTCATGGCCGCAGTCACCATCTGCAGTGATTTTGGAGCCCCCAAAAATAAAGTCTGACACTGTTTCCACTGTTTCCCCATCTATTTGCCATGAAGTGATGGGACCAGATGCCATGATCTTCGTTTTCTGAATGTTGAGCTTTCAGCCAACTTTTTCACTCTCCACTTTCACTTTCATCAATAGGCTTTTTAGTTCCTCTTTACTTCCTGCCATAAGGGTGGTGTCATCTGCATATCTGAGATGACTGATATTTCTCCCGGCAATCTTGATTCCAGCTTGTGCTTCTTCCAGTCCAGCGTTTCTCATGATGTACTCTGCATAGAAGTTAAATAAGCAGGGTGACAATATACAGCCTTGACGCACTCCTTTTCCTATTTGGACCAGTCTGTTGTTCCATGTCCAGTTCTAACTGTTACTTCCTGACCTGCATACAGGTTTCTCAAGAGGCAGGTCAGGTGGTCTGGTATTCACATCTCTTTCAGAATTTTCCACAGTTTATTGTGATCCACACAGTCAAAGGCTTTGGCATAGTCAATAAAGCAGAAATAGATGTTTTCCTGGAACTCTCTTGCTTTTTCGATGATCCAGCGGATGTTGGCAATTCGATCCCTGGTTCCTCTGCCTTTTCTAAAACCAGCTTGAACATCAGGAAGTTCATGGTTCACATATTGCTGAAGCCTGGCTTGGATAATTTTGAGCATTACTTTACTAGCGTGTGAGATGAGTACAACTGTGATGTAGTTTGAGCATTCTTTGGCATTGCCTTTCTTTGGGATTGGAATGAAAACTGACCTTTTCCAGGCCTGTGGCCACTGCTGAGTTTTCCAAATTTGCTGGCATATTGAGTGCAGCACTTTCACAAACCTCCTCAAAAAGAATGTTCAAATATTTAAGGATGTAAGAGAGAGAGACAGAGAGAGAATACGAATGTCAACTAACTTGCCTGTGTATGTGCTATGTTATATAGTCATGACACTAAATTTCATTATTAAAACAACATTAATATTTTAAGTTACAGTATTATTTTATGTGCCAATATTAAAGAAAGTCTGCCATTTTAACTGTTACACAGTCCTAAGATACCATCAGTTACAAGATGCACTCTTATTTCAGGGTTGTACAATGTGAAAAAGAAACACTGGATAAACTATGATAACTTCTTCCTAGTAACAAAATCATGTTCTTCCCACAATGATTCCTGTGGCCAGTAATAATACAAACAAGTAACATGCTACCTTGACTTTCCTTTCCTCTTTCTTCATTCATGGCTCAGTCTCCTATGGTGATCATTCCCTCCATTACTTCTGAATGATAAAGTCTGCCAAAGTTCAGTCCTCAGACCACTCTTCTCTAATCCTTTCTCTTTAAATATCACCTATGTGGTGAATGGATTAATCTTCAATTTTAACTTCATTGCCAACCTCTCCCTGACCTGTGTTCCAACTGCCAATGTAGTAATTCCAGCAGTTATCTAAAAGACATCTTGAATTCTTTTTTTAATAAAATTTATTTATTTTAATTATAGGCTAATTACTTTACAATATTGTATTGGTTTTGCCATACATCAACATGAATCCACCACAGGTATACATGTGTTCCCCATCCTGAACCCTCCTCCCTCCTCCCTCCCCATACCATCCCTCTGGGTCATCCCAGTGCACCAGCCCCAAGCATCCTGTATCATGCATCAAACCTGAGTGGCGATTCATTTCATATATGATATTATACATGTTTCAATGCCATTCTCCCAAATCATTCCACTCTCTCCCTCTCCTACAGAGTCCAAAAGACTGTTATATACATCTGTGTCTCTTTTGCTGTCTCGCATACAGGGTTATCATTACTATCTTTCTAAATTCCATATATATGCGTTAGTATACTGTATGGGGAAACAGTGGAAACAGTGTCAGACTTTATTTTTTTGGGCTCCAAAATCACTGCAGATGGTGACTGCAGCCATGAAATTAAAAGATGCTTACTCCTTAGAAGGAAAGTTATGACCAACCTAGATAGCATATTCAAAAGCAGAGACATTACTTTGCCAACAAAGGTCCGTCTAGTCAAGGCTATGGTTTTTCCAGTGGTCATGTATGGATGTGAGAGTTGGACTGTGAAGAAGGCTGAGCGCTGAATAATTGATACTTTTGAACTGTGGTGTTGGAGAAGACTCTTGAGAGTCCCTTGGACTGCAAGGAGATCCAACCAGTCCATTCTGAAGGAGATCAGCCCTGGGATTTCTTTGGAGGCAATGATGCTGAAGCTGAAACTCCAGTACTTTGGCTACCTCATGCGAAGAGTTGACTCATTGGAAAAGACTCTGATGCTGGGAGGGATTGGGGGCAGGAGGAGAAGGGGACGACAGAGGATGAGATGGCTGGATGGGATCACTGACTCGATGGATGTGAGTCTGAGTGAACTCCAGGAGTTGGTGATGGACAGGGAGGCCTGGCATGCTGCCATTCATGGTGTTTCAAAGAGTCGGACACGACTGAGTGACTGAACTGAATGAACTGAACTGATACTGTATTGGTGTTTTTCTTTCTGGCTTACTTCACTCTGTATAGTAGGCTCCAGTTTCATCCATCGCATTAGAACTGATTCAAATATATTCTTTTTAATGGCTGAGTAATACTCCATTGTGTATATGTACCACAGCTTTCTTATCCATTCATCTGCTTATGGACATCTAGGTTGCTTCCATGTCCTGGCTATTATAAACAGTGCTGCGATGAACATTGGGGTACATGTGTCTCTTTCAATTCTGGTTCCTCAGTGTGTATGCCCAGTAGTGGGGTTGCTGGGTCATAAGACAGTTCTATTTCCAGTTTTTTAAGGACTCTCCCCACTGTTCTCTGTAGTGGCTGTACTAGTTTGCATTCCCACCAACAGTGTAAGAGGGTTCCCTTTTCTCCACACCCTCTCCAGAATTTATTGCTTGTAGACTTTTGGATAGCAGCCATTCTGACTGGCGTGAAATGGTGACAAAGAACTAAACTCAAAAATATACAAGCAACTCCTGCAGCTCAATTTCAGAAAAATAAACGACCCAATCAAAAAATGGGCCAAAGAACTAAACAGACATTTCTCCAAAGAAGACATACAGATGGCTAACAAACACATGAAAAGATGCTCAACATCACTCATTATCAGAGAAATACAATTCAAATTCTAAATCTACTACAGAAGTCTTGCTATCCTCAGTAAATGGCACTGGATATCTAGCAGTTTCAGGTCAGTTAGGTAGCTCAGTTGTATCCAACTCTTTGCCACCCCATACAGTGCAGCACGCCATGCTTCCCTTTCCATCACCAACTCCCAGAGCTTGCACAAACTCATATCCATCAAGTTGGTGAAGCCATCTAACCATCTCATCCTCTGTCCTCCCCTTCTCCTCCTGCCTTCAATCTTTCCCAGCATCAGAGTATTTTCCATTGAATCAGTTCTTCGCATCAGGTGGCCAAAGTATTGGAGCTTCAGCATCAGTCCTTTCAATGAATATTCAGGACTGATTTCCTTTAGGATGTACTGGTTTGATCTCCTTGAAGTTCAAGGGACTCTCAAGCATCTTTTCCAACACCACAGTTCAAAAGCATCAATTCTTCAGCGCTACCCTTTCTTTATGGTCCAACTCTCACATCCATGCATGACTACTGGAAAACCCATAGCTTTGATTTTATGGACTTTGTTGGTAAAGCAGTATCTCTGCTTTTTAATATGCTGTCTAGGTTGGTTATAGCTTTTCTTCCAAGGAGCAAGCATCTTTTAGTTTCATGGCTGCAGTCACTTCTGCAGTGATTTTGGAGCACGAGAAAATAAAGTCTGTCCCTGTTAACTAGTTTCGCCATCTGTTTGCCATGAAGTGATGGGATCAGATGCCATGATATTCATTTTTTTAAATGTTGAATTTTAAGCCATTTTTTTCACTCACTTCTTTCACTTTCATGAAGGGGCTCTTTAGTTCCTCTTCACTTTCTGCCATAGGGCTGGTTTCATCTTCGTATCTGAGGTTATTGAAATTTCTCCTGGCAATCTTGATACCAGCTTGTGCTTCATCCAACCTGGCATTTCAAATGATGTACTCTGAATATAAGTTAAATAAGCAGGGTGACAATATACAGCCTTGACATACTCCTTTCCCAATTTGGAACCAGTCTGTTGTTCCATGTCTGGTTCTAAGTATTGTTTCTTGACATGCATACAGGTTTCTCAGGAGGCAGGTCAGATGGTCTGGTAGTCCCCTCTCTTTAAGAATTTCCCATGGTTTGCTGTGATCTACACAGTCAAAGGCTTTGGTGTAGTCAATAAAGCAGAAGTTGAAGTTTTTCTGGAATGCTCTTGCTTTTTCGATGATCCAATGTATGTTGGCAATTTGATCTCTGGTTCCTCTGCCTTTTCTAAAACTAGCTTGAACATCTGGAAGTTCTCAGTTCATGTACTGTTGAAGTCTAGCTTGGAGAACTGTGAGCATTACTTTGCTAACATGTGAGATGAGTGCAATTGTACAGTAGTTTAAACATTCATTGGCATTGCCTTTTTTTAGGATTGGAATGAAACCTGACCTTTTCCAGTCCTCTGTCCACTGCTGAGTTTTCCAAATTTGCTGGCATATTGAGTGCAGCACTTTCACAGCATCATCTTTCAGGATTTGGAATAGCTCCACTGGAATTCCATCACCTCCACTAGCTTTGTTTGTAGTGATGCTTTCTAAGGCCCACTTGACTTCACATTCCAGGATGTCTGGCTCTAGGTCAGTGATCACACTATTGTGGTTATCTAGGTCAGTAAGATCTTTTTTTGTATAGATCTTCTGTGTATTCTTGCCATCTCTTCTTAATATCTTCTGCTTCTATTAAGACTATTCCATTTCTGCCCCTTATTGTGCCCATTTTCCATGAAATGTTCTCTCAGTTATCTCTACTTTTCTTGAGGAGGTCTCTAGTCTTTCCTATTCTATTGTTTTCCTCTATTTCTTTGCATTGATCACTGAGGAAGCTTTCTTATCGCTTCTTGTTATTCTTTGGAACTCTGCATTCAGATGGCTATATCTTTCCTTTTCTCCTTTGCCTTTAGCTTCTCTTTTTTTCTCAGCTATTTGTAAGACCTCCTTAGACAACCATCTTGCCTTTTTGCATTTCTTCTTCTTGGTGATGGTTTTGATCACCACCTCCTGTACAATGCTACAAACCTCCGTCCACATTTCTTCAGGCACTCTATCAGATCTAATCCCATGAATCTATTTGTCACTTCCACTGTATTATTGTAAGGGATTTGATTTAGGTCATATCTGAATGGTCTAATGTTTTCCCTACTTTCTTCAATTTAAACCTGAATTTGGCAATAAGGAGTTCATGATCTGAGCCACAGTCAGATCCTTGCTTCGTATAACAAGTAAATACAGTCTTGTTTTTGCTGACTGTGTAGAGCTTCTCCATCTTCAGCTGTGAATAATA
Organism: Bos taurus; assembly: GCF_002263795.3. Classification (NCBI taxonomy): domain Eukaryota; kingdom Metazoa; phylum Chordata; class Mammalia; order Artiodactyla; family Bovidae; genus Bos; species Bos taurus. The sequence continues at coordinate 73,618,161 of NC_037331.1, read as the reverse complement.
TAATCAATCTGATTTTGGTATTGACCATCTGGTGATGTCCATGTGTAGAGTTGTCTCTTGTATTGTTGGGAAAGGGTGTTTGCTGTGACCAGTGTGTTCTCTTGGCAAAACTCTTAGCTTTTGCCCTCCTTCATTCTGTACTCCTAGACCAAACTTGCCCATTACTCCAGGTATCTCTTGACTTCCTACTTTTGCATTCCAGTCTCCTATGATTAAAATCCAGCAGCTTATAGGAACAATTAACAGCCTCTCATGGGTGTTTTCTCAGACCCTTCTATTCACTCCTATTAGGTCAAACTTTAAAACTGGTTCACAATCGGTCAACATTTTCTCCTCCTTGCTATTTTCACCCAAACACCCTCAGCTTTATCAAGCACTGATGTCTTAGATTCTTAACTGATCTTTCTACTTCTATAGTTTCTCAAATTCTCCACCATGTAGCCAAAAGGATATTCTTACAAAGTAAATCTTATTATGTCCTTCTCGTGCTCAAATCCCTTTATTTGCTTCTAATTAAACTTAGAAAGGTACAAAACTTTCTCTTCTGTGGCCTACAAAGTCCTATATTATCTGGCCCATGGGTTTCTATTAGTATTACTTCCTAGCACTTTTTGATGTGTGCACACACACATACACCCACATATACCCTATGACTCCACTAGAGTATAGGATTCATAGTTCATGACTGCTACAGGAACTTGATTTTTTATCTTACTTGCCACTCTATAAACAGTGTCTGGAACACTGACCAGAATATAGTAGATGCTGTGTTAACATAGTAGATAACTGAATGAATAAATGAATGAATGGAAATGATGCATAAAACAGGAAAATGCTTTGTCAACACTGAATCCTTGATTGTCACTAATTTCTTATCATGTTTGGTCTGGTGGAATTCAGAGTGAAAGTGTGTCTGACACTGAGTCTGAGAACACTGAAGAAGCTTACAGGCTGATGAAGATGAAAATCATTTGGCTTTTGTCCAATAATAGAGGCATTTTAGTTAAAGAACTTTGTTGAGACTGTTGTTTTTAGGTTAGTGTTACTAGCATCTTTATATAATGGTCAATTAGAATATATATTCTTATGAGTCCTTAGCTAATATTAAAAAACAAGTTACTCCAAATCTCAGGCTCTCTTCAGATAACAGTTTCCCTAGTCTGTCAGTCTGAGCATTTTGAAGTTAATGATTTGCCACATATCAAACACCAAGGGGGAGACTCTGTCTACCAGACAGCCAAGTAGATTGCTGTCCAGACTGTTGAACCTAAGACTAGGAATTTGGTGTCAAGGCTCCTCACTGCTGTCTGGCTATTAGGCCTGTGAGCAGCAGAATAACTGTTGTTACTGAAATTCATCATAGAACACTCTGTCCGAAACATACGTTGAGGAAGTCAGTGAAATCTGTCTCTCTAGGGCAGAGGATCATTTGTCATTTTGAAAGAAGCTTGTGTGAGTTACGGGGCTCTGAAGGGGTTTTATAATATGAAATATTTATGTGAGGATGGAGACTGAGTGTGACTTTGGGGCTGTGGAACAAATGATGGTACTATTTTTGCTGAGAGTCAGAATGTTCTGGCAGTAGATAAAGACGTCTGGGATTCTAAATCCATATTGGTCATGTGATTTTCTGGATTCATAGTTCCCACTTGATGCTGTGTGCTCCTCCTCCACTGCTGTGAGTTGATTATCCTCTAATATTAAGAGCAACCACTAGCAAATGTGCTGTAAGTCAGGAGATGCCAATTATGAAGACTTTCTGTGATGAAATGGCCATCTTCTTCCCTTGGTGGAAATTATGTCTCTTAATGGTTCAGTAATATTAAGCTACCTTTACATTGAAATTTGTAGTTCACTTTAAACCATTTATCTTAGATGGGTATAACGATCCTGAAGGCATGAGGAAATGGCTGGAATTAATGACCTTGCTAGGGAGAACTGGTCAACTTGTTCAGACCCAGGGTACTTCAGGCAAAGAAAGAAGAAACAAGCAATACTTCAAGAATTTCATGGGTTATTACAAGGGGTACCGAGTTATAAACATTAGCGGAAGCATCAGTTTGACAGATACGACACAGTGAGTCAGGCTCACTACTCAGAACTCCTAGGAAGTGCTAGACTGAAACACCAGATTAAAGCAATTGGAGGAGAAATTATGTCTCACAAACACTTAGACTTGAAACTCAAGGATAATACTAGCTGATTCACATACCTGTTTTGAGAAATCAAAACAGAAAACACACATAAAAGCACCTGGTAAATTGTGAATAGCAAATCAACATTCTAAAGTACTTTTTGGTTACTTTTACTGAATGGGGATGAGCTTCCATTATTGTTATGGCTTCCAGAGATAAGTGGGACTTCACCTTGAGAAGAAAATGATGAATTAATCAGATTTAGAGCAACAAATACAGTTTATATTTATAGGCATACTTCAGAGATACAGTGGGTTCAGTTACAGGCCACTAAAATAAAACAAATATTACAATAAAGTGAGTCAACACAAAATTTTGGCTTTCCAGTGTATAAAAAATGTAGGTTTACACTATATGGTAAGGTATAAAGTGTGATATAACATTATATCTACAAAATAATATATGAATATTAATTAAAAAATACTTTCTTGCAAAAAATGTTAACCTCAATCTGAGCTTTCAGAGAGTCATAATCTTTTGTGTTCTGGTAATACTGAAGATCATTGATTACAGATCACCATACAAATATATTAATAATGAAAAAGTTCAAAATTCTGTAATAATTAACAAAATGTGACAAAGAGATTTAAAGTAAGAAAATGCTGCTGGAAAAATGGTACCAATAGACTTATTTGATGTAGGGTTACCAGAAGCCTTCAATTTGTAAAATAAAATATAAACAACTTACAATATCTGCAGAATGCAATAAAGCACAATAAAATGAGGTATGCCAGTGTACCTTAACTATCTATCTCCCTCCCCCACCTCATTCTCTCCATCCCCCTAATGTTTACATACATATATTCTTTTGTTCTCTTTTTGAAAAATAGTAAGATATTTGCTGGTCAGGTATTGGTATGTAGTGTGAAGAAAGAAATTTACAAGAACCCACATGATAAGAAGGGGGGAGATATATCAGGAGTTTGAGATGAACATGTAAACACTACTATATAGAAAATAGATAACCAACAAGGACCTACTGTATAGCACAGGGAACTCTAGACAACATTATGTAATTATCTAAAAAGGAAAAGGATCTAAAAAAGTATATATATATATATATATATATATATATATATATATATATATATATATATATATAACTGACTCTGAAAAAGGTGATGGCACCCCAATCTAGTACTCTTGCCTGGAAAATCCCATGGATGGAGGAGCCTGGTAGGCTGAAGTCCATGGGGTCTCGAAGAGTCGGACACGACTGAGTGACTTCACTTTCACTTTTCACTTTCATTGGAGAAGGAAATGGCAACCCACTCCAGTGTTCTTTCCTGGAGAATCCCAGGGGCGGGGGAGCGTGGTGGGCTGCTGCCTATGGGGCCGCAAAGAGTTGGACATGACTGAAGCAACTTAGCAGTAGCAGCAACATAACTGAATCACTTTGATTTATACCAAAAACTAATACAGCAGTGTAAATCCATTATTCTTTAAGGGAATATTGTGCCTGATGAACTAGGGACGGAGGTTCATGACATTGTACAGGAGACAGGGATCAGGACCATCCTCATGGAAAAGAAATGCAAAAAAGCAAAATGGTTGTCTGGGGAGGCCTTACAAATAGCTGTGAAAAGAAGAGAAGTGAAAGAAAAGGAGAAAAGGAAAGATATAAGCATCTGAATGCAGAGTTCCAAAGAATAGCAAGGAGAGATAAGAAAGCCTTCCTCAGCAATCAATGCAAAGAAATAGAGGAAAACAACAGAATGGGAAAGACTAGAGATCTCTTCATGAAAATTAGAGATGCTATGGGAACATTTCATGCAAAGATGGGCTAGATAAAGGACAGAAATGGTATGGACCTAACAGAAGCAGAAGATATTAAGAAGAGGTGGCAAAAATACACAGAAGAACTGTACAAAAAAGACCTTCATGATCCAGATAATCATGATGGTGTGATCACTGACCTAGAGCCAGACATCCTGGAATGTGAAGTTAAGTGGGCCTTAGAAAGCATCACTACGAACAAAGCTAGTGGAGGTGATGAAATTCCAGTTGAGCTCTTCCAAATCCTGAAAGATGATGCTGTGAAAGTGTTGCACTCAATATGCCAGCAAATTGGAAAACTCAGCAGTGGCCACAGGACTGGAAAAGGTCAGTTTTCATTCCAATCCCAAAGAAAGGCAATGCCAAAGAATGCTCAAACTACCGCACAATTCCACTCATCTCACACGCTAGTAAAGTAATGCTCAAAATCCTCCAAGCCAGGCTTCAGCAGTACGTGAACCGTGAACTTCCAGATGTTCATGCTGGTTTTAGAAAAGGCAGAGGAACCAGAGATCAAATTGCCAACATCTGCTGGATCATAGAAAAAGCAAGAGAGTTCAAGAAAAACATCTATTTCTGCTTTATTGACTATGCTAAAGCCTTTGACTGTGTTGATCACAATAAACTGTGGAAAATTCTGGAAGAAATGGGAATACCAGACCACCTGACCTGCCTTTTGAGAAACCTATATGCAGGTCAGTAAGCAACAGTTAGAACTGGACATGAACAACAGACTGGTGCCAAATAGGAAAAGGAGTACATCAAGGCTGTATATTCTCACCCTGCTTATTAAACTTATATGCAGAGTACATCATGAGAAACACTGGGTTGGAAGAAGCACAAGCTGGAATCGAGATTGCCGGGAGAAATATCAATAACCTCAGATATGCAGATGACACCACCCTTATGGCAGAAAATGAAAGTGAAGTCGTTCAGTTGTGTCTGACTCTTTGTGACTCCGAGGACTGTAGCCTATAATGTTCCTCCATCCATGGAATTTTCCAGGCAAGAGTACTAGAGTGGGTTGCCATTTCCTTCTCCAGAGGATCTTCCAAACCCAGGGATCCAACCTGGGTTTCTTGCATTGCAGGCAGATGCTTTACCATCTGAGTCACCAGGGAAGTCATTGCTGGATGGCAGAAAGTGAAGAGGAACTCAAATGCCTCTTGATGAAAGTGAAAGAGGAGAGTGAAAAAGTTGGCTTCAAGCTCAACATTCAGAAAACTAAGATCATGGCATCTGGTCCCATCACTTCATGGCAAATAGATGCGTTAACAGTGGAAACAGTGTCAGACTTTATTTTTTGGGCTCCAAAATCACTGCAGATGGTGATTGCATTCATGAAATTAAAAGACACTTACTCCTTGGAAGGAAAGTTATGACCAACCTAGATGGCATATTAAAATGCAGAGACATTACTTTGCTAACAAAGGTCCGTCTAGTCAAGGCTATGGTTTTTCCAGTAGTCATGTATGGATGTGAGAGTTGGACTGTGAAGAAAGCTGAGCACCGAAGAATTGATGCTTTTGAACTGTGGTGTTTGAGAAGACTCTTGAGAGTCCCTTGGGCTGCAAGGAGATCCAACCAGGCCATTCTAAAGGAGATCAGCCTGGGTGTTCTTTGGAAGGACTGATACTGAAGCTGAAACTCCAATACTTTAGCCACCTCATGTGAAGAGTTGACTCATTGGAAAAGACTCTGATGCTGGGAGGGATTGGGGACAGGAGGAGAAGGGAACGACAGAGGATGAGATTGCTGGATGGCATCACTGACTCGATGGACATGAGTTTGAGTGAACTCCGGGAGTTGGTGATGGACAGGGAGGCCTGGCATGCTGTGATTCATGGGGTCACAAAGAGTTGTACACGACTGAGCGACTGGACTGAACTGAACTCAAAACTCTGCTTGGATGAGGAAAGGCTAAGGAGATCAAAATAGTGGAATGCACAGCTTAGAGATCTCTGGGTTTAGATCCTAAAAAACCACATTCTGTCTGTATCACCTACTTGTTTGGTAATGTCACCTAACTTCTCTGAATCAGTGTTGCCACATCTGTAAGACTTAGATAACAATGTTTCCCCTAGGTACACTACATGAGGTTTAAATGACACATGGTGTATGTAATATGTGAAAATGTAAAGCACTACATAAATTTTTGATATTAATACCAAAGTAATTTGAGTTTTTAATATTAAAGTTTGGATGCAACCAAGCAACTTGCAGCCCTAACTTTAATAAAAAATAAAGAAGTTCTATAATGGAAAGTGGTAAAAGCAGATTGAACAGAATGGAAATGGAAGAAAATGAACATCATTTTATTCATACATTTGCCATTAACATTACCACCACCAAAATGAGATGGAATTTTGCTTTTAAAAATGAAATAAAATTACTTCTCCACATTTCCATAATATAATATTGCTGCTTTTATTTTACTGCATTATCTTTAAATATTTAGGTCTTTGAATGTCAATCCAGAATATACTATTTGAAATGTTGGGTCAGTATCTGTATTCTGTACTCTTCGAAGATGATAGTTTCCAAATATCCTCTTCAGCCAGAGGATAAACCAAGGTTTTCTAGAAACAAGTTAAACTTGTAGTTCACACATTAAGTATTACTCTGTTAATTTCCCTAGCCAATTACAGTGCTGAAAGCTTTACTTTGGGAGTCATAAAATAGATTTGTTGAATAAAAGATCTATTTAAATCTCCCTCCTTCATCTTATAATACCAGAAAAAATAATTAAAGGAGGGAAAAGAAGAAAATGGGAAAAAACTCTGTTTAACCTTCTCTCAAGCTGCCTGAAAACTCAAGCAGGGGATGGACTGATGGTTAAGATTGATGAGCACCGTCTCCCCTGGCTGAAGATCAAGCCTGTCTCATTTGTAATTTTCTTGATACCCTTGGCTAAGGAAGAAGATTCTGAACACAACTGCCTCCACCCTCAGACCCAGTGAGAATAACCTCTGCTCTAACTAGTCAGACCTTCTTTGACAGATGGGAATAGAGAGCAAAATATATAGAAAATGAAAGTCACTGAGTGCTGTGGTAGAGACAGCTGAAGAGAGATGACATGCTATTATTATTTCATTTCTAACTTCACAGTGACCCATACTTTAATAAATCAAATATGCACAGTCATTAAAATGTAGATTCTTTGGAGGCAGGGAAGATCACTTTTACTAGTAAAAGAAATGATAAATTAATTATGTTATCAAAGTGAAACTTTAAGGAGGTATTTTATCATATGCAGCCTTAGTATATTCTTTAGAATCTGGCACAATGGAAAAACATAAGGAATACTACTTTTATCCTAAATATATTATTTAGCATTGCTTTTAAAATAAGGTGTATCACAGTTCCACTGAACATCATTAGAATAATACATGTATAAGTTTGGTCATCTCAGGGCCCTGTTGTTCAGTCACTCAGTTGTATCTGACTCTTTGTGACCCCATGGACTGCAGCACACCAGGCTTCCCGGTCCTTCACCAACTCCTGAAGCTTGCTCAAACCGTCCATTAAGTCAGCAATCCCACCCAACCATCTCTTCCTCTGTCTCCTCCTTTTCCTCCTGCCTTCAATCTTTTTCAGCATCAGTCCTAGTGAAAATTCAGGGTTGATTTCCTTTAGGATTGACTGATTTGATCTCCTTGTGTCCAAGGGACTTTCAAGAATCTTCTCCAACACCACAGTTCAAAAGCATCAATTCTTCGGTACTCAGCTTTCTTTATGGTCCAACTCTCACATCCATACATGACTGCTGGAAAAACCATAGCTTTGACTAGATGGATCTTTGCCAGCAAAGTGATATCTCTGCTTTTCAATGCGCTGTCTAGGTTTGTCTTGACTTTCCTTCCAAGGAGCAGGTGTCTTTTAATTTCGTTAGAACCGCAGTGGTTTTTGGAGCCCAAGAAAATAAAATCTGTCACTGTTTATACTTTTTTCCCATCTATTTGCCATGGAGGGATGGGACTGGGCACCATGATCATAGTTTTTTGAATCTTGAGTTTCAAAGCAGCTTTTTCACTCTTCTCATTCACATTCATCAAGAGGCTCTTCAGTTTCTCTTCATTTCCTGCCATTAGAGTGGTATCATCTGCATGTCTGAGGCTGTTGGTAATTATCCTGGCAGTCTTGATTCCACCTTGAAAGTTACTAGAGCATAACTCAAACATTGTCATTTTCAGTCCTAACAAAATACAAAGGAGATCAAATTCTCATGTGATGCGCTTCACTTTTTGAAGAAGATGCCTTTATTTCTAATGTGTACAGGCACAAGTGCCCTAGGGACATCATTTCACTGGTTGACATGCTTATTGAGAAAGCTTATGTTATTTCCTTAATTTTATGTGATTTAATTAAATAAATTTATCTGTCTTCAGGTTGCATGCATTGGCAAAACACATAATAATGATATAAACCAGGAAGACATTTCCAATGACCATTCTCAATCTTCCTTTGTTTTTTCTCTAATTCTGCCCTAAAATAAAATTTTAGAGTGATCCAAGAGGAAGTGGTTGGTTATTATAGTAAGAGAAGATGAAGAAGAATCTTTGGAAACTCAAATAGGAATGGGGACCAGGAAGAAAGAAAGACCAGCACCCAGATTGAAAACATCATAAACATATTTTCTCTTTGGCCACTCAGGAATTTTTGCTTAGGTAAGTATATTCTGGAAAATTGGCTTGACTATTTACTTAGTTTAACAAAATATTCACTTTTGGAAAACCAGCAGCCCAAACTGATGGGAACTGTACAGTTACCTGTCTTTATGAGAAGCTGCATTGTCCAAAGATACAGCACAGAGGAAGATAAGCAAATCCAGGCTTCCTGAAGAATCTAATCACATAACTGACTTAGAGGCAACTTCAAAGCTGCCAGGGAAACTATTTGAAAAGCCTGCCAACATGTCAAATCCTGCTGCTAGTGAGAGGTCTTTCAAAGGTTGGCATCTGGGTCCTGTGATTGTCATTCAGGAATGGTGGCTGGGACTTAATGCTTAATTTCTGGTGATCATCTGCTCAGTCTATTACCTGGCAATTTGGACTGTGAAGACTGTTGTGTTGATTCAGGATGAAAGCTTATCCTGCGATTTCACTTCTGAATGAGATTCTTTCAAGCTGTCCTTTTTTATTTATTTACTGTTCCACGTTGACTTCAGCATGCATTTGCTCTGTGCTATGAATTGACGAACAACTTTTTCACACTATGGGGGTAAAACTAAAAATCCAGCTTTTTGCCCACTTGTGGCTTGTAAGTCTCATAAGTAGTGAACCACACATCCCCTGTTTTTAGAATATTGTTTTGAGAAAATTCTTCCATCAATGATGGATCCTCACATTTGTTTTATTTGGAAATTTCTTTGACTCACCATCACAAAGCAAATAGTATCATGTGGCTAATAGATATATTTTTTCATAAAACCTTATTGCATTTCCTGTACCCCTCCCATCCTAATACTCACAAGCACAAATTATTATACACAAAAACAGAGTAACTGAATGGATTTCAAAAGGATTACTGATTTCTACGATGTTTACCAGCCAATATTTGAAGATATAGAATTATAGCCATGGGAAGTCTAAATATTATAGCTGTAGGTATTTATTTCTCTCTTTACAGTTGATTGGAGTGTTAACTGATGCTTATTTAAAGGAGAAATAGGCCTGTGGCTGTAACCATCCTTAATTAAAATCCTTCATATTCTGGCATCTGTGGCTTTCCAACTAATATTCTCACCACTTAGACCTGAAGCAGAACCTAGTAACTTACAACTTACACCTACTACAAACTACTTTTTTATAGCATGTCAGGCCAATCTTTCCATTTTTGTGTGTAGCTGATGAGGGAAAGAGACCAAAACACACAATGGAGGAAATGCATGCCTGCTGTTTAGATTAAACCAATTTCTAATTCTTTAGATATACATAAATGGTCAATGCTAATTAGACAAATGAAATGTTGATTTCAACATCATAAAGAATGAATAACAGAACTACTGACCCAAAGACCAAAGATTATAGAGGTAATTCAGGAAGTAAAATAGTTTTAGAATTCTGCATATTATACACAGACAAATGTGTAAAATCAGAAGCAAATGCTCTGGAAAGGTAACATTCAGAAACCAGGGAAGAGTCCTTTGAAATTAAACCACACACAGAGAGAAGTAGAAAGGCAAAGAGAGAGAAAAGGGAAGGAGGAAGGAGGGGAAGGGAGAAACAGAGAGACTTGACAGAAAGCAAAGACTGAATAAAAAGGGGAAAAATAATTGTTATAGAAGATAAAATATCAGAAAAAAATTGAGGGGAATATTTTATAAGAAATAATTGGATCAATTTCCCATAGTTTAAGAAACACTAGGGGCTTCCCTGATGGTCCAGGGGTTAAGAATCTGTCTTGCAATGCAGGAGACACAGGTTCAATCCCTGGTGTGGGAAGATCCCACATGCTGCAGAGCAACTAAGCCCATGCACCGCAGCTGCTGAGCCCACAACCTATAGGGCCCATGAGCCATAACTACTGAGTCCGCAAGCTACAGCCACTGAAACCAGCGTGCCTAGAACCCGTGTTCCGCAACAAGAGAAGCCACAGCAGTAAAAAGCCCGAACACCACAACTAGAGAGTCATCCCTGCTTGCAGCAACTAGAGAAGGTCTGTGTGCAGCAACAAAGACCCACCACAGCCAAAAATTAAAAATAAACAAATCTTAAAAAAGGAACACAAAACTCTAGATGGTTCTCCAACTATCTGTAGAAGAGTCAGTCCTACCTATTGATAAAAGCTTCTGAACATTCAGAGCACAAAGGTAAGAAAAAACAGAAGACTGCAAAATGTTCCCAGAGAAGTATGACTCCAGTAAACATAATAAGTGATCAGTGGGCACTGTGACAAGTTCGAAAATAAAGGAGTACTATCTTCTGAGTTTTAATAGAAAAGGATTATATACCAATACAATGTAGCCTTGATGATTTCATTTGACAAAAGAGGTAGAAAAGGATTCATGGCTATTTTGTATAGTTATATATAAAATAAACAATAGAAATACTCGAGTACTGAATCTTAGTTGATGTCACAGTATTAAGAAAAAAAAAAAAACTTTGCCCTTGGTTATTTCATTAACCTCACTGTCTTAGTTCCCTTGCCTTTGAAATGCTGATAACACCTATTTTACTAGCTCAGCACAGTTTTCAGGATGTTATGAAGTAATTCATTGAAAATGCTTTAATAACTGTTAAACATAATTTATAGACAAGTTTTCCATCTCTATCGCTTACAACTTCTCACTCAAGAACAAGCCTCTCAAGCCAATATCACCGTTTTATTTCATAAACACTCTTGGATGTAGTATTTCTTTTGAAATTTTAATCTTTAGGTGGTAGGTCTTCTGCTATCATTATGATGGACTGAGAGAGATGGGAATTGGGAGAGAAGGCCAAGTGTCTGAAGCGCTGTTATTGATTCATGTTTTACATTAGAAAAATTTATTTTTTACCTAAAAGATTAAGTTGAAACGAACAAGGACTACTGTTATCTTATTTTTGTGCCCATCTTCTCAATCTTTTTGAATTGGATTTGGCGCAGTGGCTAAATGAAAGTAGAGTACCTTCTTGGCTACTGGGGAAATTGCTGAGTGCTCTCCTTCTCTATGAAACATATCCCAGATGGATGCTGAAAGTGATGTGGGTAAAGTTGTTTAGTGAACAGTGAAATGCTTTTCCTTATTTTAAAATATTGTAATATCCTAGTTCTTTTATACAAAGGTCAAGCTGCTTTTACTCAAGCCTGATGGCCAATTTCTCTTTTTATGGTTTGTCTTCTCTAAAGACTCAAGCTTGCTTGTATTGCTTTCACTGAAGCTTTTAATCCATTTCCTGTAAGTAGTATCCAGGAAGCTGCTATTTTCCCATAATTTTCTATTCTTATTCTAATGTGTTTCAATTCACATTCCTATGGCCAGGCCAACTGCTTTTTCATTATGAGCTGGTGAATTTTAGATAGATTATGTTTGCCTAGAAAAGTTCCAGTAATACCTTGCTTTGTCATCAGAACTTAATTTCATTACAGGACTGGTGAGTGGCCACAGAGCACTTTTCCTTTGGATGTCCACTATACAAGTTCAATACAGGTTCCAGTGGTAGGCTGAATAGCATATACAAACTCTTATACATTGAAAAGTAGTCAGAATAGGGTTTAGCTATTAAGGATTATCCACATGTATGAATATTCTTGCATATAAATGATCTTCCATGGGAGTCTATGATTGTGCTACAGAATTTTACCAGTTAACTTCTATTAAATTTCAGTTGCTTCATGTGTTTCAGCATTCTGGAAGAGTGTGTTTGTGGATGTATGTGTCTGTGCATGCTCTTTGAAAGAAGTATCATTTAGCCACTGCTTTCATATACAGATGGCAAAGAATTAAAGCTCAGTTGGTAAAGAATCCACCTGCAATGTGGGACACCTAGGTTTGACCCCTGGGTTGGGAAGATCTGCTGGAGAAGGGATAGGTTACCCCCTCCAGTATTCTGTCCTGGAGAATTCAGGCTATACAGTCCATGGGGTCACAAAGAGTTGGACAATAATGAGAGACCTTCACTTTCAGTTTTCAAGAAAACAATGATATTTTCAATATAAATGCAATTTATATTAGAATTATATTTTTTCATAAATAGATACATGTGTCATGTTCAAAGAGCTAGAGTGTTGTTCAACTAAGAGAGCAAGCAGTGTCTACAGGGAGAAGCTACTATGTCATGTCATCAGCCATTTATTTTACCAGGTGTCTGGAATGTTTATCAAACTATCTACTTGTCTTTGTACAAAACACTTATGCCCAGTTGTGCTTCTCTGGGGGTCTCTTTTGTTTGAAGAATACAACTTTTCTTGGTTTCCCAACATCTTTGCATGACTGATAAGATATATTACTTTTTTTTTTTTTAACCCATAAGACTTTTAGAAAGAAAGAATTTAATTTGCATGAATGACTTTCTTATGGGAATACATTGATAAGCAACTCTCTAATTTAAAGGAAGGTAACTTGTGCATTTAATTGAATCTGATAAAGTAATTGCAAAAGACATTTTCCAAACGAATTCTCCTTATGCATTAATTATTAAATCTCTGCTTTCTTACAAATATGTTGCAGCTTAAAAGATACAATAAGGGAGATATTAAACAATAAACCAATATTGTATCTTCTTATTAAATTGCATATGTTCTAAAAAATAGATTGAATAAAACACATAGAAATATTGACAATAGTTATCTATGAATCATAGTTATGTCAAAAATTTTACCTTTCCTCTCCATAATTTCTGCATAAAAATGCATAACAATGAGTATACAAGACTTTTATGATCAATATATTTTCAAATGAATAATTTTTAACTTAAAATTTAAATAAGTAAGTTATTGAAAAAGAAAGCTAACCTACACATGACCAAAAATTATGACCATGTTAGATCCATGGGGTCCTTTACTATATAAATCACAGAAATAATAATTCATTAAGATCAGATCATAAGGCTTTTCTAACAGATGAGTAAAATGAATACAAAAAATATTAAATGATTTTCCATTGAGAAATCATTTTTCTGTACACCTGAAACTAACACAACAATGTAAATCAATTATACTTTTAAAAAGTAGGAAATGTTTAATTACATGTTCTTCTATTCAGAAAGAAATTACTGAATGAAATAGTTTGGGATTGGTAAGATCATTCTAATAACTTCTCATTAACTTGATTTCCTCTATAAAAGACCCGATCACATTCTTGTCACATTCTGAGATCGTGGAGCTTAGGATTTCACAGAAGGACATGATTTGACCCATAGCATATTCTGATTTAAGGTTCAACCAATCTGTGCACTTTAACACTTCTAATTGTCAAAGAAGGGAAATTTAGAGCCTTTCAAAACCCAGATGTAAGACAAAATTCTGAGTTTCCAATTCTGACTCATATTTGAGAATGACTGATCCTGTTATTACAAGAATTCCCTCCTTGGCCTTTTTTTGCCTTCTCTGTGTCTCATCGCCAGATTGGGTCCTCTCACTCCTTTGCCTCTTGCTGCTGAGATTGGGTTCTCCTGACTTCATCAGTTCCAGGCAGCATGTTAACCTTCATTAGCTTTGAATCTCATTCTTCACTGAACCTCAGGCAGCGAGTCTTCCTGAGGCAGTCACTCTACTTTGGAGCCCAGTAACTGCCTTTGTATCACATTAAAATGAACATGCTAGGAAATCAATCCTACCTGCCAAGGAGCTACTATTTCAAACTCTCATTCCCCTCTCTTCCAGTTACCTCTGGTAAGGAGGGCTGATTTGACAGTTTCTCTGTTCTCTGCACTTTGGCCAGGGTGGCTTTGTGCTCTTTCTGGGGCAGCATCCCTCATTCCTGCCCCTATGTGAACAAGTCTGCCATTTTGTGAGCAGGGTTAGTCCTTTTACTGCTACACCAGAAAGTTCTCAGGCATCCACGGGGAGCCAAACCAAGTTCACTCACATGCCAGTTTCAGGAAACAACATCTATTTGCTTGGTGAAACGTATGCTTCACTGTTGTGCTTTGAATTTATCTTGCTAAAAAGCTCACATAAAGTAACCCCATGTGCCTGCGTGCTAATGCATGAAGCAATGCATGCATGCATTGCTTCAGTCATGTCTGACTCTTTGTGACCCTATGGACTGTGGTGCATCTCTGTCCAAGGAATTCTCCAGGCAAGAATACTGGAGTGGGTTGGCATTTCCTTCTCCAAACCCCCTGCACATGTATTCAATTTAATCCTTTGGTAAAAGTTAGAAGTTAAAGCACAGGGTATCATCTGTATGCCAGCAACTCTGCAAAATATTTTACAACTACTGCTTCTTTAGAGACTTCCCTGGTGGCTCAGACAGTAAAGCATCTGGCTTCAATGCGGGAGACCCAGGTTTGATCCCTGGGTTGGGAAGATCCTCTGGAGAAGGAAATGGCAACCCACTCCAGTACTCTTGCCTGGAAAATCCCATGGATAGAGGAACATGGTAAGCTCCTACAGTCCATGGGGTTGCAAAGAGTCAGACACGACTGAGCGACTTCACTCATTCTCTTATTGCTTCTTTAGTCCACAGAAGATCCTTATGAATAATGCCTTACTATTTATATGTTTTGGATGGAAAAATTACTATGATTTATTGAAAGTTTACTATAAACTAGGCACTATATAGTACACATTTTATATTTATCAACTCAGTTAAACTTTATAAAAAACTTATGAAGCAGGGATTATTTTTGTCTATTAAGGTCTCTTCAGGCAAAGGATTGAAACCAAGCAGGACTCTGTGGGACTCCTGGGCACAAAACTGTTTCTGTCCCTCATTTCTTGATTACAGGAAATTGACTTCACTCAGCCTCCATAACCTTCTGTGAGTTTCACAGGGCAGGTTCAAAGAGCTGCTAATCAGGGAAGGGAGGCTAAGTGAAGACAAGGGAGGAGAAGTTAAGAAACAATAGTGCAGCCTTTGGGCAGGGTCCTGATTGTCCTTTCAGGGATATAAATAACAATATCTTTGAACAGTTTTGTTGATACTGAAAACCCTACCAGGTGGGAGAAGTTAATTGCACACTGCTTGCAAGCACTTAGACCCCAGACCAGGAGGAATCAGAAAGTTGACGATGCTGACTCCCAATCTCCTTACCTAAACCAATGAGAAGAATGTTCATGAGATGATCATGCCCTTCTCTTTGACCCATTACTATAAAGTGCCTCAACACACCCTCCAGGTCAGGACACAGAGTTTTTAGGGCACTAGCCTACTCTGGTATCCTCTACCAAGCAAAGATATAAAACTTCTCTTTTCTGCTTCATCCAAAACTCTGTCTCTGAGATTTAATTAGATCTCAAGGTACAAAGGCCAGATTCATCATCAGTACAGTTCAGTTCAGTCGCTCAGTCGTGTCCAACTCTTTGTGACCCCATGAATCGCAGCACTCCAGTCCTCCCTGTCCATCACCAACTCCCGGAGTTTACTCAAACTCATGTCCATTGAGTCAGTGATGCCATACAGCCATCTCATCCTCTGCCGTCCCCTGCTCCTCCTGCCCCCAATCCCTCCCAGCATCAGAGTCTTTTCCAATGAGTCAACTCTTTGCATGAGGTGGCCAAAGTACTGGAGTTTCAGCTTTAGCATCATTCCTTCCAAATAACACCCAGGATGAATCTCCTTTAGAATGGACTGGTTGGATCTCCTTGCAGTCCAAGGGACTCTCAAGAGTCTTCTCCAACACCACAGTTCAAAGCATCAATTCTTCAGCAATCAGCTTTTTTAACAGTCAAACTCTCACATCCATACATGACCACAGGAAAAACCAGAGCCTTGACTAGACGGACCTTTGCTGGCAAAGTAATGTCTCTGCTTTTGAATATGCTATCTAGGTTGGTCATAACTTTCCTTCCAAGGAGTAAGTGTCTTTTAATTTTATGGATGTAGTCACCATCTGCAGTGATTTTGGAGCCCCAAAAATAAAGTCTGACACTGTTTCCACTGTTTCCCCATCTATTTCCCATGAAGTGATGGGACTGGATGCCATGATCTTAGTTTTCTGAATCTTGGGCTTTAAGCCAATTTTTTCACTCTCCACTTTCACTTTTATCGAGAGGCTTTTTAGTTCCTCTTCACTTTCTGCCATAAGGGTGGTGTCATCTGCATATCTGAGGTTATTGATATTTCTCCCAGCAATCTTGATTCCAGCTTGTGCTTCTTCCAGCCCAGCATTTCTCATGATGTACTCTGCACATAAGTTAAATAAGCAGGGTGACAATATACAGCCTTGACGAATGCCTTTTCCTATTTGGAACCAGGCTGTTATTCCATGTCCATTTCTAACTGTTGCTTCTTGATCTGCATAAAGGTTTCTAAGAGGCAGGTCAAGTGGTCTGGTATTCCCATCTCTTTCAGAATATTCCACAGTTTATTGTGATCCACACAGTCAAAGGCTTTGGCATAGTCAATAAAGCAGAAATAGATGTTTTTATGGAACTCTCTTGCTTTTTCTATGATCCAGTTGATGTTGGCAATTTGATATCTGGTTCCTCTGCCTTTTCTAAAACCAGCTTGAACATCTGGAAGTTCATGGTTCACGTATTGCTGAAGCCTGGCTTGGAGAATTTTGAGCATTACTTTACTAGCATGTGAGATGAGTGCAATTGTGTGGTAGTTTGAGCATTCTTTGGCATTGCCTCTCTTTGGGATTGGAATGAAAACTGACCTTTTCCAGTCCTGTGGCCACTGCTGAGTTTTCCAAATTTGCTGGCATATTGAGTGCAGCACTTTCACAGCATCATCTTTCAGGATTTGGAATAGCTCAACTGGAATTCCATCACTTGCACTAGTTTTGTTCATAGTAATGCTTTCTAAGGCCCACTTGACTTCACATTCCAGGATGTCTGGCTCTAGGTGAGTGATCACACCATCATGATTATCTTGGTCATGAAGATCTTTTTTGTATAGTTCTTCTGTGTATTCTTGCCACCTCTTCTTAATATCTTCTGCTTCTATTAGGTCCATACCATTCCTTTATCGAGCCCATCTTTGCATGAAATATTCCCTTGGTATCTCTAATTTTCATGAAGACATCTCTAGTCTTTCCCATTCTGTTGTTTTCCTCTATTTCTTTGCAATGATCGCTGAGTAAGGCTTTCTTATCTCTCCTTGCTATTCTTTGGAACTCTGCATTCAGAGGCTTATATCGTTCCTTTACTCCTTTTCTTTTCACTTCTCTTCTTTTCACAGCTATTTGTAAGGCCTCCCCAGACAGCCATTTTGCTTTTTTGCATTTCTTTTCCATGAGGATGGTCTTGATCCCTATCTCCTGCACAATGTCACGGACCTCATTCCAAAGTTCATCAGGCACTCCATCTATCAGATCTAGGCCCTTAAATCTATTTCTCACTTCTACTGTATAATCATAAGGGATTTGATTTAGGTCATACCTGAATGGTCTAGTGGTTTTCCCCACTTTCTTCAATTTCAGTATGAATTTGGCAATAAGGAGTTCATGATCTGAGCCACAGTCAGCTCCTGATCTTGTCTTTGCTGACTGTATAGAGCTTCTCCATTTTTGGCTGCAAAGAATGTAATCAATCTGATTTTGGTGTTGACCATCTGGTGATATCCATGTGTAGAGTCTTCTCTTGTGTTGTTGGAAGAGGGTGTTTGCTATGACCAGTGCATTTTCTTGGCAAAACTCTATTAGTCTTTGCCCTGCTTCATTCTGTATTCCAAGGCCAAATTTGCCTGTTACTCCAGGTGTTTCTTGACTTCCTACTTTTGCATTCCAGTCTCCTATAATGAAAAGGACATCTTTTTTGGGTGGTAGTTCTAAAAGGTCTTGTAGGTCTTCATAGAACCATTCAACTTCAGCTTCTTCAGCATTACTGGTTGGGGCATAGACTTAGATTACTGTGATATTGAATGGTTTGCCTTGGAAACGAACAGAGATCATTCTGTCATTTTTGAGATTGCACCCAAGTACTGAATGCCAGACTCTCTTGTTGACCATGATTGATGGCTCAAATTAAGATATATTAATGCAAAGCAATAACAAAGAAACTGTATCAACGTGTGCAATTAACCTGAGATGGTAAGATTTGCCATTTCCAGAGCCAAATGGACTGGAAAGGAAGGTATGTTATGAAACCAGGAAGGATCTAGAGCCCCAGTGGTTGCTTTTGTTCAGTTACTCAGTCATGTCTGACTCTTTGTGACCCCATGGACTGCAGCACACCAGGCTTCCGTGTCCTTCACTATCTCCCGGTGCTTGCTCAAACTCATGTCCACTGAGTCGGTGATGCCATCCAGCCATCTCATCCTCTATCACTCCTTCTCCTCCTGCCTTCAATCTTTCCCAGCATTAGGGTCTTTCCCAATGAGTTGGCTCTTGGAATCAGGTGGCTAAAGTATTGAAGTTTCAGGTTCAACATCAGTCCTTCCAATGCATATTCAGGACTGATTTCCTTTAGGAATGACTGGTTAGATCTCCTTGCAGTCTAAGGAACCCTCAAGAGTCTTCTCCAGCACCACAGTTTGAAAGCATCAATTCTTCAGTGCTCAACCTTCTTTATGGTCCAACTCTCACATCCATGCATGGCTACTGGAAAAACCATAGCTTTGACTATATGGACCTTTGTCAGCAAAGTAATGCCTCTGCAATATGCTGTCTAGGTTTGTCAAAGATTTTCTTCCTAGAAGCAAGTGTCTTTTATTTCATGACTGCAGTCAACATGATTTTGGAGCCCAGGAAAATAGTCTGTCACTGCTTCCATTTTTTTCCACATCTATTTGCCATGAAGTGATGGGACCAGATGCCATGATGTTAGTTTTTTTTTTTTAATGTTGAGTTTTAAGCCAGTTTTTTTCACTCTGCTCTTTCACTTTCATCAAGAAGCTCTTTAGTTCCTCTTCACTTTCTGCCATTAGGGTGGTGTCATCTGCATATTTGAGGTTATTGCTATTTCTCCTGGAAATTGTGATTCCAGCATGTGCTGCATCCAGCCCAGCATTTCTCATGACATATTCTGAATATAAGTTATAAAAGCAGGATGACGATATACAGCCTTGACGTATTCCTTTCCCAGTTTTGAACCAGTCTGTTGTTTTGTGTCCAGTTCTAACTATTGCTTCTTGACTTTCATATGGGTTTCTCAGGAGACAGGTAAGGTGGTCTGTTACTCCCATCTCTTTAAGAATTTTCCAGTTTGTTGTGATCCAGACAGTCAAAGGCTTTAGTGTAGTCAATGATAGTTTTTTTTTTTTTTTCTTCCTGGAATTCTCTTGCTTTTTCTATGATCCAACAGATATTGGCAAATTGATCTCTGGTTCCTCTGCCTGTTCTAAATCCAGCTTGTACATCTGGAAGTTTTTGGTTCACTTTCTATTGAAGCATAGTTTGAACGTACTATTGAAGCCTAGCCCCAATGGTAGTAGTAGTAGTGAAAGTCACTCCATTGTGTCTGACTCTTTGGAACACCATGGACTATACAGCCCACAGAATTCTCTAGGCCAGAATATTGGAGTGGGTAGCCTTTCCCTTCTCCAGGGGATCTTCCCAATGCAGGGATTGAACCTGGGTCTCTTTCATTACTCTCTGATTATTTACCAGCTAAGCCACAAGGGAAATCCAAGAATAATGGAGTGAGTTGACTGTCCCTTCTCCAGCAGATCTTCCCAACCCAGGAATCAAACTGGGGTCTCCTGCACTGCAGGCAGTTTCTCTACCAACTGAGCTATCAGGGAAGCCCGAGTAGTATCTGGAGTATAATCTAGGGGTCAACTGGCAGATGCTCTCATCCGAAAGGCTTGTATTAGCCACTCTGTGCTTGATAAACATCACACAGCTTCTATAGACTCATATGTTGATAAAAGTAAGGGTTTAGAACATAAACTGTTTGAGTTCACTTGCTAACATTATTATGTAGAATGGTAGGTAGTTCTCAACATGTGGTCCTCTGACCAGGAGTATCACTAAATCTTGGCCATACCCTGGGCCTAATGAATCAGAAGCTCCAGAGCTGGGTTCCAGGAAACTGTGTTTTAATAAACTTTGAAGGTGATGATTACATACATTTAACATTGAAAACCACTGTCCTAGGTTAAATTATTTAACTTTATATAGAAACTCAGGTCCATCCTCTATCAAACAGAAATAATGACTGTAAGTACCTTTAAAGTCATTTGGAGAGTTACTGTGACAAAGGTAAAGCTTAGAAAATGGCAAGGGCACATTTCAGCAGCTATTTTTACTACAGTTAGTAGTTTCCAGTCTATTTTTATTAAGAGAAGCAACTATTTGCTTATAAGGCAGTACATAGTTGTTCAGGGCCCAGGACCCACATAGCCTGAACTCAAAGCCTGGGTCAACTCAGATCTAGGGGTTATTCTCTCTCAGTCCTGTTATCTCATATGTAAAGTGGTTATACTAATGAAAGACCCTACATCAAAAGTTAGACTAGTTACTATCCCATACCAAGAATTGAATTTAAATACTACCTACCATTATTACCCTGTTAATTAATTTGGTTTGGGGGAGAAGCATTTGTTAATGTGTTAATTTATTTAAGTACATTATTGCTCTTAGAGTGAGTTAATTTCTTTTCTGTAGTATTTATTTCAAAAATTCTGTTTTGTTCCATCCCTGAAAACAAAAACAAAACTAAAAAACAACAACAAAAAATCCACCTCTTCCCCACTTTCCTTCATAAGCATATATATAAACTTTCTGTATTTGTTTACTTTTGAGTAATTCCTAAGTACTTCTCCTGGGTGAATTGAAGCTGAGGAAGGATAAACTAAAAAGGAGGAGACCTTAAATAATTATAAATAAAAAAGCATGTCTGTGCTTATTTTAAGGACTCAGAACAATCTTAAATTTTCTAAAAATCTACTTAGCTACCTTTCACAGGTCATGAGTAGTTGCCTATAGATATGAGATTCTTGTGCTGAATAAAATCAGGGTTTAGGCTACTTATAAAATACTTTCTTGAACCCTGAAAGCCAATTTAGCATTTCATGTCACTTTCAAAGTTTTTCTCACTTCAACAAGAGCTACTCATGTTGTCTGCGATGCTTGGTAATTGAGTTTCTCAAGGAATATGTGACATATTGTGATGTAGTGTAAAAGAATTTCAAAGTTATCCATTCCCGGATCCTTCATAATCGGCTAGAAATATATCTCAGTGTCCCCTGTCTGTGCTTCAGGAGGCCCTACCAACCTCATATTTCTTAATCTGATATTATTTTCTGGTCATCAATTTGATTTCTCAGCAACTGGCAGGGCTTGGTCTTCTTTGAATAGCCTCATGTCTATAAATCTTTATTTCTTTTTTTTTTCAATTTTCCTCCCAGTCTCCGTTGATCTTAACTCCTAAATTTTTATCACTTGTAGCCTGAATCATAAGTGACCTTTTCATTGCTATCGGTCAAGTTTCCACTTAATAAGATTGGAATGGCCCTTGTCATTTAAAAAAGAATAATGAGCACTCCTCAGAATGAATGGTAGAGAGCAGAAATACCAAGGGGGAGGGGACAAGGAGACAGAGAGAATGTGAGGGAAACGAAAGAAAAAATCCGGTGCTTTAAAAGTTGAGGGCTTTGCTGCCTATAATTTCCTTCTTTTTCATGCTTAATCTACTCAACCCCATGTTTTAAATAAATAATTGGTCACTTTTCCTGGAAAAATAGCTGGATAACTTGAGTCCCATAATGAGCCACTGTGAATAAACCAAATACTTTATATGATGAATTTATCATTTGAGGGGAAAGAATCTCAATACTTTTACTGTTGACCAAAATGTACCCTTTATAACAACAAAAGGGCTCCCCAGGTGGTACTAATTGTAAAGAATCCACCTGCCAATTCAGGAGACATAAGAGACATAGGTATAATCCTAGGTCAGGAAGATCCCCTGGAGAAGGAAATGGCTACCCACTCCAGTATTCTTACCTGGGGAAACCCATGGACAGAGGAGGCTGGCGGGCTACAGTCCATGGGGTAGCAAAGAGTCATATACAACTGAGCATCTCAGCATGATGAGGATAACAACAAAAAGTCAATCACTTACAATTTTGTATTTTCTACGAAATATTTTAAAAGATGTTTTGAAAAGAATTTTCATTTAAAAATGCTTCAAAGAGGTGACTACTTCCTTGTACAAAGTATTTCTTGTCTAGTCCCTTTCAAACTTCTTTGAACATGAAAAATTTAATCATGAGGCTGGAGAGCATCTGACATCTATCTTATGCAAACAAAGTTTTTCTTTTTAATTGCTCTTCTCATGATTCTTTGACAAATATGTCAGATTTGCATTTTGCCATTCAACATGGACGTTGTATGTTGAGTATGCATGCAGTGAGTATTTGGTATGTGCTGCAATAACAAACCACAGATTCCACTGTCTGGGAATTTGGGTCCAAAGGAAAGGGACATGTGACTAAAAGAAACACTCACCTACAGAATGACTAAGAAATGCCAGAAGGAAATAAATATACATGATTCAGAATACTTTAGCAACATGGAAAAAAGTGCTAGATTAAAATAATGATAATCAATATAATTTGGAAAGAAAATGGATTTTTGCCTGTGCATGAAGATGAAAGAGTAGACAGTTGATTCAGATATGCACTCAAAGGGCCTAGATTTGATTTCTTATTTTACTAATTATTGTGGATACAGGATTGATTTTTCACAGACTTAATGAAGTGATAAATATAGAAGGGTGATATAGATATATATATAAAATATGATATGTGTAACAGTCCCAGCAATGACCCTTCCCCCACAAACCTTCCCTTTATAGGTTCCTCTATTAAGAACTGTGGAAATGAAACTATTGTGTGTGATTCTATTTCATGGGCATTTACTGGACAATTACTACTTATCATGGACAGAGGAGCCTGGAAGGCTGCAGTCCATGGGGCTGCTGAGAGTCTGACACGACTGAGCGACTTCACTTTCACTTTTCACTTTCATGCATTGGAGAAAGAAATGGCAACCCACTCCAGTGTACTTGCCTGGAGAATCCCAGGGACAGGGGAGCCTATGGGCTGCCGTCTATGGGGTCGCACAGAGTCGGACATGACTGAAGTGACTTAGCAGCAGCAGCAGCAGGAGGCACACTAAGGTCTTATAAGTTAATATGTTTAAAAAACATTTCTAACATAAAAGTAACAGTACATTTGTAGCAGCTGTTAATATGACCTTACTATGTAAAATAGTACATTATGTAGAAAATTAGAATATACACTGGAGAATTGTGACATAAAAGAAGCTAGATAGATATATTCCCAGGTGTCTGAGTAAGAGGATATATGAGAAAAAAAATATCCTATGACTAAATGAGTGAAAAATCTGAATACTATAACATTATTTTAAAAAGTCAACATGTCTTCATATAGTAAAGCCTTTGAGAATGGTTTCAGATTAATGTTTAATATTTGTAACTACTGGTATCTAAAGTGCATATGCTTGCACTATATAATATTATGACTCTTTGCAACCCTATGGACTATATAATTCTCTCTATATAGAGACTACAATTCTCCAGAATTGTAGGCCAGAATGCTGGAGTGGGTAGCCTTTCCCTTCTCCAGGGGATCTTCTTGACCCAGGGATCAAACCCAGGTCTCTCACATTGCAGGTGGATTCTTTCCCAGCAAAGCCACAACGGAAGCCCATATAATAAATTACACATATATTACTCTATATAATATATATTTTAGTGTTTATATATATATAAATATATACACATAATATATATATTTCCCTGACTTCAGACTATACTACTGGGCTACAGTGATCAAGACAGGATGGTGCTGGCACAAAAACAGAAGTATAGACCAATGGAACAAGATAGAAAGACCAGAGATAAACTCATGCACTTATGACGAAAGAGGCCAGAATGTACAGAAGGCAGCAAAGACAGCCTCTTCAATAAGTGGTGCTGGGAAAACTGGATAGCTATATGTAAAAGAATGAAATTATAACACTATCTAACACCATACACATAAATAAACTGCAAATGGATTAAAGATCTAAATGTATGGCAAGACACTATAAAAACTCTTAGAGGAAAACACAGGCAGGACACACTGTGCTATAAATCATAGCATGATCTTCTTCTGACGAACCTCCTAAAATAATGAATATATAAAAAAAAATAAACAAATGGGACCTAATCAAACTTCAAGGCTTCTACACAGCAAAGGAAACCATAAACAAGATGAAAAGACAGGCCTCAGATTGGGAGAAGCAACTGACAAATAATCTCCAAAATATACAAGCAGCTCATACATCTCAATATATTAAGGAAAAAAAAAAAAAGAGCTTAAGACCTAAATAGACATTTCTCCATAGAAGACATAAGAAGGCCAAGAAGCACATGAAATGATTCTCAACATCACTAATTAGACAAATGAAAATCAAAACTATATTTCACATGGTAAGAATGGCCATCAACAAAAAATGTACAAAAAATAAATGCTAAAGAGGGTGCGGAGAAAAGGGAATCTTCTTACACTGCTGACAGGAATGTAAATTGATACAAACACTATGGAAAATAGTATGGACTTTCCTGAAAAAACTTTAAATAGAATTACCATATAACCCAGCAATCCCACTGCTGAGCATATATCCAGAGAAAACCTAATTTTTGATACACGATTCTGGATGCTTGGGGCTGGTGCAGTGGGACGACCCAGAGGGATGGTACAGGGAGGGAGGTGGGAGGAGGGTTCAGGATGGGGAACACGTGTATACCTGTGGCAGATTCATGTTGATATATGGCAAAACCAATACAATATTGTAAATTTAAAAAATAAAATAAAATAAAAAAGATACATGCACCTCAATGTTCATTGTAGCACTATTTACAATCACCAGGATATAGAAGCAAACTAAATGCCCATCAACAGAGGAATGGATAAAGAGATGTGGCACATATGCACAAGGGAATATTACTCAGCCATAAAAAGGCATGAAATTGGGTCATGTGTAAGATGGGGGTGGACCCAGAGACTGCCATACAGAGTGAAGTAAGTTGGAAAGAGAAAAACAAATACTGTGTATTAATGCATACATGTGGAATCTGAAAAAATTTGTATAGACAATTTTATTTACAAAGCAGAAGAGGGGAACAAACAAATGCAGAGAACAACTATATGGATAACAAGGGGGAAAGTGGCAGGTGGGATGAACTGGGAGACTGAGACTGACATATATACACTGTTAGTAGAATAGATCACTAATGAGAACCTGTAGTATAGCACACAGACCTCTACTCAATGCTCTGGGTGACCTAAAAGGGCAGGAAATCCAAAAAAGATGTATACACACACACACACACACACACACACACACATACGTTTAACTGAATAACTTTGCTGTACTGCTCACAACATTGTAAAGCAACTATACTGTAATAAAAATTTTTTAAAAAATGTTTTAAAGAAACATGTCCATTATTAAGAACTATGAAAGAAACCCACTGCCAAGTAAACCATGACACGTTTTCTTAACACACACAAAAAATTATATAAAGATATGTTTCCATGGAAATTTATCACATATTACTTCTGTGCATGTATAAAAATATAAGTGAATAAATGGCTGCTGCTGCTGCTGCTAAGTCGCATCAGTCATATCCGACTCTGTGCGACCCATAAATGGCTAACATTTTCCTAAAACGTTTTTCATGTTTAGAGTTTGGAATTTGGAAGCACTTTTCTATTTGAGTCATGAATATCCATATTTTTCTGCAAAATAGTAACCTTTGTTCCATCAAAGTGTTGGTGGCACAGGATTTCTTAAAACAATCTAACAAGCTCTAAAAGTCATTAGAGATAATTCCTGAGGAGACTTGTAACTGAATACAGTCAATTTACTTGCTTTCTGGGTTTAGGAATAAAGCACAAGCCCTTTGCTTGACCACCTCCCACCATCTCACAGCCATTTGCTTCCTAGGAAATAAAAGACTACAGTACTGTCTTTGAGATTCTCCTCTAAGCCACTGGCACCCAGTCCGCACCTTTTGATCTTGCATTGCATGCAGGCAGCAAGGACAATCATCCCTTCACACTCTCAAGAGCCTCTGGATTTCAAGAGATAGAAATATGTGGAGGAAAAATGCACCCAGAACAAATAAAGCACATCATTCCTTTAAAAGGTCAAGCATGGCATTAGAATGAGGACATTTTAACCTTTAATGGACATTCTGAAATCAGCGAGTGTGCAAAGGAATGATGGCAAATTTCCTTTAGTGAAGTGAAAGTGTTAGTCACTCAGTCATGTCTGACTCTTGCTGACCCCATGGTCTGTAGCCTGCAAGGCTCCTCTGTCCATAGAATTCTCCAGGCAAGAATACTGGAGTGGGTAGCCATTCCCTTCTTCAGGGGATCTTCCTGACCCAGAGATTAAACCTGGGTCTCTTGCAACGCAGGCGGATTTTTTACTGTCTGAGCCACAAGAGAAGATCTTCCTTCATTGAACTTAGCCTCAACTCTTCAATCCTCTGCCTAATGATAAAGAATTTCTCTTTCAGGGAGTCAACTTGAAGGCAAAACAAAAGATATTCTGTAAGAAATACTAAATGCTAAATGGCTACTTTATTTAAATATAAATAATGTTTCAACTAATCTATTTATCTCCAGTATTTGCCTTTAGCTTTGGGAGTGGAGGAAGCACTTTTGAAGCTGGAATATGTTTAGAGATAAGTTTTTCAGCTTACATAGAATCCAAGTTACACTGGCACAGTGTATCAAAATTAACATTTTGAATTGCTGAGGCCTTCTTGAAAATATTGGGTTAAATAAAAAGGATTTCACTTAAATTTTTTTTCAACATTTAGTAAATCTACTTTCTAGAAATAAAAAATTGCGCTTGGCTCTAGTCAACTTCTGTTTCCAAGAAGATGTGGTAAATATATATTTCCCCCAGTAAATATATCTGGCAATCCTGGCCATTATATATAAAACAGTCATGAGAAGGTGCTAACAAGTAGTGGAAACAAGCCAGATTAGCTAGGATGATTCCAACCTGAGGAACAATGTAGTGATGTGATCCCTGGACTTCCCTTTTGCCTCACATATCCCACACTGCAAATGGTGACTGCAGCCATGAACTTAAAAGATGCCTGCTCCTTGGAAGAAAAGCTATGCCCAACCTAGACAGCATATTAAAAAGCAGAGACATCACTTTGCCAACAAAGGTCCTTTCCAGTAGTCATGCAAGAAAATCAAACCAGTCCATCCTAAAGGATATCAGTCCTGAATATTCATTTGAAGGACATATGCTGAAGCTGAAACTCCAAAACTTTGGCCACCTGATGCGAAGAACTGACTCATTAGAAATGACACTGATGCTGGGAAAGAGTGAAGGTGGGAGGAGAAGGGGACAACAGAGGACAAGATTGTTGGATGGCATCACTGTCTCAATGGACATGAGTTTGAGCAAGCTCTGAGAGATGGTGAAAGATAGAGAAACCTGGGATGCTATAGTCCATGGGGTTGCAAAGAGTCGAACATGTCTAGTGATGGAATAACAACAACAATCCCAGACTGGGAGCTGAAGAAGCCACAGTCTGGAAATGTTAACAGTGCACACTACAAAAGCACCAGAGAAGTCTGCTCCATGCAACCAAAGGAACAGTCTAGGGCAGTCAAGCCAAAGAAAACTTTAAGGCAATAGCCACTTTACTCTGACCAAACACTGCAGAAGAAACCTGTGGACTCCCACCTCTGCTCACCCCAGCAAAGACTAAGTAGTGAGCCTAGATCTCCACCTACATGGAGTGGTAAAATGTGCCTCTCAAGCCCCTGACTTGGTGTTAGGGAAAACTAAGTAGAGACGAAGATTTTCCTTCCTTCCATAAGATGAGGCTCCCCCACCATAGAGTGTGTCAGTCATACAGGATCCTGAAAAGGTATGGCCATTTGCCCTTCCCGCTTTGTCATCACACGCTTTTAAGGGCAGCATTCATCTCACATTGCCTCCCTCGCCTTCATCTCTAGTCCTGCAAGCTTTCAAGGCTTTGCCCTTTGGTTCCTCAGAAGCTGGTGCTATGCTTTGTCAGGTTTCAGACAACACTGATAGCAAGTATAAACAAAGCAGTACTTTCTCTTTGCTCCCTGTAGTTACCCGGATTTTGTAAAGGTTTGTGACTATATAGCATCCAATGCCATTTTACTGTCATGAGGAAGCAAATATTGGTTACATTTCTTCAAAGTCTGTAAAATCCTGAAATTTTGAGAATAACTGGAAAGAAAACTTGAGGATGGAAACCACATGCTAAGACAGGCTGAGCTGAAAGCTTGAAGGAAACTGGATTTTGATGACTCCATGAGATCAACAGTGGATTGCTTACTTATTTACAAGAAGAAGATAGATGATTAGTAATTTAAGTCATTGCTTTTCAGCTTGTCTGTTACTTGTAGAAAAATGTAATCCTATTTACTGTATTTGCCATTCTGTGTTTCAGATTCTTGCACAGGTGTGGCTTTTTCACAGTGCTTTTCTCTTTTAGTTCTTAAGGCATTAAGTTAGATTTGAGAGTGCCATGCAGATGTTTAGATATTCAGGAGAACAGTAAGAATAAGCTCTCTAGTGTGACCACAGCTTTCCAAATACAGACTAATGTGGAGAATAGTTAAATCAGAAGTGAGATGAAGGTCCTGAATCTTGATTCCATTTCAGAAGAGTGCCCTGGTTGCACAGAAGCCTGACATTTCAAAAGAAACAATTCTGTGGGAGCTTAGGCTCCATCTTGTGATGTCAGATTGACCAAGAATTTACCACCTGTCAATCAGAACCAAACCAGGGTGTTAGCAGAAGATGTCATGTGGCTTTTCTCCCCTGACTTGCAGCCTTCCACTCAGAACAGCACTGGAGTGAGGGACCTAAGGGTTTCTCAAAGTTGAAATGGTAAGAATAAAGGGTTATTGTGGGTATGTCCATGGGACTAGAGAGCTGAGAAGTTTAAGAAACTAAAGTTAAAGGAAATCATAAATAATTTTAATGTGCACTAACAAACTTGAAATATTTTTTCCATTCTACAGATTACTACTATCATAAAGTAGCCCTGATTTATTAGGACATTTCTGTTCCCTTAGGAAAACTCCTTAGAAAACAGAGTAACAGTGACATACTGCTTCTTTTGCACTCTTCCTTGGCAGAGGAATTGCTGGGATCCTCATTTGTTGGTTGGTACAGGGTACAATAACCTGTCACTCTTCAATGTCACAGGATTGTTTCCTTCATTAAATCCCCATAAAGTATTCATGGTAATTATGTGAAAAGACAGTTTCTTTCATGAAGCACTTATATAGCATATGTATCATATGCATATGTATCAGTTTAGTATATAATGAAATTATTATACATAGATTTCTACTTGTTTAGTGTCTGATTTGGCCAGCTTGACTGTTAATTTTATCAGGGCAGAAATTACACCTAATTTGTTCATCTTTCACTTCCCAAATCTTAGCACATAGTAGGTTCAAGATTGAATAAATGAAGGTATGGGTTTTTAAGTAAAAATGAAAGTCAAGATTTATGGCACACTATTAATTTCAAGAATAAATGTATAACTTTGGAATTATTGTGAAATGACTTGAAAAATTACTTGAGATCCTGACCTACCCATTATTATAAAAGCTCATCGAATTCTTACTGCCATAAGAAATGGAATGTTCCTGCCTAGTGACCACTGTAATCTTTGAATATGCTTTTTAAAAATGTTCTAAATGGTTTAATAATGCTTTCTATTCTTGTATGTAGTTTCAAGAAACTTATTAAGTCACCTGGATTTAGCCAAGAAAAGAATGTCATTACAATGGCCAAATATATCTCAGCTGGAATATTTTACAGCAAAGCTACCAACACAAAAGACACCTAAAGAGCTAGAAGTGACAGTATGGCAGAAAACACTGGTTGACTAATTTTTTCCCCCAAATCACCTGAAACCATGGATGTAGTCTTTAAAGCCATCACACAACTTTTTAGTAAAATCATATGTCTTATTTGAAAACCCATGGTATTTCTGACAAGTTCCAAAGAAAAATTTATTCAAACTAGATTTTTTTTTAAAGGAAAGAAATGCAACTCTACAGTCTACATATGCTGCTGCTGCTAAGTCACTTCAGTTGTGTCTGACTCTGTGCGACCCCATAGACAGCAGCTCACCAGGATCCCCAGTCCCTGGGATTCTCCAGGCAAGAACACTGGAGTGGGTTGCCATTTCCTTCTCCGATGCATGAAGGTGAAAAGTGAAAGTGAAGTTGCTCAGACACGTCCGACTCTTGGCGACCCCATGGACTGCAGCCTACCAGGCTCCTCCGTCCATGGGATTCTCCAGGCAAGAGTACTGGAGTGGGGTACCATTGCCTTCTCCACAGTCTACATATAGCAGTGAAAGTGAAGTCACTCAGTCATGTCTGATGATTCTTTCCGACCCCGTGTACTGTAGCCCACCAGGCTCCTCTATCCATGAGGATTCTCCAGGCAAGAATACTGGAGTGGGTTGCCATTTCCTTCTCCAGGGGAATCTTCCCAACCCAGGGATTGAACCCAGGTCTCCTGCATTGCAGGCAGACGCTTTAACCTCTGAGCCACCAGGGAAGCCCTACATATAGCAGTAGAGAAACATTAACCAGTAGAGAACTGCTCCTTCGTTAGGGAGAAATTACATTGATGATATTTTTCAAAGTTAGTTAACAGAAAATCATGCTTATGTTCCTTCATCCCACTGAGACTTATAGCTTATGTATGGGTCTTCATCGGAGAAGGCAATGGCACCCCACTCCAGTACTCTTGCCTGGAAAATCCCATGGACAGAGGAGCCTGGTAGGCTGCAGTCCATGGGGTCCCTAGGAGTCGGACACGACTGAATGACTTCACTTTCACTTTTCACATTCATGCATTGGAGAAGGAAATGGCAACCCACTCCAGTGTTCTTGCCTGGAGAATCCCAGGGATGGGGGAGCCTGGTGGGCTGCCGTCTCTGGGGTCACACAGAATTGGACACGACTGAAGCGACTTAGTAGCAGTAGCAGCATGGATCTTCATTTGGATATTTTAAGGGTAGACCTCCACTCTTAAAATATCCATATTAGAAAATGAGTATATATCCACATTAGAAAATAATTTTGAAAAACAATGAGTATACATCCATATTAGAAAATAATTTTGAAAAAAAAAGAGGCTTCTTTTAAGTAGGATACTAAGTAATTTACCAAACTCCATATCTGACCACTGCATAATTTCTGTTACTTAAAAATGTTACTCAAGTACTATAATCATCAGTTGACAATGCTTTTGAAAGTTAATAAAAATCAGCCTTGCTTTTTTTGGTATTGCTTTAATTGCAGTGGACATTAAACTCTCATATATTGCCTATAAAGTACTGTAAATATGAAAAACTGTGAAAAATTTTTTTCATGAGGCACTCTTCATATGCATATATATCTGTTTAGTAACTCGATTTGCTCTGGATGCTGAATGGCTTAGAAATGTATAACTTACAGCTCTATTGCCATATGAAAACCCACTTTTAAAACTTCAGTTACAGGGTTTCCCAGAGGTTTCTGTCAAAATTCTAACATACTGCTTTGGGAAGATATTCAATTAGAATTCAGCAAATTATGGCCACAGGCCAAATCTGGCCCACTGCCTTTTTGTACCTACAGTTTTAATGGTAAACAGCCTCACCTATTCATTTACATTGTGCCTAGAGCTGTTTTTGTGTCACAGTGACAGAGTTGAGTAGGTGCAACAGAGTCTGAAGGGCCTAAAATTGAAAAATATTTACTATCTATTTGGCCCCTTACTGAGAGAAAGTTGCTGATTCTGTATTAAACCATTAGTAACAAATAATTTCAACTATGCTTATGAGATTCAATATATACTATTTTGCAGAGAAGCAAGCAAAAGAGAACCTAATAGGACAATATCGACATCCATGGCCGTAGGTACTAACATCCTGGAAAGGCATATGACTTACAGCCAAGTTATAGGCTACCCCAGAGTAAAACAAGGAAGTAGAGGTGAATTCAATGGGAGTAACCAAAAAAACCAAAAACAAAAACTGGGGAAGAGGGGAATTCCTTGATAACTCAGTTGATAAAGAATTCGCTTGCAATGCAGGAGACCCCGTTAGATCCCTGGGTCGGGAGAAAGGATAGGCTACCCAATCCAGTATGCTTGGATTTCCTTTGTGGCTCTGCTGATAAAGAATCAATCTGCAATGCCGGAGACCTGGGTTCCATCCCTGGGTTGGGAAAATCCCCTGGAGAAAGGAAAGGCTATCTGCTCCTGTGTTCTGGCCTGGAAAATTTCAAAGACTACATAGTCCATGGGGTCACAAAGAGTCGGACATGACTAAGCGACTTTCACTTTTCACATACACAAAACTAACTTTAGCTATTTAATCATTTTGCCAATCAGTGCCTTGCTAAACAAAGGAGCAAAGTTAAAAAGTGGGGGAGTAGGAGGTATGGACTACTGGCTGTAAGAAGGCTCAAATGTATATTATACAAAACAGGGAATATAGCCAATATTTTGCAATAACTGTAAATGGAAAGTATACTTTAAAATTACATAAAACCTTTAAAAATTAAATACAGTTTCTTTAGTAAGTTTCTGAGTCACTGTTAATTACTATGGTTATTTAATGGTACCCTAATTACATGCATTCTTCTTCCACATCAAGAGAAACAACAACAAAATATCAAAAAGAATACAACTTTTCGTTCTCTGTTGAATAAAATAAGACAAAAAAATGAATTTAAAGAGAAATTTAACTACCGTTGTTTTACACTTAGGCCATCACACATTTTAGTAGCTTATCCATATTCATAGAAATTTTAAGTTCAAGAATAGTTTCAGTTTTATAGCATCTTAATAAGCAATTCCAAGCATTTTAGAGAGTTTTATCATAAAATTTAATAATACATAAGAATAGCATTTTCTGCTGTCATCAACATATGAAAACACAGAAAAGAAAGTTCAGATTTGTGGTCTCATTGCAAATCCCCAAACTGAAATACAATTATCAGCTGCTGCTGGTGTTGCTGCTGCTGCTAAGTCGCTTCAGTCTTGTCCGACTCTGTGTGACCCCATAGACAGCAGCCCACCAGGCTCCCCGGTCCCTGGGATTCTCCAGGCAAGAACAGTGGAGTGGGTTGCCATTTCGTTCTCCAATGCATGAAAGTGAAAAGTGAAAGTGAAGTCGCTCAGGTTGTCTACTTGAAAATTACACAGTTGTGTCCGACTCCTAGTGACCCCATGGACTGCAGCCTACCAGGCTCCTCCATCCATGGGATTTTCCAGGCAAGAGTACTGGAGTGGGGTGCCATTGCTTTCTCTGAATTATCAGCTAGGATTTACATTTTCCTTTTTGGGAAAATGTGAACATATGATTGTAATAAAGAGATTTTTAAAAAAAATCAAAGTATGTGGAAAGAAAAAATTTTAATTTCCTGTTAAATTCCTGGAAAAAAGGGTAGAAAAGTAAAAAAAAAAAAAAAAATCACAAACTATGCATGAGTTTAAAGTGTTTCAGGTTATTGGCAAAAATTTTTGGAATTGAGCCCAACATCACAGCACAGGTATGCCACTAGGGCAGCTGTAGCTGCATGTCCTGTGCCAGCAGAGGGATGAAATGGCCAGAGCAGAAAGTCAACAAAAAGTCACACAACATCAGCTTTCAACCAAGATGGATGAGCAGTATGAAACAGTTTAACTTCCTGCCTTGAAATATTAAAAACCAGTTAAATAGTTGAAACAATCATTTTAAGATATTGGGCAATAGGCAGCACAGAACAGTTCTTTCAGAGAGAAGGCAAAAAAATGAGATGAGTCCTCTGATTAGCCTGGCTTACTGAGTTCAGTGGGTTTCCTTAACATAAAACTGGGATCCTCAAAGATCTTTACTGTGTGACTGGGAAAGCTAGGACATAGCTATCAATTTGAGCTTTAATTGATACTGCAAAACACTTTTACAAAGGGGTTATACAAATGTACACTCCCAGCAGCAGTATATGAGAGTATTTTTTATTTTTTCACTTGAACAGTTTTTGGTAAATATCAGTTTCTTATTGAGATTTTGATTTGCATTTCCTTAAGAATCTTTTCAAAGGTTTATTAGCTTTTTGATGAAGTGTCCATACATCCCTTGTGTATATATATATATTTTTTTTCTTTTGGTTTGACCTTTTTGTTATTCTAACTGATTTACAGGAAGTTCTGAGTACTATCAGATCAGATCAGATCAGTTGCTCAGTCGTGTCCAACTCTTTGCGACCCCATGAATCGCAGCACACCAGGCCTCCCTGTCCATCACCAACTCCCGGAGTTCACTCAGACTCACGTCCATCGAGTCAGTGATGCCATCCAGCCATCTCATCCTCTGTTGTCCCCTTCTCCTCCTGCCCCCAATCCCTCCCAGCATCAGAGTCTTTTCCAATGAGTCAACTCTTCGCATGAGGTGGCCAAAGTACTGGAGTTTCAGCTTTAGCATCATTCCTTTGAAAGAAATCCCAGGGCTGATCTCCTTCAGAATGGACCAGTTGGATCTCCTTGCAGTCCAAGGGACTCTCAAGAGTCTTCTCCAACACCACAGTTCAAAAGCATCAATTCTTCGGTGCTCAGCCTTCTTCACAGTCCAACTCTCACATCCATACATGACCACTGGAAAAACCATAGCCTTGATTAGACAAACCTTTGTTGGCAAAGTAATGTCTCTGCTTTTGAATATGCTATCTAGGTTGGTCATAACTTTGCTTCCAAGGAGCAAGCGTCTTTTAATTTCATGGCTGCAGTCACCATCTGCAGTGATTTTGGAGCCCAGAAAAATAAAGTCTGACACTGTTTCCACTGTTTCCCCATCTATTTCCCATGAAGTGGTGGGACCGGATGCCATGATCTTTGTTTTCTGAATGTTGAGCTTTAAGCCAACTTTTTCACTCTCCACTTTCACTTTCATCAAGAGGCTTTTTAGTTCCTCTTCACTTTCTGCCATAAGGGTGGTGTCATCTGCACATCTGAGGTTATTGGTATTTCTCCCGGCAATCTTGATTCCAGCTTGTGTTTCTTCCAGCCCAGCGTTTCTCATGATGTACTCTGCATATAAGTTAAATAAACAGGGTGACAATCTACAGCCTTGACGAACTCCTTTTCCTATTTGGAACCAGTCTGTTGTTCCATGTCCAGTTCTAACTGTTGCTTCCTGACCTGCATACAAATTTCTCAAGAGGCAGATCAGGTGATCTGGTATTCCCATCTCTTTCAGAATATTCCACAGTTTATTGTGATCCACACAGTCAAAGGCTTTGGCATAGTCAATAAAGCAGAAATAGATGTTTTTCTGGAACTCTCTTGCTTTTTCTATGATCCAGCGGATGCTGGCAATTTGATCTGTGGTTCCTCTGCCTTTTCTAAAACCAGCTTAAACATCAGGAAGTTCACGGTTCACATATTGCTGAAGCCTGGCTTGGAGAATTTTGAGCATTACTTTACTAGCGTGTGAAATGAGTGCAATTGTGTGGTAGTTTGAGCATTCTTTGGCATTGCCTTTCTTTGGGATTGGAATGAAAACTGACTTTTTCCAGTCCTGTGGCCACTGCTGAGTTATCCAAATTTGCTGGCATAGTGAGTGCAGCACTTTCACAGCATCATCTTTCAGGATTTGGAATAGCTCCACTGGAATTCCATCACCTCCACTAGCTTTGTTTGTAGTGATGCTTTCTAAGGCCCACTTGACTTCACATTCCAGGATGTCTGGCTCTAGGTCAGTGATCACACCATCGTGATTATCTTGGTCGTGAAGATCTTTTTTGTACAGTTTGTCTGTGTATTCTTGCCATCTCTTCTTAATATCTTCTGCTTCTGTTAGGTCCATACCATTTCTGTCCTTTATTGAGCCCATCTTTGCATGAAATGTTCCTTTGGTATCTCTGATTTTCTTGAAGAGATCCCTAGTCTTTCCCATTTGTTGTTTTCCTCTATTTCTTTGCATTGATCGCTGAAGAAGGCTTTCTTATCTCTTCTTGCTATTCTTTGGAACTCTGCATTCAGATGTTTATATCTTTCCTTTTCTCCTTTGCTTTTCACTTCTCTTCTTTTCACAGCTATTTGTAAGGCCTCCCCAGACAGCCATTTTGCTTTTTTGCATTTCTTTTCCATGGGAATGGTCTTGATCCCTGTCTCCTGTACAATGTCACGAACCTCATTCCATAGTTCATCAGGCACTCTATCTATCAGATCTAGGCCCTTTAATCTATTTCTCACTTCCACTGTATAATCATAAGGGATTTGATTTAGGTCATACCTGAATGGTCTAGTGGTTTTCCCTACTTTCTTCAATTTAAGTCTGAATTTGGCAATAAGGAGTTCATGGTCTGAGCCACAGTCAGCTCCTGGTCTTGTTTTTGCTGACTGTATAGAGCTTCTCCATCTTTGGCTGCAAAGAATATAATCAATCTGATTTCGGTGTTGACCATCTGGTGATGTCCATGTATAGAGTCTTCTCTTGTGTTGTTGGAAGAGGGTGTTTGTTATGACCAGTGCATTTTCTTGGCAAAACTCTATTAGTCTTTGCCCTGCTTCATTCCGTATTCCAAGGTCAATTTTGCCTGTTACTCCAGGTGTTTCTTGACTTCCTACTTTTGCATTCCAGTCCCCTATAATGAAAAGAACATCTTTTTTGGGTGTTAGTTCTAAAATGTCTTGTAGGTCTTCATAGAACCGTTCAACTTCAGCTTCTTCAACATTACTGGTTGGGGCATAGACTTGGATTACTGTGATATTGAATGGTTTGCCTTTAAACAAACAGAGATCATTCTGTCGTTTTTGAGATTGCATCCAAGTACTGCATTTCGGACTCTTTGTTGACCATGATGGCCACTCCATTTCTTCTGAGCGATTCCTGCCTGCAGTAGTAGATATAATGGTCATCTGAGTTAAATTCACCCATTCCAGTCCATTTCAGTTCGCTGATTCCTAGAATGTTGACATTCACTCTTGCCATCTCTTGTTTGACCACTTCCAATTTGCCTTGATTCATGGACCTGACATTTCAGGTTCCTATGCAATATTGCTCTTTACAGCATCGGACCTTGCTTCTATCAACAGTCACATCCACAGCTGGGTATTCTTTTTGCTTTGGCTCCATCCCTTCATTCTTTCTGGAGTTATTTCTCCACTGATCTCCAGTAGCATATTGGGCACCTACTGAACTGGGGAGTTTCTCTTTCAGTATCCTATCATTTTGCCTTTTCATACTGTTCAGGGGTTCTCAAGGCAAGAATACTGAAGTGGTTTGCCATTCCCTTCTCCAGTGGACCACATTTTGTCAGATCTCTCCACCATGACCTGCCCGTCTTGGGTTGCCCCACGGGCATGGCTTAGTTTCATTGAGTTAGACAAGGCTGTGGTCCTAGTGTGATTAGATTGACTAGTTTTCTGTGAGTATGGTTTCAGTGTGTTTGCCCTCTGATGCCCTCTTGTAACACCTGCCGTCTTATTTGGGTTTCTCTTACCTTGGACGTGGGGTTTCTCTTCACAGCTGCTCCAGCAAAGTGCAGCCATTGCTCCTTACCTTGGACGAGGGGTATCTCCTCACCGCCGCCCTTCCTGACCTTCAATGTGGGATAGGTCCTCTAGGCCCTCCTGCGCCTGCGCAGCCATGGCTCCTTGGACGTGGGGTTGGTCCTCCCGGCCACCGCCCCTGACCTCGGGGCGTGGGTTGCTCCTCCCGGATAGACTTAAGCTATTTGCTGTTTTTACTCAAAATACCTTTTTCTATTTCCCAGTTTGCCTTTTCATTAATTTTACTGGTGTCTTTTGAGCAACAGAAGTTCGTAATTCTATTAACAACTAATTTGACAAGAGTGTTTTACCTAATATTTTTTAGGCTCTGTTCAAGAAATTTTTAACTTTCACATGGTAAAAGATTTTAAAATAATCTCAGAAAGTAATAGCTAGACAGAATTTAATATAGTAGATTGCAACAACAATTAACAAGTTGATCTGATAGACTTGAAAGAAACCCTGTGCCAAATGATGAGATTTATATGTTTTATAAGCATACATTCTTTAAGCCTCTTTCATAATAGCTTCATAAAAACAGCTACTGCCAACTGATACATGCCAATATTGTTTGGATTTTCAACTACTTCTCCTAGTGCTACACAATCATTAGATGCATGATTGGACATCCAAATTATAACAGGTGATAGTTTTATTAAGTATTTTGTTAATGTATAACATGGATTACCACCTTTTTTCACTGCCAGGCTTCTAACATCATCTATCCACAAATCAGGATTGGTTTATAATCCCGCAGTAACAAAAAGAATCAAATCTCAGTGGGTTAACACAACAAAAATGCATTTCATGCTGGTGCCACATATCAGTGCAATTAAGCATTGAGTTACGGTGATTATTAGACACTTAGCAATACAATACACGCTTCATAACAACTAGAAAGAATTGGAAGTATTTTGTTAAATAGCACTACTGACTACTGCATATAAAAGAAACATTATAAAAAGTTATCAATTAATAGATTATACAACATATCATAAGGAATTACACAGAACTGAGAATTACAAGAACTGAATTACACAGAACTGAGCAAAAGTCAGCTAAATTTAAAAGCTGGAAAAGAACAGTAGGAAACAAATATCCACATCCAAAAATATCTGGCTAAAAAACAATCATGCAGAATCTTGCAAATAACTCATGATCCCAAATAAGCTATAATAGAGATTGAAATATATTAAGAACTAAATTAATAATGAAAATACAATATGTCCATACTTGCTAAATATAGGTAAAGCTGTAGTTTCATCAAACCCTTTGATCTTAAATGCTTATATGAGAAAAGAATAAACACCACAGCAGGAGCATCAGTCCCTGCACACTTGGATGGATGCAAAACCAATTCAGTAGTGTGATACCAATTCTTCTTGCCACACCACAGCCTCTAACCAAGACATGCACACTACGGGAAAAAGTGAAACCAGCACAGAAATGCAGCCCCAAGCCCTCACAATGCAGCCATGCTCCAAATCAAGGCAGAGACTTTCATCACAACTGGGAGAAAACCAATTTCTCACGATTTTTACTTCATGCCCTTGGACTCACCTCTGTCCTTGATAAGGACATTGAGCATAAAGGAAGCCTATGGTTCTAGACACCTGCTTCTAGATCTATCCTCTCCAACTTCAGCCCTACCTCCCACCAAGGCTGCAGCTGCCAGCACACCTCCAGGGAAGACACAGCCTGCACTTACTTCAGATCCAGCTTTCCCACCAAAGCCACTGGGCTTACTCAGATTGCATAGGGACACTTCCACACAAGTACATGCCTCCAAGACCAGGACAGATAATTGTTTCACATAATTCCACAGAGACAGAAAAAATTAAACTGAGAAGTCAGAGGAATGTATTTCATATAAAAGAATAAGGGAAAAACTTGGGGGAAAGCCCTAATGAAATAGAGATAAATAATTAAACTGATAGAAAGTTCAAAGTAATAGTAATAAGAATGCTAACTAAACACAGGAAAGAATAGACAAACATAGTGATAATTTTAACAAAAACTAGAATATATGAAAAAAATACAGTAATTGTAATAAAAATACACTAGAGGGAATTGTCAGGTCAGTTTTTCTTGTCTCACCATAGCAAAGAACTGGCCCAACAGATTAGTTACAGCTCCAGCAGGCAGGATTTATTAAGCAGACAGCATGCAATACACTCTCAAGATGTGAAAGCAGACTAAACCCTTAAGAGTGGTCTCAACCCATTTGACTTCCCTCTTTTATATTTTTGTCTCTTCCTTTTGGCCATTCCTGGGTCTTGATTGGCTATTCCCCATGCAAATTGGGGCTGATAGCCATCACCAATCAGGGGAGGGGATGCAAATAGGGTGTATGTTCAAGGCCAATCAGGGAAGGGGGTGTGTTTGGGTGTGTTTTCACATCAGAGGCTCTCATTCAGAGCTGCAGTTTTTCACAGGCTTTCTTTCTTTGTTCCCTTTGTGGGCTTTTTCTAGTTGCCACTTCCTCTAAGTGCCACTTTGGACTCCTTTTTCTTCTCTATCTAGTGAAATGAATAGCAGATTAGGTGATATAGAAGAATGCATGAGTGATCTGGAAGATAGAATCCCTGAAATCAAATCACTCAATCAGAATATCAAAAAGAAGCAAGTTTTTAAAAATAAAAATAGTTTAAGGTACCTTTGAGACAACATCAAGGGTACTAACATTCGCATTATAAGTGTCCCAGAAAGAGAAGAAACATTAAAAGGGTTAGAGAATATATCTGATGGAATCATGGCTGAAAGCTTACCCCAACCTGAAGAAGGAAACAGATTGCCAGAAAAATGAAGCACAGTGAGTCCAAAACAAGATTAACCCAGAGACAAAACCAAGACGTATCATAAATAAATGGCAAACATCAAAGCACAGAGGATTCTAAAGGCAACAAGAGAAAAACAGAGACACGCACAAGGGAACCACTAAATGACTGACAGCTGATTTTTCTGCAGAAACTTTGCAGGCCGGCAGAGTGACATGATATGTTTAAAATCCTGACAGGGAAAAACCTACAATTTAAATATTCTACCCAGCAAGGTTATTATTCAGATTTGTTATTATTCAGATTTGGAGAAATAAAGAGATCCTAAGATAGACAAAAAGTGAAAGAATTCATCAATATTAATTCTAAGCTAATCTTATAAGAAGTGTTAAAAACTCTCCTTAAGTGAAAAAGAAAAGGCTACAACAAGAAAAAAAAAAATTCGAAGGGAAAAATCCCACTAGCACTATGTTTTATTAAAATGATGTAAAAACTTTGGAAAATACTTAACATATAATCTTATTAAACTAAAAAAAATATATTATTGTAATTATATGAAACAAATCCATGCAGAAAAAAATGAAACAACGGTAGTTTAATCATGAAACAATACACAGAAATAATTTGAACACTTCAGGGAAACCATTCAATATCACAGTAATCCAAGTCTATGACCCAACCAATTATGCTGAAGAAGCTGAAGTTGAACGGTTCTATGAAGACCTAGTCTCCGGCCATATCACCCTTAACACGCCTGATCTCCTCTGATCTCGGAAGCTAAGTAGGGTCGGGCTTGGTTAATACTTGGATGGGAGACTGCCTGGGAATACCGGCTGCTGTAGGCTTTACTTTAATTTTTCTTTTGGGCTTCCCTGGTGGCTCAGAGGTTAAAGCGTCTGCCTGCATTGCAGGAGACCTAGGTTCGATCCCTGGGTTGGGAAGATCCCCTGGGGAAGGAAATGGCAACCCACTCCAGTATTCTTGCTTGGAGAATCCCATGGATGGAGGAGCCTGGTGGGCTACAGTCCACAGGGTCGCAAAGAGTTGGACACGACTGAGTGACTTCACCAAAAAAAAAAAAAGATGCCCTTTTCATTATAGGGGACTGGAAGGCAAAAGTAGGAAGTCAAGAGATACCTGGAGTAACAGGCAAATTTGCCTTGGAGTAGAGAATGAAGCAGGGCAAAGGCTAATAGATTTTGCCAAGAGAACACACTGCTCAAAGCAAACACACTCTTCCAACAACACAAGAGAAGACTCTACATGTGGACATCACCAGATGGTCAATACCAAAATTAGACTGATTATATTCTTTGCAGCCAAAGGTGGAGAAGCTCTATACAGTCAGCAAAAACAAGACCTGGAGCTAACTGTGGCTCAGATCATGAAATCCATATTGCCAAATTCAGACTTAAATTGAGGAAAGTAGGGAAAACCACCAGACCATTCAGATATGACCTAAATCAAATCCCTTACAATTATACAGTGGAAGTGACAAATAGATTCAAGGGATTAGATCTGATAGACAGAGTGCCTGAAAATCTATGCATGGAGGTTCATGACATTGTACAGGAGACAGGGATCAAGACCATACCCAAGAAAAATAAGTGCAAAAAGACAAAATAGTTGTCTGAGGAGGCCTTACAAATACAAGATCTTCATGACTCAGATAATCACAATGGTGTGATCACTCACCTAGAGCTAGATATCCTGAAATGTGAAGTCAAGTAGGCCTTAGGAAGCATAACTACGAACAAAGATAGTGGAGGTGATGGAATTCCCATTGAGCTATTTCTAATCCTGAAAGATGATGCTGTGAAAGTGCTGCACTCAATATACCAGCAAATTTGGAAAACTCAGCAGTGGCCACAGGACTGGAAAAGGTCAGGTTTCATTGCAATCCTAAAGAAAGGCAATGCCAAAGAATGCTCAAACTACCACACAATTGCACTCATCTCACACGCTAGCAAAATAATGCTCAAAATTCTTAAAGCCAGGCTTCAATAGTACCTAAGCCCTGAACTTCCAGATGCTTGAGCTGGATTTCGAAAAGGAAGAGGAACCAGAGATCAAATTGCCAACATCTTTGGGATCATCAAAAAAGCAAGAGAATTCCAGAGAAACATCTAGTTATGCTTTATTGACTATGCCAAGGCCTTTGACTGTGTGGATCACAACAAACTGTGGAAAATTCTTTAAGGGATGGGACTACCAGACCACCTGACCTGCCTCCTGAGAAATCTGCATGCAGGTCAAGAGGCAACAGTTAGAACTGGACATGGAAGAACAGACTCATTCCAAATTAGGAAAGGAGTACGTCAAGGCTGTATATTGTCACCCTGCTTATTTAACTTATATGCACTGTTTATCATGAGAAATGCTGGACTGGATGAAGCACAAGCTGGAATCAATATTGCTGCTAGAAATATCAATAACCTCAGATATGCAGATAACACCACCATTATGGCAGAAAGCAAAGAACTAAAGATTCTCCTGATAAAGGTGAAAGAGGAGAGTGAAAAAGCTGGCTTAAAACTCAACATTCAGAGAACTAGATCATGGCATCTAGTCCCATCACTTCATGGTAAATAGCTGGGGAAATAGGGAGAGACTTTATTTTGGGGGGCTCCAAAATCACTGCAGATGGTGACTTCAGCCATGA
Source organism: Bos taurus (assembly GCF_002263795.3). NCBI lineage: Eukaryota > Metazoa > Chordata > Mammalia > Artiodactyla > Bovidae > Bos > Bos taurus. The sequence goes on along the minus strand of NC_037331.1, from coordinate 73,574,639 downwards.
AATTAAAAGACGCTTGCTCCTTGGAAGAAAAGTTTTGACCAACCTAGACAGCATATTAAAAAGCAGAGACAATAGTTTGCCAAGAAAGGTTCCTCTAGTCAAAGCTATGATTTTTCCAGTAGTCATGTATGGATGTGAGACTTGGACTATATAGAAAGCTGAACACAGAAGAATTGATGCTTTTGAACTGTGGTGTTGGAGAAGACTCCTGAGAGTCCCTTGGACTGCAAGGAGATCCAAACGGTCCATCCTAAAGGAAATCAGTCCTGAATATTCATTGGAAGGACTGATGCTGAAGCTGAAACTCCAGTACTCTGGCCACCTGTTGTGAAGAACTGACTCATTTGAAAAAACCCTGATGCTGGGAAAGATTTAGGGCGGGAGGAGAAAGGGACGAGACAGAGATGAGATGATTGGATGGATCACTGATTCAATGGATATGAGTTTGAATAAACTCTGGGATTTGGTGATGGACAAGGAGGCCTGGTGTCCTGCAGTCCATGGGGTCACAAAGAGCTGGACACAATTAAGTGACTAAACTGAACTGAACTCAAGGCGGGGGGGATTAAAATGTAGACACACATTAAAATATCAATATTAAAATGTAATAATATGGAGTTGCTTCTGAGTAGTGAAGATCAAATTTTGGAAATAGACTTTGTTACATTGCATCTCTGAGTTTTAATTCTACCAGGAGAGCAACAAGGCTCTCAAAGCTGTTTTTTGGTGAGGGAGACTCTGACAAAACACTGAAATATATGCACGACCATGTGTAAAACAGCTAGATAGTGGGAAGTTGCTGTAAAACACAGGGAGCTCAGCCCAGTGCTCTGTGCTTATATAGAAGTGTAGGGTGTTGGGGGATCGGTGGGAGGAAGACTCCAAGGGGGAGGGGATACTACATCTGATTCACATTCTTGCACAGCAGAAACCAACACAATACTGTAAAGCAACTATCCTCCAATTAAAAGTTTTTTAAAAAGCAAAATGCTATTTTACAGTTGCATACATACAATTATTCCTTGAAAATATTCTGAAGCTACAAGTAAAGGAAAATGAGTAGCATTTATCAGTTGCAGGACAATGATTGCCTAATGGTGACAAATGGAAATGTGGAAAACTTTGGGCTACAAAGCTGATCTGGTCCGCAGGGCCTAGAGCAGAGCCAAATCAGGTGACAGACTCTACCATACAACTTGCTGCAATACTCTCCAGCACATCTTGCTTTATACATATTATGTAGAGCCCTCCTTTCTTCTTCACCCCTAAACACAAGTGCCAAGTATTATAATCTATACCTTCACAGAGGAAGAACAGGTTCTTTGGCTTTCTGCCCACACTTCAGTTAACTACCAAAAGTTGTCAGAACACTCTTTAGTACAATGGTTTCTACTGCTGTATTCAGAGTCCCTGAAATGGAAACAAATCTTTTCTCTTAAAAAAGAAATTAAGAAGATAAAAATTGAGTTTAAAGTGGATTTAAAATTGAGGCACTTTAGAGATGTTTTTGTTATTTCAACTCTGTGAAATACAAAAGTTGAAGAAACATCAATAAAATTTAAAGGAACTATGAAATTGATTTGACTTCATTCAATCCTAAGTGGCAGCTTTAAGTAAGCCTTCCTCTTTCTTATAAATTATCTTGAGCAGAGCTCTTTATGAAATAACTTGCCATTTGCTGAAATCCTGCCTTGGTATTTTACTCTGTTAGTATCTTCCATTAAGGTTGAGTCAATTACAGAGCACAGATGTTGTTTAAAATGTTTTGCTTTTTGCTGCCACAAAGTTGAAATGACTGACAGAACTTTGTTTGGGTTGAGTGAGTTTTTGTCTTACGCTGCTTCGAATTCTTAGAGAAGACTTTCAAAGCCCCTGATGCTTATCCTTACATCCCTCTTCAGGCTACAGCTGAGCAAGTAATAAATAAACTTCAGGGATTTTTCGCATGGTATAGCATTTCTCTATCTAGTGGCACAGTGCATAGTAACAAAGGAATTTCCCAGCACAAATTGTTCATTTTGCTTCAATTTGCAAAATTAAGAGAAACAGTAACTAAAGTCAATCTCTCAACTTACTACAGAGCTAACAATTTAATTTTTATTAATAGATTTTCATGCATTTTACATTTAATTGCACAGGATTCTGTTGCTTTTGACATCTGTTTGGCTAGAGTCTTTTTGACCAGAATATTTTATAGTATTCTGATCATATTTTCACATGCTGATTTCATGTGTTCTAGTGTATATCGTATTTCTATTTCCTCTCTGGATACTAACTTCAACATTTTAGAATGATCAACCAGTTATAAATCCTATCTGAGAGGAGACAAAGAAAATAATGAAGCAAAGTATCAATACAGTTTATACTTTTGATTAGAGATGAACATTTCTACTGAGACATAATCCCAAGTCGATTAACATTCCATTTCCATAAATGTGAACTAGAACAGTGAGAGTAGGGACACAAACTCCCGCACCTAGGGATTTCCCACAATTGGTCTATTTTGTGTACACTGGTCTCATTTGTGTACAAACAGTGTTCCTGTCAGCAATGGCTAGTTAGATTGTTATTCAATTCAGCCTCATATGTGAGTATAAATTAATATGCCTGACAATTTCTAAAGGTAACATAGTGAAGCCCTTGACAAATATGATTTAAAAGTCTGTCTATGAATAAGATGTGATTTCAGGCCATTCTCCCTTCCCCTTGTTAATAGAGTACAGTGACGGCAGAGATTGTCCAGAAGAGCAAGAATAATCTATGTCACATAGACTCAACTTGAGAACACTGTATTTTCAAAGCAGATTTACTTTTCTGGTTCAGTTTAGTTGAGGTGAACAGTCAAATGTGTTGGTTTCCCCTTGGAGACTGAAACCTGAACTTTGTCGGATGCCAGGATAAATGAAACTTTTATTGCTATTTCTGTGGATCACTGTCCACAGCACTGATGGGCTGTATTTGTTCTCAAATGAGAGCTAACTGTACAGTAGGGCTGTCCTAAATATATTAAACAATAATAATTTCTTATTAATCCCATCGTTCTTAATATACTGAACACTTTCAAAATGATTTCAGTTGACTCAATAGATTGGTGAGACCTTAAACTTGACCATTAAAAAAAATTTGAGAAATTTTTATTATTCATTAATGACCATAAAAATCATCTTTCTGTATGAAATGACACACTTTTCCCCTAAGAATCATCCAAGGAGGATTCTACTAATGATTATCAAAATGCATAGTGCGTTTTAAAATTTCATGTACTCTGAGATTATTATAATTTCCACTCTGTTTGCCAGCATTTAATTGTTTTGTTATATAAATGGAGGAATAGCCTTGTCAGGTACACATCAGTCAAATCCCTAAGAAAGTCATGATTTATTAGCTATTATCTTAGTCCTCAATAGGAAGAAACAGTTGCCTAGTACAGTAATTACGCCTCCCTTATTTCTCACAGATAAGTTCTGCTCCCTAAGCTATGCCATTCTGGATTCTCATCCTTCCCACTGAGAGTTGGCACCTAATTACATAGCAACACTTCTTACTGCCTCTGGACTGCAGCCACTAGCCATCACTTCTTTCTTCAAAGTTCAGATGTTTCACTTATTAAGGCATTCTTTACCATATCAATCAGATCAGATCAGATCAGTCGCTCAGTCATGTCCGACTCTTTGCGACCCCATGAACCGCAGCACGCCAGGCCTCCCTGTCCATCACCAACTCCCGGAGTTCACTCAGACTCACATCCATCGAGTCAATGATGCCATCCAGCCATCTCATCTTCTGTCATCCCCTTCTCCTCTTGCCCCCAATCCCTCCCAGCATCAGAGTCTTTTCCAATGAGTCAACTCTTCACTTGAGGTAGCCAAAGTACTGGAGTTTCAGCTTTAGCATCATTCCTTCCAAATAACACCCAGGATCGATCTCCTTTAGAATGGACTGGTTGGATCTCCTTGCAGTCCAAGGGACGCTCAAGAGTCTTCTCCAACACCACAGTTCAAAAGCATCAATTCTTCGGCGCTCAGCCTTCTTCATAGTCCAACTCCCACATCCATACATGACCACAGGAAAAACCATAGCCTTGACTAGACGAACCTTGGTTGGCAAAGTAATGTCTCTGCTTTTGAATATGCTATCTAGGTTGGTCATAACTTTCCTTCTTATTGCCATATTCAGACTTAAGTTGAAGAAAGTAGGGAAAACCACTAGACCATTCAGGTATGACCTAAATCAAATCCCTTATGATTATACAGTGGAAGTGAGAAATAGATTAAAGGGCCTAGATCTGATAGATAGAGTGCCTGATGAACTATGGAATGAGGTTCATGACATTGTACAGGAGACAGGGATCAAGACCATTCCCATGGAAAAGAAATGCAAAAAAGCAAAATGGCTGTCTGGGGAGGCCTTACAAATAGCTGTGAAAAAAAGAGAAGTGAAAGAAAAGGAGAAAAGGAAAGATATAAACATCTGAATGCAGAGTTCCAAAGAATAGCAAGGAGAGATAAGAAAGCCTTCTTCAGCGATCAATGCAAAGAAATAGAGGAAAACAACAGAATGGGAAAGACTAGGGATCTCTTCAAGAAAATAAGAGATATCAAAGGAACATTTCATGCAAAGATGGGCTTGATAAAGGATAGAAATGGTATGGACCCAACAGAAGCAGAAGATATTATGAAGAGATGGCAAGAATACACAGAAGAACTACAAAAAAGATCTTCACGACCCAGATAATCACGATCGTGTGATCACTCACCTAGAGCCAGACATCCTGGAATGTGAAGTCAAGTTGGCCTTAGAAAGCATCACTACGAACAAAGCTAGTGGAGGTGATGGAATTCCAGTTGAGCTATTTCAAATCCTGAAAGATGATGCTGTGAAAGTGCTGCACTCAATATGCCAGCAAATGTGGAAAACTCAGCAGTGGCCACAGGACTGGAAAAGGTCAGGTTTCATTCCAATCCCAAAGAAAGGCAATGCCAAAGAGTGCTCAAACTACCATATCAATAATAATTTTAAAATGTCTTCTGGGCTCATTTCATAGAAATAGAAACATTGTTTTTTCCTAGGCATTACAGAATCAATTCATTCTAACTTTCCAACTCCTAAGGTTTCTGAGTCCTTCTTCATTAATCTGTCAAATAAATGTACAATGTCTCAATCTCATTTACTGTCGACTGTTGTCATGCTCAGGCTTCAAGAAGCCATTCCATAAAATTATTAGGTAAATTTACAGCTATTTTTGCCAATATTTCATATCCTGAGTCATGGCTAAATACCCTCCTGAATAAATTCTCTTCTGCTTAGCTTTATCTTTTCATCTGCTGCTCTTTATGATCCATGACCACACATATGTGCTCAGTAGCTGGTGATTCATATTTTGAGGTGTCCTGGTTTACATTTATAGGATTGCTTTCCAGTCCATTTAGAATGTGCTGAAACATGATTCTGGTTATTGAGCTGGAGGCAATAGGTGGTGATGGATTTCAGGAGAACAGTATTTTACTGGACACGTGCTTAGGTGAGGTCTTCTCACAATCTCCATGCAAAGGGGAAGCTATGGTAATTGGCAAGGGATTGTCTGTACTAGGCAGGATGGGTAAGAAGAATTTGAAGAGTCTCAGGTTTACCCACTTGCGTTTTCCCAATCTAATCAATTTTGCTATCATGATGCTAGCATTAACATCAAAAACCTTTAGAGGCTGCTAATTTAATATCCATGAAGATTTGATAACCTTATGATTGTATACCTAGACCTGAATTTGATCATAATCTGTGTCTATTTCATACTGGGATTTTTTTTTTTTTCCCCATTTGGGATCTTTTTAAATTGTAGAGAATCTCTGGGGTTTAGAACATTTCTATGTGTAGCACTAGAGCCAGACATCTGGAATGTGAAGTTAAGTGGGCCTTAGAAAGCATCACTATGAACAAAGCTAGTAGAGGTGATGGAATTCCAGTTGAGCTATTTCAAATCCTGAAAATGATGCTATGAAAGTGCTGCACTCAATATGCCAGCAAATTTGGAAAACTCAGCAGTGGCCACAGGACTGGAAAAGGTCAGTTTTCATTCCAATCCCAAAGAAAGGCAATGCCAAAGAATGCTCAAACTACCACACAATTGCACCCATCTCACACACTAGTAAAGTAATGCTCAAAATTCTCTAAGCCAGGCTTCAGCAATACATGAACTGTGAACTTCCAGATGTTCAAGCTGGTTTTAGAAAAGGCAGAGGAAGCAGAGATCAAATTGCCAACATCCACTGGATCATGGGAAAAGCAAGAAAGTTCAGGCTATGGTTTTTCCAGTGGTCATGTATGGATGTGAGAGTTGGACTGTGAAAAAAGCCGAGTGCTGAAGAATTGATGCTTTTGAACTGTGGTGTTGGAGAAGACTCTGGAGAGTCCCTTGGACTGCAAGGAGATCCAACCAGTCCATTCTAAAGGAAATCAGTCCTGGCTGTTCATTGGAAGGACTGATGCTAAAGCTGAAACTCCAGTACTTTGGCCACCTCAAGTGAAGAGTTGACTCATTGGAAAAGACCCTGATGCTGGGAGGGACTGGGGACAGGAGGAGAAGGGGACAACAGAGGATGAGATGGCTGGATGGCATCACTGACTCGATGGACGTGAGTTTGAGTGAACTCTGGGAGTTGGTGATGGACAGGGAGGCCTGGTGTGTTGTGATTCATGGGGTCGCAAAGAGTCGGACATGACTGAGCGACTGAACTGAACTGTTAAAAAATCTCATCAAAGTTTGAGGAATTCTCCAGTGAAACTATCTAGGGTCTAGAGATTTTTTTCTGGGGGAATGAATGATAGCTATATGAATTAAATTTACTCAATCATATTAAGTGAGTTATAGTAATTTGTGTAGTTTAATGAAAGGCTTATTCAATCTAAGTTGTCAAATTTACATATATAGAACTTTTCATATCTTTAAAAAATTATTTATTTATTTTCGGCTGCGTGAGGTCTTCAGTGCTGCATGCAGGCTTTCTCTAGAAGTGATGAGCAGGAGCTCCTCTTCACTGTGGTGCATGAGTTCTCATTGTGTTGGTTTCTTTGTTGAGGAGCTTAGGTTCTAAGTGCACAGGCTCCAGTAGCTGCAGCACTCGGGCTCAATAGCTGTGGCTCACAGGTTCTAGAGCACATGGGCTTAGCTGCTCTGGAGCAAGTGGACTTTTCTCAGATCAAGGATGGAACCCATATTCCTTGAATTGGCAGGTGGATACTTAAACGCTGAACCACCAGGGAAGTCTTCATCTTTTTGATGAAATGGCAACCCACTCCAGTGTTCTTGCCTTGAGAATCCCAGGGACGGCGGAGCCTTGTGGGCTGCCATCTATGGGGTCACACAGGGTTGGACACAACTGAAGTGACTTAGCAGTAGCAGTGATATCCTCTGTTTCAGTCATAATACTGGTACACTGTGTTTCTCCTTCTCTTTTTTGTTCAGTCTTTCTAGACATTTGTCCCTTTTATTGATTAAAAAACCCAGATCTTTGTTGTATTGGTTTTCTCTATTGTTTTTTGTTTTTAAATTAATTGACTTTTGTCCTTTATCATTTTTATCTTTCTGCTAGGTTTACTTTTATTTTGCTCTTCTTCTCTATGTCCAAGATGTAGAAGTTTAGATTATTTTCTAATTTACAATTTTTATATTTTGGACTGTAAGTTTCCTTGTCACTGATTGTGATGCAGCCCATAAATTTTGATATGTTATATTTTCCTTTATATGATGTATCTTTAGTATTTTGTCTGGGATGTTATCTTTTGATTGGAGATTATTTAGCAGTGTTTTGTTTAAATAAAAATGCTCATTAAATGAAATGTATTAAGCTGCAGATCCTGTGCTCTAGTAGAGACTATGACAATGGGACACTGAGTAATTTCACATAATATGATGATGATACTAGCTGGAATTAATCTGTTGCTAGATTATAATCCCATTAAAGTGTGAGATTTTGTAAACCACAGGTAAAGAAATATTTTTCCAGTGGCTAGATCTGTGAGCCAGATGCTTGAACATCCACTTCATACTGAAGAAACATAATAGATATAGATAATGCATTAACTTCTGGATAAAAATTAATACCTTGTTTAGTTGGTCAGAAGTATGAGAAAAAATTACTGAAGTATTAAAGAAGGGAAAGTATGTGGATAAACCTATATAAATATGCAGAAAGACTTCAGATCTTTGTATCATGAATAAATGACTACCAGAAAGCAGCCACCATAGAGTAAACTCTCAACAATCAGATGGACAGAAACTCTGGAAGTTACTCCCTGGCATTTTAGTGTGAATGGATCTGTGAACAGACTGATCATAGTGGCATACTTGGAAACTACGTATGAATCTAGCAGCATGAGCTCCCTACCTACTGTGATGTAGCCACTGCCACTGATGAACACCCAGACCTCTAGCAGCAGAGATTGATGTTGAACCCTTGATTTGGTACATCCTCCATAAAGCCATACTAACGGGTGGCAGGCTGATTACACTGGACCGTTTCCACCATGGTGGAGAGAACACCATTTCTTTACTACACCAGTTACATACTCTCCATATAAACCTTTGTCTTTTCTATTTTCAGTGCTAGCACCCACACCTACACCTAAGATTATACAAAATATCAGATTTTTTAAGTCATAATATTCTATAATACTGCTTTAGTTCAAGGAACATTAAATAAGAAAGATGTGATATTAACAGATACATGACCAAAAGATCTACTGGAGAAGCAACCAGATGGATAGATGCTTTGAGCTGTTTTTTGAAGATACAACTGCTGTATCAGCTTAGCTTGAAAATAAGATCTGAATATTATCTTCTAGGATGTGGTATATGATCTAAATCAATGACCTATATATGAATCTGTGTCTTGGACAGCTGGACTAGATGAATCTAAAACCTATGGGTACAAGAGGAATGACCGACCTCTCCATCATAGTTAACAACCTTATTCATGGATTTTAATCTTTCTATTTCCAAATCTTCAATTTCACCTTGGATAAAGGCCTTGATTCTCTGTAAGGCACAGGGGAAGTACTTCCACCAGATAATACAATGAAGGTTTTACTCTGCTGATAGCTGAAACTATCACTTGATTACTTCTGGCTTCTCATGCAGAGATACTAGTAGACAAAAATGGAGTTACTTTACTAGAAATGGAAACTGACTTTGATTACCAGAGAGACCTATAGTTAAAAATATGCACTGGAGAAAGGAAAAGCAGATCAGGATCCCAGGTGATTCAATAGGACATCATTTGATATTTCCATGACCACTATGATATTTGCCCAACTGAGAAACTAGACACTCAGTTTGAATTTAATATCTAGGTCATTTTAGCAAACAAGCAAACCAGATGAGAGAAAGTAATGCCAAAGGAAGAGAGAAATCTTGAATGGGTGGCAGAAGAGGGAGATGATAAAAATCAGTCTTGGTTCTAGGGCTCCATGCAGCTTTGTAGACTATAGTTTCATCTTGCTAAAGTTTATTATCTTTAGAGATAGAACCTGTGCAGTCCCTGTTAGAAAAGGTACAAAGATATCCTATTCTCATATGAGAGCCAGATATCATTAGTATCTGCAAGATGATCTGAAAGCCACAAGAGATGGACCATACCAGAATCAGTTTGTCTGCCTCTTCAGAAATTGGCTTTTTGTTTATTGGAGAATCCTGAGTGCTATTGCATTTATTTCCTCTCCAGACACTACGTAACATTAGCAGCCTGCATAGGGTAAAGCCTGAAATTTGGCATAGAACCTGTTTCTATCATCAAAGAATGTGACACAACAACTCAGATACTAAAGTATCATGAACTTCACCCTCGTGGTCTTTGTTCCCTTCTACCTCTTTATAACTCTTTGGAAGAGCTCATACTATGATACAATTGAAGTCATTTCACATGCTAGCAAAATTATGCTCAAAATTCTTCAAGCTAGGCTTCAGCAATACAGGAAACAAGAACTTCCAGATGTACAAGCTGGGTTTAGAAAAGACAGAGGAACCAGAGATCAAATGGCCAACATACATTGAATCATGGAGAAAGCAAGGGAGTTCCAGAAAAAAATATCTACTTCTACTTTTTGACTACGTGGAGCCTTTTACTGTGTGGCTCACAACAAACTGTGCAAAATTCTTAAAGAGCTGGGAGTACCAGACCACCTTACCTGTCTCCTGAGAAATCTTTAAGTGGGTCAAGAAGCAACAGTTAGGACTTCACATGGAATAACTGACTAGTTCAATATTGGGAAAGGAGTATGACAAGGCTGTATATTGTCACCTTGTTTATTTAACTTCTATGCAGAGTACATCATGTGAAATGCTGGGCTGGAACTAAAGAGGAACTAAAGAGCTTCTTGATGAGGGTAAAAAGGAGAGTGAAAAAGCTGGCTTAAGACTCAACATTCAAAAAACTAAGATCATGGCATCTGGTCCCATCACTTCATGGCAAATAGGAAAAAACTGGAAGCAGTGACAGATTTTATTTTCTTGGGCTCTAAAATCACTGTGGTTGCTGACTGCAGCCATGAAAAAAGATGCTTGCTCCCTGGAAGAAAAGCTGTGACAAACCTAGACAGCGTATTAAAAAGCAGAGACATCATTTTGCTGACCAAAGTCCATATAGTCAAAATTATAGCTTTTCTAGTAGTCACATACAGATTTGAAAGCTGGACCATAAAGAAGGCTGAGTGCCGAAGAATTGATGCTTTTGAACTGTGGTGTTGGAGAAGAGCCTTGAGAGTCCCTTGGACTGCAAGGAGATCAACCCAGTCAGTCCTAGAGGAAATTAACCCTGAATATTCATTGGATAGACTTATGCTGAAGCTCCAATACCTTGACCACCTGAGGCAAAGAGCTGACTTTGTAAAAGAACCTGATGCTGGCAATGATTAAAGGTAAAAGGAGAAGGGGCCAGCAGAGAATGAGATGGTTAGATAATGTTACTGACTCAATGGACATGAATCTGAGCACTCTCCAAGAGATAGTGGAGGACAGAGGATCCAGCGTTCTACAGTCCATGGGGTTCAGACATAGGGTTCAGTCCAAGAGTCAGACGTGACTTAGCAACAGAACAACAATAATATTTATATGTAAGTATACATTTCCTTCAATAAGTTAATTGTCAAAGCTACCAGTGTAAAGCACAAAGCCATGATATATTCTGGGAGACCTAAGAAACTGATAGTTGAATTTTAGGGTCCTAGAATATGAGCTAAATAGGAGTGATGAGAGCTAATGTTTAATAATTAAAAATAGGGCAGGTTGTCAGATAGCACAGAATTATTTATACCATTTAAGAATTTTAACTTGGCTATTGGGAAATAGAAATGTTGAGAGATAATACATAATGTGTTAAGTAAGTAAATAGTAGCTTTTATATTTTAGATATATGATAGGACAATTTATGTACCCTGAAAAGAAGGATTCATACCTTCTACTGAGAATGACTGAGGGATCTTAAGCAATAGGCAATAATATAAATTTCATTTTGGAAAAAACATGGTAACAATATGAAGAATGGATGTAGCTTTGGGAAGAGGTGGCAAAACTGTAAATAAGAAATCATTTGAAAATATTTATGATCAAACGAAGAGATGACAAGAGCTTGAATCAAGGCTTTAGAATACAGAGCTGAAGAAAGGAACTAATAGAGAATGTTAGGCAGATAATAAGGAGAAATGTGTAGGACTACTTGGGTACAAAGGAAAATTCTGATATGATCATTATCATCATTAAACATTATAGAGAACTTCCTTTGTGTTAGCTATTGCACTAAACACTTTGCATGAATTAAAATATTTTTGGTTAATCTTGGTTTGGTGACCAGATGGCAGTTCCATTAATAATAATTCAACATATCTGGGAAAAATTAAATTAAAGGTAAATCCCACTTATCTCATCTAGTAGCAAAAAGTTAGACAATTTCTCTGAATCTCAGTTTTTATCAACTGGCCTGTCTAGCAAAATCACTGTGATGTTCAGTAAGTTCAGTTCAGTTGCTCAGTCGTGTCTACCTCTTTGTAACCCCATGGACTACAGCATGCCAGGCCTCCCTGTCCATCACCAACTCCTGGAGTTTACTCAAACTCATGTCCATTGAAGAGGTGATCCATCCAACCATCTCATCTCTGTTGTCCCCTTCTCCTCCCGCCTTCAATCTTTCCCAGCATCAGGATCTTTTCAAATGAGTCAGTTCTTCACATCATGTGGCCAAAGTACGGGAGTTTCAGCTTCAGCATCAGTCCTTCCAATGAATATTCAGGACTGATTTCCTTTGGGAGGGACTGGTTGGATTTCCTTACTGTCCAAGGGACTCTCAAGAGTCTTCTCCAACACCACAGTTCAAAAGCATCAATTCTTCTGTGCTCAGCTTTCTTTATAACCAACTCTCACATCCATACGTGACTACTGGAAAAACCATAGCCTTGACTAGACAGACCTTTGTTGACAAAGTAATGTCTCTGTTTTTTTAATATGCTATCTAGGTGATGTTTAGTGTACATAAAAACAGAATGCACCAAGACACATACTAGGCACCCAAAAAATATTATTGCCTTCACTCCCTTCCTTCTATCCTCTAACCTGAAAAATACATCTACAAGCAAAAGTGCCATTTTTCTTTTTTGGCAAAAGCCTTTAATAATAATATTAAAGTGCTAGGTTTTTAACCTTATACCATGGTTTTCAAACTTGGGTTCATCATGGCAATTCTAGCCATTGCTACTGAATAGTTTCAACTTGTTTTTGGCTAAAGTTCTATGGGAACAATATAGCAAAAAATATTGTGCATTTTGTCTGAAACAGTAGCAAAGCTGTTGCTGCTGCTGTTTGACTGCTAAGTTGTGTACAACTCTTTGCAACCACATGGGCTGTAGTCCCTCCAGGCTCCTCGGCCCATGGAATTCTCCAGGCAAGAATACTGGAGTGGGTTGCCATTTCCTTCTCCAGGGGATCTTCCTGACCCAGGAATTGAACTCACATTTCCTGAATTGACAGGTGGATTCTTTACCACTGAGCCACCTGGAAAGCCCTATAGCAAAGCTACTGTAAAATTATATCCTAAGAGCCACAGGACACATTTATTGCTGCTTATCTTATAGATTTTGTTCTCTTTTTTGTAAATCAAAGCAGAGCTTTGGATTAGTCTTCACTATGTATCTAGCTCTATGTCTTACTATAACTGAGATTTGTGTTTATCTTTTTTCTTTCTTCTTTTTCTTTCCTTTCCCCTTCCTTTCTCTCCTCCTTCTCTCCTTCCATCATTTTTTTTTTTCTTTTGATTTAACATCTCATTAGCTGGGTCAGTCACTGTTCTAGGCACTAAACTTTTTATTTAAATTTACCAACAGTCTGGCTGTTATGAAAATATGAGACACTATAAAGCATCCTCATTGGGTGGGTAGCACTGCTTAATTGTGCAGAGCATGGATTCAATCTCCTTGAAAGCACTTCTGCCCTGACTATGATATTTGCTATTATTGCCAAGTAAATTATGTCTGTGTCTCTAGCACATGAAAATGTGCAGAATACAGTACATTTGTTTGGTGCTTTATTGCTGAAATGCTCATGACCTTGGCTGAGGACAAACTGATAGTTTTTACAGATAATATTCTTCCTCTGCCTATGAGTCTCTAGAGGGAAGAGAAAATGTCCTGTGGAATCCCTGGGAATTATCAACTCACTTCTGAGATCTTAGCCATCCCCTCACTGGCTTCAAAGATGCCATTATCTCTTCAGAGATGATCAGATTCTATGAATATAGCAAGTTTTCTCGAGACTGTAATATCAATTTTGGAACCTGACTACATTTTTAGTATTCTGATCTCAAAGTGACCAATTAGTGTGGGGGTCCCTGACCTCCGTGCCATAGACTGATGTGTCTGTCCTGTCAGGTCAGTGACAGCATTAGATTAGAAATAAAGTGTGCTGTAAATGTTATGTGTATATCATCCTGAAACTCTCTCTTAGACCCTCGATCTATGAAAAAATTGTCTTCCACAAAATTGGTCCCTGGCGCCAAAAAGGTTGGGGAGGTTGAATTAGCATGCTTATCATCACTGACTAAATCACACACAAAACATTGTTCTGAAAACAACCAAATCCTGGAAATTTACTGACAGTAGACTGAGTTAGCCACTCCATGCTCCCTGAGGCAGACATTCTAGAGATAATGAGGAAATTTCCAGGGTAAAGTCCATATCATAAATTGTCAGGTATTAGAAAGGAAAGTAAAAACTTGAACTCAAATTATTCCTAGAGACTTCAGACCAGCAATATTTTGCTTGATACTTACTGGAAAATTTCAAGTGTAAAATATCACATCTATGCTGAAAAATACAGGCAGCCTATCTATTTGATTAACATATTTATGCAAAGATTGTAGATTTAGAAGTTATAATACTGATAAATAAATCTCTCTCCTGAGAAACCTAACCTCATCATTTAACCTATTTTGAGCATGGAATTAGTTTCATCTTACTTTATTATCAAATGAAAGTAGTTAATCTGATTTTTATATCAAATGATTGCTCTATTTTTTTTAAAGAAAACTGCATATATACTCTATATACTTAACAAGGTGTGCTCGGTTGCTCAGTCATACTCAACTCTTTGGGGCCCCATGGACTATACCCACCAGGCTCTTCTGTCCTTGGAATTTTCCAGGCAAAATACTGGATTAGGGTGCCATTACCTACTCCAGGGGATCTTCCCAACCCAGCGATTAAAACCCATCTCTTGCGTCTCCTGCTTTGGCAGGTTGATTCTTTACCACTAGCATCACCTGGGAAGCATATATACATTCTCTCTATACACACACACACACACACACACACACTAGCTTTTATTATTATTATTAAATTATACTTAAATATTTCATCAAAACATTTTTAACCAAGAGGGTCTGACTCATTAAGAAAACTTTTGCTGAAGGATTATTAATCTTTCTCTGGATTTTTAATGGTAGAGTGAAAGAGAAGAAAAAGAGATCTGTTTGTATTAGTATTAAATAATTGTCTTGTCTAGGTACAGCTTAAATAACTAATTGTAGATGGTGTTGGATGCAGACTGTTCTTGTCTTATTCAAAGGGAATTTAGCCACAATAACAAGTAGATTATGTTCCTGCTAAAGGAAACTTTATGTTTTTGGAAGTGACATGTTATGGAGCACCATCTTGAATTCTGTCTCGTGTTTGTTTGTTTGGTCTAAAGTGATAATCGTACTACAGTGTACCAGCATGAAATATCAGAGCCAATACCCACATGGTACATTTAAGATGTATATTGATGTCAATGTATGGCAAAACCAATGCAATATTGTAAAGTAATTAGCCTCCAATTAAAATAAATAAATTTATATTAAAAAAGATATATATTGAGTGTGAACTATTAAAATAAACAGTACAGTCAACTTGCTTTTCCTGAAGTGAACTGTGGGTAAAAACAATTCTGGGGGTAGGAAGCAGAATCGCTGTATGTTTATTAATACTGCTATCTTATAAAACTTTTACTTTTTTCAACTGTTTAACCTAGGATAAGAATAACTGTTAATAAATCTACCCAGCAAACAAATTATTTTCTTGATTTTGTAGAAGAGTTCCTCATTTGGTTAAGAAATCAATTACATTTTCTATAATGTGTGCCTGAATATAATAGACTTTTCATATTATAGTTCTATAATAAGTGCATTTTAATTATATTTCACTCAGGTTTATAAAAGTGTAATTAAAATATATACTATAGCATACGGAGTCCTTCATTTTCAATGTACCACATTGGAAATAAAAGCAAAAATAAACAAATGGGACCTAATTAACCTTAAAAGCTTCTGCACATCAAAGGAAACTATTAGCAAGGTGAAAAGACAGCCTTCAGAATGGGAGAAAATAATAGCAAATGAAGCAACCGACAAACAACTAATCTCAAAAATATACAAGCAACTCCTCCAGCTCAACTCCAGAAAAATAAATGACCCAATCAAAAAATGGGCCAAAGATCTAAATAGACATTTCTCCAAACAAGACATACAGATGGCTAAAAAACACATGAAAAGATGCTCAACATCACTCATTATCAGAGAAATGCAAATCAAAACCACTATGAGATACCATTTCACACCACTCAGAATGGCTGCGATCCAAAAGTCTACAAATAATAAATGCTGGAGAGGGTGTGGAGAAAAGGGAACCCTCTTACACTGTTGGTGGGAATGCAAACTAGTACAGCCACTATGGAGAACAGTGTGGAGATTCCTTAAAAAACTGGAAATAGAACTGCCTTATGATCCAGCAATCCCACTGCTGGGCATACACACTGAGGAAACCAGAAGGGAAAGAGACACGTGTACCCCAGTGTTCATCGCAGCACTGTTTATAATAGCCAGGACATGGAAGCAACCTAGATGTCCATCAGCAGATGAATGGATAAGAAAGCAGTGGTACATATACACAATGGAGTATTACTCAGCCATTAAAAAGAATACATTTGAATCAGTTCTAATGAGGTGGATGAAACTGGAGCCTATTATACAGAGTGAAGTAAGCCAGAAGGACAAACACCAATATAGTATACTAACGCATATATATGGAATTTAGAAAGATGGTAACGATAACCCTGTATACGAGACAGCAAAAGAGACACTGATGTATAGAACAGGCTTATGGACTCTGTGGGAGAGGGAGAGGGTGGCAAGATTTGGGAGAATGGCATTGAAACATGTGAAATATCATGTATGAAACGAGATGCCAGTCCAGGTTCAATGCACGATGCTGGATGCTTGGGACTGGTGCACTGGGACGACCCAGAGGGATGGTGTGGGGAGGGAGGAGGGAGGAGGGTTCAGAATGGATTTTCTTTAAAAAAAAAAAAAAAAAAGACAAATGTAAAAGAAACTTAATCAACAGCAGAATTTTTTTTTGCCTGTGTCTTTGGTGTTTCATAATATTATCACATCTCCAAAAGGATATAAGGACACCTATGGTAGCTGACTATCAAAATAGTACTCAGGTCAGTTCAGTCACTCAGTCGTGTCTGACTCTTTGTGTCCCCATGGAGCACGCCAGGGCTCCCTGTCCATCACCAGCTCCCGGAGTTTACTCAAACTCATGTCCATTGAGTCAGTGATGCCATCCAACCATCTCATCCTCTGTTGTCCCCTTCTCCTCCTGCCCTCAATCTTTCCCAGCATCAGGGCCTTTTCAAATGAGTCAGTTCTTTGCATCAGGTGGCCAAAGTATTGGAGTTTCAGCTTCAACATCAGTCCTTCCAGTGAATTTTCAGGACTGATTTCCTTTAGGATGGACTGGTTGGAGCTCCTCGCAGTCCAAGGGACTCTCAAGAGTCTTCTCCAACACCACAGTTCAAAAGCATCAATTTTTCACTGCTCAGCTTTCTTTATATTCCAACTCTCACATCCATACATGACCACTGGAAAAAAACGTAGCCTTAACTAGATGGACCTTTGTTGGCAAAGTAATGTCCCTGCTTTTTAATATGCTGTCTAGGTTGGTCATAAATTCAGTTAGAGCTTTTACATTACATACGCTAAATCTTGGTTAGTGGTGTTGATGTATTATTTTCTATCAAATATATACTATTTCTTTTAAGTGGATATTATTTTCCTTTCAAGGTATATCATTATATCACCAATATTTTTATTTTAACCAGTATATTGGAACCCCATATATCTTCGAAAGAGCCCCAAACATAATTTTTCAGCAGTCCAGAAAAAGACCTTTTTCTTAATTTAAGAGAGGTTATGATACAAAATCAGTATCAGAACTGAGCTGCAAAAACTTATTGGACCACACGAGCAAGTTACAATCAAGAATATATAGAGGGGCCAGGGAAAGCATACTATAACTTTTTAGGTAGTGTTGGCAAGTGGCATATGACATAGCTTTACAAAAATCCTTCCTTTAGGCTACCTTAAATGGTGCACAGACTAGCACACAGTAGCTTAGAGAAAAAGAGAGATCTAGTTTATTTACCTATGCAAAAAAAAAAAAAAAATATTTCTTTGGTTTTGGAATTATGTCCAAGTGCCCGTTAGTCTGATCCATACATTAAGGCAGAATCCAGAAAACCACCTCTTTACTCATCAACAAGCCTATTCTCTTGGAGTCTGTGTAAAGGTCTCCCGTTCCAAAACCCCATCCAATGATTTTCCTCTTGTATGCATGCCAAGTTACTTCAGTCGTGTCCAAGTTTTTGCGACCCTACGGACTTAGGACTTCAGTGTCTATGGACTTAGGTTCCTGGTGTTCATAAACAAAGAATGAGATGCTTTTACAGACAAAGCAGGGTTATGAGCAATGTGATGATATTCTGTGTATATAAGATCATGGCACCAACTAGGAAGAATATAAAATCCTGAGCATTACCTTCAAAGATTTTGTAAAAGAATTTGACGGGCTCTGGTATGGAGAATTTGTGCTACAGATTCTGCCATACACAATATAAATGTAGCAAGAGATATATACAGATTCAGGACCATCATATAAGCCAATATATGCAATACACTAAGTCTAAGAGCAAGGCAAAGGACTTTGTGTCAAATTTGCTAGCTATCATAGCTCAGAATCTACTTACTTTTTTAAATATGTAGGAATTCTCAATATAAACAAAGCTTTTATAGTAGTCAAATCAAATTATGGTAATGAAATCATTTATAAATTGTGAAATCATTTACACATATTAGTTGTTATAACATGGGTAAGGACGTAACACCCAGTAGGGAGCTGTGGAAAAATACCTATATTTGCAACCCATCTCCAGAAATCCTGATAAGACTAGTTTGGGATGCAACTGAACATCCTCAGATCTCCCAGTAATTCTAATGTATGCTTAAAGGTGAGAATCTCATTTTGAGTATGCAATCCGCAAAGTAATTTGCCTATATAATTTCTAATGCCTGCTACAACTAAAAGTAATTATTATTTTTCTCTTTTTTAAGACTGAGAAATGTGAAAAGTGGTGAAATTAAGAAAAATTTCCAAGTCCACATTGGTAACAAATATAGGATCAGGATCTGAACCCAAGTATTTCATATTTGTCTTCATACAAACTCTGGTGATTTGCTCATGTTATACCATACAATACACATATGAAAACTGTGTTTCCTAGATAAAATAAAAAATCAACTGCTTAAATGTGCAGGACTTTATTGTTATGCATTGTTAGTATAATGTAAATTGCCACAATCATTTTGGAAAGTCATTTGCAGAGTCTGCAAAAAGATTCATCATTGGTTTATAATAACTAACCATAATTGCATGTTTAGCTTATGATGATCTACTCTCAGGCACTACATGTGGATTATCTCATTTGCATATCACAAAATTTTATAACACAGATATTATTATCCCTGTTTTCCAAAAAATATGAAAACATTTTGCAAAAAATGCTTTGTGAGCTTAATAACTACCTGAAAATAATGCAATCAATGGCAGAACATAATTCAAATCCAGCAGCCTGCAGTTTGACCCTATTCTCTTTTAACCAAGTAATTTTGTTCAGGAAACAATTCTAAATAAAAAAATAAGCTGTGTACATAAGTGTGCTTATTATAATATTATTTCTTAATGGTAAAAAAAAACTTTTTGGAAAAAGACAAAATATTCAACAGTATTGTTAGTAAATTGTGATAAAATATTTGAAATGAATAGTACACACCTATTAAATACTTGAACAAATGTATTTGAAGTCACTTCTTCTGCTGCATAATTTGTAGGAAACTGAAAAGACTGTCTTCTTTACTTGTACCAAGAAAAATCCAGATAATCTGTTGAATCATGACTTCATTGAACTCATGAGAGAACTGAGGCTAGGAAACTTGTGTTTACTGATTCCAAAGATGCACAAGACTTCCCAAGGAGAGACAGGACATGTAATATGTTGCAACTTTGGCAGAGGAAGGTAGAAAGAAGTGGCTGCCATATAATGGGTAAAAAGAAATTAGCATCTTAATATACATTCTTAAAGGTCAAATGTTGCCAACTTATCAGACTGGATATTTTGGGGCCTCAAACAAGGGTAATTCACACTCACTTGAAAGAACATTTGTGTGTTCACCAGATACTCCTTTAGTATAAGCATAACACTAGAAAAATTTGGTTGCTGTTATTTTGATTTTGGTTTTTTGATTTTGGTAAATTTGATTTTTGTTGCTGCTATTGTGCTAGTGGCAAGCAAAAGAAGGAAATCAATTCATATGATTAGCAAGCATATGCTTTTGATGTCATTAACATTATTGTTTATTATAATATGTGAATCATATCATTTCATGATTTTGGTGTTTGCTCCTATTTTATATTATATCAACTTTAGGTAGCACGGTTAGAGGTACCTGCCTTACTAAAGGCAAAATACTGAATTTTTGCTAAAACACTTTAGTTTTTTAGAGCAGTTTTAGATTCATAGCAAAATTGAGGGGGAAGTACAGAAATGTCCCATATACTCTAGGCCTTTACACATATATAACTTTTTCCATTGCCAAAATCACTTAGCAGATTAGTAAGGATGAACCTACACAGAAACATGATAATCACCCAAAGTTCACAGTTTACATTACGATTCACTCTTGGTGTCACCCATTCTTTATCTATACCCATCATTATAGTATAACATGGAGCATTTTCATGCCCTAAAAATCCACTGCTACTGCTAAGTCACTTCAGTCGTGTCTGACTCTCTGCTACCCCATAGTTGGCAGCCCACCAGGCTCCCCCGTCCCTGGGATTCTCCAGGCAAGAACACTATGCTCTGCCTAATCATCCCTTACTACCCTCTCCCCTCCAACCTCTCTCCCTACATAAAAACTCTAGCAGCCACAGACTTTTTTTTAACAGTCTTCATAATTTTGCCTTTTCCTGAATGTCATATAAATGGAATTCTCCAATATGTAATTCTCTCTGATTGGCCTTTTTCACCTAGTAATATGCATTTAATGTTTCTCCATGTCTTTTCATGCCTTGGTAGTATATTCATATTTACTGCTGAACAATATTCTATGGTCTAGACTATATCACAGTTCAATTACCCATTCAGCTATTGAAGGACATCCTGGTTGCAAGCTTTGGAAGCCATGAATAAATCTTGTATAAAAATCTATGTACAGGTTTGTGTGTGGATGATAGTTTTCAATTTCTTTGAGCAAATACCAAGGAGAGTGTTTGCTGGATCATGTTTAGCTTTGTAAGAAAATACTAAACTATCTTCCAAAATGGCTGGACCATTTTGCATTCCCAGCAGCACTGAATCAGAGTTCCTGTTGCTCCACATTCCTATGAGTATCTAGTGGTGTCAGTCTTCTGAATTTTGACCAAACAGATATATTAGTGATACCTCACAGTTGTTTTAATATGCAATTCCCTAATGACATATGCAATTCCCTAAGTGGGCCATCTTTTATATATTTATTTGTCATCTGTATATTTTCTTTGAGATATACTGTCTTTAGTTTAAAAAATTTTAATTCAAATCCACCTTGAAAGGAATCAAAGGTTCTATAAATATTTTTAGATATGTATGTAATAGGTTCCCTTATACTACATTCTATGATGGATCTTTGTCAGTTCACAAGGAAAAGTTAGATAGTGAATGAAGTGATTGTTTACTTTTTAGTTACAACATGTAGGTTGTGGTTTGGCCTTATAACCAGTTATTTATCCCCTGAATTAATTCTGGGACTCCTTAGTATAGTTTCAGAGGAACTGCTGTATTGTTTTTCAAACATGTTGCTTCTCCTCTTGTAGTGAGTGAAAACATTTAACATAGCATTTAGCAGTAAGACTTTCCTTTAAGAAAGCTAAAATACCTTTCCCCATTGTGTTACATTTATGTGATAAGAAAAGGAGATTTATGTATTCACAAATATGCACTGAGCAGTAAGGAGTCATTGCTTGCATTCAGTCACTAAGTTGTGTCCAGCTCTTTGTGACCCCATGGCCATGTAGCCCTCCAGGCTCCTCCGTTCATAGGATTTCAGGCAAAAATAATGGAGTGGGTTGCCATTTACTCCTCCAAGGGATCTTCTTGACCCATGTCTCCTACATTGGCAGGCTACATTGACCACTGAGCCACCAGGGAAGCCTGTATACACAAATGGATCATTCTAAAGAAAAACCTCTCCCTGTCACACACACACACATAATATACCCATACGATGTCATATGTATTTTCTTGAGCTAAAAATTTCTTAACAAAGATTTTGGGTAGTATTATTTCTTACATCAGTATACAATATTTAGAGATGGTGAGATGTTACAAAAATCATCTGACAGCAAGTTGTAGTTCTTCACACTTACTGCATCTGGGAGACAGGTTTGAATTAGTCTTGAGTAGCTTGAACTGGTATGAAATAAATCTTCAAAATAAAACTGAATCAACGTTGTGTCTGTGTTTTTGTAAAAGTCTTTTCAGAATGAAATTTGACATTTTCCCCTCTCCCAGGGGTAGCAGTTTACTGCTGGCTATCACTGCTGTTTAATTAAACTTAGAGCTTTCAAATAGAGAAACTAATTACTATATGATTTCAAGGGGTTTTCATTTCCCCTCCATTTCCCTTCCCCCTCCACTCCCATCCATATATGCAGGGTGGGAGAATAGAGTTATGTTCATTTAAACTGAACACAAATACATTATAGCAATAAAGTGTTTTCATAAAGAACAAAGATAAGTAATTGAGAAGAACTGTGTTTAATTATCAGTTTCTGAGAAACCTAGGCTTGGGTCAAGTCAGGGAAGGATGTGAATGACATAGGAGTCTTCCCCTCTGGATTCCCATATGACACGTTAACTAGCAGAAACCAAACATACCCTGGATTTCTTTGAACTTACAATCTAAATCCTAATTTTGGCTACTCATCTTTGAAAAACAGGAGGCACCCAACTTGGGCCCAGTACATAATTGGACCTAAGTCACATTTTCTGCCTGTAATTATGTCCCCAAAGTCAGATGGTTTGAACTGGGAGCCAGGCCATGTTTTCAGCTTAAGTGTATGTTTATATATTTGGAATAAAAAGTGTGGTTTAATTTCTTTTAAATATTTAAATATGAAATATTTTAGCACTAAATATTTAAAACTGAATTGTTAAATTGTAAAAAAATGGAATCAGAGGTGAGAGGTATGAAGAATAAACATAGAAAAACAAAAATCAAATAAACTAACCAAAATGGCAACTGTTACTAGAAATCAGTTATTACTGGAAAAAGAAATGGGCATAGGACTTGGTTCATATCTTGATACTACAGATTGGAAAACCAAGCTGAAATAGTTTATGCTTGGAACGGTGGGCTGGAAGCTTTTCATGTATGCTTGTGGGTACTCCATCTTAGTAATTAATTTCATTAATATTAGGTCACCCTAATAAAAATGGATAGCCAGTTCCCACCAGCAGATATTTCAAATTTTAATGCATTTAAATAGGTTAGGGAAGGATTCTGACAAAGCTGCAGAAAGACTTCCTCCATATCATTTAGAAAATTCCACAAATAAAAATATATCCTACAACGAAGTAAGGGAAAATATCAAGTGCCAAGGGGCAAACAGTTAACTGACATAGAGGTAACAATCAAAATAAAGAGAAGATGACATATTGTCTTAGAATTCAAGCAGGGATTGTCATATTTTCTTAGACTTTTGCTGCTGTTGTAATTATTGCCCTTAATTTAATGCCCAGTGAGTACTCATTAAGAAATAACAGCACTGTTTTTCTCTCTAAAATTCAGAATTTTAACTTCTAGGAAGGCAAAACTAGGTGAGCAGCTGACCATCAAAGAAATTTTCTAAGGCAGGAATAAAACTTATATCTTTCTCTCTAGAATTATGTTTTATTAATGCATGTTCCCCTCTAAAGAGAGTTATCAGGGTTGCATTATATGTGAAGACAATAAAAATAATTGGTGGATTTATACACAGAATGTTTTTCATATACATTCTCTCATTTGAGTCTAAAGGTTGAGACCACTGTTTAAAAAGTGACACTAGAAAGAGGTGTATATACCTTAAAGTTAAAGCCAAATAAAATCCAGAGAGAGTGATATGATTTCTTACGATTTAGTTAAGTAGAAACTAAGAATCTAATCTATTCCAAATACCTGGGACTGAGAGTATTTTAACTCTAATCCACAACATCCTTTCAATACACAGTACATCAGTGTACTTAACTAAAGGCAAATATAAGGACTTAAAGTCCTGCTTATTCTCAGAGTCTTCAGATTCTCAGATCAGTGGTCTTCTTAGAATCTTATTTTTATCTTTTAAAAAATCTTACCCAAGGCTGTTCTGATTGCTAAAAATATTGCGTCTCCTTATTTCTCTTCAAAAAGGAAATATAAATCATTTGTTGTCATATTTATATGAAGCTATGCACATCAGTAACAACTTAGCCTGTTTTAACTTACTGATTATTTACACATTTAGTAAATCTAATTCACATAAAGTCTATTTGAGAGATAACATTTATGGGGCTCTTGATAGTTTTGGATGTTTACAGGAGTGATTGTATATGAGTAAAGAGAATGTCTTTTCAACAAGATAAACTTTAGGTAAAATTCGAACTCAGTGTGCTTAATTGAAATCTGAGAACTAAACAAGGATTAAAGCTTCCTTGAATGTATAAATTATCTGTTACCAAATCAAAAATATTTGATACTGATAATAAAACTATGAAAACAAAAGAGATGAAATAAGCCAGATTTTATCTTAGAATTGGACCACCTATTAAGGATATCATTGCCAGCCACAACATAACATAAATGTTTGCAGTATGGCATGCATTTTTGTATCTTACTTTAAAATACTGGGTTTTCAATATACACTGTATCATCCATTAAAATACTGACCCTAGGTCATTCATCTACCTCCTACCCTGTGGAAGGGTTTTAATGCAAGACGTGCTGCTTTTACAGAGATACAAATGAGTGAAATAGTGCATGGGAAGTTCTTTGAATTAAATAAATGGAAGAAAGAGTGTGAAACTGTGATATAAATCTCCATAATATAGTTTATCATTTCCATCTGGAGAGACTGGGAAAATAAATCCAATCCAAGTGAAACGAGTTGGCGTGAAGTCTGCTAATAAATGAGCAGAGACTTAAGGCTTTGGTCTCTGGACTACAAGCCTACAGCCAAACCATAAACCATCCCCATTTTGTACCCCAACTGATATCACTACTGTCTCATAAAAAAGCATATTCTTCTTCTGTAGAGTCCTTGGATGTAGCACTAGCATAAATCAAATATTCCCTGGTTTCTGATCTTCTTTTCAAATTAAATTCTTAGGCTGAGCAGAATAAAACAATCTCTTTATCAACTAGGCATTTGAGGGAGGCTGGAACAAAGAGAAAGTGAAGTTTAGGAAAGAAGTAAGGGAACTAAACTTGACATTGTCCTGTCTACATCACGCATGTGGCACAAAGTTGGAGGAGGGCAGGCACTGTTGCAGCTAAAACCTTGGACACCAAATGCTTATTTTGTTTTCACAAATTTGCAGTTTGAGCAACTGTGGCTCAGGATATCTGCCAATTTTCCAATTCTCACTAGCTAGAAGGTTATTTTGACCATCACTGTGACTCATAGGCTTTAGAGAAGTGAGAAACTACAAACACTGAAAATGTTGAACAGTCATTCTTCAAGCACCTCCACTAATTAATTTAGAGGCATGAGCTACAAAGCGACACATACTATTTTTACATCTACAATATACACAAGGTCCCTTTTAGTGTACCTGGGATTATTCTGGAGTACCTAACTATCCCATATAAGTCAGCTAAAATCAGTGCAGACCCTATCTAAACAGGTCATTCAGGGCTAACAGTTTTCTCACTATCCAAACATATCCATGGCAGAGACTGAGGGGTGTAACAAACTCTCACTTTAAGAATGAGCACACTACTCCAGCTTCTCGGAGTGCTGACAGTAGACAGTTTTCTACAGTCAGCTCCTTCAGGGACAGTCTTAGCTGCAGAGAGCTGCCTTATTCAATCTCACTCTGTCCTGGGTAACCCATGAGCTAGGACTATACAACATGGATACACAAAAGTGGGGTCATCTCAGGCCAACACAGGACAGGTCCAAAGAAACACTGCAAATCCAGAACTCCCCAGACTGACATTGTACAGTAGCTTCACATTGCCCACAGCCCACTCCTGCCTTCTTCCATTTCCTTCCAGGGATGTTAGTGAATCCTTAGCTACATGCTCAACTCTCTCCAAATCTGCATCCTGGGGAGACCTGCTCATGACTATACCTCCCCATTTTTAATTTATCTCAAGATCCTTGGGCAACGATGTACTTTCAAAATCATTTAGTTACAGCTTCCAGATAGGAAATCAACATAAGCATACTCGTTTAAGCACCTCTGCCCATCACCTTAAAATGATTCAAAGCATATCCAGTAGAATATGAAAATGAGAGAAAACAGACACCATATATTTCACAGATTAGGTACAAGTACAAATTGTCTTAGTATAAAATAATGATAAAATAAGTAGTCATAATTCAGAAATGCAAGGGAGACTCAGTATTAGAAAATGTAACAATACTAACATCCAAAGTTAGAGTAATTTTACTATAGTAGTAAAAATGATTATATTAGTCACAGAAAAATTATTAAATATATTTCTACATTCATTTTTAATTTAAACAATTATAAATGAGAAGAAAAGAAATTGTTTAATTTGATGAAATACATTTGATATGATCATAAAGAAAACAGTTTATATACCTGAAGAGCTTTAGAAATATTTACATTAAAATTCAAGACATCTCAATCATATTAGTTTTTTATTACTACATAACAAATTGTCCTTAACTCAGTGGCTTACAACAATAATATTGTACTAGCTCGTAATTTTGCAACTCACTGTGTTTACTGATCTGAAGATCTATATTTTAAAAGTGAACATCATTCTATCCACCAATAATAATTAAGGAGAGGGTGGGAAGATTTGGGAGAATGACATTGAAACATGTAAAATATCATGTAAGAAACGAGTTGCCAGTCCAGGTTCGATGCACGATACTGGATGCTTGGGGCTAGTGCACTGGGACGACCCAGAGGGATGGTATGGGGAGGGAGGAGGGAGGAGGGTTCAGGATGGGGAACACATGTATACCTGTGGCGGATTCATTTTGATATTTGGCAAAACTAATACAATTATGTAAAGTTTAAAAATAAAATAAAATTTAAAAAAAAAAAGAAAAAAAATATAAGTAAGTGACAAAGGTATGATCTACATTGGCAAATATATTTATTAACTGGGAAATAAACCTGGAGAAATGTACAAAAAGCTATTTACAAACATGAAAAATGAATCATCTGAGACATATGTCATTTTTCTAGATAAGATGGCTCTGTGTCAAATTATTTATATTTTTCTGAAACTAAGATCATCCTTCAGTTTTTCATGGACATGGAAAAAATATTTTCAGATTCATTTAGAATTAACTTTCAAATTCATTAAATTAGACAAGTCAAGTACATCAGTTTTGTATTGCCCAAGTTCAAACATCATTAAAGACCGGACTTAAACTAACAGAGACCTACTTCCTCTTTGGAAGAACATAATATGAGCATACCTTTTAATCAGAAGCTGGTAAATAAATACTTCAACAGAAAAATAAGAAGGTAATGGAAAGAAAAAAACACGACTGGCAAATAAAGGTATGGGCAATATAAGACGATGAAGGCAAATACAGGTTAAATGATTAATGAGATACTAATGTCACCCACTGCAGTACACAAAAAGTGTGAAAACCTATTAATACTAAATATAATCAAGGAGGTAAAGGAATAGTTGTGTGCATAAGAAATTGCATATGTAATTGGATACAGAAACTAAGATCTGTTCTAGAGAGCAAGTTGACTTTAGTTTACATTTAAATGTGCATAAATGATTCCCAAGCAACTCCATTCCTTGGGATAGACTGGAACTCTCCAATACTAGCCACATGTAACTATTTAAATTATTTAAACTTATATCACATCAATAAAATTGAAAGTTTAATTCCTCAGTCTCACTAGTATATTTCAACTGCTAGTGAATACATTATTTGACAGTACAGATTATGGAATAATTTTATTATTACAGGAAGCCTTTACTGGAGAGTCCTGATTTAAACCCTAAAGAAACTCTAATATGTATTGGTAGATATAGACATATAAAATTTTATATTGTGTCTCTGGTTGTAATTACACACAAAAAAATAAATAAGAGAGAGAGCAAGAGACAGAGAGAAGGATGGAGGGAGGGAGGAAGAAAATCATGAAAGAAAGTCATGAAAGAAACAAAGAGAAAAAGAAAGAGAAAGAGGAACCATGAACTGAAAAAGAGGAGGGAATTCAAAAATAGAAAATATGGGGAGGAAGAAGATAGACATCAGGATTTCTGTCTCGGTATGTTAGGATAAATCAGCTGGTAAAGAATCTGCATGTCATGCAGCAAACCCTTGTTCAACTCCTGGGACAGGAAGATTCCCTGAAAAGGGATAGGCTACCTCCTCCCGTATTTTTGGGCTTTCCTGGTGGCTCAGATGGTAAAGAATCCACCTGCAATATAGGAAACTTACGTTTGACTCCTGGGTTGGGAAGATCCCCTGGAGAAGGGAAAGCTATCCTCTCCAGTATTCTTGCCTGGAGAACTCCATGAACAGAGGAGCCTGGCAGGCTACAGTCCATGGGGTCACAAAAAGTTTGACACAACTGAGCAAATTTCACTTTCATTTTAAAGTTTGATATACCTATTAATACACCAGTATGGGAATGGAAACAAAGCTTTTAATGAGGATAAAAAATATGTTTTTTAACTTTAAATACTGCAAATATCCATGATATTTTTCACAGAACTAGGACAAATAATTCTAAAATTTGTATAGAATCACAAACCCCAAATAGCCAAAGGAATATTGAGAAAAAAGAACAAAGCTGGAGGTATCATGTGTCTTGATTTCAAACTACACTACAAAACTACAGTTATCAAAACAGTATGGTGCTGGCACAAAAAACAGACACATTGATCAATGAAACATAATGAAGTGTTTAGAACTATACTCACATTTATATGGTCAATGAGTCTATGTCAAAGGAGGTAGTAATATAAAATGGGGAAAAGAAAGTCTCATCAATTAACAGTGTTGGAAAAACTGGACAGATATATGTGAAAGAGGAAAACTTACCCCTTTCTTACACAATATACAAAAATAACCTCAAAGTGGACTACAGACTTAAATGTAATACCTAAAAGAATAAAACTTCTAGAAAACAATGTAGGTGGTATGCTCTTTAACACTGGTCTAAGCACTATTTTTTTAAATCTGTCTACACAAGCAAGGGCAACAAAAGTAAAAATAAACAAATGTGACAACATCAAACTAAAAGACTTTTCATAGTGAAGGAAGCCATCTATGAAACAAAATGATAACCCATTAAATGGGAGAAAATATTTGCAAATGATATATCTGATAAGGGGTTGCTATCTAAAACATATAAAGAATAAAATTCAATAGCAAACCAATATGATTATAAGATTAGTATAGGACATAAACATTTTTCAAAAGAAGACATACAGATGGCCAATAGGCACTTGAAAAGATACTCAGATCCCAGATGTCACAACTAAAGATACTTCACACTGCAATGAAGATTGCAGATTCCATGTACCAAAACTAAGACTTAGCACAATCAAATAAATAAATGAATAAATCAACATCTCTAACCATCAAGGGAATATAAATCAAAATCACAATGAAATATCACCTCACATCAGTAAGAATGGCTATAAAGAAAACACAAAAATTGGCAAAGATGCAGAGGAAAGAGAATCCATCATTGGTGGGAATGTAAATTGGTACACTGATATAAAAAACATTATGTAGGTCCCTTAAAAAATAAAAATACTACTACCATACAATCCAGTGATTAAACTTCTGAGCATTTAGCATTAGAAAATATAATGATATATATTCTATTTAATGATAGAAAAGATACATATATCTCCATGTTCACTGCAGCATTATTTACAGTAGCTAAGATATAAAATTTATCTAAGGGTTCACTGATAGATGATTTTATAAAGAAAAAGTTATATATATTTATACACATATATACATATCATATATTTACACATTCTTTATATAAATACATACACATACACATATGGGTATAAAGAAGATGCAAATATATAAGAAGCAAGATTGCAGGGAGAAATATCAATAACCTCAGATATGCAGAAGACACCACGCTATGGCAGAAAGTAAAGAAGAACTAAAGAACTTCTTGATGAGAGTGAAAGAGGAGAGTGAAAAATTTCGCTTAAAACTCAACATTCAGAAAACTAAGATCACGGCATCCAGTCCCATCACTTCACTGCAAATAGATAGGGAAACAACAGAAATAGTGAGAGACTTTATTTTGTGGGTGCGGGGGGGGAGGGCGTTGCTCCAAAATCACTGCAGATGGTGACTGTAGCCATGAAATTAAAAGACGCTTGCTCCTTGGAAGAAAAGTTATGACCAACCTAGACAGCATATTAAAAAGCAGAGACATTACTTTGCCAACAAAGGTCCATCCAGTCAAAATTATGGTTTTTCCAGTAGTCACGTATGGATGTGAGATTTGGACTATAAAGAAAGCTGAGCGTCGAAGAATTGATGCTTTTTTTTTTTTTTTTTTTAGAATTGATGCTTTTGAACTGTGGTGTTGGAGAAGACTCTTGAGAGCCCCTTGGACTACAAGGAGATCCAACCAGTCAATCCTAAAGGAAATCGGTCCTGAATATTCATTGGAAGGACTGATGCTGAAGCTGACACTCCAATACTTTGGTCACCTGAAGTGAAGAACTGACTCACTGGAAAAGACCCCAAGGCTGTGAAAGACTGAAAGCAGGAGGAGAAGGGGATGATGGAAGATGAGATGGTTGGATGACATCACTGACTCGATGGACATGATTCTGAGTAAGCTCTGGGAGTTGGTGATGGACAGGGAGGCCTGGCGTGCTGTGGTCAATGGGGTTGCGAAGAGTCGGACACGACTGAGTGACTGAACTGAACATACACACAGAGACACACATATATACATATACAACAGAATATTACCCAGCCACTAAAAAACACAATGAAATCTTATCACTTGCAACAACAAGGTGGAACTAGAGGAATCTAAGTGAAATCAATAAGAGAATGACAAATACTGTATGTTTTCAATTATACGTCACATCTAAAAATCAAAACTAATGAACCAGTAGTACAAAACAGAAACAGACTCATAGATACAGAGAACAAAGTAGTGACTGGCCGAGGGGAAGACAGGGAGGAGGTGGAGAAATTTGGAAAGGCCTTTAAGAAGTACTAATTTGCAATTATTAAAAAAAAAGTCACAGAGTTGTAACATACAGCATAGGGAATATAGTCAATAATACTGAAATTACTCTGTGTGGTGACAAAGGGTATCTAGACATAGCAAGGTGATCATTTCATAATATATAGAAATATAGAATCATTAAAATAATATTGCAAGTCAATTATTTTTTGTTGGTGTTCAGTTGATAATTCATGTCCAACTCTTTGTGACCCTCTAGATCACAGCACTTCTTGCCTGGAGAATCCCAGGGATGGGGGAGCCTGGTGGGCTGACATCTATGGGATCACATAGAGTTGGACACAACTGAAGCGACTTAGCAGCAGCAGCAGCAGCAGCATATCACAGCACACAAGGCTTCCCTGTCCTTTACTATCTCCCAAAATTTGCTGAAAATTCATGTCCATTGAATTTTCTATCTAGAATGCCTATCTAACCATATCATCCTCTGCCACCCTCCACTCCTTTTGCCTTCAATCTTTTAAGCATCAGGGTCTTTTCCGATGAGTCAGCTCTTCACATCCTGTGGCCAAAGGACTGGAGCTTCAGCTTCAGCATCAGTCTTTCCAAAGAATATTCAGGATTGATTTCATTTAGGATAGACTGGTTCAATGTCCTTACAGTCCAAGGAACTCTCAAGAGTCTTGTCCAGTACCTCAATTCGAAAGCATCAATTCTTCTGCACTGAGCCTTCTCTCTATGGTCCAACTCTCACATCTCTACATGACTACTGGAAAAACCATTGCTTTAACTAGACAGACCTTTGCTGGCAAAGCCATGTCTCTGCTTTTTAATAAACTTTCTGGGTTTGTTATAGCTTTCCTTCCAAGGAGCAAGTGTCTTTAATTTCATGGCTGCAGTCACTGTTTGCAGTGATTTTGGAGCCCAATAAAAGAATATTTGTCACTGCATCCACTTTTCCCCCTTCAATTTGTCATAAAGTGATAGGACATAAGCTTTTTTTAAAATTTATTATTATTTACTTTACAATATTGTATTGGTTTTGCCATACATCAACATGCATCCACCACGGGTGTACACGTGTTCCCCATCCTGAACCCCCCTCCCACCTCCTTCCCCATACCATCCCTCTGGGTCATCCCAGTGCACCAGCCCCAAGCTTCCTGTATCCTGCATCGAATCTGGACTGGCAATTCATTTCTTATATGATATTATACATGTTTTAATGCCATTCTCCCAAATCATTCCCACCATTGGAAGTGACAGGTGCAACAGATTAAAACCCTGTAGTTAGTACCGACTACATAGGAAGGGGTCTATAGATCTTGAGAAATATAAGCCAGACATTAGCTTTTTTAATGTTGAGTTTTAAGCCAGCTTTTTTACTCTACTTTTCCACCTCATTAAGAGGTTCTTTAGATCCTCTTCACTTACTGCCATTCAGTTCAGTTCAGTCGCTCAGTCCTGTCCGACTTTTTGCGACCCCATGAACCACAGCACTCAGACCTCCCTGTCCATTACCAACTCCAAGAGTTTACCCAAACTCACGTCCATTGAGTTGGTGATGCCATCCAACCATCTCATCCACTGTCATCCCCTTCTCTTTCCACCCCCAATCCTTCCCAGCATCAGGGTCTTTTCAAATGAGTCAGTTCTTCGCATCAGGTGGCCAAAGAATTGGAGTTTCAGCTTCAACATCAGTCCTTCCAATGAACACCCAGCACTGATCTCCTTTAGGATGGACTGGTTGGATCTCCTTGTAGACCAAGGGAGTCTCAAGAGTCTTCTCCAACACCACAGTTCAAAAGCATCGATTCTTCAGCACTCGGCTTTCTTTATAGTCCAACTCACATCCATACATGACTACTGGAAAAACCATAGCCTTGACTAGATGGACCTTTGTTGACAAAGTAATGTCTCTGCTTTTTAATATGCTGTCTAGGTTGGTCATAACTTTCCTTCCAAGGAGTAAATGTCTTTTAATTTTATGGCTGAAGTCACCATCTGCAGTGATTTCGGAGTCCAAAAAAATAAAGTCAGCCACTGTTTCCCCATCTATTTGCCATAAAGTGATGGGACCAGATGCCATGATCTTAGTTTTCTGAATGTTGAGCTTTAAGCCAACTTTTTCACTCTCCTCTTTCACTTTCAAGAGGCTCTTTAGTTCTTCTTCCCTTTCTGCCATAAGGGTGGTGTCATCTGCATATCTGAGGTTATTGATATTTTTCCTGGCAGTCTTGATTCCAGCTTGTGCTTCTTGCAGCCTAGAGTTTCTCATGATGTGTTCTGCATATAAGTTAAATAAGCAGGGTGACAATATACAGCCTTGACATACTCCTTTTCCTATTTGGAACCAGTCTGTTGTTCCATGTCCAGTTCTAACTGAAGCTTCCTGACCTGCATACAGGTTTCTCAGGAGGCAGGTCAGGTGGTCTGGTATCCCCATCTCTTTCAGAATTTTCCAAAGTTTATTATGATCCACAATTTCTGCCATTAGAATGGTATTATCTGCACATCTGAGGTTGTTGATATTTCTGCTGCCAATCTTGAGTCTAGCTTGTGATTCGTTTAGCTCAGAATTTTGTATGATGTACTCTGCATAGATGTATGCAGAGACCTATGTCTGCATCCATCTATGGCAAACCTTTACAGCATATTAAAAAGCAAAGACATTATTTTGGCAACAAATGTCTGTCTAGTCAAAGCTACAGCTTTTCCAGTAATCAAGTATGCATGTGAGAACTGGACCACAAAGAAAGCTGAGCACCAAATATTTGATGCTTTTGAACTGTGGTATTGGAGAAGACTCTTGAGATCCCCTTGGACTTCAAGGACATCTCACTAGTGAATCCTAAAGGAAATCAGTCCTGAATAATCATTCATTGAAGGACTGATATTGATGCTGAAGCTCCAATACTTTGGCTACCTGATGTGAAGAACTGACTCATTTGAAAAGACCCTGCTGCTGCTGCTGCTGCTGCTAAGTCACTTCAGTTGTGTCCGACTCTGTGTGACCCCACAGACAGCGGCCCACTAGGGTCCCCGTCCCTGGGATTCTCCAGGCAAGAACAATGGAGTGGGTTGCCATTTCCTTCTCCAATGCATGAAAGGGAAAAGTGAAAGTGAAGTCGCTCAGTTGTGTCCAACTCTTCGAGACCCCATCGTCTGCAGCCTACCAGGCTCCTCCATCCATGGGATTTTCCAGGCAAGAGTACTGGAGTTGGATGCCATTGCCTTCTCCAGACCCTGATGCTAGGAAAGACTAAAGGCAGGAGGAGAAGGGGATGACAGAGGATGAGATGGTTGGATGGCATCACTGACTCAATGGACATGAATTTGAGCAAGCTCTGGGTGTTCATGATGGGCAGGGAAGCCTGGTGTGATGCATTCCATGGGGTCTCAGAGTCAGACACGACTGAGCAACTGAACTGAACGCGGCATAGAAGTTAAATAACAGGGTGCCAATATACAGCCTTGTCATTCTCCTTTACCAATTTTGAACCAGTCAGTTCTATGTAAGGTTCTAACCGTTGCTTCTTGACCCACATCCAAATTTCTTAAGAAACATGTAAGGTGGTCTGGTATTTCCATCTCATTAAGGATTTTGCACCATTGTCATTCACCTAGGAGTATGCTATATCAAAGCATAGTCAATGAAGTAGAAGTAGATGTTTTGTTTTGTTTTTCCTAGAAATTCATTGCTTTTGCCATGATCCAACACATGTTGGCCATTTGATCTCTGTTCCTTTGACTTTCCTAAACCCAGCCTGTACATCTGAAGTTCTCGGTTCACATACTGCTGAAGCCTAGCTTGATGGTTTTTGAGTATAACCTTGCTAGTATGCAAAATGAGTTCAATTGTATGGTTTTGAACATTCTTTGGTATTGCTTTCTTTGGGATTAGAATGAAAACTGAGCTTTTCCAGCCCCATGCCAATGCAGAGGTTTTGTAATTTGCTGACATATTGAGTGCAGCACTTTAACACTTTAAATCTTTTAGGATTTGAAATAGCTCAGCTAGAATTCTATCAACTCCACTACCTTTGTCAATTATACTTAAATAAAAATAAGATTAAGCATTAATATCTTAATAAAAAGTAGATGTATGGCAATGCAAACACTGTGAATCTCATTTAAAGAATTTCTTTACATAGAGCAAACTTGCTCAAATGTTTTTATCTATGAAATGACTCAAATTTCATATCCACAAAACAAGAGAGTCCACTCTGAACTCTGACCAAACACCAGATAATTAGAAATACTTGTTCTTTTTCTTATGAATATGACAGGGATTAAAGTGATGGGATTATTCTCATGTTCACTTATTTTCAAACATATAGGCAAAACTCATGAGTCCATTTCCATGAGGTATATATTACTGGAATAAAACCTAAATCACTTTTAACCCTATTTCAAAGACAGCCTAGAATTTTACATCTGCTTTGTAAGGAAATCTTAAAAAGGCATGCTGGCGGTGTGTCTAAATAACATTATGAGAAATTCTGATAAAAGGCTTAAGGATGACTTTTCTTTTGACTATGAACAGTGTTTTATACTCAATAGTTGAATAAAATATAAATCCCTGATGTTTTACAATGTAACTAGAATGTTAGTGCTCTTGCTGATATGTCCTTTATGAACAGCTTCCAGAAATGTGTTCCCTGAGGCTAGATACTACAGTTTCACCTTCTTTTCCTAATGACAAATAAATAATTACAGAATTAAACAAACAAAACAGAAGAGGCTGCAAAATTCTGTGTCCTAACTTCAGCCTTCAACCTGATGGGACTTTTGAAAATCATCACTAGAGCTATGATTTGTCACTGTAGTCAAATATCTGTTCAGAAGCACTATGTTTCTGATTTATAAATTTACGTCTACACATGTTGTGTCCTGTGCCAAGTAAGAGACTCTTCTGGTTTTCTTCAGACACTTGCATCTGGTTCTGAACTGTTCAATGCTAAATACAGTAAATAAGCTGTAATTATGTGCTATGCACAATTCATTACACATCTTCATTTGGAAACATTAAGCAGCAAAACAATGTGCCTTCTCTAAGGAACTTGCCATCTGCATTTTGCACTCTGAGTTGGGAACAGGGAATGTAAAAGGTAATATGATGATAATGAGAATTGTTATAACCTAATACATTACAGAAATTATCTTCTGGCACCACTGATTGCTGCTTGTTCACAGCATCTTTAGAACTCTTGAGACTAGAAAAGAGATGGGTGTGTGCAACCAGAGAAGCAGAGGTAGCCATAAAATGTGGCCTCACACTCACATTTCCTGATTTTTGTACACGTTTCTTTTCCCATTTTCCCTTTTAGTTCTCCTTTTTATACAGTTAACTTATTCCCCATTTCTTACTCCTGAAACACAAAACTGCATGTGTTATTCAGAGATTGTGGGGAAATCAGAGACAATAATTACTGCTTTATTTTCCACCCTGACTTGAAGTTCTGTATCATTGTTGGTAGTGATTTTACAGCTATATATTTGTTCTATAACTGTTTATCGTCTTTTTACAGCCAAAACCCCACATTTGGCAACAACATCCAGCAATAAATTTCAATAGGAAGGAAGAAATATCAACTTTGCCCTGTAACTGCTTTTTGTTAGTTTCCTTATCAGTTTCAAATGCGCACCATGTATCTCTTTGTTTAGTCTCCCCTTTGGAAGGTTGGGGGTTGATAATTTTGTGGTTTACTGTTGATATAAGTTACAGAAATAGTTGAGAAGTGATTTTCTGTTTTTTCCCAAACTTAGGAGTCCTTCTGCTAATGAAATCATCAGCTGTAAGTCATTTTCTTATTCTTAAATTTTGCTAATAACTTGATTAATAAATTTTGGAGAGGTATATCGACATACAAGTCTAAACATAGCTACATTTAAAAATCTTATTTCTATGTGTTATTAGATATGAATTTTTCAGAATTTATTATCTTTCATAGTATTCAATACAGATAACTTTTTCCTACATGTTCCTGGAACAAGATGTTCTAAACAGTTGGCCACAGATTCAAGTGGTGGGAGGAAGTAGTGATGAGGCCATATCTCACACTCTAAAATATAATCTTTGCCTCTTACTCTTTGGCCCTTGCTGCTGCTGCTGCTAAGTCGCTTCAGTTGTGTCCGACTCTGTGCAACCCCATAGATGGCAGCCCACCAGGCTCCACTGTCCCTGGGATTCTCCAGGCAAGAATACTGGAGTGGGTCGCCATTTCCTTTGGCTCTTCAGATCAGATCAGTCGCTCAGTCGTGTCTGACTCTTTGCGACCCCATAAATCACAGCACGCTAGGCCTCCCTATCCATCAGCAACTCCCGGAGTTCACTCAGACTCACATCCATCGAGTCAGTGATGCCATCCAACCATCTCATCCTCTGTCATCCCCTTCTCCTCCTGCCCCCAGTCCCAGCATCAGAGTCTTTTCCAATGAGTCAACTCTTCGCATGAGGTGGCCAAAGTACTGGAGTTTCAGCTTTAGCTCTTAACTGTCCCTTATTCTGCCAACCAGTCTACTTTATTGCTTCTGGGGAAGGAAAGCCAGATTTTCTGTCATTAAACATTTTTATTTTGTCATCTAAGCATTACCTACTGGCTCACATCTTTTAATATTATAAGCCAAGCTCTTTGAACTCAGAAAATTCTTTTTTCCCCCTAAAAATCATATATGATTGAAAAAATCAAAAAAGATTTTAAGCATTGTATCTTGCTATGAGTTATAAGAAATCCATTTAGATTCTCAGCTAACTTTCTTATTTTTATTTGATTATTTTATATCTTACTCTCCCTGGGGCAAATATGCACTTCTGAAGTAATAAAGACTTTTAATTCAATAGGTGGCAGTTTGTGAGGCAATGGCAAAAATCCATGAAGGAAGAGCTTATGAAACCAGTATTATATCCTCTGCCCCATTAACATTGTCATAACCCAGAGAGCTAATGGAATCATCCTTTATGAAGGTCTTTTTGCCATTCATCTATAAGGACCAAAAATTCTATAAGTTAGGTAGACATATCTCTAAGAAGTTTGGTGCCAAGTATTGCTAAACTACCGACTTAATTCTTTATATTATACCTATAAGTAACAGTGTTTCTCAAACAAATTATTTTATTTGATTACATTACATTAATGCGTTAGGGAAAATGAAAAATGACAAGCTCTGTGTTGTCGTTTAGTCGCTAGGCTCTGTCTATAGAATACATTAAATAGGCAATGCTTAATTGCTTTATCAAGTAGAATTATGTTGTGATAATGAGTATAGTCTTTAAAAATATATACATGTCTGTGAATATTCTAATATTTTCCCTTAAGCTGGGGCATAATTTCTAAGTGAGACATCACAAATGGATAGACATTAAAGAATAATTTCACGCTTTTGCATAAATAAGAATCTATTGTTACAAATCCATGAAGTGAGCAATCAAGCACTTTCTAAGTTCTCATGTTAATTTTAAAAATCTTAAGTTCAAGTCAACAAAAGTCCTGGTTGTGAAGGTTTTCAAAGATAAAATACAGTAGTCTTCCTACTTATATTCATCTCTTAATTGTATATTAGTGGAAAGGTTTCCATAAAGACTTTTGCAGCCTTCATTTGTTATAATAGATTAGCAATTTTATCCCTTAGCATTTTTATTTAGTTTGTGCTTGACTTTTGTTAAATATCACAGAACACTTTGCATTATAACCTCTTCAATTATTACATGCCATGTCCACTAGATATAACCTATTTAGGGACGGATATTTCTGAAACTAGCAAAATACATAATAAAGGCACTAAAATACTATTGAATTGTGTGTGTATAAGGGAAATATGTGTATTGCAGTTAATACAATGAAAATTTTCATCCAATTTTCATTTTTCTATATTATTTCCCAGAATTAGATCCATTTATCAATCATAAATGTTCATGTTTAGTTCAGATAATAACTGCGTAAAGTGTTAGTTGCTCAGTTGTGTCCAACTCTGTGAGACCTCACAGACTGTAGCCCATCAGGCTCCTCTGTCCATGGTATTTTCTAGGCAAGAATACTGGTGTGGGTAGCCATTCCCTTCTCCAGGGGATCTTCCTGACCCAGGGATCAAACCTGGGTCTCCCACGCTGCTGGCACACTCTTTACTGTGTGAGCCACCAGGGATTTAATAACATAAAGGTCTAATGACTTAACGTTAGATTTGATTATTTGATGAAAGACTAAGGCCAATGAAAATCATGATACCCTGAGTGACATTTCTTCTTTAAGATTATAACAAACTGATATTTATACCTTGTCATAGGTAGCATTTCTTCTTCTGCTGCTGCTAAGTTGCTTCAGTCGTGTCCGACTCTGTGGGACCCCATAGACGGCAGCCCATTAGGCTCCATCATCCCTGGGATTCTCTAGGCAAGAACACTGGAGCGGTTTGCAATTTCCTTCTCCAATGCGTGAAAGTGAAAAGTGAAAGTGAAGTCGCTCAGTCGTGTCCGACTCTTAGCGGCCCCATGGACTGCAGCCTACCAATTATATCAAATAAAGACATCTTATTTGTTCCATCAGATCTTCAGTAGAGGAAGTTGGGATTTATTTGTAAGGGATCACAATGTGTCAACAGTGAAGAGTTTAATTTCTCTGGTTGGCAATCTAAGGGTAATTTATTAATATACAACACATTATCAGAATTTCCATAAATAAGGTACTATTAAGAATCTATTTCAATATCTATAAACAGGGTGAGATATGCAGCAACAATGAAACTCTAAAATGTCAAAAACTTACTAAATAAAGGCTTATTTCTAGCTCTTATTTTGTTTAATGTGGATCCAGAAGCTCTCATAATGTAAATAGTTCTACAAGTGGTTCATGAAGTCAAGTCTTTCCCATCTATGGGAATTATCTATCTGGTTATTTTACCTGGAATACAGGGCCATAAAGGTCACAGAGAAAGAGAAAGACTAGATGTCATGAGATGTTTTAGATGGCTAGACTTGGAAGTGGCTTACATTACGTTCTCCCAAATACCTCTGGTTATGACAAGTTTTATTTGGTAACCTCTGTGACACCATCAGATGGGAAGATGCCCTAGAGAGGGGAACGGCTACCAACTCCAGTGTTCTTGCCTGGAGAATTCCATGGACAGAGGAGTCCATGAGAACCTATAATCCATGAGGTCACAAAGAGTCAGACACGACTGAACAACTAGCATTATTATTATTATTATGACCTCTGCATTATTTTCTTATGACCTCTGTAATACATCATCATAAACTTAGTGCTTTAAACAATATAAATTTATTTTAAAATTCCAGACAATGAAACTCTGAAATGAGTTTCAATGAGCTAAAATAATGGGGTCAATAGGGCTATATTCCTTCTAGATACTCAGGAAGAGAATTTATAGCTCAGCTGGTAAAGAATCTGCCTGCAATGCAGGAGATACTGGTTGGATTCCTGGGTCAGGAAGATCCTCTGGAGAAAGAATAGGCTACCCACTCCAGTATTCTTGGTCTTCCCTGGTGGCTCAGCTGGTAAAGAATCTGCCTGCAATGGGGGAGACCTGGGTTTGATCCCTGGGTTGGAAAGATTCCCTGGAGAAGGGAAAGGCTTACCCATTCCAGTATTCTGACCTGGAGAATTCCATGAACTGTATACTCTGTAGGATCACAAAAGTCACATATGACTGAGAGACTTTCACTTTCACTTTCTTAGCCTGCAGAGGCTACCCACATTTCCTGGCTTATGGTCCATTTCCTTCAACATTGGGGCAAGTGCTCACACCACCATCTCTTTCTTCTGTCTCCCTCTTCCAGTGTTTCCTTTTAAGCACTAGGATAATGTAGAATTGACTCACATAAATTACATTATTCTCCTTAAGATCAGTTGATTAGTAACCTCAATTTCATCTGCAACCTTAATCTCCTTTACCATATAACCTAACATCACAGGTCTTCTGGATTAGGATATGGACATCTTTAGGGGACCACTGTTTTTCCTACCATACACATTATCATTTTGCCTTAATTTTATATGATCTAAGTATTTCATTACATGGTAGAGATGGTTACACTGAATTTAAATAAGACTAAAAATATACTGTATATAAGAAATGCTTGCTTTAGAAAGGTTTCTAAAGGTATTAATGGTTTAGAAAGGTTAAAAATAAAATAATAATGATGTATCTTGCATAAATAAAGAGAGCTAGAGGACTATATCAGTATCAGAAAAAGCATACTTCAAAATAGAATATTGTAAGGGATAAAGAGAGATTTTATAATAAGAAGTCTATTTGAAGAATATATAAAATATCAAATACTAAATTTATGGTGGTGATAACAATTGCAGTGTATATAGAAATAGAAATATACTGTTCTACATATGAAATTTAATCTTATTAAACAATGCTACCACAATAAAAAGAAATTTTAAAATATCAAAGATGTATGAAACTAATAGAACTTCAAAGAATATTAAAATTTTATAGAAAAAGAATTTGATACATTTATAGTTATATATGAAGAATTCAACATCCTCTTACTATAATTGATAGGATAGGAAAAGTAAACACAAAATTTCTAAGAGTATAAAGACTTAAAACAATATAAAACAAAGTATTCAAGTTGAGATTTATAGAAATCTATTTTCAAAAGCAGAATATATGCTCTTTTCAAGTACACATAGAGCTTTCAAAATATATACTGCTATAAAATAAGCCTCAAACGTGTTAAAAATTGCAATTGTATGTGTTATTAATACAAATGAATTCAACTATAAATCAGAAACAACACCTGGGAAATCTTAAAATATTTGTCAAGGTTACAATGTAAGTCATCAGGGAAATTATTTACCTGAAATAAGTGAAAATATAATGTCTTCTCAAAGATGTGTACTTATATGTTCATAGATTCCTAGCAGCTTTATTTATGTAGCAAAATTTGAGAATAAACAATGTCCATTAACTGGCAAATATATAAGCAGTGCAATGGAAATATTACTTAGCAATGAGGAGAAATCAAGTCTTAATACATTTAACAACATGGATGAATCCCAAAATCATTGTGCTGAATCAAATTAGCCACACACAAGAGCGTACATACTTTATGATTCCACCTATATATAGGCAAAGCTAATGTATTATGTTAGTAGATCATATATTCTCTGGGACTTCAGTGGAGCAGGAGTTACTACAATGAAACATCAGAGAACTTTCTGTGATCATGGAAGAGTTCTCTATCTTGATTATGGTAGTGGCTATATGTGTATATAAATTTGTCAAGATTTATTGAAACTTTTACTTAAAATGGGTGCATTTAATTACATATAAACTGTACCACAATAAAGCTGATTCAAAGATTTAAAGCATGAAGTTATAGCACCTCAAAAACTATAATGTGGACTAACCAGAAATTAAATTTGGCTTTATAAAAATATTTTCATGTAGACTTTTAGAATATATTGATATGTAAAATGGTCTTTATAATAGAAACAAATCTGAAGTTGTATCAGATTGGCAACAAAATTAAGAAAGAATTACCATTTAAAACAATCTCTTAGGATAGATGCCCTTTATTGCACAGTAGGCTCCCAGATCCAGGATACAGTTAGGGAGTAATATTCTGAAGCTTACATTATTAACAAATACAATGGGGAAGGTAATTATGCCTTTAAATATCACTTGGTGAATTCCAAAGCAATAACATTAAAGACAGAGAAAAGGAGAGAGGGACGAACAATGTAGATATGGGTTTGTGGATAGGAGACTGGAAACTATCTTTTTTGTCTTTTCCTTTACACCAAATTGTACCATTAGCTGGATGTTCTACAGTTTCCCCTGGTCTCTGATATGGAATATTCTTTTCAAATGTTGGTTTCCTTCTCTGCTTCTCCTGCAGTACCAAGAAAAAGATACCATTTCCCTTGAAAATTTCTCTCAATTGGCACTTTTTAATTCAATTTAAAAAAAATTTTGTTTGTCTATGGGTAGGGTTTCATTTGTTTGGTTTTCAGCCTGCCATTTATTCTATAGACATTAGCTTAATGGACTTGGAGTTCCAGCAACTTCTGCCTCAATTCATCCATTACAAAGTGAAAACCATCTTTTTCTCCTCAAATGATTGCTTATGTTTTTAAGTGGTCTTACAATTTTGCTAAGAAAGGAGGATGACTGTTTCTTTTAGATGGAGACTTCATTGTAAGTGAGAACTGCAGGTACTTTGGAAGTAGCATTAAATTCCATGGTATCACTATAGAAACAAAGTATTAATACGTAAGTTCTGAATGACTTAAGTTTCCTCAGACTTAAGGTAGGAGTTGAATTTCTATTCTTCACCTCTATTTTTGGTTGCCATGCGTTTGCTTAAGACTATTTTAAACCACTTTAAATTTTTTATTATTTGAAAAAGTTATAATTTCCTTGTTATTTTAATGAGGCCGCAATAACACTCAGATCTAAATAGCGGATTTCCTTCATGATTTCTTTTTCTTAGGAACATGTGAAGTATTTTACCCTCTCAGTAGTCTTTCACACATAGGTTGGTGAAACTCCACATGAAAACTGTGGTTCCAGTATTAAAAATGCACAGGTTTCAGAGTTATTTATAACACACACACACATACACACAAACACACACTTTATCACCACCAGCACCATCACAAACAACAACCGAAATCTCAGGTTTACTGAAATGAATTTGCTTATTCAATATTTGTGGTTTGTTTTTATGAAGATATATTACACATAGAACATTTTTTCATGTTCTCAATGTTTTATGATTTTCTTTGGAATAAGTAACACATTTTAATATTCCTTCCAAACATTCACAAGTTGTTTCAAATTTATGAAGTAAACAAACTGAAAAAGTGATATTTCTTTCTCTATTGAAGTTTC
Source organism: Bos taurus (assembly GCF_002263795.3). Lineage (NCBI taxonomy): Eukaryota > Metazoa > Chordata > Mammalia > Artiodactyla > Bovidae > Bos > Bos taurus. The sequence goes on along the minus strand of NC_037331.1, from coordinate 73,530,442 downwards.
TTTAATTTTGTAAGGATTTCTGAAAACAAGTATTCAAAAAAAAAAAAAAAAAGACACTTTTGCAAGGCCACCTGTAACAATATCTACATTCTCAGGCTGCTAGGCATTGCTATCCTCCATGTTCTATACAAAAGTCCAGGTCATAAGTTGGGACACATACACACACAAGCATATTATTCTTTCCATCCGACTGATGCCTGAGACCCCTTACCTAGAAATGCTTTATGCTATCCCTGTGGCAATATCCTTATCCTATTCCTTACAATATCCCTAACTATAATTCCCTAATTAAAAATAAGACCTCAAATATCAACGTATATATGAAAAGTAATGTATATTAAGGTTATCAGTCCTTCTGAGAGAACAGAACTGAGTGAAGAAGACCTAAAACTTCTGAGAGTAGGGTTGGGTCTAATAGCAGTGGGGTCTCCCTAGTAGTGGCAGGGTCTAATCTGGAGTTGGAGACAGCACTAAAATAGAGTGCTGGGGAACCTGAAAACAAACTTTAATTACAATCAAATTTGGTCAAGACAGACTTCCCTTGGCATGAATAAAAAAGTAGAGGCTTCCTACTCTCTTTCAAAGGGCTTGGATGAAGTGCCTATACACCACAACACATAAAAATATTCTGGAGTGGAGCCATCTTCATCTTATACTTTCTTCTGTCTCCTCTTCCTGATTTTTTTCCTTTTCTTACTTTTCTTACAGGCAAAAAAATCATTATCCAGATTCATAAAATTATAAACATTATAATTATAAACATTTCTCTCAATTTCAAATTGCAAGTTGTGATGAGTATTTTTAAAGAAATATATGCCTGTGAGACTTTTAGTATTTTAAAACACTAAAAAATCATAATTATAACTTATTGACTATCTACCATTCTACATTTTATATTGGTGAAACAAAATTAAATACATATTATTATTTAATTAATAATTAATATTACATATTTCAAAAACCCTGCCAATTAAGTATTCGAACATCCATTTTAAGAGTAAAGGAACAGACTAAAAAGATTGTGAGACTCATTGATGCTACCTAGCTAGAGCAGGATTAAAATTCAGGTATTTTTTGTCTAAAAACTACACTTTTTATGCTTTAGAATTTTAGCTACTTTTCCTCCAAGAATAACAAGGTTATTCTTGTCTACTGAAAGTTCTTATTATACCAATAAGGTAGGTGTTGTTATTTTCATTCTGTCAATATGTTGGGCTTAGCACTAACAAGTGAATCTCCAGAAACTCTCAAGCCATTCACAGGAATCCTTGTGCTTTAATATCCAAGTTCAAATTTTACTGTTTTCTTTTATTATGCTTAAATATCAATGTATATTGATACTGTATAACCCAGAGGGAAAATGAGGACACCAAAGCATTACAAATGAAGAACTCTGGGGTTTTGAAGGAATGAGAAAATGTTTCCCTCCAGAGACTATCCTTTCCTGGTTGTAACAGTTTGTGGGTCAAACTTACTAAAGTGATGAAAAATGATTCCTTTTTCCATCTGTCTATACTAAAATAACCAATTTAACTGAGTTTAATATTATACATTTTGTTTTACAAGCTTTATACTTTAAAGGAACTATACTCTTGATAAGTACTACTAAATTTCTAATTATCCTAGGTTATATAAAAAAATGCTTTCTATAAATAAAAATGGGTGGGGAAATGAAGAGAGCAACAATAATGATAAGAAAAAGGAAAAGCAAAAGCTATAATTATCTTATTTAATAGTAGGGTATTTTTCCATACTTTAGGCCTGAGAATAACTGAAAAGGTGCTGACTCTGGGACCATATTCGAGTTTGCTTTATTTGTAGAAATTAATACTACTTACAGAGGAGAATAATCTATGCTGGGAGTATGTAGAAGCCAAGTTGTGAGTCAGCTGAAGTCCTAACTCCAGACACACCCTGGCCTATCATGGCTAATCTTGCTCCACCAAGTAGAGTAAAAATGGAAAAAGCAAATGGAAGCTTTGATACTACTTTTCTCAGTTTGACCCAAGCATCAAAATATGAGTGACACATTACTGACTATTGCTTCTATTTTGTATAAGCATCAAGGGAAAATTATATTTTCAACAGTGAATGGAATATAAACAGAATATGAACTCTATTTGTAAATTTAAACTAAAAGGTAAAGAGTTGAAATCTGTCACTCTTGTTTTTACTACAAGAAATGGTTAAAAGTCTTAAAATGATAAACTTTTCTTGGACTCAGAGAATTGAAACTATAGGGCCAACTGTCACCACAAAATATGGAAAGACAGCCAAATTTAGACTCACAGGAGAGAAATGTTTACCTGAGATAAAAATCCCCCAAAACATAAACTTGTAGGAACACTTCAGTGGTAATTTTTGGAACCTTCTGGAGTCTAAATGCAGAAGAGCCACAAATGAGAAACTCCTCAATTACACTGGCTGCTTTTTACGCACATAAAAAGATGTTCAACATCACTAATCATCAAAGAAATACAAATCAAAACCAAATGAGATATTTCCTTACAACTGTCAGAATGGCTATCTTCTAAAAGAACAGGTATGGCAAATGTTGGAGAGCATTTGGAAAAAACGGAACCTTTGTACACTGTTCATGGGAATGTTAACAGGTGCAGCCACTGTTAAACAATGTATGGACATTTCTCAAAAAACTAAAAATAGAACTATCATATGACCCAGAAATTCTACTCTTGGATTTATATTTGAAAAAGCCAAAAATATTAATTTGAAAAGATGCAAGCACTCCAGTGTTCACAGCATGATTCTTGACAATGGTCAAGATATGGCAGCAACACGTTCATCAATAGATGAATATGGTGTGTGTGTGAGTGTGTGTGTGCGTGCACACACACACACAATGGAATATTACTCAGCCATAAAAAATAATAAAATTTTGCCATTTGCAGAAACATGGATGGACTTGGAGGGTACCGTGCTTTGTGAAATGAGTTAGAGACAAATACTAAATAAAATCACTTATACAAGGAACCTAATAAATATAACAAACTAGTGAATATTAGAGAAAAGAAGCAGGCTCACCTAAATAGAGAAGAAACTAATGGTTGCCAGTGGGGGTGTAGTGGGGCATAACCAATATAGGGGTAGGGGAGGTGGGAGGTACAAAGTAGAGTATGTAAGACAGGTTCAGTAATGTATTGTACAACACAGGGAATATAACCAATATTTTGTAATAACTGTAAATGAAAGGGAACATTTAAAATTTCTGTAAAAATTAAATCAGATCGGATCAGATCAGATCAGTCGCTCAGTCGTGTGCGACTCTTTACGACCCTATGAATCGCAGCACTCCAGGCCTCCCTGTCCATCACCAACTCCCGGAGTTCACTCAGACTCACATCCATCGAGTCAGTGATCTCATCCTCGGTCGTCCCCTTCTCCTCCTGCCCCCAATCCCTCCCAGCATCAGAGTCTTTTCCAATGAGTCAACTCTTTGCATGAGATGGCCAAAGTACTGGAGTTCCAGCTTGTGTTTCTTCCAGTCCAGCGTTTCTCATGATGTACTCTGCATATAAGTTTAATAAGCAGGGTGACAATATACAGCCTTGACGAACTCCTTTTCCTATTTGGAGCTAGTCTGTTGTTCCATGTCCAGTTCTAACTGTTGCTTCCTGACCTGCATACAAATTTCTCAAGAGGCAGATCAGGTGGTCTGGTATTCCCATCTCTTTCAGAATTTCCCACAGTTTATTGTGATCCACACAGTCAAAGGCTTTGGCATAGTCAATAAAGCAGAAATAGATGTTTTTCTGAAACTCTCTTGCTTTTTCCATGATCCAGCAGATGTTGGCAATTTGATCTCTGGTTCCTCTGCCTTTTCTAAAACCAGCTTGAACATCAGGAAGTTCACGGTTCACATATTGCTGAAGCCTGGCTTGGAGAATTTTGAGCATTACTTTACTAGTGTGTGAGATGAGTGCAATTGTGCGGTAGTTTGAGCATTCTTTGGCATTGCCTTTCTTTGGGATTAGAATGAAAACTGACCTTTTCCAGTCCTGTGGCCACTGCTGAGTTTTCCAAATTTGCTGGCATATTGAGTGCAGCACTTTCACAGCATCATCTTTCAGGATTTGGAATAGCTCCACTGGAATTCCATCACCTCCACTAGCTTTGTTCATAGTGATGCTTTCTAGGGCCCACTTGACTTCACATTCCAGGATGTCAAAAAATGATTTTGAAAGATAAAGATGGATTGGACAATGATTATTAAAATTTTGAAATTTATAGGGTTTTCTATGTAGAGGATCATGTCATCCGCAAACATGAGAGTTTTACTTCTTCTTTTCCAATTTGGATTCCTTTTACTTCTTTTTCTGCTCTGATTGCTGTGGCCAAAACTTCCAGAACTATGTTGAATACTTGTGGTGAAAGTGGGCACCCTTGTCTTGTTCCTGACTTTAGGGGAAACGCTAGACCTTACAAAATGCAAGGCACTATTGTTTCTTATGCATATACACGTCATGGGCATACAGGAAAAGATTCATGACACTTTATAGCCAAGAAAATTTACAAATGACATTTATAGCAGATGCCACTTTAATCCAGATTATTTTATATAAAAGAATAATGAGACTCAGAAATATGAAGAGGAGTCAGAAGTAGAGTTCAGTGCTACTAGTTAGTTCATTTTTCCACTTATTGCTAGTCCAGCTTACACTCATACATTCTCATTTCTATTCTTTATTTAAAAATGAGGTGGGAAGAATCAAGAGGCTTTTTCATAGATGTCTGAGACTGAGAAATTGCTCTGATCTGGCTTTTGGTAGAACAGTCACCTTTAGGGTAAAACTGAAATGAACAGCTTTTCTTATGTGGTTGCCTTTTATTTAAATATTCTGAATAAATACTAATTCAAAGAGGCAACTTAATAGGGGATTCTTAGAAACACGTGGAGAAGTAAACAGTGCTTCTGGCTGTTTCTGGCAGTAAATGCAAGGACAAAATAGTCCTTGCATTTACTGTGCACTAAGGCACCCCACTCCAGTACTCTTGCCTGGAAAATCCCATGGATGGAGGAGCCTGGTGGGCTGCCGTCTATGGGGTCATACAGAATCGGACACGACTGAAGCAACTTAGCAGCAGCAGCAACGATTGTTTGATAATTGAGTAACAGTTTTCAGCCATTAGGCATATCAATATTTTTCTGTTCATCAGATAAGAGCATTGCCCAACTCTAAAACCAAGAATCTTTAGATTTTTCAAAGTGTGTAGGCTCTTTAGACAGTTATAGACTAAAACAGCCCTATGTTTAGGGCTGTTTTATCAAGTACCCTCTCTCATTTTTCCCCATTTGTTTTCTGAAGTAGATTAGAGTGTGAATGATAATGTCAAAGCATGGTGAAAAGCTCTGCAAAGTGTTTCATATTAGATTCTTTTCATGAGCACTGCTATGAAATTCCCTTGAGTTCAGTGATTTGTGAATTTTGGATACTTTGCCCACATTTTTAAAGCTGCTTATTCAAAAGATGTCATCTCAGTCTGCCATGGGCAAGTTCATACTCCCCTGGCCATGAAGCTGAGGGAGCTTCTAACATTTTATCCTAATTTAAAATCCATGCAGTATGCACTGGGACTTTTGCCCAACATGCAGCTTTCAGAATGCAGAGGACATGGTAACACACACCTTGAGAAAGGCAGGTGAAGAAATAATTTTGACAACTGGCTTTCCTTCCCATGAGCCATGCTATCCAAACAACAATTTGTTATGAAATCTATCCATTCTGCAAAATGGACAAATTGAGATGATTATCTGAATATGTTTAGACAACACCTTTAAAACAATTGCTTTGTGCTGACTGTGTCGACAAAGCGAAATAATTCTGCCTTGAGTGTTTTTCTTCACCTGAAGCTGTATTCAATTTCTTTCCCAGCAAGAAAACTACTCCTCTGGCACCAGTCCTTGAAATGAGAGTAATTTTTCCACCTTGGGGTAAAAACTCTTTAGGACAAAAGACTTTGTCTAATGTTGGGCCATTTGTAGTTCTACAAAAAAATTTCAGTTGATGAAAAAGTGAAATGGTTTTCAACAAATATATAAATGCCAGTAAGTTTTCAAAAGCAAAACTACTGTCTTTAATTCCACAGAGGAGAACCTAAGCCAGTTCTTATTGTCATTACAATCTTGGCAAAATTAACTTCAGTTCTTTCACTGATGTACATAGCCATGAGCAGAGGTATTAAGCTGACCAACTGCACTGTCTGTTCATCAGCTTCCACATGGACCACCAAACCTGTAGCATATTCAATAAACTGATGTGGAGGATGGCTCCGATTTTACATCTGGGCTCAGAGGTCAGTCAAAAATCAAACCCCAAACATGCATTTCCCCAGATTATCAGCCAAGTTAGTGGGGAAATATTTAATTCATCATATAAATTGAGAAGCTAAAAAGTATTTCCTAGCATTTTAATAAAGAGTTGGAAACAGGAGCTGGTTCTAGCTCCTGTGTTCTACTTCAGAGTAATTATTCACCAAACTTAAATCCCAAGATTTGTCAATCTAGTAACTATCCTCAGTATATGGGCAAAAACTGATAAAGAGGTTGATTGATCAAAAATACGGCCCACAATACTTATTACAGAGACAGGTTGAGCAAGAGATATGAAATGATAAAATCCTACCGGGCTCAGAGAAAGATGATGAAAATGTGTGGGGCTGAAAACTTCTAGATGCTACATATTTAGCACCACCATCTTTTAATTTCTCCAGAGGGAAATTTTCCCCTGAACTTGGTATTTTTGAAATAATTCTTTTAACTGAGAACAGTTAAACCTCTCATAGAATCTTGAGTACAGAATAGCTCCTGGAATCTCTGGGTACTGATAGGGAATTAGGGCACCAGAGAGCTTATATCTCCTTATGGAAAAAACAAAACAAAACAAAACCCAAAAACAAATATTTATCTTCAAACTTAAATGGAAATAATTTGAAACAATATAGTAAGGTCTCGGGCATTTCATGCAGAAGCATTCACATCAGATCAGATCAGTTGCTCAGTCGTGTCCGACTCTTTGCGACCCTATGAATCGCAGCACGCCAGGCCTCCCTGTCCATCACCAACTCCCGGAGTTCACTCAGACTCACATCCATTGAGTCAGTGATGCCATCCAGCCATCTCATTCTCTGTCGTCCTCTTCTCCTCCTGCCCCCAATCCCTCCCAGCATCAGAGACTTTTCCAATGAGTCAACTCTTCGCATGAGGTGGCCAAAGTACTGGAGTTTCAGCTTTAGCATCATTCCTTCCAAAGAAATCCTAGGGCTGATCTCCTTCAGAATGGACTGGTTGGATCTCCTTGCAGTCCAAGGGACTCTCAAGAGTCTTCTCCAACACCACAGTTCAAAAGCATCAATTCTTCGGCGCTCAGCTTTCTTGACAGTCCAACTCTCACATCCATACATGACCACAGGAAAAACCATAGCCTTGACTAGACGAACTTTTGTTGGCAAAGTAATGTCTCTGCTTTTGAATATGCTATCTAGGTTGGTCATAACTTTCCTTCCAAGGAGTAAGTGTCTTTTAATTTCATGGCTGCTGTCACCATCTGTAGTGATTTTGGAGCCCAGAAAAATAAAGTCTGACACTGTTTCTACTGTTTCCCCATCTATTTCCCATGAAGTGGTGGGACTGGATGCCATGATCTTCCTTTTTTGAATGCTGAGCTTTAAGCCAACTTTTTCACTCTCCACTTTCACTTTCTTCAAGAGGCTTTTTAGTTCCTCTTCACTTTCTGCCATAAGGGTGGTGTCATCTGCATATCTGAGGTTATTGATATTTATCCTGGCAATCTTGATTCCAGCTTGTGTTTGTTCCAGTCCAGCGTTTCTCATGGTGTACTCTGCATATAAGTTAAATAAACAGGGTGACAATCTACAGCCTTGACGAACTCCTTTTCCTATTTGGAACCAGTCTGGTGTTCCATGTCCAGTTCTAACTGTTGCTTCCTGACCTGCATACAAATTTCTCAAGAGGCAGATCATGTGGTCTGGTAGCAGTGTTTTTTTCCTTTGACTAAAAAGATTACATTCTTCCCTTAGGCCTTTTAGTTTGATGTTCTTGATGCTTATGTTTCAGTTAGAAATAACAAGAGCTAATAATGTGTTAATTTGACATCTTGATCTGGACCATCTTGCTTATTCTTGAAAGTGAGTATAAAAATATAGTATTATCTATAGTATACATTATTTTTAAGTTTTAGAAATAGATGCAGAGATAGCTGCAATTGACTGTAAAAAGAATTATGAAAAGGGACATTCATAACAACTTTTAATAATAATATCAATAACAAATTATTAATACTAACAGTATTACTTCAAGAACCTGTTAGGTATGTGATCTTCAGAAAACTAAGATCATGGCATCCGGTCCCATCACTTCATGGCAAATAGATGGGAAAACAGTGGAAACAGTGACAGACTTTATTTTTGGGTACTCCAAAATCACTTCAGATGGTGACTGCAGCCATGAAATTAAAAGATGCATGCTCCTTGGAAGGAAAGTTATGACCAACCTATACAGCATATTAAAAACCTGAGACATTACTTTGCCAACAAAGGTCCATCTAGTCAAAGCTATGGTTTTTCTAGTAGTCATGTATGGATGTGAGAGTTGGTCTATAAAGAAAGCTGAGTGTAGAAGAATTGATGATTTTGAACTGTGGTGTTGGAGAAGACTCTTGAGAGCCCCTTGGACTGCAATGAGATCCAACCAGGCCATCTTAAGAGAAATCAGTCCTGAATATTCACTGGAAGCTGAAACTCCAGTACTTTGGCCACCTGACTCGAAGAACTGTCTCATTTGAAAAGACCCTGAGGCTGGAAAAGATTGAAAGTGGGAGGAGAGGGGGATGACAGAGAACGAGATGGTTGGATGGCATCGCTGACTGAATGGATATGACTTTGGGTGAACTCCAGGAGTTGGTGATGGAGACGGAGGCCTGGCGTGCTGCAGTCAATGGGGTTGCAAAGAGTCAGACATGACTGAGTGACTGAACTGAACTGAACCTGCTAGGTACCAAAATATGTATCAGTTGTTTCATATATGCTATTGAGATAGAAGACAGTATTTCTGCTTTACAGATGGGAGTCTTTGCCCGGGGCTACACTCACAGTTACATGAAAGAGGAAGATTTGAAGCCATACATGGAATGATGCCAATAAACTATAAATCCTGCACTGTAATACAAGGTCATTATTTGAAATTTATTAACTGAACTTTATTAATGACAGAAGATGAGATGGTTGGATCATATCACAGACTCAATGGACATGAATTTGAGCAAACTCCAGGAGATAGTGAAGGACAGGGGTGCTGCAGTCCATGAGGTCACGAAGAGTAGGACACAACTTAGCGACTGAAGGACAACAACTGAATGCAGCACAAGTTTTCCGTGCCAGCTGGATGGTCATATATGCATGCCCTCAAGCCCACCAGCAGTAACTCCCTCGTGTTGTCGTGTACTAAGAAATTGCTATTTGCAATTTGAGCCCTTCTGGTCCCTTAACAAATTCCATGTCATTCCCTTAGTCTTTCTTGTGCTAGTAACATTCTCCATTTGATGCACGTTTAACTGAAAAATCTACTTATCACACTGTTTTACCACACACCCTTTTATTCATAGTCCCTCACAGTTTCATAAATGGTGTTGGGCTATTTTACATATCCATTAATTGCTTTACTATATTATTAAATTTTAATTTTTTACATTTCTGACTGTAACCTCTTCTCAGTACACATCTTTCAGAATGTCTTAGACTATTAATGGTTGTATCTTTGTACTGGTTTTGAATTGGCTCTAGTTCTGGATGGTCAACAAATATCCATATATATATATATATATGTCCTAGTATGTTCTAGGACATGTCTTCAGTGTTAGCTTTTGAGCTTTTCCCTCACTGGTAAGATCTACAATGTTTGCTAAACTTCCCTAACAAATGTTTTAAAGTCAGTATCTTGAGTTTATTCCCATTCTACTTTCAGGTGTGGGAAGTGTACTGATTTAATCTTATCAGCCTTTGTATCTCCAGGTGCTTTGGAGAGATAGGGAGCTATAAAGATGATGATGGTAAGTTCAACACACTTAAAACCTATGGATTTTATCAATAGGCATGACACTCGCAAGCTCTATTGTGAAAACTCACAAAAAGGTTTCTCGTTAAGCAACTCTTTTTTTTTTACTGCTGTTGTGAGGATAAAATATTATTCCAAGCATCCTTTTTTCCTTCTGCTTCCCTTTCAGCTCTTGAGCTGTGCTGTGAAACAAACTAAAGTATAAAACTTAAAAAAATAGGATTCATTTTGATATTTGGCAAAACTAATACAATTATGTAAAGTTTAAAAATAAAATAAAATTAGAAAAAAAAAAAGAAATATCATTAAATTGCCTGGAACAAGGAAAAAAAATAGATAATCTTGTCATTTATGGGAAGCATCTTAGTTTGTTCCTTAGAGATGCTGCCTTATTTAATATTTATAACAATTTGTATGACATATTTTATGTTCCTTAATTTTACAGATAAGGAAATTCAAGTCCCAAGCATTAAAGTATCTTTCCCATGGTCATCTGGGTGGTAAATGGCTGAACAGAACAAACTTTGAATCCAATATTGAGTGACTTGAAATTCCATGCTCTTTCACTAAATCACATTATCTTATATAAATGAGAAAAATTTTGTTACTATCCATTTAATTCATATTTCACTCTTCTCATTGTACACTGCTTATCAATGTGGTTCTTCTCAAACTTCTGCTACCAAGAATACCTTGTTGTACAAGATATTAATATGAAACATACACCAAAAAGAGGTTGAGAAATTTACCATAAATTGTTCACAAATTTAAATTATTTTAGGGCCCTCTTGTTACAACTTTAAAACTCATGCAAAATTTGCATCTTACCATGTAATTTTAACATAAAAACTATTTTAAATTCTATTAATTCATTAAAAAACCACAAAAACTAACTTTTCTAACTTGTCACATTGACTAGTGGACATTATATAATAAGATTTATTCTAAGGATTTTGTAAATTGAAGACTCAGTATTTCTCCATTTCAGATAGACAGACAGACATTCCTCCCAGTCCTAAACACACTAATGGTAGTCTACAAAGACTAAACATGTTTGCCCCTGGCTATCCTCAGACCTTATTTCCTCTACATTTCTCTCGATTCACTTCAGTCACAAACCTTCTTGCTGTTTGTCAAATATTTAAATCAAGCTTCCATAGCAGCATACATTCATGGTTTCTCCACCTGATATTTACATGGCTCACTTCCTCTCTTTGGTTAGATTTTACTTCAGTGCCTTATTCTCTGAGAGTTCTGCCCTTGCCATGCCTCTAAAATAATCCTCTTCCTCTGTTCATGTGTTTAAAAAAAAAAAAACAGCCTTATATTATATTTTATGCTGATCAGCATATTAACTTATCTGTTTCCCCTTCTAGCCCTATGTGGTCAGGGACTTTTTACATTATCTATATGAATCCTGGTTGTTAATTGCAAAAATACCTAACCCATAGTTATCATAAACAGCAATAAATTTATTAAAAGCTAGTAGTTGCTCATGGACTCTCCAGGAGGCAAGATTACCCAAACTGGGAGGTTAAGACACCAGAAAAAGTATGGAAGGCTCACAGTGGGGATGGTTCAATGCACTCCATCACAATTGCCACCAGAGCCAGATACCACTGTCCAGATGCTGACAATATCCTATCTTGGAAGTCCAATTTTTTTCAACTATGGGGGCTCTAAACTATCAAGAAAAGCATTTAGAAAAGTACCCTCTTTGGTACCTGCTTCCTATAGTTCTTCCTTTCAGGACCAAAGTCTGGAGTACGTGCATGTGATTAGCAAATTCTAGGTCACAAAGCTGAGCTCTTGATCAAGGACAGTGGCAATAAAAGTTAGTTTCAGCTTTCTCATTTGAGAAGTGTGGATCCTAACATAGAAAATCCCCTATATAGAAGAAAGCTGCTCAAAATGTGCTACACAGCCAAAGAAAAAAAAAGCAAATGTGCATGACCACGTATTCCCAACACCTAGAACAGTGTCAGTCACACTTGGAGCATTCTGTAAAAATTGCTAACTAGATGAGTGACATACTATGTTCATGAGCAGGTGATCAAGCCAATCAACCTTAAGGGAAATGAACCCTGAATACTCATTGGAAAGACTGATGCTGAAACTCCAGTATTTTGGTCATCAGATGCGAACAGCTGACTCATTGGAGAAGTCCCTGATGCTGGGAAAGATTGAGGGAAGAAGAAGAGGATGAGATGGCTGAATGGCATCACATACGCAATGGACATGAACTGGGCAAACTTTGGGAGATGGTGAGGGACAGGGAGGCCTGGAGTGCTGCAGTCCATGGGGTCTCAAAGAGCAAGGACAACTGGGCAACTGAACAAACAATGAGGGGTTAGAATATTTTGAAAGCTCTATTTGTACAAATTAGCATTAACATGCATCAACAGCTCTTTTTCAGTGTTTTGGTGTAATGTTTTTAACTATATACATCATATACTACATAACATTCTCAGTTGATGTGAGGACAGCACCCTATAATCAAGTCTATTACTATTTCTGTACTGATACATATAACACATACTTAGTAAGGTAAACTAACATAAAGACTAAAAATAGCCTCACATGAGTTTTTTGTTCCCAAATAAGCTATATAATTACATTATAACTAGCTATATAACTAGATTTTGCAATTCATGATAAGAGATTATAGAACTGTAATGGAACAACAGACTGGTTCCAAATAGGAAAAGGAGTTCGTCAAGGCTGTATATTGTCACCCTGTTTATTAAACTTATATGCAGAGTACATCATGAGAAACGCTGGACTGAAAGAAGCACAAGCTGGAATAAAGATTGCCGGGAGAAATAAGAAAAACCTCAGATATGCAGATGATACCACCCTTATGGCAGAAAGTGAAGAGGAACTAAAAAGCCTCTTGATGAAAGTGAAAGTGGAGAGTGAAAAAGTTGGCTTAAAGCTCAACATTCAGAAAATGAAGATCATGGCATCCAGTCCCATCGCTTCATGGGAAATAGATGGGGAAACAGTGTCAGACTTTATTTTTTTGGGCTCCAAAATCACTGCAGATGGTGACTGCAGCCATGAAATTAAAAGACACTTACTCCTTGGAAGGAAAGTTATGACCAACCTAGATAGCATATTGAAAAGCAGAGACATTACTTTGCCAACAAAAGTTCATCTAGTCAAGGCTATGGTTTTTCCTGTGGTCATGTATGGATGTGAGAGTTGGACTGTGAAGAAGGCTGAGCACCGAAGAATTGATGCTTTTGAACTGTGGTGTTGGAGAAGGCTCTTGAGAGTCCCTTGGACTGCAAGGAGATCCCACCAGTTCATTCTGAAGGAGATCAGCCCTGAGATTTCTTTGGAAGGAACGATGCTAAAGCTGAAACTCCAGTACTTTGGCCACCTCATGCGAAGAGTTGACTCATTGGAAAAGTCTCTGATGCTGCGAGGGATTGGGGGCAAGAGGAGAAAGGGGACGACAGAGGATGAGATGGCTGGATGGCATCAATGACTCGATGGACGTGAGTCTGAGTGAACTCCGGAAGTTGGTGATGGACAGGGAGGCCTGGCGTGCTGCGATTCATGGGGTCACAAAGAGTCGGATACGAGTGAGCGACTGAACTGAACTGAATTGAATGTTCAGAAAACCTCTCTACTAAGTGATTATTTGGCAAGAATTGCATACCACACCATAATTACCAATGCTGATTTTCTTCTCTATACATATGAACATACATTATTTTCTGACAATAACTAGAGCTATCCCTAGATCTTCAGTACCCAAGGAATATAAGTTTTATTTACAACAATTTCTGTCAAAATATTGAACAATGTTCCCTGTTGTTTCTATCTTATTTCAGATGTTCCTATCTGATCTTTACGAAGTATAGTGTTATTTGAATAGGAGCAACCAATTTAATTGCAACAATAGGTTTGGTATCTAATATTTTTAAACTATGAATAAGTGCCACAGATATTACAATGTATTCTGCAATCATGAAGAATTTCTAGCTTTCACATGGAGCAATGTTATTGTGGAGAAGGCTTTCACAGTAATGCTAACTGCAAGATACTTTTAGTTTTATTTACATTTCACTAATATTCACCTTTTCTAATTAAGAATTAATAGTTTGTTAATAGGTTCCAGAAATCTTCTACATTATATTTTTAGAAGACAAATGAATTCAAATCTTTCATATATGTAAACTTTTGCCAAACATCTCAAAGAATTCTTCCTCAAGAATAATGAATTCTTTGACAATGGTCATGGGAAGGGAAAAGAAAAGTAGTTAAGGGAAAATTGTCATCAATCCCACCACCATGGTCTATGATATCCTTAAATTCAGAATATATCAACACTGTACAACATACCCTATTTCTAATATCCAATGTCATAGACACTAATATGAAAAAAATATGGAGAGACGTCTTGATTAAAGGAAGCCTCTCAACACTAATAATTACAATTGCCAGTTTTTCCCTTAGTATGTTTACTCCATCAAAACATAGCATGGAGAGATTCTGCCAAGCTTGGGAAAAGTGCTTTTCTTTTGTAGACTGAGAGGAGACATTTTGAAAGGAAAAATGGGAATATAGACCCAGCAAGAGACCTAAACTGCAGTTGTATTTTTAAGGAGTAAATATGGAAACTTAAAATTTGAATATTAACTATCTTAATATTTATGCCTATGCTGCCCCCTTGTAAGTTTTTATGTAAGCCCAAGTATGTATATCCTAATTTAAGGACCAAACTCTAGGATGACCATCCTACATCGTAATCTCTCCTTTCCCACACAAAAGCCAACTCTGAAGTGCCTTGATTTGAGAGTCCTAGTTTTAGATGTTTGATATCAGTGAACTTTATTTCCAGGATACCTAGTAGAGCTTGGCATGTGTGCACAACCCAGGTGTTCTGTGCCTAGAAAGTCTCAAGTTCTCTGGTCACATAAAGTCACATTCTTCTTAAAATTTAGAATGAAATGAAGTAGATAAGGACTCCAAAGTGCAGATTCCTTCCTAGTATGGTTTCCTTTCTCCACTCTCTGTAGCCATGATTTCTCTTTCAGGCAAAGCAAACTTTGTCAGCCTCCTCTCCCAGACTTCCGGCGTTCAGTTATGTTGCTAAGTGTTTTCCCTCCCTGATTCACTCAGGTTTTGTTAGGAAACTGAAAAAATTCTCAACTTTAATCATACTAATTAATTATTTATCCCCATTCTGATTATGGAGAAGGACCCATAACACATTTAACCCTCAAAAAATATCTTCCACCAATTTTCCTAAATAAAAAGAATTGCTTTTCTAAGAGGAATTCTTACACAAGTATATTCTGTCAGAATATTATGCTCAATATCAGTCTCCCTATTTTTTCTTCCTTTTCCTGCTCAGGACTCTTCATGTCTTTGTTCTGTAGCTTAAATGCAACAGACTCTATTATTCAGAGAATATTCCCATATTGCTGTCTTTAGAATAATATAAATTTTGTTTCATGTGGATTATTTTAATAAATTTTCTAAGAATTTTGATATTTTTTATATTATTAAATCCATGAAAAAAAAGTTTCCATTGATCAATACTGAGATGTTTGTTACATTTAGTTTTCTTTGCTTGTATACTATCTAGTGATCCTGACTATACATCCTTTGATCTCAAAATACTTTTTCCACTTCTAAACTTTGAAAACTAAAATGTTTTGTTACTTTATATACATTTAAGAACCTGTTATGGGACATTAACATTGAAATACAATATTTGATCTTTTAATTAGCCATGGGATATGGAGAGTCTAAGTCAAAGAAGATATAAAAATTAAAGCTTGGACATTCAGTATATTATTATCTAATCATGCTATCTAATAATATTAATAGTATTGTATCTTTACAGTTGGATTTCCTGGAATGTACTCTCCTAGAACAGTGTATTTCAACACTGGCTGTTGCTGGAATCACTGGTTGGGTGAACCACAGAATGGAGAACAATAATACCAAACCAAGTTCTCACACTATTGTGAAGGTTCTGAATCCCATGTCAGGCCTCCAGCCTGGGGAGCTGACAAAGGGACTGGGAATCCTCAGGGGATCTGGCCTTGAGGGCCAGTGGGATTTGATTACAGAATTTCCAGAGGACTGAGGGTAACAGAGACTCCAGTCCTGGAGGGCACACACAAAATTTGGCACATGTCAACATGTGAGACTGAACCAAAACTACCTGCTGTAGAGGGACTTCTGTAGATGTGTGGGTCAACAGGGGCTCACCACAGGGATAGGGGCCCTTGGCATAAACCCTCTTAGAGACGGCCATTAACCCTCAGGCCAAACTACTACTAGGGAAGGAGTGCAACCCCATCCATCAGAGGATAATTGGATTAAAGCTTTACTGAGCAAGGCCCTGCTGACCAGAGCAAGACCCAGTTTTTCCCATTGCCAATCCTTCCCATCAAGAAGCTTACACAAGCTTCTTAGCCTCATCTATTGGAGGGCAGAGAGAAGAATCAAGAAGCAGCACAATCTCATAGCAGCTAAAACAAAAACTATATTACAGAAAAAGCAGATAGTTATATCTCAGATGAAGAGAAAAGATAATATCCCAGAAAAACAACTAAATGAAGTGGAGATAGGCAACCTTCCAGAAAAATAATTCAGAATAATGATAGTGAAGATGATACAGGATCTCAGGAAAAGAATGAAGGCAAAGATTGAAAAGATGCAAGAAATGTTTACCAAAGACCTAGAAGAACTAAAGAACAAACAAAAGAGATGAATAACACACTAGAAGGAATCAATAGCAGAATAAATGAGGCAGAAGAATGGATAAATGATCTGAAGCACACCAGGCTTCCCTATCACTGACTCCCAGAGCTTGCTCAAACTCATCTCAATCAAGTTGATGATGCCATACAACCATCTCATCCACTGTCCTCTTCTCCTCCTGTCTTTGATCTTTCCAGATCAGGGTCTTTCCCAAATGAGTCAGTTCTTTGCATCAGGTGACAAAAGTATTGGAGCTTCAGCTTCAGCATCAGTCCTTCCAATGAATATTCAGGACTGATTTCCTTTAGGATTGACTGGTTGGATCTCCTTGCAATCCAAGGAACTCTCAAGAGTCTTCTTCATCACCACAGTTCAAAAGCATCAATTCTTTGGCACTCGGCTTTCTTTATAATCCAACTCTCACATCAATACATGACTACTGAAAAACCATAGCTTTGACTAGATGGACCTTTGTTTGAAAAGTAATGGCTCTGCTTTTTAATATGCTGTCTAGGTTGGTCATAGCTTTTCTTCCAAAGAGTAAGTGTCTTTTAATTTCACGACTGAGGTCACCATCTGCAGTGATTTTGGAGCCCAGGAAAAAAAGTTTCTCACTGTTTCCATTGTTTCTCTAACTATTTTCCATGAAGTGATGGGACTGGATGCCATGACCTTAGTTTTCTGAATGGTGAGCTTTAAGCCAGCTTTTTCACTCACCTCTTTCACTTTCATCAAGAGGCTCTTCAGTTCCTCTTCACTTTCTGCGATAGGGTGGTGTCATCTGCATATCTGAGGTTATTGATATTTCTCCCAAAATTGAGAACATTTCTTATTCTCAATTTCTCCCTGAAATCTTGATTCTAGCTTATGATTCATCCAGCCTGGCATTTCACATGATGTACTCTGTGTATAAATTAAACAAGCACGGTGAACAATATACAGTCTTGACGTACTCCTTTCCCAATTTGGAACCAGTCTCTTATTCCATGTCCAGTTCTAAATGATGCTTGTTGACCATACAGATTTCTCCAGAGTCAGGTAAGCTGGTATTCCCATCTTTTGAAGAATTTTCCATAGTTTGTTGTGATCCACATAATCAAAGGTTTGGTGTAGTCAATAAAGCAGAAGTAGATGTTTTTCTGGAACTCTCTTCCTTTTTCTGTGATCCAACGGATGTTGGCAATTTGATCTCTGGTTCCTCTGCCTTTTCAAAAACCAGCATGAACATCTGGAATTCAGTTCACATATTGCTGAAGGCTAGTTTGGAGTATTTTGAGCATTAATTTGCTAGCATGTGAGATAAGTGCAATTGTGCGGTAGTGTGAACATTCTTTGGCATTGCCTTTCTTTGGGATTGGAATGAAAACTGACCTTTTCCCATCCTGTGGCCACTGCTGAGTTTTCCAAATTTGCTGGCATACTGAGTGCAGCATTTTAACAGCAACATCTTTTAGGATTTGAAATAGCTCAACTGGAATTCCATCACTTTCACTAGCTCCAACACCTCCACAAATTGTAATTATTTTATATTGTTAAGTTGATCATGTTCCCATTATGGCTTGTAATTGCAATTGTCTTTTATTGTCTGGCTATTGATAGTGAAAACAATTGTGATTATGCAACTATTATTCAATACCATTGTATCATTATTGGTCAACGTAAATATAACAGAACTCCGTATCACCAAAACTAGGATCTAATAGAAAAACCTGTAATCACTTTTTGAAATCCAGATGCTTATCAGAACTATCTTGAAATTTTTTGAAAAATACAAATTCTCAGGTATTCCTTTTTTTCCTCAGAGCTCCAGATATATTTCTGATAAGCAGTCATGTTTAAAAACAGCTGGACTATGATAATTTTTTACTTTTATCTAGTTTGTTTCACATTTTCTATTTCATATTTAGACTTTATTTTTCTGGGCTCCAAAATCACTGCAGATGGTGACTGCAGCCATGAAATTAAAAGACACTTACTCCTTGGAAGGAAAGTTATGACCAACCTAGATAGCATATTGAAAAGCAGAGACATTACTTTGCCAACAAAGGTTCGCCTAGTCAAGGCTATGGTTTTTCCTGTGGTCATGTAGGATGTGAGAGTTGGACTGTCAAGAAAGCTGAGCGCCGAAGAATTGATGCTTTTGAACTGTGGTGTTGGAGAAGACTCTCGAGAGTCCCTTGGACTGCAAGGAGATCCAACCAGTCCATTCTGAAGGAGATCAGCCCTGGGATTTCTTTGGAAGGAATGATGCTAAAGCTGAAACTCCAGTACTTTGGCCACCTCATGCGAAGAGTTGACTCATTGGAGAAGACTCTGATGCTGGGAGGGATTGGGGGCAAGAGGAAAAGGGGACGACAGAGGATGAGATGGCTGGATGGCATCACCGACTCGATGGACGTGAGTCTGAGTGAACTCCGGGAGTTGGTGATGGACAGGGAGGCCTGGTGTGCTGCGATTCATGGGGTTGTAAAGAGTTGGACACGACTGAGCGACTGATCTGATCTGATTTCATATTCAGTGTTTCCATTTCATTTAGTTTATGTTCTCACATTTCTCCATCTCCATTTTTTTGCTGTTGTTCTTTCTCAAGCCTTTACCAATTGTAAAGGCTTTCAGATTTCCTCAATTTTTATTACTTTAATTATCTACATTTTTTTTTACTTTACAATATTGGTTTTGCCATACATCAACATGAATCCGCCACTGGTGTACACATGTTCCCAATCCTGATCCCCCCTCCCACCTCCCTCCCCATACCATCCCTCTGGGTCATCCCAGTGTACCAGCCCCAAGCTTCCTGTATCCTGCATCGAACCTGGACTGGCAATTCATTTCTTATATGATATTATATATGTTTCAATGCCATTCTCCCAAATCATCGCCCCCCCCCCCCACAGAGTCCAAAAGACTGCTCTATACATCTGTGTCTCTTTTGCTGTCTCCCATAGAGCAGGCAATGGCACCCCACTCCAGTGCCCTTGCCTGGAAAATCACATGGACAGAGGAGCCTTGTAGGCTGCAGTCCATTGGGTCGCTAAGAGTCCGACACAACTGAGCAAGTTCACTTTCAGTTTTCACTTTCATGCATTGGAGGAGGAAATGGCAACCCACTCCAGTGTTTTTGCCTGGAGAATCCCAGGGACGGGGGAGCCTGGTGGGCTGCCGTCTATGGGGTTGCACAGAGTCGGACACAACTGTAGTGACTTAGCATAGCATACAGGGTTATCACTACCATCTTTCTAAATTCCATATATATGTGTTAGTATACTGTATTGGTGTTTTTCTTTCTGGCTTACTTCACTCTGTATAATAGGCTCCAGTTTCATCCACTTCATTAGAACTGATTCAAATGTATTCTTTTTAATGGCTGAGTAATATTCAATTGTGTATATGTATCATAGTTTTCTTATCCATTCATCTGCTTATGGACATCTAGGTTGCTTCCATGTCCTGGCTATTATAAACAGTGCTGTGATGAACAGTGGGGTACACGTGTCTCTTTCAATTCTGGTTTCCTCTGTGTGTATGCCCAGCAGTGGGATTGCTGGGTCGTATGGCAGTTCTTTTTCTAGTTTTTTAAGGAATCTCCACACTGTTCTTCATAGTGGCTGTACTAGTTTGCATTCCCACCAACAGTGTAAGAGGGTTCCCTTTTCTCCACACCCTCTCCAGCATTTATTGTTTGTAGATTTTTGGATCGCAGCCATTCTGACTGGCCTGAAATGGTACCTCATTTTGGTTTTGATTTGCATTTCTCTGATAATGAGTGATGTTGAGCATCTTTTCATGTGTTTGTTAGCCATTTGTATGTCTTCTTTGGAGAAATGTCTGTTTAGTACTTTGGCCCATTTTTTGATTGGGTCATTTATTTTTCTGGAATTGAGCTACAGGAGTTGCTTGTATATTTTTGAGATTAGTTGTTTGTCAGTTGCTTCATTTGCTATTATTTTCTCCTATTCTGAAGGCTGTCTTTCACCTTGCTTATATTTTCTTTTGTTGTGCAGAAGGTTTTAACTTTAATTAGATCCCATTTGTTTATTTTTGCTTTTATTTTCATAGAAAAACTTTTGTAGACCTATATATAAATATGGGTAATATATATTTTTTAGAAAATTATGAATTTTGCCTAACTAAAAAAGTTATAACATTTTGATCTCACTTGTTTGACTTAGTATGAATAGAATGATAGGTTTCTAGTGAAAAACAAAACAGATATGCAACAAGCAACAAAGGTTTACTATAGAACATAGAGAACTATAGTCAATATCATGTATTAACCTGTGATGGAAAACAATTTTAAAAATAATATATGTGTATTTTTATAACTGAAACACCTTGCTATGCACCTGTAACATTGTAACTCAACTATACTTCAATATAATATATATATGTATTTAAAAAATAATAATAAAATAAAGTGAGTACCTGTTTCCCTTTAATTTCCCATTATGGCAACTTCTAATTTTCAAAATTATTTTTCATTGTAGAAACAAATATGTAATGAAATTAAACTAGCAAAATGTATGTAAGAACTCTATGTACAAAATTATAAAATGTTTTTGAAGGCAATTACATAAGATGTAAATTTTACATAGAGATAAATAATATTTGTGGAGAGGAAAGCTCTATGTAAAAAAAAAATCAGTTCCTTCCAAGTTAACATGCAGATTTAATACCAACCTTCCCAAAAGAATTTTCTGTTTATAGTTTTGAAAGCTAATTCTCAAATGTTCCTGGAAGATCAAAGACTCAGGTCTAAGATATCCTTAATGAGGACCAGGTGAAAGGATCAAGATGCAAAATATCAGTTTCTTATAAAGTACAGTTTACATCAGAATGGCAATAAACATGTAGACTATCAACTCAATATAATTTAACTATTTTTTCAACACCTGTTATATATACTGATTTTTTAAGTTTTGGTGATATAGTAATGATAGAGCAAATAAAACTAAAATTCTGTGGGGTTTCTATAATTGAGAGGAAAGCAAAACATGAGATGAATAAGTAAAATATAATATCTCAGATAGTGATGGATGCTATGAAGAAATATTAAACAAGGAAGGCAATAGAAAGTACAAAGTGTGTAAAATGTGTGTGGTTGTGAAGGAACAGATGAGATTCAATTTAAATAAAGAAATCCAAGAAATCCTCATTGGGAAGGTTACACAGGGGTCAAAAATAAATAAAAAATGATAAATGACACAAAAAACTTGGATGTATTACAATGGACATCAATAGAGAAATTATTATTTAGTGAATGATTGAGACAATTAGTTAACAATACAAATGAAAAGTAAAATGTCTATAATCCTAAAATAGTAGTATTTTTGAAAATTCAGTTAAATATATGGTAGACACACACATGTGCTTAGTTGCTCAGTGATGTCCAACTCTTTGCGACCCCATGGACTGTACTCCACAAGGCTCCTCTGTCTATGGGGATTCTTCAGGCAGGAATACTGGAGTGAATTGCCATTTCCTTCTCCAGGGGATTTTCCCAACCCAGGGATTGAACCCAGGTCTCCCACAATGCAGGTGGATTCTTTACCATCTGAGCCACCTGGGAAGCCCCCAGGGAAGAGCCACCAGAGAAGACAGACAGACAGACACACACACACACACATACACACACACACGATGGATTATTACAATGAAATTTTGTCATTTGCCACACATGAATGGACATGGACTTAGGCTTAGTGAAACAAATCAGACAGAGAAAGACAAATACTGTGTTTTCACTTATATGTAAAACCTAAAATAAATACAAAATATAATAAAATAAAAAGAGAATCACAGATACAAAGAACAACCTAGTGGTTGCCAGAGGGGAGATGAGAGGGGAGAGGGAAAAATAGGTGAAGGGGATTAAAATGTACAAACTACTAGGCATAAGAGTTATCAAGATATAGTGTACATAGTCATTATTTTATAATAACTTTATATGGAGTATAAACCATAAAATACTGAACTATTATGTTGTACACCAGGAACAAACAGAACATTGCAAGTCACTATACTTAATCATGTTGATGTATGGAAAAACCAATACAATATTGTAAAGTAAAAAAATAAAAATAAAATAAACAGAACTTTGATTTTCAAAAAAAAAAAGTAGACAAGCATGAGTGACCAAATCTCAAAAGTATTTAGAAAATGTTAAAATATGTTTTTGGACATTGGAATAGGGAGGCTTTTAAAAATAAGATCCCAAGAAGATCAAATCATAATGGAAAATACATATTTGACTACATTAAAATGACTCAAAAGATATTATAAGCTGCAAACTTGGAGAAGATACTTTAAACCACTTATAGAATTCATATCCAAAATGTGTTAAAAGTTTTACAAATTAGTAAGAAACCGGCATTTAATAGAAAATATTCAGTTAGAATATAATTAGAATACACAAGAGATAAAACTGCGAACATACGCTGGATCATTGCAAAAGCAAGAGAGTTCTAGACAAACATCTACTTCTGCTTTATTGACTATGCCAAAGCCTTTGACTGTGTGGATCACAATAAACTGTGGGAAATTCTGAAAGAGATGGGAATACCAGACCACCTGACCTGCCTCTTGAGAAATCTGTATGCAGGTCAGGATGCAACAGTTAGTCCTGGACATGGAAAACAGACTGGTTCCAAATTGGGAAAGGAGTACGTCAAGGCTGTATATTGTCACCCTGCTTATTTAACTTTTATGCTGAGTATATCATGAGAAACCCTGGGCTGGATGAAGCACAAGGTAGAATCAAGATTGCCGGGAGAAATATCAATAACCTCAGATATGCAGATGACACTGCACTTACGGCAGAAAGTGAAGAAGAATTAAAGAGCCTTTTGATAAAAATGAAAGGAGAGTGAAAAAGCTGGCTTAAAGCTCAACATTCAGAAAACAAAGATCATGGCATCTGGTCCCATCACTTCATGGCAAATAGATGTTTCCCCAAACAGCGGAAACAATGACAGACTTTATTTTTCTGGGCTCCAAAATCACTGCAGATGGTGACTGCAGCCATGAAATGAAAAGGTGCTTGCTCCTTGGAAGAAAAGCTATGACCAACCTAGACAGCGTATTCAAAAGCAGAGACATTACTTTGCCAACAAAGGTCTATCTAGTCAAAGCTATGGTTTTTCCAAAAGTCATGTATGAATGTGACAATTGGACTATAAAGAAAGCTGAGTGCTGGAGAATTGATGCTTTTGAACTGTGGTATTGGAGAAGACTCTTGAGAGTCCCTTGGACTGCAAGGAGATCCAACCAGTCCATCCCAGAGGAAATGGCAGGACTGATGCTGAAGCTGAAACTTCAATACTTTGACCACCTGATGCAAAGAACTGAAACATTGAAAAGACCCTGACGCTGGGAAAGATTGAAGGCAGGAGGAGAAGGGGACGACAGAAGATAAGATGGTTGGATGGCATCACTGACTCAATGGACATGGGCTTCAGTAAACTCTGGGACTTGGTAATGGACAGGGAGGCCTGGCGTGCTGCAGCCCATGGGGTCACAAAGAATCAGACACAACTGAGCAACTAAACTGAACTCACTGAGACCACTCAGTGAAGACAAAGGAGGAAACAAAATACAAACCACAAAGAGGTATTTGATGAGAGGAACTATGAATGATTAATCAAAACATTAAAAGATGTACAAACTCATTAGTAATCAGGGAAATTAATTTTATAATGAACTATCCTTTTATATTACTAAATTGGAAAACATAAAACTATCTATACAAAGTTGTGGTCAGGATATGGAATACTGAGAACTCAATCTACTAATTGTGGAACTGACTACTGGTATAATCTCTTCAGAGACCTACATGATACATACACTCTCTTAGATATATATTTTTCATAATAAAACATAATCACTCACTGGTCTGTACAATAAGCCATATGTGTTTACATATTAGCTTTTTTTCTTTGGCAACAACAACTCAGTGCTATCAGTTGCCTCC
Source organism: Bos taurus (assembly GCF_002263795.3). Lineage (NCBI taxonomy): Eukaryota > Metazoa > Chordata > Mammalia > Artiodactyla > Bovidae > Bos > Bos taurus. Next base: position 73,505,657 of record NC_037331.1, on the reverse strand, counting down.
ATTTTAACTATAAGACAAACTATGAGCTGGCAAAATTAAGTTGGAAAGAAATCTCCATAACACAGAGTTTGAGAGTTCAGTAGACAGAGTGTCTCAGTAAGGTCTCTCCAGGTATGTGGCATTTGAGTCAAGACATGAAAGAAGTTTTGGGGAAGATCAAACAAATAGGCAAGGCAAAGTCATTGAAGCTGTGGTGGGTCTATTCTTCCTAGGAAGAGTGAAATGATCAGAATGAACTGGGACCATAGAAGATAAGATATAATAGGGTGCTACTGGGCATTGAGAAAACTTGGGCTTTACCCACTTAAAAATATAAGCAGAGGCATGGTATAGTCTGACATATGCTTTCTAAGAACAAGCTGGCTGGTTGCTCTTCTGAGCATGAACTCTAGGATAAAGTCAGGGCAGAAGTAATGCCATCAGTCAGGAGATGCTGACACTAATGCAGCCAATGAAAGCCATGGACAAGTGACCCAATTCTGAAAAATAGATCTGGTATGTAAAGGAAAAAGGAATTAAGAGTGACTCCAAGATTTTTAGCTTGGACACATGGCAGATAATAAAGTGAAAACTGGCTACATAACACTAGCCACATATTTTCCTTTAGCATTTTCTCCCATACTGTTCCCTAGGTTGGTGAAACCCATCATTCTCTGTTTACTCACGAATCAGATATCAGAATATCATTTTAACATTCACTTTAATAACACCGATAATTAGATTTAAAAATTTCTCTAGATATATGAGAATATGTGAAATTATAGATGCCCACTGCTAAATTTGCTGATGAACTTTTTTTTAATTTTGAGGGTATAACAAGCAGAGTTAGGAAGTAAGAAGAAAAAATGTCTTGTTGGCTTTCCTTTGAGATCTCCCTTTAAAAGAGAGAGTTCTCTTATTTTAACAGTAAGACCAATCTTTGGGAATTGCTGGCTTTAGCTGACAGCAAGAGTGAGTTCGTTCTTTTCAAAAAGATCTGGAGGCTACAGAAAAGACTCAGCATGGCAGCTATTATAATTAGAAGAGAAATTGCATGTACTCTAGAAAATTCCTCATCCCCAATGGGTATCATGCTATCATGTTTATGCCAAAACATTAAGATCAATGTAGGGCATGAACCCAAAGTGAAGAGGGCAATTTGCATTTAGGACAGTCTATTTTATCTCCAATGTGTATGCTTCAGGGGAGGAAAGGATTAGAATCAAGGAGAAAAGAGACAATGTAAATGAACTGTTAGAGGCTAAGTATTTTATTGTTTTTACTATAAGCACCATTTTCCTCTGATCCATGTATGATGAGCCAACCACATCTAAGTCAAATGCTGTAACATTTTCTTTTTAAAAATAAAAGCTTTTGAATAAATGTGAGATCAATATTTAGGCACAGAACCATACTGAGAATACAACAAGTTGGTAGTTTGCCAGTGACGTTTTACCAAGTCATTGCAGCTGATTAGTGCTGTTGAGTGGCTTATTAAAAGAATTTTAACTTGTCAAGCCTTCTGTACCCGGTGGAGCCTAATTTTTACAAATTGCTGATGGCTTTACTTCCCTGAAATTCCTTGACTGCTGCCTGAACTTCCTTACTTTCCTCAGCACTGCCCTATCCATTTTCTACTGTAGATTAAGGATCTATTCATTGTTATCATATTGATAATATGTACATGTGAGTGTGTGCTTGTGTCTTTGTGTGTGTGTGAGAGAGAGCACGCCATTCTATTTTAGGTGTCCTATGTGTAACAAGTCATTCAAAGTTTCTCTCTTCAAAAGCTAATCCTGGAGAACAAGATGATGGAGGAGTAGGCAGACCTGGAGTACATCTGTCTTCATGGATACATGAGGAAAACACCTTCAGACACAGAAGTGCAGGCAGAACACCAGCTGACAGCAGACAGGAGTACCTGACCAGCAGAAAAGAATATATAGACATGCAAAACTCGAGATCAGGCCCTGAGCCTTTAGAGTGGGAGCACTGAATCCAAGACCCTAGACTACCAGAGAACTAACCCTAGGGAGTATCAAACAGTGAGAACTCACACAAAGGAAACTGCTTGAATACAAGACCCAGCATCACCCAACCACCAGTAGCACCCTGTGCAGGGCACCTCATCTAAACAAGAAACAAAACAAAAATACAAACCCAGTCATCAGCAGACAGGATTACCACCTCACGCAGCCTTGCCCATCAGAGGAAAAACAAACAAACAAACAAACCTTAAGTGAAAGTGAAGTCACTCAATCATGTCCAACTCTTTGGGAGCCCATGGATTGTAGCCTACCAGCTCCTCCGTCCATGGGAGTTTCCAGGCAAGAAGGAGTGGGCTGCCATTTCCTTCTCCAGGAGATCTTCCCTGACCCAGGGATTGAACCTGGGTCTCTTGCATTGTAGGCAGACGCTTTACCATCTGAGCCACCAGGGAAGTCCTGACCAACTTTAGGAAGGCAGAAACCAAAAGAAGAAAGAATTCAACCTTGAAGCCTAGGAACAGGAGACCTCAATCACAATAAGTTAGAAAAGAATAATAAAAAGGGAGAGACATACTACATAAATGAAGGAACAAACTAGAAACACAGAAGTCCAAATAAATGAAGAGGAAATAGGCAAACTACTTGAAAAATTATTCAGAATAATGGTAGTAAAGATAATAAAAAACCTTGAAAAAGAATTCAGAATGATAGTAAAAATGATCAACAACCTTGAAAACAAAATAGAGAAAATGCAAGAATCAATTAGCAAAGACCTAGAAGAATTAAAGAATAAACATACAGAGACAAGGAAGACAGTTACTGAAATTAAAAATACTCCAGAAGGAATCAATAGCAGAATATCTGAAGCCGAAGAACAAATCATTGTGACGGAAGATAAAATGGTGGAAATAACTTCTGAAGAGCAGAATACAGTAGAAAGAAAGAAAAAAACTGAGGATAATTTCAGAGACCTCTGGAACAATATCAAACACACCAACATTCAAATTATAGGGATCCCAGAAGAAGAAGAGAAAAAGCATATGAGAAAATTTTTGAACAGATTATAGTTGAAAATTTCCCCAACGTGGGAAAGGAAATAGTCAATCAAGTCCAAGAGGCAGGAAAGAGTCCCATACAGGATAAACCTAAGGAGAAACACGGCAAGACACATACTAATCTAACAAAGAAAAAACACAAAGAAAGAATATTAAAAGCAGCAAGGGAGAAGCAACAAGTAACATACAAGGCAAACTCCATACGCTTAACAGCTGACCTTTCAGCAGAAACTCTATAGGCCAGAAGGGAATGGCAGGATATATTTAAAGTACTGAAAGGGAAAAATCTACAGTGAAGATTACTGAACCTGGCAAGGATCTCATTCAAAATTGATGGAGAAATAAAAACCTTTTCAGACAAGCAAAAGTTAAGAGAATTCAGTACCACCAAATCAGCTTTACAACAAATGTTAAAGGGACTTATATAGTCAAGAAATATGAGAAGAAAAAAGATCTACAAAATCAACCCCAAACAATTAAAAAATGGCAATAGGAACATATATATCAATAATTACTATTAATGTAAATGGATTAAGTGCTCCAACCAAAAGACACACTGGCTGAATGGATACAAAAACAAGACCCATATATATACTGCCTACAAGAAACCCACTTCAGACCTCAAGACACATAAAGGCTTAAAGTGAGAGGATGGAAAAATATATTCCATGAGAATGGGAAGCAAAAGAAAGCTGGAATAGCAATCCTCATATCAGACAAAATTGACCTTAAAATAAAGAAGATTATAGGAGATAAGGAAGGACACCACATAATGATCAAGGGATCAATCCGAGATGAAAACATAACAATTGTAAATATCTATGCACCCAGCATAGAAGAATCTCAATACATAAGACAAACACTAACAGACATAAAAGGAGAAATTGTCTGTAACAGAATAATAGTAGGAGACTAACACTCCACTCACACCAATGGGTGAATTATCAAAATAGAAAACTAATAAGGAAACACAGGTCTTAAATGATACATTAGATGAGATGGATCTCGTTGATGTCTTTAGGACGTTCCAACTAAATGCAGTAAAATACCCCTTCTCAAGTACACATGGAATATTCTCCAGGATAGACCACATCTTGGATCACAAATCAAACCTCAGTAAATTTAAGAAAATTGAAATCATATCAAGCATCTTCTCTGACCACAATGCTATGAGACTAGATATCAATTACAAGAAAAAAAAAACTGTCAGAAACACAAACACACGGAGATTAAACAACATGGTTCTAAATAACAAACAAGTTACTGAAGAAATCAAAAGGGAAATCAAAACATTACTAGAAACAAATGACAATGAAAACATGACAACTCAAAACCTATAGGATGCAGCAAAAGCAGTTCTAAGAGGGAAGTTTATAGCAATACAATCCTATCTCAAGAAACAAGAAGAACATCAAATAGACAACCTAACTTTAAACCTAAAATAACTGGAAAAAGAAGAACCCACCCGCCCCCCAAATTAGAAGAAAAGAAATCATAAAGATCAGAGCAGAAATAAATGAAAAAGAAATGAAAGAAACAATAGTAAAGATTATAAAACCAAAATATGGTTCTTTGAGAAGATAAACAAAATTGACAAACCTTTAGCCAGACTCATCAAGAACAAAAGAGATAAGAATCAAATCAACAAAATTAGAAATGAAAGAGGAGACAACACAGAAATACAAAGGATTGTAAGAGACTATTAAGAACAACTATATGACAATAAAATGGATAGCCTGGAAGAAATGGACAGATTCTTAGATAAGTTCAATCTTCCAAGACTGAACCAGGAGGAAATAGAAATTATGAACAACCCAATTACCGCACTGAAATTGAAGCTGTGATAAAAAAAAATCTCCCCAAAAACAAAAGCCCAGGACCAGATGGCTTCACAGGAGAATTCTATCAAACATTTAGACAAGAGCTAATGCCTGTCCTTCTAAAACTCTTTCAAAAAATTGCAGAGGAAGGAACATTGCCGAACTCATTCTACGAGGCCACCATCACCTTGATATCAAGACCAGACAAAGACAACACACAAAAAAAGAAAACTACAGGCCAATATCACTGATTAACTTAGATGCAAAAGTCCTCAACAAAATTTTAGCAAACAGAATTCAGCAACACATCAAAAAGCTCATACACCATGATCAAATTGGGTTTATTTCAAGAATGCAAGGATTCTTCAATATATGCAAATCAATGTGATACACCATATTAACAAATTGAAAGATAAAAACCATGTGATGATCTCAATAGATGCAAAAAAAGCCTTTGACAAAATTTTTCTTCAAAAAATGGGCATTGAAGGAACTGACCTCAACATCGTAAAGGTCATATATGGTAAGCCAACAGCAAACATTATTCTCAATGGTAAAAAACTGAAAGCATTCCCCCTAAGATCAGAAACAAGTTAAGTGTGTTCACTTTCACCACTATTATTTAACATAGCTCTGGAAGTCCTAGCTAGAGCAATCAGAGAAGAAAAAGAAATAAAAGGAATCCAGATTGGAAAAGAAGAAATAAAGCTCTCACTGTTTGCAGATGACATGACCTTGTACATAGAAAAACCTAAAGACAGTATCAGAAAATTATTAGAGCTAATCAGTGAATTTAGCAAAGTTGCAGCATACAAAATCAATACACAGAAATCACTTGCATTTCTATATACTAACAATGAAAAATCAGAAAGAGAAATTAAGGAATCAATCCCATTTGCCATTGCAACAAAAAAATTAAGTATCTAGGAATAAATTTACCTAAGGAGACAAAAGAAACGTACATGGAAAATTACAAGACACTGATAAAAGAAATCGAAGATGACATAAACAGAGAGATATTTCTTGCTCCTGCGTAGGAAGAATCAATATTGTGAAAATGACTATACTACCAAATGCAGTCTACAGATTCAATGCAATTCCTATTAAAAACACATAAGATCTGCTGATTTTTAGAATCTTGCCATCCATTGTATGGTTCCTTGGATTCACATAAAGTCTCCTATGTTGTCTGTTCCAAGCTCACATAATTGTTGATTCTCTCATTACACTCTAATATAAAGAGTCTAATCACAAGATGGTGATGAGTTAGTGATATGATATCCTGTACCTTGAAGAATTTCTTTAATGCAAAAGATTACCTTGTCTTAGGAAGATAACATTGTACCAGCTGACATTTAATTTGCTTTAGCTCACTAATGGTAGAATACCAATGGGAGTTATACATTAAAATTTTCATTCTCTTTTGATTTCTGGTAAAGGGTTGATGTATACTGCAAAGATCTAATCAAATGAAAATACAGCAATAAAAGCTCTATAAATTTTGGCAACATCCTGTTGAGTTTTAAAATTTATTTTGAATTCATAAAAAAGCAATTTAGAAGAAAGCCTTTTTAAAAATTGTTTTTCTGGAAACTTTTGGGAACTCACTTTCAACCAGTTGAACTGTCTGGTCAAATCTCTCTCTGTAAGACAAGAAACCATAGAGAGGCCAGAAATGTTGCTAAATTTGATATTTTAGTTTAATGGCATTTCATAGAATCTTAGACTTCAAAAGTATCTTTGATATCATCTTGTGACAAGGAATTTACCACCTTTCAAGGCAACCCACTTTAGATATAATTTAGCAGTTAGAACTATAAATAGTACCTTGTTTTTTTTTAAACATCAAAATCAAGTTTCTTTTTTGATCATTCCTTTTTTCTTACTGGTCCCAGTTCTGCTTATTGTAACTAGATAGGCTAACTTTTAGTCCAACACCAGACTCCACTAAGATATTTTTCCTTTTCCAGGATAAAGATCCCCATTTCTTTCATCACTGGAACATAGGTTTTCCAGAATCTCACATTTTCTACCTGGCTTTCTTCTACACACGCATGTTGGACAACTAAAAATATGGGCTCTAGGAAATACTCCAAAATGATCCACATTATATGCCAAGTATGATGGGTTTTCCTGGTATGATATGAAGGGCTTCTCTGATAGCTCAGTTGGTAAAGAATCTACCTGCAGTGTCAGAGACCCCAGTTCAATTCCTGGGTTGGGAAGTTCCCCTGGAGAAGGGAAAGGCTACTCACTCCAGTATTCTGGCCTGGAGAATTCCATGGACAATATAGTCATGGGGTCACAAAGAGTTGAACACAACTGAGCGACTTTCATTTTCACATAATGTGTTTTCAGATAAACAAGTTAAAAAGCATTCATTAAACAATTATTAGAAATTATCTTAGAACACTTACTAGGCTCTGTCTCCTATTCCTGATTTCAAACTGTCTTATACTTTTCCTTGATTTGCATTCCACTGCCTGTGTGTGGATCACAATAAACTGTGGAAAATTCTGAAAGGGATGGGAATACCAGACCACCTGATCTGCCTCTTGAGAAATTTGTATGCAGGTCAGGAAGCAACAGTTAGAACTGGACATGGAACAACAGACTGGTTCCAAATAGGAAAAGGAGTACTTCAAGGCTGTATATTGTCACCCTGCTTATTTAACTTCTATGCAGAGTACATCATGAGAAACGCTGGACTGGAAGAAGCACAAGCTGGAATCAAGATTGCTGGGAGAAATATCAATCACCTCAGATATGCAGATGACACCACCCTTATGGCAGAAAGTGAAGAGGAACTAAAAAGCCTCTTGATGAAGGTGAAAATGGAGAGTGAAAAAGTTGGCTTAAAGCTCAACATTCAGAAAACGAAGAACATGGCATATGGTCCCATCACTTCATGGGAAATAGATGAGGAAATAGTGGAAACAGTGTCAGACTTTATTTTTCTGGGCTCCAAAATCACTGCAGATGGTGACTGCAGCCATGAAATTAAAAGACACTTGCTCCTTGGAAGGAAAGTTATGACCAACCTAGATAGCATATTCAAAAGCAGAGACATTACTTTGCCAATAAAGGTCAGTCTAGTCAAGACTATGGTTTTTCCAGTGGTCATGTATGGATGTGAGAGTTGGACTGTGAAGAAGGCTGAGTGCGGAAGAATTGATGCTTTTGAACTGTGGTGTTGGAGAAGACTCTTGAGAGTCTCTTGGACTGCAAGGAGATCCAGCCAGTCCATTCTGAAGGAGATCAGCCCTGGGATTTCTTTGGAAGGAATGATGCTAAAGCTGAAACTCCAGTACTTTTACACCTCATGCGAAGAGTTGACTCACTGGAAAAGACTCTGATGCTGGCAGGGATTGGGCGCAAGAGGAGAAAGGGATGACAGAGGATGAGATGGCTGGATAGCATCACTGACTCAATGGATGTGAGTCTGGGTGAACTCCGGGAGTAGGTGATGGACAGGGAGGCCTGGTGTGCTGCGATTCATGGGGTTGCAAAGAGTCGGACATGACTGAGCGACTGGACTGAACTGAACTGCCTATCCTTCAACCCCTACTGATGAAAGTAGGGGTTGATTTTGGGATGATTTACCTAATTGCCTTGAGGAAATGATATTCATGCCCACATAATATTTGTACATTAGTAGTAACTGCCTTTAGTACTCCAGACCCTACTTTTCAACAGTAGGAATGAGATCTTGAACTGAGAGAAAACTAACCATAACTAAACTGGGTATTGTATTTTACCTCTTGGTTGAAGCTATGACACTGGGGACATCTGAAGATCATCATCTGCTCAACTGCATGCTATCAGGAAAGATAACAAGACTGGAAATCAAGGACCCAGAATTCTGTTTGACAGAATCTGGTCCTTCTTTTGATATATAAGTGCTCTGCTGTGCTTAGTCACTCAGTCGTGTCCAACTCTTTGCCATCCCATGGACTGTAGCCCACCAGGCTCTTCTGTCCATGGGGATTGTTCAGGCAAGAATACCGGAGTGGGTTGCCATGCCCTCCTCCAGGGGATCTTGCCAACCCAGGGATCGAACCCAGGTCTCCTGCACTGCAGGCAGATTCTTTACTATCCGATCCACTAGAGAAGCCCTTTGATACATATATTTAGACTCATTTCCATTGTAGGTTATTACACGATACTGAATGTAGTTCCCTGAGCTATACAGAAAGTCCCTGTTGTTTATCTATTTTACATATAGTAGTTTGCATCTGTTAGTCCCAAACTCCTAATTTATTCCATCCTTCCTTTTTTCACCTTTGGTAGCCCCAAGTTTGCCTTTTGTCTGCAAGTCTCTTTCTGTTTTGTAGATAACGTCATTTGTATCATCTTTTTAGAGTCTACATATAAGTGGTATCATATGATATTTGTCTTTCTCTTGTCTGACCTACTTTACTTAATATAATAATCTCTAGGTCCATCCATGTTACTGCAAATGGCATGGATCACGTTCTCTTTTAGGCTGAACAATCTTCCATTTTATATATATGTGTGTGTGTGTACACATAATGCTCAGTCATGTCTGACTCTTTGTGGCCCCATGGACTGTAGCCTGCCAGGCTCCTCTGTCCATGGAATTTTCCAGGCAAGAATATTAGAGTAGGGCTCCATTTCTTCCTCTGGGGGTCTTCCCAACCCAGGGATCGAACTTGTGTTTCTCGAGTCTCCTGCACTGTCAGGGAGATTTTTTTACCAATAGCCAACACACACATACACACATTCGTTTATTCTTTATTCATTCATCTGTGGATGGACATTTATGATGCTTCTGAGTCTTGACTGTTGTAAATAGTGCTGCTATGAACGCTGGGGTGCATCTTTTCAAATTACAGTTTGTACCTCTTCTGGATATATGCCTAGAATAGGGATTGCTGGATTGTATAGTAACTATTTTTAGCTTTTTAAGGATGCTCTATACTGGCCCTTTTTCTTCTACTTCAGCTCTTACACATTTTCAGTACTGCTGTTTCATCTCTTGTTCTTCTTGCCACTGAAATTTAGAGGTATAATGGGTTTTTATTCTTCTTTTTTTCAATGTCCTATATGTTGTTGGTTTCCCCAATCCTTTCTACACTTTTGTAAATAGCCTCTTTAGCTTATTTCAACAGTATTGTTTCCTATACCCTCTCTAAGCCACAGGTTTCTGATCTGTAAAATTATGAGAACATAGTATTTGCTTTATAGGATTGTCCTGAGGGTTAGTAAAATGATATAAACATTTATGATAGACCCTGACAATTGTGTACTAAGTGTGAGGTATTTCTATTATTATTAATAGCTTACAGAGGAGTTAATGCAATATGCTAGAAATGAAAAATTTCATTGGCTAATCAACACAGTCCTTTCAGTTCAACAGCTTATTAGATGCCTCACTTATGATCCTTGCTCAATAAAATCTGTTCTCAAGATCAAAGCAAAATATTGAATATATTACTTAGTGATGACTGATAGTTACATAAGCATCTTGTAATAATGCAAGAATAAAATCTAAAAAGTTAGAGAAAAATAGTAATTTTCATCCTTTAGAAAAAACAATATGAATAGCCAGTTTCATTGTCATGTTCCGTGGAAAACTGGGTGTGTATTACCAATGATATTAATAAACTTAAATAACCTCAGCTATGCAAATTATACCACTCTAATGGCAGAAAATAAAGAGGAACTAAAGAGAACCTTGATGAGGATGAAAGAAGAGACTGAAAAAGCTGGCTTAAAACTCAGAATTCAAAAAACTAAGATCATGGCATCCAGCCCCATCACTTCATGGCAAAACAGATGGATAGAATGTGTAAACAGTGACAGACTTCATTTTCTTGGGTTCCAAAATAACTGAAGATGGTAACTGCAGCCATGAAATTAAAAGATGCTTGCTCCTTGGAAGAAAAGTTATGATCAACCTAGACAACATAATAAAAAGCAGAGACATTACTTTGCTGACAAAGGTATGTCTAGTCAAAGCTATGGTTTTTCCAGTAGTCATGTATGGATGTGAGAGTTGGACTATAAAGAAAGCTGAGTGCCAAAGAATTGATGCTTTTGAACGGTGGTGTTGGAGAAGACTCTTGAGAGTCTCTTGGTCAGCTAGGAGATCCAACTAGTCCATCCTAAAGAAAATCAGTCCTGAATAATCATTGAAAAGAGTGATGCTGAAGCTGAAACTTCAATACTTTGGCCATCTCATGTAATGAGCCTGACTCCTTGAAAAAGACCCTGATACCAGGAAAGATTGAGGGCAGGAGGAAAAGGGAATGACAGAGGATGAGATGGTTGGATGGCATCACCGACTGACTGGACATGAGTCTGAGCAAACTCCAGGAGTTGATGATGGACAGGGCGGCCTGGCATACTGCAGTCCATGGGGTCACAAAGAGTAAGACATAACTTAGCGAGTGAACAGCAACAAAAACTAAGTAATACAAACATTATAAAAATCCCAAACAATGCTGGTCTGTGTTTCCAAATGCATAGCCTAGTTAAACACCTGGTGTTATCAAAGATCTGATGATCTCCTGTGTGTCCTTTGTAGTATTACTGACCTACAGAAAGATTATGATCAAGGGTACTTCTTGTAAGGTTCTTTTGTAAAATTTTATAAAAGTCTATAGTCTTTCATTTTTCATCAATTTAGATAAAAATATGCTACTTCCAGTAATATACATCAAATGTTTGTTATGTATTTTTCTTGCTAACCTGGAATTGATTTCTTATGTTTTATTCTTTTCATTTTTGTTGTCTGCTGCTATTAGTGTTTTCACTATTGACTGCTTTCTTTCTGCTGTTGAGTTGAATCTATACAGTGCCTTTAGCAGAAGAGCCATTTTTGGTATATATTCTAAGTATTTGCAGATGGTCCACTGCCCAGGAACAGACACTTTTTGATAACATTTCTTAAGCAAGAAAAGTTTAGGGGCATTACTGCAATACTTAGTCATCACACCCACTTTTTATGTCCTATACTAGATATTGACTAAATGTTCACTGCATTGCCACACATATGTGTGGTTATTATAATCTGAGCCTTTCATAAACTGAGCTTATCATCAACATGAGCCTCAGTAACACAAATGTGAAAATCACTTATCGACTGTAGCCTGCTAGGCTCCTCTGTTCATGGAATTCTCCAGGTCAGAATGCTGGCGTGGGTAGCCATTACCTTTTGCAGGGGATCTTCCCAACCCAGGGATTGAACCCAGGTCTCCTACATTGCAGGTGAATTCTTTACTGTCTGAGCCACCAGGGAAGCCCCTGTACCACAAAAGACCTAAGAAAGGTAAAATCTTCATTGATCTTTGAAATATCACTCACTGTGTTAACCCTCACCTAGTACTCACAGTCATGTAGAAAGACATTTACAAATGGGCCATCTGAATATAAACGAGCTGATAAATCTCACTCATATTATTATTTAAGATTAGTTAATATAAACTGATATAAACTGCTAAAAGAACTGATAGATTTCATTTGTATAGTTTTCAGTCTAGGATATTTTAAGTGGCACAGTGTTAGGAAGAGTTCTTACAAATCTGTATTCTCTGTTCTCAAAGCTACATGTGTACACTGACTGGATGTCACATTCCCCTAGGACAGGACCAAATGAAAACATTTTTGTGGTATGAGAGATATTTTATACCTTATTTGAAGGACAGATATTTTGACTACAAGACAGGTAGAGTTCATCCAAACAAATATTTCTATAACAGGATATAGAAGGGTTTGCTCTACTGGTGTTGTTTTCAAAATTCATATTTTTATGGAGAAAAAATAAGTTACAAAATAAATAAATCACCTATTGGAATGAGAATTATTTCTATGTAACATACAGTCAGCCTCATCACAAAATATACAGATCTATTAGAATACAAGACACTGTCATTACAAAGTAATATTCCTTTGCCCTTTCTGATGTATGAACAAAGTAATCTTCACATCTTACATGTGTTGGTCATGGTTACAAGGACTTGAATAGATCCCTGAATCCGAGGGTAAACACCAAGTGGATTGAAGTAGTAAGATTCCTTCCCCTCAAAGGTCCATAAACTAGAACACAGATAGATTCAGTCAGTTTTCAATGGGCAGTTAAGCTAAGAAACTAGGGTCATGTAGACTCAAAGCCTGGCAGTGGTATTGTATTGAGCATGAGGAGGCATAGTGTACTTTACATGGGAACAGGCAGATCTGGACAGAAAAGAAGAGAGGGAAATCAGAGAAGCTGAGAAAAGAATTCTTTCAGATCCAGTAAGAGAGGAACACAGTGTCAATCCCAACCGTCATTTTATAAAGCCTGATTTGTCTCCCTACATTAAACATTTTGTTCCTTTTATTTACTTGACCAATAATGTTATTAGTTATTGACCTAGAAGTCAAGCTTTGTCCCCTTTTTAAAAACTTCTTTAAAAAAAGACAAACTAAATTTCTATTGGGAGCATTAGCAGGTATTTCCCAGCATCTGTTTACTGTGAAACAATTTTAATTAATTTGCATCAGAAAAAGTCTCAGTTCCTCATCTTCTTGCTCAAGTTGCCTTAACTTTCTTTTAGGTGACTTATACATTGGGCTTCCCTGGTGGCTCAGAGGGTAAAGAGTCTGCCTGCAATGCAAGAGACCTGGGTTTGATCCCTGGATCAGGAAGATCCCCTGGAGAAGGAAATGGCAACCCACTCCAGTACTCTTGCCTGGAAAATCCCATGGACAGAGAAGCCTTGTAGACAACAGTCCATGGGATCACAAAGAGTCGACACGACTAAGCAACTTCACTTTCTGTCTTCCATATGTGACTTATCTCATCCTTGTCTCTCTTGAGAAGTTAACATTCTTGTATCAGAGTCTTTACCTATGTCTCCATAGGAACTGGCTTTAAACACATGTAGCCATCATCCAAATTATTTGTCTTTTCAAAATGATTTACTTCTTCCAGTGTTCTGCAAAATGTCTATTATTGATTATTACCAGGAAATATAACAGTATGATATATAGACAAATATCAAAGTATATCAACATGCATACAATGACCCTCTATATTTGTGAGTTCTGCAACAGTGAATTCAACCAACCACAGATTGAAAATATTGGGAAAAAGAGTTTAGGAAGTTCAGAAAAGCAAAGCTTGAAGTTGCCACACACTGGGCAACTATTTAAAGAGTACTCACATGTATTTACAACTATTTACATAACAAATGTTCAAGCTGGTTTTAAAAAAGGCAGAGGAACCAGAGATCAAATTGCCAACATCCTCTGGATCATCAAAAAGCAAGAGAGTTCCAGAAAAACATCTATTTCTGCTTTATTGACTAGGACAAAGCCTTTGACTGTGTGGATCACAATAAACTGCAGAACATTCTGAAAGAGATGGGAATACCAGACCACCTGACCTGCCTCTTGAGAAACCTATAATCAAGTCAGGAAGCAACAGTTAGAACTGGACATGGAACAACACACTGGTTCCAAATAGGAAAAGGAATACGTCAAGGCTGTATATTGTCACCCTGCTTATTTAACTTATATGCAGAGTACATCATGAGAAACACTGGGCTGGAAGAAGCACAAGCTGGAATCAAGATTGCTGGGAGAAATATCAATCACCTCAGATATGCAGATGACACCACCCTTATGGCAGAAAGTGAAGAGGAACTCAAAAGCCTCTTAATGAAAGTGAAAGAGGAGAGTGAAACAGCTGGCTTAAAGCTCAACATTCAGAAAACGAAGATCATGACATCTGGTCCCATCACTTCATGGCAAATAGATGGGGAAACAGTGGAAACAGTGTTAGACTTTATTTGGGGGGGCTCCAAAATCACTGCAGATGGTGACTGCAGCCATGAAATTAAAAGACACTTGCTCCTTGGAAGGAAAGTTATGACCAACCTAGATAGCATATTGAAAAGCAGAGACATTACTTTGCCAACAAAGGTCCGTCTAGTCAAGGCTATGGTTTTTTCAGTGGTCATGTATGAATGTGAGTGTTGGACTGTGAAGAAAGCTGAGTGACAAAGAATTGATGCTTTTGGACTGTGGTGTTGGAGAAGACTCTTGAGAGTCCCTTAGACTGCAAGGAGATCCAACCAGTCCATTCTGAAGGAGATCAGCCCTGGGATTTCTTTGTAAGGAATGATGCTAAAGCTGAAAGTCCAGTACTTTGGCCACCTCATGCAAAGAGTTGACTCACTGGAAAAGACTCTGATGCTGGGAGGAATTGGGGGCAGGAGGAGAAGGGGATGACAGAGGATGAGATGGCTGGATGGCATCACCGACTTGATGGACGGGAGTTTGAGTGAACTCCGGGAGCTGGTGATGGACAGGGAGGCCTGGCCTGCTGCAATTCATGAGGTCACAAAGAGTCAGACATGACTGAGTGACTGAACTGAACTGAACATTCATTAGGTATTATTAGTATAATCTAGCTGCTGCTGCTAAAATATACAAGAGAATGTGCTTAGGCTGTATGCAAATACTACTTAATTTTATATAAGGCACTTGAGCATCTGTAGATTTTGGTATCCTGTGGGTAGGTGGGGAATAAGTGTGGGGTCTTCAAGCTGATCCACTGTGGATGCCAAGGAAGAACTGCAATATAAATAGAATCTCCTTCCCACCCCTATTTGGAGGAGGCAATGGCACCCGAGGCAATTAGTACTGTCACACTCTTGTTTATCTACAAGTTAACAATGTCTTTGTCTTTTATAATGGTTTATACTTTTAATATTTTGAGTATATATTGTACTCATATGGTTCAATAATGTAAAGTTACCGAAAAAAAGCACAAAAATTTGCTCCCACCTTCAGCCTCAGTCACATAAGTTCCTCTTCCTGGAGAAGTAAATCTTACCATTTTTTTGTGTACCCTTTTGGAGGTATTTTACGCATATGCAAGTAATGACTCAGTTCAATTCACTGTTATCATGAAATAGTGCTGTATTTTGCCCTGTACTTTGGTTTTTCTAATTAATATATATCAGAAGTTATTCCATAATGGTACCTAAAAGGCTTTCCCATTCATTTTTATGGCAGGTTTTAGGTCTTCCCATCTGTGGATTACTTGCACAATTTACTGACTGACAGTCTTCTTTCCTTCTTCAAGAATTACAAATAGTGCTGCATATATTCATTTTATACCTATGTCTACTTGTAATATTAATAGATATTACTAAGTTGTACTCTACAGAGGCTACACCAATTTACTATCCACTTTATCTTTGTATCAATGCAGCTGTGTATCAATCAACCAATCATTATATATATTACTAGGCATATTATTCAATTATATAACTATTAGATATATATATCAATATTAGATTGTTTTATATTTGCTAATCTAAGAGATAAAACATTATATCTCATTGAATATTTTGTTTATCAACATTTTATATATAATAAAAGTGTTCAACTCAGTGAAATTTTGTATATGTATATGCCTGTGCAACCTCTACTCAAAAATCAAGGCTTATAACCAGTATTCCAAAATCTCTTGATCTTTTTCAAGTCAATATCCAACCTACCAAGAGACAAACACCACTCAGAATTTTATCACAATAAAAGGCATGCTTATTCATGAATATAAATTAAATTATGTTGTTTTAGTTCAGCCTCACACTAGGTTTCCCTGTCCTTTTACGGATATTTTTGTTTTTGACTTTTTTATGCAACATGATGTTCCTTCAAATATTAGTAATTCACTTTTTCATGTTATATATAGAATTCTATTAGTTGTGTTAGATAGTTTGAATAGGAAAAAGGAGTCCAAAATGGCGGTGGCTAAAAGACAAAGAAGGGAAAAGCCTTCAAAAATAGAACAAAGGAGGGTCCGAGGATGGAAGTGAGGACCTCACATAAAACAAACACCCCTCCTGGCTAGCCCAATTTACATAGGGCAGGTTTAGGTGGAAGAGAAAAAAACATATATAAAGAGGAGCCAAAATTGAGCTGGGGGCTTCTCTTCTCATCTTTTGGGTCGTCCCACTCTCACATCTCAAGGATGTATTTTCCTTTGCGTTCTAAAAAAATTGAGTTGTAACATGGAGCTGTAACACTAGTCTGTCCATTGCTTCAAATTTTTGTTGCAACAAGACAGAACCAAGGAAATTACAAACTCCCCTGACAGTTGATTGTATCACATTGTCTTTTTAATTTTGTTTTTGAAGTTTCAGAATGAATTTCTAGTTAAATGAAGGTGAATTCATTTTTTTCTTTTTTAATTCTGTTTTATTATTTTTTTACTTTTATTTTTTTAATCATTTATCATTTCTTATTATTTTTTTTTACTTTACAATATTGTATTGGTTTTGCCATACATCAACATGAATCCACCACAGGTGTACATGTGTTCCCCTTCCTGAACCCCCCTCCCACCTCCCTCCCTGTACCATCCCTCTGGGTCATCCCACATTTTATTTTTTTAAAAAGACCATTTGTATCTTTAAATGCACTTTCCATGGGTAGTCTGATAGTCTTTGTTCCTCTTTCTATTAGAAATATATATAAGACACTGTTTGTGTTACAACTATTTTTTCCTGTTTGTCAATTACCTTTTGATTTTCTGTGCATCATCTAAACATTTCACATTTCTAATGTGACTTTTTAACATTTATACAAAAATTTAGCATTTTAACAGAAATCAATTTTTAATGCTCAGACTTTGATTTTTTAAAATATTAATGCTTTCTTCAATAATTTTATGGTTTAATTTTCTACATTTAAATATCTGATCAATTGCAATAAACTGCATCCTAGTGAAAGGTAAAAGTATGAGTTCAACTCCATCACCCTGGCAATCCCACTCTTTTGGATCCTGGCCTTCAGATCTTGCCTTTGGGGAAAGTCATGTGGATGGTTTCCTCCCTATTGGATACTCATCACATGAAAGCAAAACTGACCTTGAACATGACATTAGGGCAGGAAAAAGG
Source organism: Bos taurus (assembly GCF_002263795.3). Lineage (NCBI taxonomy): Eukaryota > Metazoa > Chordata > Mammalia > Artiodactyla > Bovidae > Bos > Bos taurus. The sequence continues at coordinate 73,487,895 of NC_037331.1, read as the reverse complement.
CTCTACTTTCCTCAGATGGATCTCAAAACTGTTAAATGTTGTATAACTAGACCACAAACTAGCACAAGATGATCCCTTGTGAATATTTTTTCACAAAACTGACCAAAACTAAGAACTGAGCATGCTTTCAATAAAAGACCATTCTCACTGCAAAAGAATTTCTCCTGGCTCCCAAATCACCTCTCTCACTGACTGTGGGGATTAAAAGCAGCAAATACCCACTCCCCCATAATGAACAGTAGAGACTTGATCAGTATGGTAACACAAGGCTCATCAATTTTCATTCCAATAAAATGCTCTTAGTTATTCTGAAATAAAACCAACCAAAAACTAAATAAATAAATCTTCTCAGTAGTAAAGTCTTCTATAATCAATACATTCCCCATAGAAATCATACAAGTGGAGGAAAGGAAAAGAGATGTAAATCTAAAATTGCACCAATATCACTGTGATGTGGTTTATGTAGTATAAAATGGAAATACAATGACACACTATTTGACACTTAACTGCAATATTACTCACTTTCTCCAAGCTGTTGTATGTCATATTGAACTAAGACATACTTTTCAGAAGCTATCATATTACCTAAAATCATTCTATGGGCATGATGGCCATGAGCCTCCTGCCAGTATTTTAGAAAATACACAGTATTTAGAGGAAGAGTGAAGCTGCTCAGTCATGTCCTACTCTTTGCGACCCCATGGACTGTAGCCTACCATGTTCCTCCATCCATGGGATTTTCCAGACTAGAATACTGGAGTGGGTTGCCATTTCCTTCTCCAGGGGATCTTCCTGACTCAGGGATCAAGCCCGGGTCTCCCGCATTGGAGGCAGATGCTCTACCGTCTGAGCCACCAGGGAAGGAGGCCTAAAATTTAAGAATGCAACTAGCTGAAACACTGGAAGAATTAACCAGGTTTGTAAAGCATTATTTCAAGGTTCTCATTCTGCATTAACCTTTTCTCATCACATGATCTCTCTGTGTGGTTCAAAATTAGAGGAAAGACCTTTCTGTGCTTGATAGTTATATTAATATCTGCCTTTTTCTGAAAAAGCCTAATACTTATATAATAATACTAAATTACTCAGATATTTTAAGAAATGATTATTTTTAAATAAGGTTAACTTCAGAGTTCATCTCTAAAGCAAACTTTTGTTTATCTTAGGTCAAATTCTATTACTTTTGTACAAAATCTATTATAGAATTTAGGGAGTAAGAAGCAAATAAAGTAAAATTATCAGAAAAAGTTGCCAAGTTAGAGTGAGTTTCTGAGCGTAAGCATCTGTAACATTTCAGGTTATACCATAAATATTAGAAAAGAAAATCCTGCCCCCTGTGTCAAGTGAATGAGTTTTTAATTTACATTATCTAATTATGATTTTTTTTAGTAAGTTAATGAAGACATCCTATAAAATTATGCATTTTTCAGTGTAAAGGATAGATGACTTAAGGAAGTGATAATGAAGGACGATTAGTTAGAATTTCCATATAAAGAGGCGCCATGTAATAGATCTGGATTCTGTGCTGAGGAGTTGTACTGTGGCATATTCTGTGATTTAGTAAATAAATGACTTTGTATTATTATAAGTGTGTGTATTATCTGAAAATGAATATCAATAAAGGATTGTTTGATTTTTAAAAAGATAGTTAAAATATCAAGATTTATGCTTATTACATTTTAATTACATGAAACTATAAAATTCAATATAAGCAAGGGTAGTAATACATTCCAAGGACTCTGTAGACACTTTAAAGTTTCCATTATAAGAGTAACATAGTATTTTATACATCTAATCATGTTTAAATTTCCCTCATCTACACATAACCTGAAAAATGACAGAAAATATATGAAAATTAAACTTAGTATAATATTACAAATGCAAACTCCTAAAGAGGAAAAGTAATTCACAGTAGACAGGAGCTTTAACGGCATGCCTGACAAGTGATGTCTCAGAGTAAAGCTAGTGCTTGCCATAGGCAAGGGCATCCCCAAATATGGCACAGTTCCAACTAAAAACACTTAATCTGTCATTTTAGTAGGTGTTCACTTCACTGGATCCATAGAGGAAACAGCTGCAGCTACCAGGGCTGGTGAGGATTCAGAAAGTAAGGGGGAAAATCCAAAAAAGGCTAATATTTTGAAAGAGATACAATAGAGATCTCATATTAAAAGAAATTAGTTACTAAAAAATCAGAAAAGAGCTTTAAAAATGAGTCTATGAGACAATGAAAGGAATCATTGCTAAAATTAAAGCAGGATAGTATAAAACAAAAAAGAGGACAAGAAAACAAGTTAGATATTTAATAAATTTAGTTATTGGTATGAGACAAAATATATGGATAAAGAGCACATTATACATAGTTGGTAACTGTACAATGAACTTTTCAGAAGACTCCTGAGAGTGCCTTGGACAGCAAGATCAAACCCATCAATCCTAAAAGAAATCAACCCTAAATATATATTAGAAGGATTGATGCTGAAGCTGAAGCTCCAGTACTTTGGCCACCTGATGCGAAGAGTTGACTCACTGGAAAAAACCCTGGTGCTGAGAAAGACTGAGGGCAGGAGAAGAAGGGGATGACAGAGGATGAGATGGTTGGATGGCATCACTGACTCAGTGGACATGAGTCTGAGCAAACTCTGGTGTGCTGATGTTCATGTGGTCACAAAGAGTCAAACGTGGCTCAACAACTGCACAACAACATGGTGAACTGAAAGATCAAATTTAGAAATCCTTTCAGAATCAAGCAAAACAAACAACAGCAGCAAAACCCAACTGTACCACTCCAAAACACAGAAATAATCTAAACATAAAATAAAAACCAAAAGAGCAGAAAATTATAGGGAAAATGAAAGATTGTTGCTTACCAAAGAACAATCACTAAAAAAACAAAAAAAGAACAAATACTGAAAAAAAAAAAAACAAAACCACACAACCTAATCAATGAGGGAGAGAATAGACACTGGGAGGAATTAATGAAGAAAAACAAATAGTAATTAAGTGCCAGTAGAAAAAAGAACTAAAATAGAGTGAGTAATGTTGGCAAATTTATACAAGTAAGATTGAAAAAGCTAGATAAAATGAGTTTCTAGTGATACAAATATTATTAAAAACAAATTTAAGATATAATTAAAACATACACAGACATATAAAAAATTACCCAAGCTCATATACTACTCAAGGAAAAAAGTAATTATCATTTTACCAATTGTTTTAGAGCAAAGAACCAGATGAGTTATAAACCAATTGATCTAACAAGGCATTACCTAAGGATAGAAGAAAACATAGGTTTTTTTCCTATAAACAAAGTGAATCAACAGCTTTAAAATGCATAGAGGTGATATAACTCAACAAGCTTGCTTTATACAGGATCAACATAAGAGTTCAATTCTTTCTTATTATTTTGTGTTCTCTACACAAGCAACAACCAATTAAAACCTATAATAGAAAAATGATGCATTGCTGCAACAATACTAATATCTTACATTTACAAAATGTAAATTGAAAATTTTGTAATTTATAAAAAGTGGTGCAAGAATTTTATGGACACAATACAAAGAAAGACAAATTATAGAAAGACAAAAGTCTAAAATTCCAGAGTCATGCTATTTTGAGGGTGACAATGGCAGTTTTATGTAGATACAGATTCCTTTTATAACACTTTATAATCCAAATTAATACCTTTCAAAATCCTACCAAAGTTTTACAAACTCTCACAGTTGAGTTAAAAAGTTATTAAAAGGATAACTGTGTTTTTTAAAAAAAAAAGGACAAATTTTTTTAAAGTACAAGGTTGAGTTCACACAAAAATCACTGAATATGAAAAACAAGATATGAAGCTAAAATAATTAAACAATAGTGTTAGAGCAGGAGTAGAATAATGGAAACCCTGCTGAAATTATTACTACTATTGGAGTACATAGTGTATGCGTAATTCACAAATAATCACAAGTGAGCATATTTGCAATTTATATGTGTCAGATCAGATCAGTCGCTCAGTCATGTCCGACTCTTTGCGACCCCATGAATCACAGCACGCCAGGCCTCTCTGTCCATCACCAACTCCTGGAGTTCACTCAGACTCACGTCCATCGAGTCAGTGATGCCATCCAGCCATCTCATCCTCTGTCGTCCCCTTCACCTCCTGCCCCCAAACCCTCCCAGCATCAGAGTCTTTTCCAATGAGTCAACTCTCCACATGAGGTGGCCAAAGTACTGGAGTTTTAGCTTTAGCATCATTCCTTCCAAAGAAACCCCAGGGCTGATCTCCTTCAGAATGGACTGGTTGGATCTCCTTGCAGTCCAAGAGACTCTCAAGAGTCTTCTCCAACATCACAGTTCAAAAGCATCAATTCTTCAGCGCTCAGCCTTCTTCATAGTCCAACTCTCACATCCATACATGACCACAGGAAAAACCATAGCCTTGACTAGACGAACCTTTGTTGGCAAAGTAATGTGTCTGCTTTTGAATATGCTCTCTGGGTTGGTCATAACTTTCCTTCCAAGGAGTAAGCGTCTTTTAATTTCATGGCTGCAGTCACCATCTGCAGTGATTTTGGAGCCCAGAAAAATAAAGTCTGACACTGTTTCCACTGTTTCCCCATCTATTTCCCATCAAGTGATGGGAACAGATGCCATGATCTTCGTTTTCTGAATGTTGAGCTTTAAGCCAGCTTTTCCTCTCTCCTTTTTCACTTTCATCCAGAGGCTTCTTAGTTCCTCTTCACTTTCTGCCATAAGGGTGATGTCATCTGCATATCTGAGGTTATTGATATTTCTCCCGGCAATCTTGATTCCAGCTTGTGCTTCTTCCAGCCTAGCATTTCTCATGATGTACTCTGCATATAAGTTAAATAAACAGGGTGACAATATACAGCCTTGACATACTCCTTTTCCTATTTGGAACCAGTCTGTTGTTCCATGTCCAGTTCTAACTGTTGCTTCCTGACCTGCATATAGGTTTCTCAAGAGGCAGGTCAGGTGGTCTGGTATTCCCATCTCTTTCAGAATTTTCCACAGTTTATTGCGGGGCGGAGGCTGGGAGGAGCTACCCCACACCCAAGGTCAGGGGTGGTGGCCGAGAGGAGCAACCCCACGTCCAAGGAATGGTGGCTGCATGGGCACAGGAGGGCCGAGAAGAGCCACTCCACGTTCAAGGTCAGGAGGGGCGGCAATGAGGAGATACCCTTCGCCCAAGGTAAGGAGCAGCGGCTGTGCTTTGCTGGAGCAGCCGTGAGGAGATACCCCACGTCAAAGGTAAGAGAAACCCAAGTAAGACGGTAGGTTTTGTGAGAAGGCACCAGAGGGCAGACACACTGAAACCATATTCACAGAAATTTAGTCAATCTAATCACACCACAGCCTTGTCTAACTCAATAAAACTAAGCCAGGCCCTGTGGGGCCACCCAAGATGGGTGGGTCATGGTGGAGAGGTCTAACATAATGTGGTCCACTGGAGAAGGGAATGACAAACCACTTCATTATTCTTGCCTTGAGAACCCCATGAACAGGATGAAAAGGCAAAATGATAGGATATTGAAAGAGGAACTCCCCAGGTCAATAGGTGCCCAATATGCTACTGGAGATCAGTGGAGAAATAACTCCAGAAAGAATGAAGGGATGGAGCCAAAGCAAAAACAATACCCAGTTCTGGATGTGACTGGTGATAGAAGTAAGATCCGAGCAATATTGCATAGGAGCAATATTGCATAGGAACCTGGAATGTCAGGTCCATGAATCAAGGCAAATTGGAAGTTGTCAAACAGGAGATGGCAAGAGTGAATGTCGACATTCTAGGAATCAGTGAACTAAGATGGACTGGAATGGGTGAATTTAACTCAGATAACCATTGTATCTACTACTGTGGGCAGGGATCCCTTAGAAGAAATGGAGTAGCCATAATAGTCAACAGAAGAGTCTGAAATGCAGTACTTGGATGCAATCTTAAAAATGACAGAATGATCTCTGTTCGTTTCCAAGGCAAACCATTCAATATCACAGTAATCCAAGTCTACGCCCAAACCAGTAATGCTGAAGAAGCTGAAGTTGAATGGTTCTATAAAGACCCACAAGACCTTTTAGAACTAACACCCCAAAAAGATGTCCTTTTCATTATAGGGGACTGGAATGCAAAAGTAGGAAGTCAAGAAACACCTGGAGTAACAGGCAAATTTGGCCTTGGAGTACGGAATGAAGCAGGGCAAAGGCTAATAGAGTTTTGCCAAGAGAATGCACTGGTCACAGCAAACACCCTCTTCCAACAACACAAGCGAAGACTCTATACATGGACATCACCAGATGGTCAACACCGAAATCAGATTGATTATATTCTTTGCAGCCAAAGATGGAGAAGCTCTATACAATCAGCAGAAACAAGACTGGGAGCTGACTGTGGCTCAGATCATGAACTCCTTATTGCCAAATTCAGATGGTCAGTAACCAAAGCCAAACTGATTATATTCTTTGCAGCCAAAGATGGAGAAGTTGTATACAGTCATGGAAAACAAGACCTGGAGCCAATTGTGGCTCAGATCATCCACTCTTATTGCAAAATTCAGGCTCAAATTGAAGAAAGTATGGAGAATCACTAGGTCATTCAGGTATGACCTAAATCAAACCCCTTATGATTATACAGTAGAGCTAATGAATAGATTCAAGGGACTAAATCTGGTAGACAGAGTGCCTGAAGAACTGAGGACTGAGGTTCATAATATTATACGGGGGTGATGACCAAAATCATCCCAAGAAAAAGAAATGCAACAAGGCAAAATGGTTGTCTGAGGAGGCCTTACAAATAGTTGAGAAAAGAAGAGAAACAAAAGGCAAAGGAGAAAGGGAAAGATATATCCAGTTGAACACAGAGTTCCAAAAGACAGGAGAGATAAGAAAGGCTTCTTAGGTGAAGAGTGCAAAAAAATAGATGAAAGCAATACAATGGGAAAGACTAGAGATCTCTTTAAGAAAACTGGAGCTACCAAGTGAATATATCATGCACAATAAAGGAAAAAAAATGGTAAGAATCTTAAAGAAGCAGAAGAGATTAAGAAAAGGTGGCAAGAATACACATAAGAACTGTACAAAAAAGCTCTTAATGACCTGGATAACCACGATGGTGTGGTCACTTACTTAGAGCCGAATATTCTGGAGTGTGAAGTCAAGTGGGCCTTTGGAAGTGTTACAATGAACAAAGCTAGTGGAGGTGATGGAATTCCAGCTGAGCTATTTCAAGTCCTAAAAGATGATGTGGTTAAAGACTGGCACTCATTAGGCCAGCAAAATTGGAAAACTCCGCATTGGCCACAGGACTGGAAAAGGTCAGTTTTCATTCTAATGCCAAAGAATGTTCAAATTACCATATAATTACATCCATTTCACATGCCAGCAAGATTATGCTCAAAATCTTTCAAGCTAGGTTTCAGCAGTATGTGAATCAAGAACTTGCAGATGCACAAGCTGAATTTAGAAAAGGCAGAGGAACCAGAGAGGAATCAGCAGAGGAATCAAATAGCCAACACATGTTTGATCATTGAGAAAACAAGGAAATCCCCCCCCCCAAAAAAATCTGATTCTGCTTCATTGACTATGCTAAGTCCTTTGAATGTATGGATTATAACAAACTGTGGAATATTCTTAATGAGATGGGACTACGAGACCACATTACCTGCCTCCTGAGAAACATGTGCACAGGGCAAGAAGCAACAGTTAGAACTGGACAGGGAACAATGGACTGGTTCCAAATTGGGGAAATAAGTACCCCAAGGCTGTATATTGTCACCCCACTTATTTAACTTACATGCTGAATACATCATATGAAATGCCAGGCTGGATGAATCATAAGCTGGAATCAAGATTGCTGGGAGAAATATCAACAAACTCAGATATGCAGATGATACCACTTTAATGGCAGAAAGTGAAGAGGAACTGAAGAGCCTCTTGATAAAAGTGAAAGAGAAGAGTGAAAAAAACTGGCTTAAAACTCAACATTCAAAAAACAAATATCATGGCATCAGGTCCTATCACTTCATGGCAAATAGATGGGGAATATGTGAAAATAGTGTCAGATTTCATCTTCTTGGCTCCAAAATAAATGCAGTCAGTAACTGCATCCATGAAATCAAAGGACACTTACTCCTTGAAAGAATAGCTTTGAAAAACCTAGACAATGTATTAAAAATCAGAGACATCTCTTTGCCGACAAAGGTCTGTATAGCAAAGCTATGGCTTTTCTAGTAGTCATGTATGGATGTGACAGTTGGATTGTAAAAAGGCTGAGCACCAAAGAACTGATGCTTTTGAACTGTGGTGTTAGATAAGACTCTTGAGACTCCCTTGGACAGCAAGGAGATCAAACCAGTCAATCAACCCTGAATATTCATTGGAAGAACTGATGCTGAAGCTGAAACTCCAGTACTTTGGCTACCTGATGCCAAGAGTTGACTCATTTGAAAGTACCCTGATGCTGGGAAAGATTAAGGGCAAGAGGAGAAGTGGATGACAGAGGATGAGATAGTTGGATGGCATCACTGACTCAATGGATATGAGTTTGAGCAAACTCAAGGAGATAGTAAAGGACAGGGAAGCTTGCTATGTGGGAGTCCAAGGTGTTGCAGAGTTGGATATGACTTAGCGACTGCAAAACAACAACAATAATATATCTGTAATAACGATACTATATAATTAGTCTCATTTAAGAATAAATACAGTCCTCATTGCTGTGTATGGTGATCGACATATACAACAACGACATTCATTCTGGCATTTATTCTCATTTATTCTGGCATTCAACAATGTTCGGGTTTCACTCTCCAAGGAGAAACCAACACATTTGACAGTTCACCTCAACTAAACTAAACCAGATAGGTAAATGTGCTTTAAAAATTCAATAATCTCAAGTTGAATCTATATGACATAGGATTGTCCCTGGTCTTCTGGCCAATCTCTGTTATCACTGTATTCCATTAGCAACAGTGTGGGAGAGAGTCCTGAAATCACATTTTCACCATAGGTAACATTTAAAATCATATTTCTCAAGAACTTTCACTAAGTTATCTTTAGAAATGGACAGGCACATTCATTTATACTCAAGTGTTAAAGTATATAACTAAGAATCTAACTATCCATTGCTGAGAGAAACAGAGCATGTACAAACAAATAAGAAAACAGAATGATCCATTTTGATGTATGGCAAAACCCAACACAATATTATAATTATTCAATTAAAAATAAATTAAAAAAAATACCAATCATGGGAAATCACTAGCTTCAGGAGTTTGGGCCCCTATGGTGCCTATTCTGGTTCATATTTCTGGAGATGGAAATGTTAATCTATTTGGGATCATATTCCAAGAGAAATATTAATCTCTAATGAAGGATAAAAATATATATTGCTTCTTTATTCACCATTTCCTTTGTCTCCTCTCAGATAGGATTTATAACAGACTGATCATTTTAAAATGTTGAAGTTATTAACAGATAGGAAATCTGGATTCACTTGAGTGAATTTAAATATATGATCAGAGTACTATAAAATATTCTGGTCAGCCAAAGAGATGTCAAAAGCAACAGAATCTTATGAAATTTAGTGTAAAACTGCATGAAAATCTACTAATAACAATTAAGTTGTTGGCTTTGTAGTACTTTAAGAAATTGACCTTAACTAGTTCCTGTTTCTCCTAAATTAATTTTCAAATTGAAGCAAACCAACAATTTGTGCTGGGAAATCCCTTTGTTACTACTCACTCTGTGACCAGATAGAAAAATTACCACATTATGGAAAAAATCTTTGCAGATAATTCATCATTTGCTTAGCTGTAGCCTGAATAGTAATGTAAGAATGACTATCAGGAGCTTCATAAGCCTTCTCCAAGAATTAAGATCATCACAAAGAGAAAACTCAGTCCACTCAACCAAAGCTTTCTCAGACATTTGACCTTTGTGGCAGCAAGATGAAAAGCATTTTAAGTAACATTTCTGCTCTGTAATTGGCCCAATCTTAGTGGAAAATATTCACTAACAGTAAAATACCAAGACAGGATTTTGGTAAATGGTAAGTTATTTCAAAAAGATCAGTGTTCAAGGTAATTTACAAGAAAGAAGAAGGCTTACTTAAAGCTGCCACTTAGGATTGTATCAAGTCAAATCAATTTCATAGTTCCTTTAAATTTTATTGATGTTTCTTCAGCGTTTGTATTTCACAGAGTTGAAATAACAAAATCATCTCTAAAGATGTCTCAATTTTAAGGCCACTTTAAACTCAAATTTTATCTTATTTTCTTTTTCAAGAAAAAAGCTTGTTTCCATTTCAGGGACTCTGAATACAGAGGTAGAAACCATTGTACTAAAGAGTGTTCTGACAACTCTTGGTATTTAACTGAAGTGTGAGCAGAAAGCCAAAAACCTTGTTCTTCCTGTGTGAAGGTATAGATTATAATATTTGGGACTTGTGTTTTTAGAGTGAAGGAGAAATAAGGGCTCTACACATGGTATATGGAGCAAACTGTGCTGCGGAGAGTTGTGGCAAACTCTTTGGTGGAGTCTGTCACCTAACTTGGCTCTGCTCTAGGCCCTATGAACCAGATCAGCTTTGCAGCTCAAAGTCTGCCGCATTTCCATTTGTTACCATTAGGCAATCACTGTCCTGAAACTCATATTTCACTCATTTTCCTTCATTTGTAACTTCAGAATATTTCTGGTAATTATCACACTGTTTGCATTTATATATATATACATCAGATCAGATCAGATCAGTTGCTCAGTCATGTCCGACTCTTCGCGACCCCATGAATCGCAGCACACCAGGCCTCCCTGTCCATCACCAACTCCCGGAGTTCACCCAGACTCATGTCCATCGAGTCGGTGATGCCATCCAGCCATCTCATCCTCTGTCATCCCCTTTTCCTCCTGCCCCCAATCCATCCCAGCATCAGAGTCTTTTCCAATGAGTCAACTCTTCGCATGAGATGGCCAAAGTACTGGAGTTTCAGCTTTAGCATCATTCCTTCCAAAGAAATCCCAGGGCTGATCTCCTTCAGAATGGACTGGTTGGATCTCCTTGCAGTCCAAGGGACTCTCAAGAGTCTTCTCCAACACCACAGTTCAAAAGCATCAATTCTTCAGCGCTCAGCCTTCTTCACAGTCCAACTCTCACATCCATACATGACCACAGGAAAAACCATAGCCTTGACTAGACAAACCTTTATTGGCAAAGTAATGTCTCTGCTTTTGAATATGCTATCTAGGTTGGTCATAACCTTCCTTCCAAGGAGTAAGCGTCTTTTAATTTCATGGCTGCAGTCACCATCTGCAGTGATTTTGGAGCCCAGAAAAATAAAGTCTGACACTGTTTCCACTGTTTCCCCATCTATTTCCCATGAAGTGATGGGACTGGATGCCATGATCTTCCTTTTTTGAATGTTGAGCTTTAAGCCAACTTTTTCACTCTCCACTTATATATATATATATATATATATATATATATATATATATACACACACACACACACATATATATATATATATATTTTTTTTTGTCAGAGCCTACTTCATCAGAGTCTATTTCCAAAATTTGATTATCACTACTAATTTTGAGCAATAATGCTAGCCAAGGAAGCAATGGGAGGTACTTAATGTTTGCATTCCAGGAGAACCTGAAAGCATCCTACATTTAATTCCAATCTCTTCCAGCCACAGTTCATGAGCAGTTCTGGTGACAGAGATAAGATGTAAGACAGTCATGTCTGTACCTGAGAAATTTCTTAAAAGATCCCTAACCTCGGTTCTGATACAAAGTGTTAACTCATTGGAAAAGACCCTGATGCTGAAAAGATTGAAGGTAGGAGGAGAAGGGAGCAACAGAGGATGAGATGGTTGGATGGCATCACCGACTCAATGGACAAGAGTTTGAGTAAACTCTGGGAGATAGTGAAGGGTAGGGAAGCCTGGTGTGCTGCAGTCCATGGGGTCACAAAGAGTCGGGCACAACTTAGTAATTACAAGAACAACAAAACTCAGCTCTAGACACTCCAAATTTGTTAATGGATGTAACAAACTTAAAAAGATACACAGTATGGCCTCAGTAGCCTAAAATGTGGGGAAAGAGGTAAAAGTACAGAATTTTTGTGTGCAATTGAAGATAAGTTGTTAGAGCTTAAAATGGACTGGGAGGTCTGTAAGATGTTTCAAGGAAGACTAGTGGTAATCACAAAGAAAAAATCTACACTAATTACACAAACAGAAAGAGAAAGGAATTAAAGCACACTTAACAAATCTCCAAGCAAAAGATACAAAGTGACTGAATGGATAAAAAATAAGATCCAACAATATGCTGCCTACAAGAGATTCACTTTAGCTTTAAAGACATGTGTAGTGTCCCTAAATGAAGAGATAGAAAAATATATTCTATGAAAATTGTTAAAAAGAGAGAGAGAGAGAGCTTATATAAGGAGAGAGAGAAAAAAAAAAGACTTTCAGAAAAAATCAGTCACTAAGCTATGCAGGTCATTACACAGAGACTGTTAACATTCATACACACACACACATACACACACACACACACACACAAACCTCCATCCATTCATCCAAATTTGGAGCAAGTAAATATATAAAGTAAACATTAATAGTACTTAAGGGAAAATAGAGAGCAACAAAATAATAGTATGCAACTGCAATATCCCATTTCAATATTGGATAGCTCATTCAGACGAAAAATTAATAAGGAAAGAGTGAACCTGAATAATACTGTAGACCAATGGACCTTACAAACATATACAAAACATTCCATCCAACACACCAGAATATGCATGATAGTCATATACAAAGGAATGAAATTGGACATATACCACTCATAAATTTAACTCAAAATGAATTAAAAACACACAGAAAACACAGGGAAAATAAATCTTGGCATTGGTTTTGGCAATGGGTTTTTGGATATAACTTTCAAGCACTAGCAAAAAATGACCAAGTAGGACTGTATCAGACTAAAAAGCTTTTGCACAGCAAAAGCTACAGTCAACAGAAAGAGGCAAACTACACAATGGAAGAAAATATTTGCAAACCATGTATCAGACACGGAGTTACTATTTAAAACCTATAAGGAATTCATGTATCTCATAGCAGAAAAATTCAGACTGATTGAAAACTGGGCAGGGGACTGAAATAGACTTTTTTCCAAAGAAACCATACAAATGGTCAACAGGCATCACTAATCATCAGAGAAATGTACATCAAAATCTCAATGAGACATCACCTCATACTTTTTAGAATGGCTATCGTCAAAAAACAAGGACCTACTGTATGGAACTTTGCTCAGTGTTAATGTGGCAGCCTGGATGGGAGCGGAGTTTGAGGGTGAATGGATATATGTATACATATGGCTGAATCTCCTCACTGTTCACTTGAAACTACCACAACATTGTTAGTTGGTTATACTCCAATAAAAAATAAAAAGTTTAAAGTTTGGGGTGAATTAAAAACAGAATTATCATAAGATCCAGTAATTTCACTTCTCAGTATACAATCAAAGGAAATGAAAACAGGATACTGAAAAGATATTGTGCTCTCATGTTTGTTGCAGCATTACTTACAGTCACCAAGATATGGGAACAATCTGTTAGTGGATGAAAGAATAAACTAACATGGTGTGGTTGTATATATACAATTTAATATTATTCAGTCATGGGAAAAAAGGAAATCTTGCTATTTGGAATAACATGGATGGACCTTGAGGACACAGTTGTTGTTTAGTCACTAAGTTGTGTCCATCTCTTTTGCAATCCCATGGACTGTAGCCCACTAGGCTTTTCTGTCCTTGGTGGTTTCCTAGATGGATAAGGTGAGGAGGGAGATGGGAAGGGGTTTCAGGATGAGGGGGACACATGTATACCTGTGGCTGATTCACGCTGATGTATGGCAGAAACCATCACAATACTGTAATTATCCTCCAATTAATTAAAAAAAAAAAAAAAGAATACTGGAGTGGGTTGCTATTTGCTTCTTCACGGGAGCCTTCCAACCCAGGGATGGAACTTACATCTTTTGTACTGGCAGGTAATTCTTTACCACTGAGCCACCAGGGAAGTCCTTGAGGGCATCATGCTAAGCTACATAAATCAGAGAAAGACAAATACTGTATAATCTCACTTAAATGTGATATCTAAAAAGAAACTTAGCCCATAGAAACAGTAGAATGGTGGTTGCCAGGGCCTGGAATGTGAAGGAAAAGAGGGTATACACTTTCAGTTATAAAATGAATACATTCTGGGTATCTAATATTTGGCATGGTGACTTATGCCAAATATTAGATTGTCAAATACATTTAACAAAAATGTATTATATTGTTAAAAGTTGTTAAGAGTAAATCTTAAATGTTCTCACCATAAAAAAATAAAATTGTGAACATGTGAGGAGATGGATATGTTTAGCTAACTTTAGCTTGTTAATCATTTTGGATTATCTACATGTATCAAATCATCACATTGTACATCTTAAACTGATGCTGCTGCTGCTGCTGCGTTGCTTCAGTCGTGTCCGACTCAGTGTGACCCTATAGGCGGCAGCCCATCAGGCTTCCTGTCCCTGGGATTCTCCAGGCAAGAACACTGGAGTGGGTTGCCATTTCCGTCTCCATCTTAAACTGATACAACCCATTATATACCAATTATAAATTAATGTGTGTGTGTGTGCTCAATCGTGTCCAACTCTTTGTATTCCCCTGGACTATAGCCCGCCAGGATCTTCTGTCCGTAGAATTTTCCAAGCAAAAATACTGGAGTGGGTACAGGTAAGGAGAAACAAAACTCATTGTTGTTAATAGTGAATTGCAAATTAAAACCACAAGTAATGTAATTGCATGTATAATAAATAGGGGTTCCCAGGTGGTGTAGTGGTAAAGAATCCACCTGCCAATGCAGAAAATGCAGGAGATGCAGGTTTGATCCCTGGGTTGGGAAGATCCATTGGAGAAAGAAATGGCAAGCCACTCCAGTATTCTTGCCTGGAAAATTCCATGGACCAAGGAGCCTGGTGGGCTACAGTCCATAGGGTCACAGATTTGGACATGACGGAGCACAGCACATAAATAAATAGCTGAAGTTAGAACCACTGGAGATGATACAGAACAAGAGGAAATATCATATACTATTTATGGGAATTTGATATAACCAGTCTGAAAAACTGTCTGTATTCACTAAAAATTAACACATACATATCATGTGACTTGACTTTCTTGTTGTTGTTTAGTTGCTAAATCATGTTGACTCTTTTGTAACCCCACAGACTGTAGCCCCAACAGGCTCCTCTGTCCATAGGATGTCCTAGCATTGGAATGGGTTGTCATTTGCTTCTCCAGGAGATGTTCCTTGGATGTTCCCGACCCAGGGATTGAACCCATGTCTCCTGCATTACAGGTAGATTCTTTACTGCTGAGCCACCTGGGAAAG
This sequence comes from Bos taurus, assembly GCF_002263795.3. Lineage (NCBI taxonomy): Eukaryota > Metazoa > Chordata > Mammalia > Artiodactyla > Bovidae > Bos > Bos taurus. Next base: position 73,472,456 of record NC_037331.1, on the reverse strand, counting down.
CCAGATTTTCTAATACTTGGTATATAATCAATCAGAACACATACATATTTGCACCAAAAGATAAGTACACAATGTTCAGAGCAGAATTATTCTCAATGGCTACAAACTTGAAAAACAAATAAGCATCAAAAAAAGAATATGTAAGCAATTCAGGGTATATTCATACAAGGGAACCCACCCATCTGCCTGGCTTTATAAAGAATTATTTCTGCATGAGAGGTCATGGTCAATTTCACAAACCCAGTCTTGAGGGAAATGTCTGAAACACAAAAGAGTACAAATGATGTCATTGTATTTAATATAAGGGCTTCCCTGGTGGCTCAGCTGAAGTTCAAGATCAGGCAAAATTAATCTTTTGTAATTAACTTTTAATATAAATTAGTGATAATGACAAGGAGGTCCTAGATGGGGCTTCTGTGGTACTGGAGATATTCTATAGCTTGATATCTTGACATGTGGTAAGTACATGGGTATGTTCAATTTGTAAAAAAGAACTATTACTTATATCTGTATAATTTATGGGATTTATATAAATTATACTTCATTAAATATTAAAATTTAGAATGTCAAACTATATAAAACATTGCAACTAGTTAAGCAACACAGTAAAAATTAAATGGTGATTAATATTTCATATAAAGAATGGCCCTGGTGATCCTTTCATAAGCTATTTGAAAGTAGTAGTGAGGATGATGAATTCTTGGAGTTAAATGAATACAGATGTTATTGAAAAATTAGGTAAAGTGATGTAAATGGTTACCAATAAGTTTAATGATAAGTATATGATAGAAATATCCAGAATGCAATGGAAGTCTAGGTTAAAGCCTAAGTCTAACTAAGCCATAAGTGAAGATTTAGGGAGAGCATCATTGAGGAAATGATGTTTAAATTTGGTATTGAAGGATCAATTAAGACTTAGAAGAGGAAGAAAGAAGGTGAGGTGGGAAAGGTGGGCATTCCAGGCAACACAAATAAAATCAAGCAGTTATGAAACTGCATAGATACAAAAATCAGCTTGTTATTAATCCACTAACTGTAAAGTGGAGGGGTTTAGGAAACATGGCTGAAGAATCAGGCAAGGCACCAAAGGAGGAACATTTTTATGTTCCATGTCTAGAGGGCTGTTTTTTTTTTTTTTTTTTTCCTTATTGATTCTGGTTATCTATTCACAGGTTATAAACAGAGATGAGTCATGATCAGATCTGTCATTAGTGAATTGGTTAATTAACTTAAAAAAATTACCTATTTATATTTTTCCTACCTCTCTGTATAAGTTTAAGGTGTACAGCATAATGGTTTGACTCATATACATTATATCTTTTAAACAGACACCTAGGAGAAGGAAATGGCAACCCACTCCAGTGTTCTTGCCTAGAGAATCCTGTGGACAGAGGAGCCTGGTGGGCTGCTGTCCATAGAGTCTCACAGAGTTGGACACGACTGAAGCAACTTAGCACACATGCATGCATTGGAGAAGGAAATGGCAACCCACTCCAGTATTTTTGCCTGGAGAATCCCAGGGACAGAGGAGCCTGGTGGGCTGCCATCTATGGGGTCACACAGAGTCGGACACAACTGAAGCGACTTAGCAGCAGGAGCAGCAGGATTGAAGTGGAGGCTTGAAAGCAATGTGATAAAAACAGAATATGGGAATAATTTTTTTCCTGAAAAACTGCAATAAGCTAAAATGGAAAAATCATAGGGGATCAATAGATATACACAATAGCCAGCTCTTGAATGCCTCAAAAGATGATTTTCCTTTGAATGACTTATTTTCCTAACATTGGCCAATAGTTGTGAGGTTTGCACTGACTCATCCATACTTCATTCAGTTTCCTATTTGGCCAGTGACATATATTTGTAAATAGTTTGCAATCATTAGTACTCAATAACTTTACTGTTGATTTGTTGTTGTTGCTACACACAGTTGCCAACAAAGGTCTGTCTAGTCAAGGCTATGGTTTTTCCAGTGGTCATGTATGGATGTGAGAGTTGGACTATAAAGAAAGCTGAGTGCTGAAGAATTGATTCTTTTGAACTGTGATTCAAAATAAGACTTTTGTGGCGAAGACTCTTGAGAGTCCCTTGGACTGCAAGGAAATACAACCAATCCATCTTAAAGGAAATCAGTCCTGAATATTCATTGGAAGGATGATGCTGAAGCTGAAACTCTAAGACTTTGGCCACCTGATGCAAAGAATTGAATCATTTGAAAAGACCCTGATGCTGGGAAAGATTGAAGGCAGGAGCAGAAAGGGATGACAGAGGATGAGATGGTTGGATGGCATCACCGACTCAATGGACCTAAGTTTGAGTAAACTCTGGGAGTTGGTGATGGACAGGGAGGCCTGGCGTGCTGCAGTCCATGGGGTCACAAAGAGTCGGACATGACTGAGCTGAACTGAACACATGGTTGACAGTAAAAATCATGGAGTCATGTAATAGCTGTGTATGTGTGGTTTTGTTTGTTTGTTTGTTTGTTTCCTCTGTGTGAAGTTAATTGGACTATGTAGAAATTAAATTCTCTCCTTGGCCTGAAAAAAGTCCTTTTTATCATCTCAGCAGGAAACTCATTTTAGGCTTTTTAAACATACTTGCATGATTTTGATGAGATTATCATCATAATCATTATTATTATCCCTCATTAAGTGCCTGGAATACAAGGACATACCATCTCAAGCTTTCACTATTTTTAAACTGCAACAATTACAGCAAATTCTGAATTCCAAGACTCTTTGCATCATCTGGGTTAAAATGCTTAGGGTCTTTGGTTAATAGTTGTCTTCATCTTTATAGAGACATGTTGATAACTTTAACCAACCAAATGAGACTTTGTTAAACACACAGACACGCAACTAACAGCTGCTTTGGGAAATATGTATAATGTATGATATTTAACAGATTTAAATAATAGATTTCCTTTAGTTTAAAACCTGTTTTTAGTCTAAATAGCTACTATACTGTACAAAGAAATATAACTTGGAGCAGTATTTTCCACACCGACTAGGGAAAGAGCAATCTGACACCCTTATTTTTCCTGGACTCCCTGTGCCAGGGTCTCTCTTCTTTAATCCAGACTGCATATTGCCACCAATATAATTTCAGTTCAGTTCAGTTGCTCAGTCATGTCTGACTCTTTGCGACCCCATGAATCGCAGCGACCCCATGAATCGCAGCACGCCAGGCCTCCCTGTCCATCACCAACTCACAGAGTCCACCCAGCCTCACGTCCATCGAGTCAGTGATGCCATCCAGCCATCTCATCCTCTGTTGTCCCCTTTTCCTCCTGCCCCCAATCCCTTCCAACATCAGAGTCTTTTCCACTGAGTCAACTCTTCGCTTGAGGTTGCCAAAGTACTGGAGTTTCAGCTTTAGCATCATTCCTTCCAAAGAAATCCCAGGGCTGATCTCCTTCAGAATGGACTGGTTGGATCTCCTTACATCTCTGAGGCACAATTCTGGACATGTGCCCCCTCACAGCTAAAGGAATTCCAATGAATTTCCCTTTTGTATGCTCAAAAAAGTCTAAAATTCAAAGCCCTTTAACACCCCTCAGTAAGTCTCCACCAAGTTACTTAACACCCTTGTCCAGGCACCTGGACATAGCAGTGGAAAGGAATGACTGGAAAGAGTTTAAAAGTGTCATATACCTAGAAAACATGAAAAAAAATGTAAAATACTGTTCAGTGCTTTGAAGAGTATAAAATAGGCTAATGTTACAGACCAACAGGGAAGTGCTTTAGTTAGGTAGTCAAGGAAGGATCTCTGCAGAGAGGAAATTTGACTTGTGTCTGAATGTGGTGAATTAAAAATTCTTGAAATGATATAGGTAAATGACCTTCCCAAAGGAAGAAACAAAAACCCTAACGTGGGACAACCTCACCATAGATAAGGGACAGAAAGAAGACTGCTTTGCCCAAACCTATCCTTCCAGACCTCAGCTTTTCTTTCACTGAAAATCTAAACATCGAAGTGAAATATGTTTCTCTTCTTTCTCTGTGCTGTGTATTTGTTCCCCTTGGGAATTTACTTGTGAGCATCTTTCCATAAGGTACAACATATCCTATCTCTGCATGAGAAAGCCCTGTCTTCAGAATCCACTGGGACCTGGCATCAGTAAGAGTTATTCCACATGCCTTTAGGGAACATTTGGACTTAATCTGGTGTCTGGATATCAAATACAGAGCTTAGCTAAAAGACCCTCTCCCCCTCCAAAAAAAGGTAGCAGTGGAGAAATCAGGCAGGTGAACTCTTCCAGGTTTTTCCAACACTAAAGCTGTGCCCTGTCCACTAGAGAGTCCAGTAAGGTAAGGGACCTTGGGGGCATTACACTAAGTGAAATAAGTCAGACAGGTGAGACTTATGATCATATGATCTCACTAATATGTGGAGTAAAAAAAAAAAAAAAAAAAACCAACTGTGAACTCATAGATACAGAGAACAGACTGGTGGTTACCAGAGACAGGGAGGTAGGGGATGGATGAAATGGATAAAGGGGGTCCAAAAGTTTATTCCAGTTACGAAATAAACAAGTCATGGGATGTAAAGTAAAGCCTGGTGAATATATAATGTGCTGTGCTTAGTCGCTCAGTCCTGTTTGATTCTTTTTGACCCCATGGATGGTAGCCCGCCAGGTTCCTCTGTCCATGGGCATTCTCCAGGCAAGAATACTGGAGTGGGTTGCCATGCCCTCCTCCAGGGGATCATCCCAACCCAGGGATCGAACCCAGGTCTCTCGCACTGCTCGCGGATTCTTTACCATCTGATCCACCAGGGAAGCCCATAGTTAATAGTACTGTATTGCATATTTTCAAGTTTCTAAGAGAGTAGATCTTAAAAGTTCTCATCACAAGAAAAAAGTTGTATCTGTACAGTGACAGATGTTAACTAGACTTGCAGTGATCAATTCACACAGAAAGAAAACCAAATAAAAGAGTTACAATTGTAGGGCTGTAAATTTTCCCAGCTGTGTTTGGGGTTATTAATTAAAGACAGTTTATCCAAAGTGTCATCTCTGGTCCCATGATAGGATAGTCAAAGATCCCAAAAGGCAAAATGTTTTATTTTTCTAAGATAATTCACATGACCTTTTCTAGCATCAGGATTCATTCATTTATTAATTAATTTATTCATTTGATAAACACTGGGGGTTCACTATGTGCCAAAAATATATATTTTCTGGAAATAACATGGTGAATAAAACCAACAGTTGCCTCCAGTCTTTATTTCTGAATGACAAAGGTCTTAAGAATACAATTGTATACGTCATTGTTATCTTCTATATGTGAATGTGGTTCACACATTTTCTCAGCAAGATTCTAATAAATACTTTGAGAATACTTGAATTGAAAAAAAAAAAAGGAACAGGAATGAACATTTGCTTGGACCCAAAGTCAAAGCGATAAAATGTCCAGGGAAAGCTGCAGCTCTGAAACTTGTTGAGGGAAAGGCTGGGCTGTCCCTTGACAAATGTGATGGGACTCGGGGACAGGCGCAAGGGAAAATCTCTAAACTCGACCCATAGGGAGGACACATTAGGATGGAAAACTAACCCCACATCAAAAGCCTAGATTCCTAGATGCTTTATTGAAACTCTTGCTGGATGTACATTTTGACTCTTAGTGGGAATTTATTTATGAAGAATGATTTAACAATCCGAGAAAGAGGCATTTGGGCAATTTGTTTAATTTACAAAAGATGCCTTCCAGCAAATTTATGGAACCTTTTAGGTTTCTAGTCCTGAGGACTTAACATAATTCTACCATAATTTAAGTACAAAAATACCACCCCCCCAAAAAAAATTATACAGCTCTTAAATTAAAAAGCTAAGATTCATTAGTCTTCCCTGATGGCTCAGTCTGTAAAGAGTCTGCCTGCAATGCAGGAGACCTGGATTCAATCCCTGAGTCAGGAAGATCCCCTGGAGAAGGAAATGGCAACCTACTCTAGTATTCTTGCCTGGAGAATCCTATGGACAGAGAAGCCTGATGGGCTCTAGTCCATGGGGTCACAGAGTTGGACATGACTGAATGACTAACACACAAGTCTAAAGAATTCATGGCATCCTTCTTTGTCAACACAACTGAGATATTCTGCATGGCATGTATATGTTAATACTGCTGCTGCTAAGTCACCTCAGTCGGGTCCGACTCTGTGTGACCCACAAAGGGCAGCCCACCAGGCTCCCCCATCCCTGGGATTCTCCAGGCAAGAACAATGGAGTGGGTTGCCATTTCCTTCTCCAATGCATGAAAGTGAAAAGTGAAAGTGAAGTCGCTCAATTGTGTCCGACTCTAGCGACCCCATGGACTGCAGCCTACCAGGCTCCTCTGTCCATGGGATTTTCCAGGCAAAAGTACTGGAGTGGGGTGCCACTGCCTTCTCCAATATGTTAATACTGATTTCTACTAACTCCAACTTAAAAATGCAGAGAAGGCTTTGCTGCAGAGTAACTCACCTCCCCGCATCTCAAAGTATAGGTTTTTCTTCATGAAAAAAAAAATGCACGTGAACAGGGAGCAGGTTGAACACTGTTACTGAAGGCTTGCAGTAAAGGGATGTAGGAGAGGGCCTCCAGAAGCTTCCACTGTAGTAAAAAGAGCAGCAGCAGTTGCTCCAAGCCTGGCCCTGGATGAGTGGAGGATTGCCCTAAGCATCAGCCCATCTGGGGCTGTTACAGGGGCTGCTGCATCTTTCATAACAGGACACAACCCCTTCTTTAGGTCTTAGGGCATTCGTGATTATTTGGGGCTTCTAATCCTTCCAAGGGGTATGATTCCCAGAACTGTCCCTACTGCAACTCTTGTTCTCAGTACATGTAAAGGCAAAATATAACTATCATTTTTATGACCTTATAAGCCATGTCATCCTGTGTAAGTTATTCCGGTTTAGATGGTAGGATTTTTCATTTAAGTCATTGATATTCTTAACTGGAATGAAATAGTTTGGAGACTGATCTCACCTGCTGCTTCATTTGTTGGGACTACCTCCTGTAGCTATATCTCAGTACATAACCCAATGCAAAGCGCATTCATTTCAGAACTTAATACAAAATTGTCCAATTCTTGCATAATTTACACTGTGACCAGACTTTGCTAGAGTATCTGATAGAAGATTCCAGTGCCTTGTCATGAATTAATTTATTACAGATAAGATAGGAATAATAATATACTTTATTCTAATAATATTTTCTTAACTGATTCACGTTTTTATATGGCAGAAATCAATACAACATTGTAAAGCAATTATCCTCCAATTAAAAAAAAAAAGAAATCAGTCCATCAGTCCCTAGCATGGCATAACAGAGACACAGGGACAGTACAAGTGACTGAAGATTTATGAGAGCAACAAGCAGTTAAACTACCACACTGTTGTGACTACAGATCTATTCCTGTGGATATTGCTGCTGTGATTAGATGCTGTTCAATTCCCAAAGTCTGTGTATTCTCTTTCCTAAGACTTGAAGGGGAGGTTTTGGTTTTTTTTTTCATGCTAAGAAATAAAACTTGAGAAAGCCAGTATGACATAAACTTCAGAATCCAAAGAGGCTTGATATAACCCAGGTTTAATTTCAGAGCTGAGACTTTATGATAAAATTAGATACCAAAAAAACAAATTCAGCATCAACTGAGTTCAAACAGGGAAGGTTCACAGCAACCTCATGATTGATGTTAAAGAAATGCCAACAGTTTGGGAGGTAGAAATAGAGCTGAACATGGAAATTGCAATGCTTGGCTTTATAACAAGAGCTTGGGGAAACCAGCCACATTTTAAGTGATTAGTACTGAAGAGCGGTTCTCCAACTAGACCCATCTTTGTGACCACCCTGCTTCCCAGGCCAGGAGCTAAAGGTTTAGTGGCCTCCAGCGTGCACTGCCGCCTCCCTCTCATCACCAGACCTTGACTTCTTTTCAGCTCCCATCTCCCAGCTCCTTGTTGGGCTCTGGGTCATGAAAGAACTTCAGAGTCAACACTGAGCAGGTATGTGGCACAACCTCAGACCCTGGGAGAACACCACAAGGCAAGATTGAACCCGATGACTACATTTCTCTGGGGCACAGATACCTGCACAGGTATCTTTCACCTGTAGAGCTTCCTGTAAAAGTCAGACCTACTGATTAAGACCACTTAGAGAGTTGTAGCATTTCACCCCAAGAATGAGGTATTCAAAGCAAACTGAGGAAGCACATATTAGAACGGACATGATTTTTATTTTATTATTCTTCAAGCTCATAAAAGAGCATGAAAGTTGGAGTCAGAGGAAAAGCAGTCCAGAGTGTCACAGTGATTTCCCTAGGGCACTGAGGTTCACAGTGGGGCCCTGACATTTTTGTTTTGCCTCAGAAGATACAATGCTTTTTTCCCCTTGAAGTATAGTTGATTTATAATGTTTCAGATGTACAGCAAAGTGATTCAGTTATACATATATATTAGTATTGTATAAGAACATATATATTTATAAACATATTGTTACACACATATATTCTTTTTCATGTTCTTTTCTATTATAGGTTATTACAGGATATTGATTATAGTTCCCAGTGCTATAGAATAGGTTACAATGTTTTTATTATCAGGTGAAATTTTCAGAGTAAAAACCCATTGTCTATTTATCATGATATAAGTATGTGTGTGCTAAATCGCTTCAGGCATGTCTGATTCTTTTTTACCCTATGGACTGTAGCCCAGCAGGCTTCTCTGTCCATGAAATTCTTCAGGCAAGAATCCGGGAGTGGGCTGCCATGACTTTCTCTGGCGTATCTTTGCAACCCAGGGATTGAACTCACATCTCTCATGTCTTCTGCATTGGCAGGTGGGTTCTTTACCATTAGCACCATTTGGGAAGCCCCTATATAAAGCATATACCCAACTCATCTTGAAGAAGTTAAAAGCAGAAACTTCTGGCCAAACATGACAACAGATCAGCTTTGTCAAAAGATTCTTATCTTTCTCTGAAATTTTGTGTGTACTGAAACCTACAGGATGAAACAGAAGACGAATGACAGCAATATGAAGTAAAAGGCCAATGAGACCTCTGAGATAAACCTAACCATAAGCAGAGAAGAGTCTGAATTTGTGTTTAATATTCTATATTATCTGAGTATTGGGACAGAAGTAGTTTGGTCTCTGCATCCTGAGTACCCACTGATATCACTCTAAGCACCTTGTTAGGGAAACAACTCTGTGTTTGTGTGTGAACATGCACACTGCATGTGCATGACAATCTGGGTGACAATGAGTTCCAATACTTGGTGCTCAAGTGGGTTTTACTATGGGATACTTGAGCCATATACATAGTCCTGGGAGAAACAGCAGATACTTACCTCAGCACCACAGAGGCAGTGAGATGGCACTGCGACAGCAGTGATGGGTGCTACATGTGAGGCATTTCTTCATGTAGTAATGGTTTAATCAGTAACTCTAAGAGCTCAATGTGGTTAGTGGAAGGAACCAAGAACAGCAGACCAGGAGGGCACCATTGTGGTAGTGGGCTCGGAGGAACACCCCTGAACCTTCAGTTTCACAGTAGATAACTTTCATACAAAGGAGGAATGACACAAAGATCTGAGTAAAGAACCCTGGGGATCCATGAGAGAATTTGCAAAGAGACTACAGATGGAAAAGAATGGACCTCCAGCTAACCTGGGAGGTACTGTCATTTGGCCATGCTGTGAATCCATGCTGTGAATCCATGCTGTGTTACAGATGTGAGATCTGAAGCTAGAGCAATAACTTTATATTATAGACTGAATGTTTGTGCCCCCATTCCCTAAATTCCAATAGTGTAGCCCTAACCCCCAATGCAATACTATTTGGAGATGGGGCTTTGGGGACGTAATTAGGGTTGAATTTAATTGAGTGGTGGGTGGTCCTCACGATGCAATAAGTATCCTTTTAAGAAGAGATACCAACAAGCTTGCTCTGTCTCCCCACGTGCATACAAAAGAGGTTATGTGAGCACCCAGCAAGATGGCAGCCACCTACAAGCTCAAGAGAAAAGGCCTCAACATGAAATCTACCTTGCTGGCCTTTTAGTGGTAGACCTCCCAGCTTCTAGAACTATGATAAATAAACTCCTGTTGTTTAAATCACCTTATCTGTGATATTTTGTTGTGAAAATCTGAACTAAGATACTAGCAGAAAAAAATAGTGATTTTTTTTTTCTTCTACCTTTTTTGGTCATATGGAATTCTATCTGCAAAGTGCAGTAAAATTAGCTCTGAGTTTCTTTCTTTCTCTGTTTCTGTAGTCCAAGATAGACTACAAATTTTTCTTTTCATAAATCATTTATAATTTGCTACAAAATTCCACCACATCTAAATGTTTTGAAATGTTAATGAGAAGTCTGACCCATGTATATTTGGAAGCTTGGTAAATTGGTTATTGTCACTGGTTTGAAGTTTAATGCTCTTTTCTGTAAAGTCAGGTTTGTAATTGGTTATGTTATTATTTTTGGTTATCATTTTCTGTATTGTTTAAACTAGTAAACAGTGATGAAAGGAAAACAAAACTGAAGGGAAAGGTTACTGTTTATAGATTTGGAAACATATCAGGTATTTGAATATTCATTTGTTTGTACAATCATGAAAAGTGAAAATGAAGTTGCTCAGTCATGTCTGACTCTTTGAGACCCCATGGACTGTAATCTACAAGGGTCCTCCATCCATGGGATTTTCCAGGTAAGATTACTGGAGTGGGCTGCCATTTCCTTCTCCAATCATAAGGAGCATCAATTAACAAAGCACAATATTAATGCAGATTGTTGCTTATATTCTGTTTTAACATACTGATCTGCCTGAGTCTGTAAGTTTCATGTAATTAGTTCTCTATCATAATTTATCTTAGTATATATTAATAACAACTAGAGATCATGCTTGCTCAGGGAATTATTTATATCTCTAGAGTTGGGTAATAGTTAAACCTAAACAAAAAATTTGAACATCACAGTTGTCTTTGGAGTTTACTGTGATATTCACAATCAAAGGCATAAGGGGTGTTCTGGAAATCAGTGGAAGCTGAGGGGAGGGGGTGGGGACCCAAGCCAATGTCTGAGTAGAAGAGGTGGTGCAATCTCATCATTGCAGAGTGGAGATATTGTTGAGGAAGAGGTTCAAGAATCAGGTGATTTGGTGACCATGAAGTATCCTCTCATTTATCTCATGGCAGGGAGAATAACTGATGGATGGAACCAAGTGATATATACTGAAACTCACCGATGTGTCTGCTCAGGGGTTACACTTCCCACCAGGTTGCTCACAGCCAGTGACTGAATAAAACAAAGGTATAAAGCCCGGCCATTTCCTAGGAGATATGAGACTCCTATGACTGGTAGCTTGAGTTACCCTCATTAGCTTTGCTAAAACTTCCTTTCAATTGTTTTACAAAAATTTGTCCTACTCAACCTTTCTTGCTTCCTTCTCTTCTTCAGAAGAATTAGACCTGCATCTTGGTCTGAGAGTTCTGCCAGTCTTTGCTGACAACTTCCTGAGTTTTCCTCAAATGCATTTTCTCCAATAATTTTCTTACACAGATAATCCCAATTTGGCATCCACTTCTCAGAAGACCCTAACTTACTCAGGTGAAAAGCTGGAGATCAATAAAATTGTTCATAATCATGTTATGAGTTTCTGCTGATATCAATAATTTAGATAGTAAGTTTGCCTATTTAGGAATTTTCTCTAAGATAATAAAAGTTGAATCTTCAGGGTATGTCAGGATCCTATTTTATATATTAATACCAGTGTGATATGGAGAAGGCAATGGCACCCCACTCCAGTGCTCTTGCCTGGAAAATCCCATGGACGGAGGAGCCTGGTAGGCTGCAGTCCATGGGGTCGCACAGAGTCGGACACGACTGAAGCGACTTAGCAGCAGCAACCAGTGTGATATATGGTTCAAAGATCAGGAGGTGTTTAGGGCTCAGTCAATTGAGGCAACTGAGGAAAGCAGGGGTTCCATTCCTCTCTACCCTGAAGTCCACAGATAAGCAAAGAAACTGGAAATAAATGAGTATGAGTGACTGGGTCCATCTAAGGTGTTGTGAGGCTTATGGTCTTTTTAATTTATGCTGAATTCAAACTGAGTCCCCCCCTCCCTGCCCCATTCTCCTTACTGTGGTAAAATACTTTGCTTTTAAATGGAAGGTAAACAATCCTACCAGTAGTTGATAGTAACTAAACCTTTATTTGTGCCAGACTCTAAACACTTTAAACTACAAACTCATAAGGTAGAAATTTATCACTATTATTCTGATAGAGGAGAAACTTGAGGTTCAGAAGGGTAAGGAGTTTCCCATTTCCATAGCTATCAAAAGATGGAGCTGGAATCTGAACTTAGGCAGTAGGAGCCTACAGGTCTTGTTCTCAATCCTCTGTAGCATGCCTTTCAGAGGCTATACTTTTTAAGATACAGATTATTGGGCAAAAAATTAAAGTTTAACTATCACATACCAGTTTATTCTAGTCATATTGTATATAAAATATACAGAACAATTTGTTGTTATCTGGAGCTTCCTGTAGTACCTGCAGTAACACTGGTCCCTAGAAATATTGCAGAGACACTCTCCTGGGAGTGTAGGTCCTGACAAGTGATCTACCCAGTACAGGTCATTCAGCCTTGAAATCAGCCGTGTCTTAACCTGAATATATTTATTTTAAGTTGCTCAAATGCTATTAGCATATTATGTTAATATGCATGGTTTTGAATAGTTTTTTTCCTGGTATGTAGGGATTTTTTTTTGTTTTTTTTTGCTTTTTACTAATACTCAAAAATGAACCAGGATAAAGAGGAAATAAAGCTGGGTTATTTAAAAGTGCTGGGTTGAAAACCAGACATACCATCAAAATATTCTCTGAACAGACATGAATTTGTTCAGTTCAAAATATTTTTTGAAAATGTCTGTTTTTCTCCCATTGGTTCTTAACTTTCCTTCCATCTTTATTTCTGATTGAAAACAAACTTGTATGAAAGAAAATACACTTTGTAGTATATCTGTATTTATAAATATCTATGAAGAAACAGAATCCTAAACAAGCAAAATAAATGTATAAAGAATGGAAGCAATATTGAGGGAGTATCTGAAATATTTCAAATTTTTCAAATGTATACTTCTCTGAGAGAAAAAAACAATATGAAATGTCAGACCTAAATTCCTATCATCTAATTTTTTATCTGCCTTCTATTAATTGGTTTGATAATTTTAAGCCATCAGTTAAAGTTTATCCTGACAAAATGGTAGCGATGTCTAATTTCATCATCTAAGTATACACCACCTTCTTGGAAAACACAGATGAGAAGTAATTCTCCCTCCTTCTCCCTCTCTCCCTTCTTGGTCCTCCCTTTACATCTGAAATATTGGTTCCAGGTATAAGAGATCTGAAATGATGACTCAGAGTAACATCTACCGAGGATATGCTTATCCCCAGGTTAGGTCATATACCATGAGGGATTAGTGTAGCTGTGACATCCTCAGTGCTCATTTTGGTAATGTTGTCATACCTCAATCCAACAGAGATGAAGTTATTGTTGAAAGGGAATTTAGCCTGACTGTATCTATACACTTGCCAGGGACTTGGCCAAGTAAGAATAAGTATTATAAACATAAGCAATGTTTATTAGTAATAAATATATAATTCCATTGATCAGTGGGATATCACCAAGCACTAATAGGCAAGTTCAGTTGAGTTACACAGTCATGTCTGACTCTTTGCGACCCCATGGACTGAAGCACGCCAGGCCTCCTTGTCTATCACCAACTCCTGGAATTTACTCAAACTCATGTCCGTTGAGTCAGTGATGCCATCCAACCATCTCACCCTCTGTCATCCCCTTCTCCTCCCGCCTTCACTCTTTCCCAGTATCAGGGTCTTTTCAAATGAGTTAGCTCTTCACATCAGGTGGCCAAAGGATAGAAGTTTTCAGCTTCAGCATCGGTCCTTCCAATGAATATTCAGGACTGATTTCCTTTAGATGGACTGGTTGGATCTCCTAGAGTCCTGTCCAAGGCACTCTCAAGAGTCTTCTCCAGCACCACAGTTCAAAAGCATCAATTCCTCAGCACTCAGCTTTCTTTACAGTCCAACTCTCACATCTATACATAACCACTGGAAAAACCATAGCTTGGACTAGACAGACCTTTGTTGGCAAAGTAATATCTCTGCTTTTTAATATGCTGTCTAGGTTTGTCATAGCTTTTCTTCCAAGGAGCAAGCATCTTTTAATTTCATGGCTGACATCATCATCTGCAGTGATTTTGGAGCCCCCCAAAATAAAGACTGTCACTGTTTCCACTGTTTCCCCATTTATTTGCCATGAAGCGATGGGACCAGATGCCATGATCTTAGTTTTCTGAACGTTGAGCTTTAAGCCAACTTTTTACACTCTACTCTTTCACTTTCATCAAGAGGCTCTTTAGTTCTTCTTTGCTTTCTGCCATAAGGGTGGTGTCATCTGCATACCTGAGGTTATTGATATCTCTCCCAGCAATCTTGATTCCAGCTTGTGCTTCCTCCAGTCCAGCATTTCTCATGATGTACTCTGCATATAAGTTAAATAAGCAGGGTGACAATATACAGCCTTGATGTACTACTTTCCCGACTTGGAACCAGTCTTTTGTTCCACGTCCAGTTCTAACTATTGCTTCTTGACCTGCATAAAGATTTCTCAGGAAGCAGATCAAGTGGTCTGGTATTCCCATCTCTTTAAGAATTTTTCACAGTTTATTGTGATCCACACAGTCAAAGGCTTTGGCATAGTCATTAAAGCAGAAATAGATGGTTTTATGGAACTCTCTTACTTTTTTGATGATCCAACAGATGCTGGCAATTTGACCTCTGGCCTTTTCGAAATCCAGCTTGAACATCTGGAAGTTCACAGTTCAAGTACTGCTGGAGCCTGGCTTGGAGAATTTTGAGCATTACTTCGCTAGTGTGTGAGATGAGTGCAATTGTGTGGTAGTTTGAGCATTCTTTGGCATTGCCTTTCTTTGGGATTGGAATGCAAAGTGAACTTTTCCAGTGCTGTGGCCACTGCTGAGCTTTCCAAATAGGCAAGAACTTATATAAAACCTCAGTTGTCTAGACTTTTGCAGTAGATCTGCAAGATTAAGAATTATGCAGTGAAATTTTCTGTTACTTAATGAACTGGAAGGTGGGGTATGGAAATTTAGTAACAGATGCGATGTTTAAGAGACTATACTTGCAATGGAGAAATACTAGTTCTTTTCAGTTTTTAAAAAGTCTAATATTTTGGAACTAAAAGACAGCAAATGTCAGGAGAAAAGGGTGGTATGAGTCAGAGGTTGCATAACTGACCTGGACCATATCAGACTATCAGAACAGCACAATTTCCATTCCTAAACCCCAGGGTTCTGCAACTGTGTATTTCCATATCCATGAGACTAGCAAACACCATCTCTCCACTCTTTTATTCTTGCCACAGGATTTGAGACTAGAGAAGGAGGAAGAGAAGCAACATTCAGCTTTATGATAAACAGTAGAAATGGTAAGAACAAAAGGAAGAATCTTAAACATTTTGCTTTTCTTTCACTCAAGAGAAGAAATGGATATTTAAGACTGCCAGAATCAGACCTATTTTTTCACTCTCCTTGAAGAAGTAAAGACACCCATCACACAGGATGGCGCATGTATAAAAGAATCGAGCTGTCTCTAGACAGAGTTGTGAGAATAGATGTGATGGAAATTTTGCATTTGCCAATTTCACTTTGTGAGCTACCTGCCTGTGTTTCTCCCCACTCCCCCATCAATGAAAAGACTTACAATGAATTAGAGCCAGTAGGAAAGCATGTGATAAACTCATCCTTTCCAAGGTATAAATGGCTGATAACATTTATCCCTGATGATGTAATTTGTATTTTAATTGGAAATTACACCAGAAATGCCTCTAGTAAGTTTCTACAGTGAATACCAAAAGCTTGAAATGTAAATGGGGAAATTTTAGGCAAAAGGGACCAACCAGTGAAAAATAACATTTTTTTCAGTTGTGGTAGGCAAGAGAGTATTTCATTGAAGGGGAGGACTTTAATGAAATAATCAATGGTCACTTAATTGTTATTGACTACTTTCTTCCAGGACTTAATGGGGATGCACAGAAAGTATATAAAAAATTAACAGTGATATACTAAATTGCTAGTATTGCATTTTTTCCTCTTCTTCTACAGTTATGCTCTATTTCCCAGACTCCCTTGCAGTTAGATGTGTCTATATGACCAAGATGTAGTCAACAGAATGTAAGTTAAAATTATTTCTAGGCTTAAACTATATAGACATTTCCTATTTTCTCATTTTTTTTCCCCATGACTTCTGTTCAGATGAATTAGAGATGACATCCAAGGAAGATTTGGGTACCAGAAGGTGAAGACACAAGGTTCTCTGAGTTTTTTGTATACCACAAAACAGCAGCCCCACAGATGTATATACCCAGTACTTACTAAAAATAACTTTAATAAAGTTATTTTCTTGAGCTTGCATTATACTAATTTTTGCAGTCTATTTGTTATGATAGATAATCAAGCATTCTATACAGTACAATAATGAGTGGTTCAATTATAAGGAAATATAGAGGTAAATTTTCCATTCTTCTTTTTACCAACAGAAAAATAAGGCCAAAATTTTAAGTGATTATACCCACAGTATTTTCTTCTGGAAAAGGAGATTCCCGCCTTAGGTGAGAGTAAGTGGGAAATGCTATATTACATTGTAATAAAAACCACAGACTTTTTAAATGCCCACTTATTACTCACTAAAAATAGTTGCCTACACCTAAAGCAACTAGAAAAGGAAGAAATGAAGAACCCCAGGATTAGTAGAAGGAAAGAAATCTTAAAAATTAGAGCAGAAATAAATGTGAAAGAAACAAAAGAGACCATAGCAAAAATCAACAAAACCAAAAGCTGGTTCTTTGAAAGGATAAATAAAATTGACAAACCATTAGCCAGACTCATCAAGAAACAAAGGGAGAAAAATCAAATCAACAAAATTAGAAATGAAAATGGAGAGATCACAACAGACAACACAGAAATACAAAGGATCATAAGAGACTATTATCAACAATTATATGCCAATAAAATGGACAACATGGAAGAAATGGACAAATTCTTAGCAAAGTACAACTTTCCAAAACTCGACCAGGAAGAAATAGAAAATCTTAACAGACCCATCACAAGCACGGAAATTGAAACTGTAATCAAAAATCTTCCAGCAAACAAAAGCCCAGGTCCAGACGGCTTCACAGCTGAATTCTACCAAAAATTTAGAGAAGAGCTAACACCTATCCTGCTCAAACTCTTCCAGAAAATTGCAGAGGAAGGTAAACTTCCAAACTCATTCTATGAGGCCACCATCACCCTAATACCAAAACCTGACAAAGATCCCACAAAAAAAGAAAACTACAGGCCAATATCACTGATGAACATAGATGCAAAAATCCTTAACGAAATTCTAGCAATCAGAAGCCAACAACACATTAAAAAGATCATACACCATGACCAAGTGGGCTTTATCCCAGGGATGCAAGGATTCTTCAACATCCACAAAAATCAATCAATGTAATACACCACATTAACAAATTGAAAAATAAAAGCCATATGATTATCTCAATAGATGCAGAGAAAGCCTTTGACAAAATTCAACACCCATTTATGATAAAAACTCTCCAGAAAGCAGGAATAGAAGGAACATACCTCAACATAATAAAAGCTATATATGACAAACCCACAGCAAACATTATCCTCAATGGTGAAAAATTGAAAGCATTTCCTCTAAAGTCAGGAACAAGACAAGGGTGCCCACTTTCACCATTACTATTCAACATAGTTTTGGAAGTTTTGGCCACAGCAATCAGAGCAGAAAAAGAAATAAAAGGAATCCAAATTGGAAAAGAAGAAGTGAAACTCTCACTATTTGCAGATGACATGATCCTCTACATAGAAAACCCTAAAGACTCCACCAGAAAATTACTAGAACTAATCAATGACTATAGTAAAGTTGCAGGATATAAAATCAACACACAGAAATCCCTTGCATTCCTATACACTAATAATGAGAAAACAGAAAGAGAAATTGAGGAAACAATTCCATTCACCATTGCAACGGAAAGAATAAAATACTTAGGAATATAACTACCTAAAGAAACTAAAGACCTATATATAGAAAACTATAAAACACTGGTGAAAGAAATCAAAGAGGACACTAATAGATGGAGGAATATACCATGTTCATGGATTCGAAGAATCAATATAGTGAAAATGAGTATACTACCCAAAGCAATTTATAGATTCAATGCAATCCCTATCAAGCTACCAACAGTATTCTTCACAGAGCTAGAACAAATAATTTCACAATTTGTATGGAAATACAAAAAACCTCGAATAGCCAAAGTGATCCTGAGAAAGAAGAATGGAACTGGAGGAATCAACCTACCTGACTTCAGGCTCTACTACAAAGCCACAGTTATCAAGACAGTATGGTACTGGCACAAAGACAGAAATATAGATCAATGGAACAAAATAGAAAGCCCAGAGATAAATCCACGCACATATGGACACCTTATCTTTGACAAAGGAGGCAAGAATATACAATGGATTAAAGACAATCTCTTTAACAAGTGGTGCTGGGAAAACTGGTCAACCACTTGTAAAAGAATGAAACTAGAACACTTTCAAACACCATACACAAAAATAAACTCAAAATGGATTAAAGATCTAAACATAAGACCAGAAACTATAAAACTCCTAGAGGAGAACATAGGCAAAACACTCTCTGACATACATCACAGCAGGATCCTCTATGACCCACCTCCCAGAATATTGGAAATAAAAGCAAAAATAAACAAATGGGACCTAATTAACCTTAAAAGCTTCTGCACATCAAAGGAAACTATTAGCAAGGTGAAAAGACAGCCTTCAGAATGGGAGAAAATAATAGCAAATGAAGCAACTGACAAACAACTAATCTCAAAAATATACAAGCAACTCCTACAGCTCAACTCCAGAAAAATAAACAACCCAATCAAAAAATGGGCCAAAGAACTAAATAGACATTTCTCCAAAGAAGACATACAGATGGCTAACAAACACATGAAAAGATGCTCAACATCACTCATTATCAGAGAAATGCAAATCAAAACCACTATGAGGTACCATTTCACGCCAGTCAGAATGGCTGCGATCCAAAAGTCTACAAATAATAAATGCTGGAGAGGGTGTGGAGAAAAGGGAACCCTCTTACACTGTTGGTGGGAATGCAAACTAGTACAGCCACTATGGAGAACAGTGTGGAGATTCCTTAAAAAACTGGAAATAGAACTGCCTTATGATCCAGCAATCCCACTGCTGGGCATACACACTGAGGAAACCAGAAGGGAAAGAGACACGTGTACCCCAGTGTTCATCGCAGCACTGTTTATAATAGCCAGGACATGGAAGCAACCTAGATGTCCATCAGCAGATGAATGGATAAGAAAGCAGTGGTACGTATACACAATGGAGTATTACTCAGCCATTAAAAAGAATACATTTGAATCAGTTCTAATGAGGTGGATGAAACTGGAGCCTATTATACAGAGTGAAGTAAGCCAGAAGGAAAAACACCAATACAGTATACTAATGTATATATATGGAATTTAGAAAGATGGTAACAATAACCCTGTGTATGAGACAGCAAAAGAGACAGTGATGTATAGAATAGTCTTATGGACTCTGAGGGAGAGGGAGAGGGTGGGAAGATTTGGGAGAATAGCATTGAAACATGTAAAATATCATGTATGAAACGAGATGCCAGTCCAGGTTCAATGCACGATACTGGATGCTTGGGGTTAGTGCACTGGGACGACCGAGAGGGATGGTATGGGGAGGGAGGAGGGAGGAGGGTTCAGGATGGGGAACACATGTATACCTGTGGTGGATTCATTTTGATATTTGGCAAAACTAATACAATTATGTAAAGTTTAAAAAAAAAAAAACATTTGAAAAGTAGCTTTATAGTAACATCTTAGAGTGTTCCTAAAGGCTAAATAAAACATATTAAAAAATGACTAGCCCTTATTGTCATAATATTTATCGATCATGAAGAACCTGAACCTTTAATTATAATAGAGAACACTTGTAACAATCATTGCATCCAGTTCCTATTCTTAGTATTTCACATACTCTGAACCATTTAAGTCTCACAACAACTCTGAGATATTGTGGCAACTTTTGACATCACCTACCCACAGTTAACAACAGACACCATAGATAAAGTGCACAGTCCTCCATGATACTGCCCCTCACTTCAGACACCAGCTTCAAGTTCAAGGGTCCACAGGCCATCCTTACTCCTGACCAACTGGCTACAAATTCAGATATTTTTACTACCCCCTCAGGTTTAATGACTTACAGAACTTAAGAAAATACTATATATGTGAGCATGGCTTTATTACAGTCAAAAAACAAGCACATCAGAACCATCCAAAAACAGAGGCATATAGAGCAAGGTCAAGAAGGGTTCCAAACGTGAAGCTTCCACTATCCTTTTGTGCCTTCTGTGGAGTCAGGACATAGATTGTTACCAAACAGGGAACATAGCTTATTTGTCCACAGTTACAATGAGGCTTCTTCATATAAGCATGATTGATTGAAATCTTAGCCATGTAACTCAATCTCCAATCTACTTCTCCCTAGAGGTTGACCCCATATCATGTGGCTCAAAGCCCCAACCTTCTAATAACATGATTGGTCTTCTTGGCACAGCTAACTTCTATCCTGAGTCAAGAGCTTAAACTTTCTAGGAACAGATCTGAGTGACCTTATTAGGATAAATTATCAGGGGTTACAATGAATAGCAAAGACATTTCTATTACTTAGGAAGTAGTTATTTGTGGGATTTCCTAGGAACCCAGGTCAAACACCAGCCAAATTCTTTTTCCTAAGGGTTAGGAGTCTATCTCTGAGCCAAATTTCCTATTACACAGATATGTGCTATCATTATCTACACTTTTAAATGAAGAAATTGAGGCTCAAAGTGGTTAAGGGACTTACCTCAGGTCACACAGCTGGGAAGCAAAAGAGACGTTTTGAAGTTGCACAATTTGATACTGAAGTCCAAACTTTGAGCTTTTATTACTAATACTCAAATAAAACCATTCATTCAAATCTATTAATAAATAGATGGCAGAGTATTGTAATGAACTAGTTTATTTTTTTATAGAATACCAGTTCATCTGGGCAAAGTCATTTGTACTTCTGGGACAAACTTTTAAAAACAGTGTGTACAAAGTTAAACCTGGTACTTTATCCATTAAGTCAAGAGAATTTTACTTAGTGTCTACAAGGTAGTAGCCACTGTTCTGGGTCTAAATGAGCTCTGAAGTCTCTTAACTGTAAGAACACATGATACTCCACTATACCGGTACAGCAGTTTTCCATTACAAATAGCTCTGAAACGGCTAGTCTAAACTTATTTTTGGTGCAATTTTCTCTTCTTAAAAGAAATACAAAAAATACCATGCCAAGAAACAAGACCCTAGAGGAGAATATTTGATTCCTAGTCAGGCAATTACATATTTGGATGGTGTATAAAGTACCTGCATGCAAGTCAAGGAATAAAAACACACAGCATGATGATTAAGGCATGGCATTATTTGTAGTCCATTAAAAAACAGAAACCACATGCTCTCACAAGCATTCTCATTTTATGTAAATTCCAAACCAGTGAACTGGTGAAGCTGCTCACAGTCATTTCCAGCTCTCTGTGATCTCAAGGAATGTAGCCTACCAGGCTCCTCTATCCATGGAATTTTCCAGGCAAGAGTACTGGAGTAGGTTGCCATTTCCTTCTCCAGGGGATCTTCCCGACCCAGGGATTGAACCCAGGTCCCCTACATTGCAGGCAGACGCTTTGCTGTCTGAGCTACCCAAAATATATAACTATAACTCATATACATATACATACATCTATACACTAAGTAGGACCCACAGCTAGGAAAATTTTTTACATTTATAGGAACAGGAGTGAACACATGGAGAGGGCCACACAGGTCCTTCCTGACTTAACATCCTTTTACAAGAACTATTTATGGACCAGGTGCCATGGACAAAATCCTAGAACACAGGGGTTGTAACACAAAGACCAAGACAGACTACTTTAGAAGGGTAAGAAAAGCAGTTTTAGGTTGATAGCACTATCTCTCCCCCAGCCTGCACAGCAGTATGGTCAGAGGTCTACCCAAGTCTACCTTTCCTCCAGTGGGAAAAGAGAGACTAGCGTCACTTTGGGGGAGTGTCCATTCTGGTCTTACCCTTACAAGGATTGAAGGGGAATCTGTGGGGAGAGATGGGGGAAGGGGTTTGCAACAACCAGAACTAGAATCTTGATAAATGGGGATTCCTACCTGCAGCATCCAAGTTGTTGTCTCAGCCAGTAGCTCTGCTGTTTGCAGAGCCAAGATGGTGGAAGTCTCGGGAGAAAACGCGGTGGGATGCAGGGGTCATCAGGCAAAGTTGCTGAGTCATAGCCTGGCTCCCTGCTAAAGTAAGCTCCCTGGCTTCTTCCCAAATTGAAAGCCTGATCAGCAACACCTGGACACTGCATAGCCCAACAATGCTTGAGCCAAGGATATAACAAGCAGAACTTGCAGTCTACAGAGCAAAGTCAGTGACAGTACTCGACCAGTGAACTTTGAGAGCAGGTCAGCTTGAGTCAAGACTAAAGATTAAAAGCCTTGCCAAGCTTGGAGGCTTCCCTTACTTCACCAAGCAGAAGAGCTAATCCATAGCCCCTCCCACTGCTGAGTGTAGCTCCAGGTCCTTAGCAGCCAAAAAGCCTAAGTAGGAACACCTGAAGTTTGTTTGGACCAGGCCTTACAGTCCTGACTTCACCAGAAAATTGCTAGATCTAGTAAAGAAATTCAATAAAGTTGCAGGTAGAAGTTAACATGCAAAAATCAGTAGTGTTACTAACAATAAATTTTCTGAAAAAGTAATAAATAAAATAACCCTATTTACAATAGAATAAAAATAATATAATGCTGAAAATTAAATTTAACCAAAGAAATGAAAGATTTCTTTACTTAAAACTACATGACACTGATGCAAAAAGCTGGAGGGAGAGTCTAAAGAACAATAAGATGAGAAATGACTGTGTAAGTTGTGGTATTCTCACTCCATGAAATTTTCTGTGTAATTTAAAATGCTAGCTAAGAATGCTAGCTAAGAAATAATGTATTATGAAAGTTATAATAGTAAGTAAAAAAATAGTCACCAGTACACCACTACTCTAGATCTTGAGAATTGTGGCATAGTGCAGTAATGTTTCTATCATTCCTCTGAGTCAAGATGAGACAAGGAGACTGTGCCAACTATGTTTTAACCATCAACTTGGGTTGCTATGCTCTTTCCTACTGTAGAGCTGCAGATCTTGACTGAGGAGATAGAACACTGACAACTTCTGGATTAACTAACTCTTCTATTAAAATATTTAAATACCCTTATCTCTGAAGTCTTTGTTAGCGATAGTCCCCTCAAATTGGCATCTGAACCCATTGTCTCTTCAGGAACACTATCCCTGGCACTGTGTCCTTATCAAGAACCGAGGAGACAAAGTGACTATGTGGTCCCAAACAATTTATGAGAATTTTTCTACATGTCACAGCCAGTTTCTGAATTCTAAGGCAAATACCACCCCCACAATCTCAGCAGGCAGAATAAAATCCCCACCGGTCATGGTTCAGGATGCATTTGCTTCTTCAAATTGACAACGTGATTGTGAAAACACAACTCTGACAGAACTGGCATGTGAAGAAAATTGATGAGGGCAGCAGAATATCTAAGAAACGGAAGAGGCCTCCAGGATGGGCAGTGTAATGCTTCAAGCTTGTGCCAGAAATCAGCCAGAAGCATTGAAACATCTCTATAAGCAGCAAAAGAACCAATTTCATGCTGCCAAACCAGGTGAAATAGCTCAATTGGAAACAAGGGAGTCAAGGCTGGTGCTGCAATTCAAAGTATGATCTTCCAAGGAGACTTACTGGATATGGACCAAACAACACCATTCCCTTTAAAACAGTATTGCCAAAAGAGCCTCATTTATCAGTCAGACTTTATCGACAGCACATTTCTTTCTCATTGGCAAAGACAACTAATCAGAAGTTAGGAAATCTGGAAGAGACTTTTCCTAAAGAGTTCAGATTTTCATATGGCTTTTTTTTTTTTTTTTTTTCTATTTTCCTTCTGCTCAAGTTAGAATAAAAAGGAATCTGGCTATTATTCAAGTTGGTGAGAAAAAATAAAATGATTGGGATAATAGACAATAAAAAACACTTAGTAGAGGGCTGCTGGTTATAAAATATGTAAGACAATAGCTGCATATCAGAGACATAAGAAACGGTCACACTTGAATAAGTACAGCAACTATTTGAATTGAGTAGCAACAAATCCTAGAGTGCCTAGCCTCTTAATAAAATGAGATTTCTCCGGAAAGTTCCAAAAGCTTTAAGTTTGCCTCATACAAAATTACTTCCCTAAAATAGACATCTCAAAAGACAACTTCACCAGTCCTTTTCTAATATTGGATTTCCCCTTCCTGGACGTGCAGTAGTTGCCAATGACAGCAGAAGAATCTACCATAGCACATTCCCCTATCTATGTAAAGATGTCATGAGTCCATATTTCATTATTACCTCTCCCATGCATAGCCATCGCATTTTTAATTATTCAGTACCAACAGATTTTGAACTAGTATAATTACAGTCTCAAAGTCAATATGTAGATAACATTCGGGTAAATTCTCTAAAGATTCTCTGAAGGCCATTCAAAAGAAATGGATTTTCTTCTACTCATCATTCTTCTTTGAAGGAAGCAACCAAACAAAGAAGCATTATTTATTAACCAGACATGGATGTCTATCTTACACCATGTCAGGTAATAGAAGAAACATGGATTTGGGAACCAAACAGATACGTAGGTACAAATACAGCCTCTTCCATTGTGCACAGACTGCCAATAACTTTTCAGCATTTGCTATCATTTTCTTAACACATAGTTTGCTTATTTAGTTTTCTTCCTCCTCCAGTAAAATGTAAGCTCCATAAGAACAAGGTATATCACTATATCTGTCTTGCATATAGTAGCTAAAAACTTTATTTTTATTGAATAATTGAGGAAATCAATATCCAGGAGAAATTCCAGCTTGTCTCACCACTTGCAGAGAGCAGTAGAAGCATTATGTATGGAGGAGTAGAAATATGCACCCAGATGATAATAGTGATACTGTCTCTGACCAACAGGATCAAACAAAATCCTGGAATTTATAGAGATTATATGATAAATATCTCTACAAATCAATGTAAACTCTCAAGTATGTGTTAAAGCTTTATGTAGGCCTGTGAATTTTATATCTTTAAGAAAATACATCATACCTGTGGATAATCTGAAAATTAAAATAACTAAACAACACCTCACATCCATTAAATATTTTATCAATTAATCAAGAAAGTTTTTTTTCACATCTACTCTTTGGTTGAAAATCTAGGCTTTAATATATAAATTATATAATGTATTTAATAAATTGCATGAAACTTTGCAGACTGGTGCTCTGTAAATTTGTATTATCCCAAATCAACTGACAAGCTAAGAAAGTTTTTCATCTCATTCTATTACTCAACAAATATTTATAAGGTCTCCTGTGTTCCTCATACGAGTCTAAGAAATTAAAAAATAACATTGAACAAGAGAGGAAAAATTTCTGCTCTCATAAAATGTCTCCTCTCAAAAATGTATTTCTAGGATGAGACAATTAAAAAAATATATAAACACAAATACAAAAGTAAATGTATTACCAGCTGAGCCACAAGGGAAGCCCAAGAATACTGGACTGGGTAACCAATCCTTTCTCCAAGGGATCTTCCTGACCCAGAAATTGAACCAGGGTCTTCTGCATTATAGGAGGATTCTTTACCAACTGAACTATGAGGGAACCCATATAGTAAAATAGTAGATTACAAATTGCTGGAATAAATAATTCAAGGCTAAATGTATGAATAATAAAGTAAATATTCTGTTAGACTGGTGGTTAAAAAAATCCTCTCAGGGGAGGAGATATTTGTAAAAATACTTGATTGAAAAGAGAAAGGAATAATGAGAGTACTTCAGAAAAGAACCTTCTAGTCAGAGAAAACAGTACCTGCATGGGAAATGCGTGGTCTGTTTGAGAAACTGCAAGGTCCCTGTGACCAAAAGACAGTTGAAGAAGAGGAAGTTGTAGAGATTGCAGATGAAACAGAATCTTAAAGGGTGTTGTGAGAACACTGGATTTTATTCCAAAACAGTGTGAAGCAATTTAAAAGATTTCTACTTTTATGATAGTAATCTGTCTTCTCACTGTAATTTAAGCTCTAGGACCGTGAGATGCAGGGCGACAAGGTAGGAGGTTATTTCTATCTTAACAATAGCAAGTGGGAAAAGATGATGAACTATACTATGGTGGTAGTAATAGAGATGAGGAAAAGAGATAGATCAGCTTGGGATATATTGTGAAGGTAGGATTAGAGGGACATGATGATAAGTTGGTGATAAGGATGTGTGATTCATAAGAGGCAGATCCAAGAGGATGCTCAACAGTTTAAAATGAGAACTTGAGGGGCTGATCGAGCTCTTTTCTGAGATGTGGAGCACTGGGGAAGGAATGAATTTGTGAAGGCAAACCGAGAGTTCATTTTGGACCTTAAGTTCCTGATTACTAGGAGGCATTAAATGGTGGTTTTGAGTTGGCTGTTGAATACACAAGGAAAGTCATACCCAAAGAAACAAAGTTAAGTACCAGCAGTGTATAAAGGATTCTTTAAGCCCAGATACTGAATAAGATAACATAGTTTGTGTAATAGAGACAAGATGATATCTGAAGACTAAGCCCTGGGTTATGCCAACATTTAAAGACTGGGGATATAAAGAGGCTCTGGAAGAGAAAAAAGCTACAAATAAGAAACCAAGCAGGCTTAAGGACAAAATATAAATACATCCTGTTCGAGTCAAAAATGAAGAAATTGTTCCAAATAAGAAGATCAATAAATGCTGTTGAGAACAGATTATTATGAGGTTTGAACAGGACCTTTCTTGGGAATGTTCTGGCTGAATAAGATGTGTTATTTGAGTTCATCTCATGTCCTGAGTACTTTAAATACAATGTATTTGAATTCATTTCTGAAATTCAATTATAGCACTGTTTCCAATATTACATACTTCATGTATTGTATACAGATAATTTTTAGAATTCTACAAACTCCATGAAGCCTATTGAAATTTCTTGCATTAAGATTAAAATTAAGTATTTTATTACTTATGATAAATATTAAGATTAAATACTTGTTTTAAGATTAAAATTAAGTCAAGTTGAAGGTAAATGTTAGTTCTAACAGGATAATGTAATGTCATTAAACTAAATTGAGAGCTTGATAGTCAACATCAGTGTATACAGATAAGGATGCACATCCAGATAAAAAAACAATCCACAATGACTAGACTCATCACATAATTTTTTCCACTCAACATTAATTTTGCCTTTGTTTCAGTCAATGTTGAATATACCTAACAACTATATAAGGAATGAGTAATTCGAAGACTATGTTAGTTGTTTCCTAATGAACTATTTCTATAACAAATTATCTTTAGTTTCTCAAAGTCTTAGAAATATGTAAGTAATCTTTTTGCCCAGAAACTATGAATAACTAATGACAAAGGATGAGAGCCTATTAAAATATTTTCTTAAAGAATGAAACAGTCTCATGAAGAGACTCATAAACAGTCTCATGAAGAGACTTCTCTGAAGATGTTATATGCTATACCCATGCCAAATAATTGAGATATGATGTATTTGAACTATGTCTCTGATAAAATGGAAGTGAGGAAAATATTTAATTTATAAATTGTTTCCCCTAAGACTTTTTAAAGTAACATAGCACTCTCATGAGTGTGCCAGGGCTGTGAAGTACCTCTCATTTATTTATGGCTGAGCAAATTCACTGCTGCTACTGCTGCTAAGTCGCCTCAGTCGTGTCCAACTCTGTGCAACCCCATAGACGGAAGCTCACCAGGCTCCCCCGTCCTTGGGATTCTCCAGGCAAGAACACTGGAGTGGGTTGCCATTTCCTTCTCCAATGCATGGAAGTGAAAAGTGAAAGGGAAGTTGCTCAGTCGTGTCCGACTCTTAGTGACCCCATGGACTACAGCCTACCAGGCGCCTCCATCCATGGGATTTTCCAGGCAAGAGTACTGGAGTGGGGTGCCATTGCCTTCTCTGGAGCAAATTCACAAGTTCACATAATTTTATCTCTATGATTCAAACCATTAAAAATTGCCATTTGGGAATTGACTCAATTCTACTAGATGTAATAAGAGAACACAACCTCAAGAGTATGTAATACCCATCTTATGTCAGAGCCAAATATTTCCGTGATGAACAGAAAATTACACAGATGGTGAACAAAGACAGTGAAAGCTTCACATATGAGGGAGGAGAAGACACCGAGTATACAGGTCAAGCATCACCATTTGCTTCTACATCTCTGTGCAATTAGTAATATCATTTTTTATTTTCAAGCAAAATTGGCTTTCGTACTCAAGGGAAATTCAGGATATTAGTTAGTGTGGAGGATAGCTGAACAAGACATGATCCTCACAGGTGATCAATAAATGGTGACAAATTGACTAAGAAATGAGAGTTCCTATCATGACCCTTGTCAATAACCAATGTATATATGTGTGAGTGTGTGTGTGTGTGTGTGTGTGTGTGTGTTGTGTGAAAGGTACTTCTTAATCCTTAGGAGATTTCTGAAAAAGCATCCGAATAGAAATAGAGAAAGTAGGATGAAGTCTGGGGAGACAGATAATTGGCAACTGAAGAATTTCTCCATTGAAAGCTTGGGTTTAACACCAGGTTTGTACTCGCAAAGCAGAGTTCTTTTCCATTAATACACAGGCAGCAACACGGCATCCAATTAAAGTGCAGAAGCAAGAAGCTTTTGGACTTGGATAAAGCGTGGTAGAGGGTAGGAGAAAGAATAAGGATCAACATGATTTAAGAACAAGAGAGCAACTAGTGTTCATTTCTAGGAACACCTAGTCTGAGTTTTTGCACAGAATAAATCATACTAAAATCTAGCAGATAAGGGCTAAAAGACGTGGCAAGAATACACAGGAGGACTGTACAAAAAAGATCCTCATGATGCAGATAATCACGATGGTGTGATCACTGACCTAGAGCCAGACATCCTGGAATGTGAAGTCAAGTGGGCCTTAGAAAGCATCACTACAAACAAAGCTAGTGGAGGTGATGGAATTCCAGTGGAGCTCTTTCAAATCCTGAAAGATGATGCTGTGAAAGTGCTACACTCAATATGCCAGCAAATTTGGAAAACTCAGCAGTGGCCACAGGACTGGAAAAGGTCACTTTTCATTCCAATCCCAAAGAAAGGCAATGCCAAAGAATGCTCAAACTACTGCACAATTGCACTCATCTCACATGCTAGTAAAGTAATGCTCAAAATTCTCCAAGCCAGGCTTCAGCAATACGTGAACTGTGAACTTCCAGATGTTCAAGCTGGTTTTAGAAAAGGCAGAGGAACCAGAGATCAAATTCCCAACATCTGCTGGATCATGGAAAGAGCAAGAGAGTTCCAGAAAAACATCTATTTCTGCTTTATTGACTATGCCAAAGCCTTTGACTGTGTTGGATCACAATAAACTGTGGAAAATTGTGAAAGAGATGGGAATACCAGACGACCTGACCTGCCTCTTGAGAAACCTATATGCAGAAAGCAACAGTTAGAACTGGACATGGAACAACAGACTGGTTCCAAATAGGAAAAGGAGTACATCAAGGCTGTGTATTGTCACCCTGCTTATTTAACTTCTATGCAGAGTACATCATGAGAAACGCTGGGCTGGAAGAAGCACAAGCTGGAATCAAGATTGCCGGGAGAAATATCAATAACCTCAGATATGCAGATTACACCACCCTTATGGCAGAAAGTGAAGAGGAACTAAAAAGTCTCTTGATGAAAGTGAAAGAGGAGAATGAAAAAGTTGGCTTAAAGCTCAACATTCAGAAAACTAAGATCATGGCATCTGGTCCCATCACTTCATGGGAAATAGATGGGAAAACAGTGGAAACAGTGGCTGACTTTATTTTGGGGGGCTTCAAAATCACTGCAGATGGTGATTGCAGCCATGAAATTAAAAGACGCTTACTCCTTGCTGCTAAATCACTTCAGTCGTGTCCAACTCTGTGCAACCCCATAGACGGCAGCCCACCAGGCTCCCCGTACCTGGGATTCTCCAGGCAAGAACACTGGAGTGGGTTGCCATTTCCTTCTCCAATGCATGAAAGTGAAAAGTGAAACTGAAGTCGCTCAGTTGTGTCCAACTCTTAGCGACCCCATGGACTGCAACCTACCAGGTTCCTCCGCCCATGGGATTTTCCAGGCGAGAGAACTGGAGTGGGTTGCCATGCTTACTCCTTGGAAGGAAAGTTATGACCAACCTAGATAACATATTCAAAAGCAGAGACATTACTTTGCCAACAAAGGTCCATCTAGTCAAGGCTATGGTTTTTCCAGTGGTTATGTATGGATGTGAGAGTTGGACTGTGAAGAAAGCTGAGCACTGAAGTTGATGCTTTTGAACTCTAGTGTTGGAGAAGACTCTTGAGAGTCCCTTAGACTGAAAGGAGGTCCAACCAGTCCATCTTAAAGAAGATCAGTCCTGGGTGTTCATTGGAAGGACTGATGCTAAAGCTGAAACTCCAATACTTTGGCCATCTTACGTGAAGAGTTGACTCATTGGAAAAGACCCTGATGCTTGGAGGGATTGGGAGCAGGAGGAGAAGGGGATGACAGAGGATGAGATGGCTGGATGGCATCACCGACTCAATGGACGTGAGTTTAAGTGAACTCCGGGAGTTGGTGATGGACAGGGAGGCCTGGCGTGCTGCAATTCATGGGGTCGCATAGAGTCGTACTTGACTGGGTGACTAAACGGAACTGATTGTTGTCTTGGGAAAAGCAAAGGCAAAGAAAATAAAGTGAGGAGTGACAGTTAAGTGAAGTCTAAAGTTGTAATCCCACATCATTGGTCGTGCTTGATTAAAGAGATTTCCTAGTGAGTTGAGTCCTTCTGAGGATAACAATTGATTGGGGTCATTAATTATTTTTCTAAGTTTACATTAAAATTATTGTAACAGGCAGAATTCCAGTGTGTCTAGAATATATTCCAGAGAGTGTTTATAAAGCTTTGTCGGACCTTTAAAAACTATTAGATCACAGTTTGTTTGTTTGTTTTTTTATATAAGCAGACAGAAACAGGGCTTCACATAGTATATTAGGTTTCAACAAAGAATACATCTAGGTAACTTTTAAAGTCATATTTATTTTCAGCTTGAGGAAACAGCTTTATTTTGTAACACTAAAATTTTAAGAAATATTCTAAGAAATTTCAGTCTTTAAATATATAATATAAATATATACAATAATAAATAAAATGTTAAATGCATTTTAAATTCAGCAATGTAAAATACAGCATATTTCCATATCATTTGCTTCTGATTTTTGTTCTTTTATTTTGGTATGTTTTTTGTTAGAAATGCATGACTAACACTCTTATACCATTATGCTTTTTATTGAAAAAAAATATTATTGCATTGAACTACAGTCCAGGTAATTTACTGAATAACTAAAAAAGCTGCTTTGTATGTACAATAGTGCAAGTTACTTCACCACAGTATAATAAAAAATGTTTTGTACAGAGGATACAAAATAAAATTATTGGATTGTGTATGATATTGCTGGATTATTGTCCAGTTTAGTTACAAAGTAAATACTTTAAATAGAATTAAACTGAGAATTTGTTTTAAAAAGCTACATAACCAGTTTACATTATTAGCTATTTTATAATTTCTCACAAATAGAAGGAAGTGACAATTTCGGTTGGAAGAAAATAAATATATCTAGACGTTGACTGTTTTAAAATGTGGCTGTGTTTTGAAAAACATTATTCTGAACAAACGTCAAGATCTTTAAAGACTAAAGAGTATATTTCTAAGAACACACACTCATATGTACACACACGCACACACACACAATTTTACAGATTCCAATTTGCCTGATTTATCTTTCTTTCCTAGTCTTGCTATTTAAGAAAAGGGGGTGGGGTGCGAAAGGAGGCATTGACTTTGGGAAAGGATTTAAGAGAAGGATTGGGAGGTCTCCCTCTGATTCAAGACTGCATAAAATGAAAAAAAGACCCTTTGGCTTATCTTTCTAATATTGGCTTATTCTAAACCTAACTGATTCAGCCACTGTTTCCATTTTAATACAGCTTAATCCAAAGCAACACAGCAATCACCTTCAAATGTCTACATAATAGAAGCGGATAATGTTTTCGCTGGTATGAAATGATAACCTTTGAAAATCCTCTAGACCCAGGAAAATATACTTTAGGAGGAAATTTAGTTTCAGTCTGAGACACAAGGGCAGTCAACTGTTTTCCTAGCTACTTGTGTGCGTGTGGTCACATACTTGCTTTTTAATACTTTAGTTTCTAATGAGAGGACATTTCTTTTCAGGCATTCATTCATTTAAGGAATCAAAATTAAAATTCTTCCCTGACCCCTGCTGGGCCAGAGATAAGCCCTAGGTCAGTTTTGCTCCTAAGTACATTAGCTACATACACAGATGTGTGAGATTTGTATTCTTTGGATCTGATACTCACATATATGTCTTCAGAATGTTTCAGAAAACCATCTTTCTGAAAAGTCATGGAAAAGTTTTTAGGGAAGATAGAAAAATATGCTACTGATTCAAAATGTTTGGCAATGTCATTTCACTATTTTTTATATAAATTTATTTTAATTGGAGTTTAATTACTTTACAACGGAGAGGGAGAGGGTGGGAAGACTTGGGAGAATGGCATTGAAACATGTAAAATATCATGTATGAAACGAGATGCCAGTCCAGGTTCGATGCACGATACTGGATGCTTGGGGCTAGTGCACTGGGACGACCCAGAGGGATGGTATGGGGAGGGAGGAGGGAGGAGGGTTCAGGATGGGGAACACATGTATACCTGTGGCGGATTCATTTTGATATTTGGCAAAACTAATACAATTATGTAAAGTTTAAAAATAAAATAAAATTAAAAAAAATAAAATGATATGAGAGAAGCATTGAAAAAAAATAAAATAAAGAATATATGTATATGAATAACTGAATCACTCTGTTGTATAACAGGAATTAACAACATCTGAAATCAACTAGACTTCAACAAACATAAATAAGATTAAAAAAAAAACACAATATTGTAGACGATCATTTCACTATTTAAATAGCAGTGAATTCTCCATACAGCCTGGGGAGGGCACTAGACGTTTCATTTATGGACATCTAGAACATTGGGAATGGTAGGCTCTCCACGAGGGAGAGCCATCTTCACTATCTCCAGTTATTGATCCAAATGCTTGAAATACAAGTCTTTAGATCAGCTTGAAAGTACTATGGTAAAATTCAGAAGCTGTGTTGCTGCCGTTATTGGGAACTTTATAAGTAACCAAAAATTTCATGCATGAGGGAGATAGCCAGAGCTGGAAATATGATTCTGAGTAATTTTTGCTTATTACATATTCTGTCTAATGGGAAGGCTGTATAGGATTAATTTCTTTGAATATATTTCTATTCAGAAATAACAGGGAGATTCCATTAAGTCCTGGCAGAAACTGAAGAAAAGGAGTCACTGTCAAAATCCATTTTCTATAAGTGAAATAGAAATTCCAGGGGATCATTCTATGAAATGTCTGCCTGAGTGAAAAATTCCTGGGAGCTTGGAATTTTCCAAACTACTCCCCGTGTTCTAATTACTTCCTTTATTTTACAACATACATAAAAGTGAACTCAAAGGAAATATTGAAATATAGTTTTTTATAACCCACTCTAGTTATTCTTGCTGAATATGACAGGGAATGAAAATGTAGATGAAGTTTTCCAAATTTACAGTTCTTTATACAAAGCACTTATTTTATTTAATGATCCCTTGAATCCAGTGAGTCTGGATTCCTTCTCAATCTCCAAGAAAAATATATTGATAGCTGTGTGCATGTATTTGTGTGTGTAAAGATTTTATAGTCTTTCTTAAAACATTTTCATTTTTAATTAAGCATTTATAGCTTAAGACACACAAAAATTTGTCTCTATGATCCAAGTGTGAAAGAGTAATCCCATAAAGAGAATAATTCCATAAAAAACAAGTAATAGGCACAAAAGTCAACTGTTAAATAATTATGCAAGTGAAAGAAACAAAGTTGAAAATAAAATCTGTCACAGTGGAAATTATTTAAAAATAATCTATTTTATAATTCAATATATAATTAGAATTTTTATTTAATTTTCTTCCAAAGTATGCTTCAAGTGAAAAAGAGAAAATTGAGCCCACAAACTAATTTGGGGGAAGTAAGAGAATGGCTCAGAATGTTCTCTAGAGCAGGAATATTTTGAGTATAATCAGATGAAAAAAATGTTAATTTAAAAAGAAGCCCTATGAATCAACATTTGGAAATTATACTAGAGAATAACTGGATATGTCATTGATCATAAGCAAAATTCTAGAAAAAGTATTCTGAAAAGCTCTATTTTTTTTTTTTTTTGCTCATCCAAATATGCAAAAGTTCTTGAATATTTCAGGATGGAGATTTTTACAACTTTATACAAATAACTTAAATTGTTGAATTATTCTTCATGTTGAGTCAACATCTACATTTTTGTAGTATTTACTGTTTCTGCCTTAAAGATAATAAATATGATCTTCCACTGTATACATTTCTGTGCTAACTTTTAGATATTTAAAGTTAGAAAGTTATTCTCATATATTTCTTTTACAGCAAGTGTTCTTTTCTTTGCAGTGCACATATTGACTTCTTTATTTTTCATATGGCAATTACCAGAGTCTGTTCTACAAAGCATTAATTCCATAAGAGAGTGCACAGGCAAAAAAAAAAAATCTGTTTCCATTACTTTTGGAAATTCAACATATTCTATCCTTCTGGAAATGTCTAGTGCATGCTGCTTGTCAATTATTCTGAGATACACCAAAGTAAAGTAAAACTATTTAGCCCAATATTTCTCTAGAATATTTAAAAATTTAACTTGTATTTAGTTAATAATTTTTGTTAATTCACAGAGCTGATGTTATTCATAAGTGTAAAAGCATAAAATTAATCTGATCTCTTAACTGGTCACATCTGCCACTTAGGCATCCAATTCAGTTTGCCAACAACTCTCTTAAATTGTGTCCTGGAACAGCACAGAGTTTTCCACAAATGGTCTATTCTATCCAAGTTCCAAAAAAATAAAAAATCCTTAAAGAATAAAAAGTGCTATCTTATACTACACAAAAATATTAACTCAAAGAGGATTAGAGACTTGAATGTAAGATTGGAAAACATACAACACCTTGAAGAAAACATAGTATGTAAATTTCTTGACATAGGTCTTTACAATGATTTTTTTGGATATGACACCAAAACCTAAGGCAAATAAAAGCAAAAATAAACAGTTCATCAAACTAAAATTTTTCTGCACAGTAAAGGAAACCATTGACAAAATGAAAAGTCTAACCTATTGAATTGGAGAAAATATTTGTAAGTCATATATCTGATAAGGTGTTAACATTCAAAATATATAAAGAATTCATACAACTCAATAGCAAAATAAAGTTATTAAAAAATGGGCAGAGGATCTGAACAAACAATTTTCAGAAGGTATACAGATAGCCCACATGTGTATGGAAAGACTTGCAACGTCACTAATCATCAGAAATAAAAATAAAAACCACAATGAGATATCACCTCACATTTGTTAGAATGGCTGATATTTAAAAAGACAAGAGATCAAAGAGATGTAGAAAAGGGAACCCTCATACACCTATAGTGGGAATATAAATTGGTGTAGCCATTATGGAAAAGAGTATAGAAGCTCTTCAAAAAATTAAAAATAGAACTACCATATGATCTAGTAGTTCTACCTCTAGGTATTTGAAAAAGCAACATAAAAAACACTAATTTGAAAAGATGCATGCACTTCCATGTTCATAGCAGTATTATTTACAATAGCCAAGACATGGAAACACCCTAAATGTCCATTGACAGATGAATGGATAAGGAAACGTGATATATATATAAATGTGTGTATATGTGTGTGTGTATATATATATATACATATATGTATACATATATATATGTATATGTATACAATGGAATATTATTTATCAATAAAAAAGAATGAAATCTTGACATCTGCAACAACAGG
Organism: Bos taurus; assembly: GCF_002263795.3. Classification (NCBI taxonomy): domain Eukaryota; kingdom Metazoa; phylum Chordata; class Mammalia; order Artiodactyla; family Bovidae; genus Bos; species Bos taurus. The sequence continues at coordinate 73,436,120 of NC_037331.1, read as the reverse complement.
GGTGAAACTAGAGGGCATTATACAAAGCAAAATAATTCAGAGAAAGTAAATACCATGTGATCGCACTTACAAGTGAAATCTAAAAATCAAAACAAAGCAACAATCAACACATAAAAACCTTAAACTTGTGGATATAGAGAACAGATTGATGGTTGCTGGAGGCAGGGAAGTAGGGCTCAGAGGTTGTCAAAAAGAAAGGGTTTAAAAGTAAAAATTTCCAGTTATAAAGTGAATAAATCAAGGGTGTATAATGTACAGAATGGTGACTATAGTTAATAATACTGCATTGCATATGTGAAAGTAGCTCGGAGAGTGGATCTTGAAAGTACTCATCAGAAAAAATTTGTAATGATGTATGATGATGAATGGTAACTGGACTTATTATGATGACCATTTTGTAATATAGCAAATAGCAAATGATTATGGTTTATACCTTAAGTTAATGTTATGTAAGTTATATATTAATAAAGTCTTAAAAACATGAACCCCTTTTTTACTAATTTTGTATAATTCCTATGCTATAACTTAATATTTCATAACTTTTTGCAACTTCTTAAACATCATTGAATCATATGCACCTTGAGCCTACTAAATCTTTCATTTTATTGATGAACTAGAGTTAGGCTCTGTCTCCCCAATAATCTACATGTACAAAGCTCTGTTAATTAAAGATAAATGTAGAATTTGACATTTATTTATGCTAAATTTCTCCTTTCAAATTTTGTCCCATTTTTATCCTTTTGAATTTATTTCACATTGCATTGTGCATTCACTACATTCCTAGTCTTGGGTTTGTGTTTCCCTATTTGATAGACATGTCTTCCATGATTTTGTCCTTGTTTATAAAAGGTTGACTGTAACAGAGTACTGCACAAAGACTTATAAGCAGTCTCTATAACCCTCTCTCAAATTTGAAATTAGTCCAGGTCTCAATATACCTTGTTTAACGAGCACATTTGTCATACAGGGCTGACTACAGTTCATAAGAATATTTATAAAATGTCTCTCTATAAAATACCCATACATTTTAATGTATTTCGCTCCCAGTCACTTCACCACATCTCTGGTGAAGGTAACAAAGAAAAACTACGTGACTAACGAGATACTTAATTTTCTGTCTTCTTACCTGACTTAGCAACATGTGACAGAAATGATTATTCTCACTTCTTTGAGTCACTTTCTTTACTTGCCTGATAGGCACACACATTTTTCTGATTTTTTCCTATGAAACCTGGAAGTTCATCACGGTCTTGTTTTTATGGAAAAAAAAAAATTCTGAAAAAGAACTGGATATATGGTTCCTTCTACTTCCACTCTTAAAGTCAGAGTGACCTAGGGTTCAGTCTCTGAACCTCTTATCCATCCTACCTATCCCTTTGGTATTATTCAGGGTAATGGCTGCAGACTCTTTCAATAAATTAATAATTTCAGAAATTATTTGTCCTTTCACACCTCTACTCAAACTTTAGATTCTTATTACCAACTACCAATGCAATGTTTCTACTTCAATATTTAAAGGGATCTCAGAATAGTTAAACTAATTATCCTCCTGCAGTGTTCTGCATTTCAGTTAACAGTAAATCCATCCTTCTAGTCGCTTGTACAAAAAGTATGATGTTACCTCTGATGTCTTTCTTTGTCTTATACTTTACACCCAATAGGAAGCACATTTTCTCAGCCCTACATTTTACCTTTCTCAGTATTTCCACTAGACTAACACTGAGCAAGTCTTTGCATTCTCTTGCCAGAAACAGTCAAAAAATCAAAGTATTAGGCACTCAGTCATGTTTAACTCTTTGTGACTCCATGGACTGTGGACCTCCAGGCTCCTCCGTCTGTGGTATTGTCCAGGCAAGAATACTGGAGTGGGTTGACATTTCCTTCTCCAGGGGATCTTCCTGACCTGCAATCTACATATTGGTCTCTGTTCTCCAAATTCACTTCCCCAGCAACTATTCACAATGCAATAGCTGAATGAGCCCGGTAAAATCTAGTGAGAATCATGTTGCTCATCTGCTAAAATTATCCAATAGATTCTCATCTCACAGTAAAAGCCAGTAATTATAATGGTTGGTGTGATTCCCACATGATTTTGCTCCAAAATTACTTCTCTAACCTTATCTCCCATAATTCTCTGAAACCCTCTTTTCTAGTCACAGTGTTCTCATAGTTGATGTTTGATGAACACATGCAAAGACTTGTTGAAACCTGATCTTAGCCTAGAATGCTCACTTCCTTCAGGTTATTGTGAAATATCACTGTCACAGTACAGCTTCCTCTAACTAACCTACCTAAAATTGTATTTTAGCTACTACTCCTGACCAAGCATCTTTATTTACTTTCCCTATTTATTTTCCTCAGTAGTATTTATCACCATCTAGCATAGTATTATATTATATTAGTTGTCTATTCTGGTTTTTATTTCTATAACTCAATTAGAATTAAATTACATTATGGTATTATTTTTAGTTTTGATTATTATTATATCCACACTAGTCAGATTACTGCCTAGCACATGGTCCTTAGTACATATTTGTTAAATAAGAAATAAAATAAAATGAATACATGAGAAAAAAATAATTTTGCTTTCATATTATTTGGTCTTAGTGTTAGACCACTCTAACTAGTTATTAACTCTAACTCTAACTTTAGAGTTACTAGTGACTGTCTTTTAATTAAAGACCATCATTAAATATTCTGCTTAAGCAAATTTGGTATTGTAGTACAGAATGAAGCAGAGCAAAGGCTAAGAGTTTTGCCAAGAGAATGCACTGGTCATAGCAAACACCCTCTTCCAACAACACAAGAGAAGACTTTACACATGGACATCACCAGATGGTCAACACCAAAATCAGATTGATTATATTCTTTGCAGCCAAAGATGGAGAAGATCTATACAATCAGCAGAAACAAGACTGGGAGCTGACTGTGGCTCAGATCATGAACTCCTTATTTCCAAATTCAGACTAAATTGGAGAAAGTAGGGAAAACCACTAGACCATTCAGGTATGACCAAAATCAAATCTCTTACAATTATACAGTGGAAGTGACAAATAGATTCAAGGGACTAGATTTGGTAGACATAGTGCCTGAAGAACTATGGACGGAGGTTCATAACATTGTACAGGAGATAGGGATCAAGACCATCCCCAAAAAAGAAATGCAAAAAGAAAAATGCTTGTCTGAGAAGGCCTTACAAATAGCTGAGAAAAGAAGAGAAGCAAAAGGCAAAGAACAAAAGGAAAGACAAACCATTTGAATGCAGAGTTCCAAAGAATAGCAAGGAGAGATAAGAAAGCCTTCTTCAGTGATCAGTGCAAAGAAATAGAGGAAAACAGTAGAATGGAAAGACTAGAGATCTCTTCAAGAAAATTAGAGATACAAAGGGAATATTTCATGCAAAGATGGGCACAATAAAAGACAGAAATGGTATGGACCTAACAGAAGCAGAAGATATTAAGAAGAGGTGGCAAGAATACACAGAAGAACTGTACAAAAAAGATCTTCATGACCAAGATAATCATGATGGTGTGATCGCTCACTTAGAGCCAGACATACTGGAATGTGAAGTCAAGTGGGTCTTAGGAAGCATCACTATGAACAAAGCTAGTGGAGGTGATGGAATCCCAGTTGAGCTATTTCAAATCCTAAAAGATGATGCTATGAAAGTGCTGCACTCACTATGCCAGCAAATTTGGATAACTCAGCAGTGGCGACAGGACTGGAAAAGGTCAGTCTTCATTCCAATCCCAAAGAAAGGCAATGCCAAAGAATGCTCAAACCACCACACAATTGCACTCATCTCACATGCTAGTAGAGTAATGCTCAAAATTCTCCAAGCCAGGCTTCAACAGTACATGAACCATGAAATTCCAGAGATTCAAACTGGATTTAGAAAAGGCAGAGGAACCAGAGATCAAATTGCCAACATCTATTGGATCATTGAAAAAGCAAGAGAGTTCCAGAAGAACATCTACTTCTGCTTTATTGACTATGCCAAAGCCTTTGACTGTGTGGATCACAAAAAACTGTGGAAAATTCTGAAAGAGATGGAAATACCAGACCACCTGACTTGCCTCCTGAGAAATCTGTGTGTGGTTCAGGAAGCAACAGTTAGAACTGGACACGAAACAAGAGACTGGTTCCAAATAGGGAAAGGAGTATATCAAGGCTATATATTGTCACCTTGCTTATTTATCTTTTACAAAGAGAACATCATGAGAAACGCTGGGCTGAATGCAGCACAAGCTGGTATCAAGATTCCTAGAAGAAATATCAATAACCTCAGATATGCAGATGACACCACCCTTATGGCAGAAAGTGAAGAGGAACTAAAGATCCTCTTGATGAAAGTGAAATAGAAGAGTAAAAAAGTTGGCTTAAAACTCAACATTCAGAAACCTAAGATCATGGCATCTGATCCCATCACTTCATGGCAAATAGATGGGGAAACAGTGGAAATAGTGACAAACTTTATTTTGGGGGGATATAAAATCACTGCTATACCAGGTTGAAGGTCAGGAAGGGAGGCGGTGAGGAGATAGCCCTCGTCAAAGGTAAGGAGCAGCGGCTGTGCTTTGCTGGAGCAGCCGTGAAGAGATTCCCCACACCCAAGGTAAGAGAAATCCAAGTAAGATGGTAGGTGTTGCAAGAGGGCATCAAAGGGCAGACACACTGAAACCATACTCACAGAAAACTAGTCAATCTAATCACACTAGGACCACAGTCTTGTCTAACTCAATGAAACTAAGCCGTGCCCGTGGGGCAACCCAAGATGGGCGGGTCATGGTGGAGAGATCTGACAGAATGTGGTCCACTGGAGAAGGGAATGGCAAACCACTTCAGTTATCTTGCCTTGAGAACCCCATGAACAGTACAAAATGGCAAAATGATAGGATACTGAAAGAGGAACTCCCCAGGTCAGTAGGTGCCCAATATGCTACTGGAGATCAGTGGAGAAATAACTCCAGAAAGAATGAAGGAATGGAGCCAAAGCAAAAACAATACCCAGCTGTGGATGTGACTGGTGATAGAAGCAAGGTCCGATGCTGTAAAGAGCAATATTGCATAGGAACCTGGAATGAAGGGTCCATGAATCAAGGCAAATTGGAAGTGGTCAAACAAGAGATGACAAGTCGACATTCTAGGAATCAGTGAACTAAAATGGACTGGAATGAGTGAATTTAACTCAGATGACCATTATATCTACTACTATGGGCAATAATCCCTCAGAAGAAATGGAGTGGCCATCATGGTCAACAAAAGAGTCTGAAATGTAGTACTTGGATGCAATCTCAAAAACAACAGAATGATCTCTGTTCATTTCCAAGGCAAACCATACAATATCAAAGTAATCTAAGTCTATGCCCCAACCAGTAATGCTGAAGAAGCTGAAGTTGAACGGTTCTATGAAAACCTACAAGATCTTTTAGAACTAACACCCAAAAAAGATGTCCTTTTCATTATAGGGGACTGGAATGCAAAAATAGGAAGTCAAGAAACACCTGGAGTAACAGGCAAATTTGGCCTTGGGGTACGGAATAAAGCAGGGCAAAGACTAATAGAGTTTTGCCAAGAAATTGCACAGATCATAACGAACACCCTCTTCCAACAACACGAGAAGACTCTATACATCACCAGATGGTCAACACTGAAATCAGATTGATTATATTCTTTGCAGCCAAAGATGGAGAAGCTCTATACAGTCAGCAAAAACAAGACCAGGAGCTGACTGTGGCTCAGATCATGAACTCCTTATTGCCAAATTCAGACTTAAATTGAAAAAAGTAGGGAAAACCACTAGACCATACAGGTATGACCTAAATCAAATCCCTTATGATTATACAGTGGAAGTGAGAAATAGATTTAAGGGACTAGATCTGATAGACAGAGTGCCTGATGAACTATGGAATGAGGTTCGTGACGTTGTACAGGAGACAGGGATCAAGACAATCCCCATGGAAAAGAAATGCAAAAAAGCAAAATGGCTGTCTGGGGAGGCCTTACAAATAGCTGTGAAAAGAAGAGAAGTGAAAAGAAAAGGAGAAAAGGGATGATATAAGCCTCTGAATGCAGAGTTCCAAAGAATAGCAAGGAGAGATAAGAAAGCCTTCCTCAGCGATCAATGCAAAGAAATAGAGGAAAACAACAGAATGGGAAAGACTAGAGAACTCTTCATGAAAATTAGAGATACCAAGGGAACATTTCATGCAAAGATGGGCTCGATAAAGGACAGAAATGGTATGGACCCAACAGAAGCAGAAGATATTAAGAAGAGGTGGCAAGAATACACAGAGGAACTGTACAAAAAAGATCTTCACAACCCAGAAATAATTTTCTCTGTATGTCCCAAACTTCCTCTCCATGTTGGTTCTACAATTTCCACTTTAAATAACGTGTCTCCTTAATAAGGAAAGCAAAACAAAATCAGATTGAAGTGACATTATTATTATTAGATCATCTCTTCATTCATCAAAATTAAAAAAGCAATTTGTTTTGATTTTCCCAATATTTGGGTTACCTAAGTGGTTTTAACTTGGTCTCTCTGTTCATTTTTGATTTATGGCTATTGTCTTACTGTTTATGAATGTACAAGAATTTTTCTGTTACTCTGAATGTTTTTCTTATTCTGTTTATACTGGGATGTTTAAAGGACTACATTTTTCTTTTCATTGAAATCTTTTGTAATGGTAGATTTGCTCATGTTATGCTACAGCTTTTATAATTTCCTACCCAGAGTACAAGTTATCTTTTATTTAGATTGCAAGGTCTGTCTTCTCACCGTCCAAGAGAGTAAGTATATCCAATGAACATTTTCATCATTGATAGTATAAGATAGTCATTTCCATGCCATCAATTCTTATCAGTCTACCCTTGGTAGTCAAAATTAAGTGCCCAAGTAGAAGTTCCCTGTTTTAACCTTCTGAGATATTAAATTGTCACCAAGACAATTATAAATATTAATCAGGTGCTGTTTTTTTCATGATAAGTCTCCTGGTGAGTTCCTGTAATTCTGTCTTGGCTCTATGTCAACTTCATAATGTTTTAGGAAACAGTCATTCACTTTAGTTTTCCTTTTATGTGTTGGGTCATTTGTCATCTATTTTTTAAAAAATCATTTATGTTTATCAAAGGTCTTTCATAATAACTTTTATGGAGTTCCACACAAGTATAGAATTTTTTGCTATTTGATGATTTTTTTTTCCATTTTTTTCTATTTCTTTTAGATAAAATAGGATTTTTCACTGCCATACTCCAGTCAAAACTTCCATCCCACAAGTTTCTGGTGGTATCTAGGAAACTATGTCACTTCTTTATGCTAAAATTTTTTATTCAATTTATTCTCTATCTCTCCCTTACCAGCATCAATTGTTAGCAAGTGTTAAGGACTTAATCCTTCAACTTCATTTTTCCTCATCTGTACAGAGGAATGATAATATTGATCTCAAAATACATTTATGAAGATTAAATGAGATAATGAGGGTCTAGTGCTCAGCCTGACTCTCTTGATACACAGGAGAGTTTCTGTAAGGACAGCTCTCTTACCTGTGAAGCCAAGGCTGAGTAAGCCATCATTCTCATGTTTTAGTGATAGAGGAGTTTGCATCATCATACACACTGTGACACTGTGGTGATGGCTGATTACCTCCAGTTTTGTTTAATTTGAATCACTCTGAAACCTGTGCTTGTGGGAGCTGTGTAGTCACACAAGTTTTCTACGCTTTTAAGAATATAAAACAATGAACTGAAGGGCCAGTCAGAAATATAGATGCAAGAAATGCAAATTCTGTGGGTCAGAAAGTATTTTGAATAAATGTTTAAAATTGTTTGCAAAATTACAGGAATGGTGATTTTATTCATAATTCACTTTTTATTAGTTTCTAATAAAATTGAACAAAACACACCAAATACTTTAAAGTTTTCTCAATAAATATCAGGTAAAACTTTTGACATTGTCAAACCTTTACCTCTGTATGTAATTGATATACATATGTTGGCTGAACACAGATTTCTGAGAATAAAGAAAACTTAATATTTTAATCCCAATAATATTTGAAAGTTTGACCAATGTATTAAAATATTATTCATAGTATATTTTAGTTTTATTTTGCATGATCAAATACTAAAGATTGCAAATATGTGTTTTCTTATACAAAAATTAAATATTCTTAACTTCAGATATTGGTGATTCTTACAATTACAAAATTCTCTTAACATAGAAGTGTGTGAAATGAAGATAACTCAATTTTCCACATAAACTCAGCCATACAATGTGGATAAGATTGTTTTGCATTGAAGAGTAATTTTTAATCTGAATTAGTTAGAAAATTTCTTGCCATCTCTCATTTCTTATGAAAATATAGTTTATATTGGTTGAAACAGATTACATTGATTGAAAGCTTAGTAAATAGTGAACCATAGGAACTATTATTACCACATAATTAGTTTGTTTCACTGACCTTCTATTATTACCTGATGAATAAAAACAAATGTGCATTCATTCATTCATTCACTCACTCGTTCAATGAACACCTAGAAGATAGAGTATTATGTTCCATTTAATTTTTTTCATATTAATATGCCTAAATTTTTTGTTTTTTTACATTACATGAGAACTCATCCAAAAATACTCCTCTGCCTTTCTATCAAATTACTTTGCTGCTGCTGCTGCTGCTCCTAAGTCGCTTCAGTCGTGTCTGACTCTGCGACTCCATAGACGGCAGCCCACCAGGCTCCTCTGTCCCTGGGATTCTCCAGGCAAGAGTACCATTGCCTTCTCCGTCAAATGACTTTAAATTTGTCTAATTAATTTCAGCAAATTAAGAGATTCTTAAAATGCTTCTATTACAATATTGGCAATTCAGTTTACATTTCTATATTGGTCACATTTTGCATTGGGGTACCACTCTTTTAAATATAATAATAATCAGACCACTTTAAATACATCACTTTGTAGGTACTGACAATTTGTTTTATTTATCCAGAAGAAGGGCTTTTAGTTCAAGCGAGCTGACACATTTAAGGCCTCTTTCACTCCATTTAATGGTTGCATCTGACTGGAGCAAGAATGATGGCAAAGATCTTGACCTTGAAACACTGGTTGAATTAGAGGATTCAAGTGGATGATAGAAGTTGTAGCTGGGTTGAAGTGAGGGCCAAACAAGGTGGGGATAAATGCTGCAGGGGGCAAGGGCTGAAATGTTATGTGAGATGGGTGGAAGGGAGCAGTGGTGACTAAATGCAGGGGATGACCTGCTAAGAAAGTGGGGTGTGCAGGGATGACGGTTGGGGTCAAAGGTGAAAATGTGAATGGATTAAAACGTGGCTGGGAAAGAGGATGTAGATGAGCTATAGGAAGATGACTGCTATGGGCATTTATGGAAGCAGAAACAATATGCTGCAGGAATGTGTGGTGGATGGTGGTTATAGAAGCCTGCTGGTGACCTGGAACTGTCTGTACAGTGGAGGCCGAAGAAAAAGCGGTGGGCCCTGCAGCAGGCAAAACTCGAAGATGCTTTGATAGGAGCTGTTTCTGCATATGCTGCTGGGCTTGTAGCTGTAGGAGCTTATATTTATCTATTTCATCAGGAGAATATGTTATAGGCTGTTGAATTAATGGAGGAGAGAGAGATTTATGACACACTTCTAAGTCATCTGCTACTTTGTCATGTTTCTGCATAGTTCTGTCATAGTAAGAGTTTATATTCCCCTCTATCTGATTCATTTGCATGCTTCCATCCTGTAAGTCTAGATTCATATCGTTCTCTTTGGTCTCCATTGAATCAGTAATACCACTATATCTGTTAGATGGAAAAGCACCAGGGAAACCATTTGGTACTGGGTCACAGCTTTGAATAGAAGGTTGGACTTCATTAATTAATGATTTTGGTTGTTCTTTTGTTGTTGGGTTCTTTTTCATGTTTGGTGAGTGAGATTCTGCTACTACATGAATTATACCTTTAGAAAAATGATTATCACAATCAGTGCCCACTAAAACAGTAAAATCATTTGTTGGGGAACTTTTGACTTTGTTTTTATCAATACTTCTTTGCATCGCACTGCCTTTATCCTTTCTTCTTCTGCCTTTGTTTGGTGTTTTTTCAGGCAAAGGCAATGAAGGTCTGTTACAGCCTGGTGGCGTAAATGGAATTACACATTGGATTTGTGAAAGAGTCTCTGATTCATTTTTACAGCTGTTTGATGAGATCTCAAACTGAATTGATTGTTCCTGACATTTCTTGGCTTGTACTCTTTCTAAAAGGCTTTTGGCTGTCAGGGAGGTCCTCTCTCCTTCTATAGGGTTCAACTCTGTGGTATCTGAAGGACTTCTTGAACAGTTCCTTAGAAGGTAGCTGATATTCCCAGAGTTACATTGCATGGGTTTTACTTTTCCCAGATCACAAATATGAGGGCTGTCCAAAGACTGTTGATTCATTTTACTTTTATTTAAGTAATACATTTTCTCTCTTGAGTGAGAGCCCATATCTGCTGTGCTGAGGTCCCTGGCAATTAGGTGGATTTTCACTGTTTCCAGCACAAAAAACCTGTGAGCTAAAATCACACTGGGTGATTCTTTTGGATTTTTGCCCTGAAAATTGTTGATTTTTGCCCAGTTTATGTTTTTCTCTGCAATAACCATAAGCATGTTTTGAATATTTTTCATTTTTAATTGATTCCCACAATTTGCAGCTCCTGCCTCTCTCGGTTTCAGACTGTGGGCAGTCACTCTTTGCTAGCTCCTCAGAAAAGCAGAAACAGCTGTGCTTTCGGCGTTTCCGTTTGTGTCTTTCAACTGAGTTATGCTCTCGCTTGCAAAAGTAGAGCAAATTACCTCTATCATGTCCACTGGACCCATAATTGGAATGAGAACTTCTCAAGCTGGATGTACTGACATGGGATGTGTCTGAAGGGCTAGAACATCTATTCAGAGACACCTTTGGAGAACTTATCTTGTAACTTGCTCTTCCACATCCAGAAACCCCGCTGGTCGTACTGATGTAGTTACTATTCAAAATTACACTGAAATCCTTCCCATGGTCACTGTGATCCCTTATTGTGTAAGGACTAGACTTCCAGGTGAACTGATTCACTTCTTCAACATCCAGATGAGGATCACAAGAAATCAGTTTATGTTTTTTCGTCCTAGAGGTGCAAGGAGAAAAAGATAGGCCCTTATTTGCATCATTTAAAATTACCCTTTGACAGCTTTGCCAATGGGCCCTTGAAGGTTCTTGAAGTTCATTACCACCATTTTTATTGTTTCCTACGCAATTCTTTAGAGAGATATCAAGGTAAGCAGGCACTTCAGGATTTTTCATTTCCAAATCGCTTGCACTAAAATTGCGTTCACTCATACTGGGCTCAGAATTGTTGCCGCCCAAATTATATTTCCTCTGGAAATTTTCCCAATCTGGATTAGCTATCTTCATCTTTGGTTTCAGAGACCGATTATCTTCTTGGATCAATTTTTGTTGGTCTTTAATTAAACCTGAGACTTGATTCTCCATTGTAGTCTTCATTTCTGAGGCCTCTTTCTGCAATTCTGTTTTTAAATCCTCTGGATCACGGCCATCCTTTGTGTTTCGAGAAAGCTTAAAATCAAAATATAATGGGTTGCAGCCATAAGAGATACAGGGCTCTGTTTTTGTAAAGAGAAGAAGTTCTGTTGGCCATTGGAGAGTGGTATGGCCATCCTTGCTTTTTACATGGAGAAAAGGCAATGCTTTGGCCTTCACATCATGGGGATATGCTTCTCTTATAAAACTTTGTGCATTTCTGCTAACTCTTTCTGTTTTATCTAATGATTTTTCTCTCTTCTGTTTTCTGGAGTTGGGATTCAGATGAACTGAACTGCTTTGTTCGCTTGGCTCTATTGATGGAATCTCACCCAGACATCCAAACACCCTGGCATCACTATGCTTGTAAATGTTTGTTGGGCTAGAGGAAACATTGGCTTGGCATGAGTGACTAATGCGGTTTTCTGAAGTGTTCTTCAATGTATTTCTGGTTTCCTTTGCTCTGCTTGAAGGAGTAAAATCCACATCTGAAAGATGAATGTTAGATTTACTGAATGAAGCATGAATGCCAATCGAATTTTCCAGCATTTCATCAACAAAGTCATTCTTGTCTTGCAAAATTTGAGAGTTTATGGGGAGGGTATTGTGTAAAATACTTTCCAGATGGTTTGATGAGATGTTTATATCTTTTTCCTTAGTGAGATGTGTATCTTCATTTGCAAACCTACAACACATGCATTTCTCTGCAGTTGATTTTGTCTTATAGATGGGTGACTTGTTACAATCGTGGGTTTCTTCTGTGTTCTCACTGAAAACTGATGCTGAAGATTCTAATTTTAGATGCACTTTTTTGGAAAAAGAAAATGACACTCCCGTCCTTTGATTTGCATTGCTGAGATCTGAGGATGTTTGTGGTACCCTATTTCCAAACAAACGACGTCGGTCTGTTTGCAACTGGTGTCGATTTGCTGTGGTGGACCGCTGCTTATCGGCAATGCTTCTGGAGAGATTTTTTCCTTTAAGGAGAAGAGCATTTTTCATGCATGATACCTTTCTGCCATTCTTAACTGGGAAAATTCCTTGCTGAAGTTGTTTTTCTATAGGTACTTTGGAGGCTTTGTATGCTGGTCCATTTTCAGAAACACTGCAAATAAAACAAATATTTAAATGATTAAGACATCAGATTTGAAATCTTATCTATATATGAACATTCATAGTGTATGATGATGGGTTCTGATACTATTTTTGAACTACATCTATTGCAGTATAACAATTTCACTGCATTTATGTAACTTAGTATCTCTATGTCTTATAGTAGCTATTTCTAAAATGCTTTGCTTAAGTCAGTTTTTTTGAAATTAGCAAAAAGCAATAGCAAGTGAATATCTTATGCTAGTGCTGCTAAAGAAAATAAAGCATTGTATTTACATCACAATATGTCCCCCAGAGACTACTAATTCTTTGGAATATAGATTTAACCTTATTTTGCAAAGAGTTTTCCAGTCAGTGCCTTCACCTAAATAGGAAAAAAAATGGAACTGAAAGTCACTCACAAAGCATAAACATATCTCTTTTATTCACTTTTTTAGTTTAAAGTTCAGTTCAGTTCAGTTCATTTGCTCAGTCATGTTCGACTCTTTGCGACCCCATGGATTGCAACAGGCCAGGCTTCCCTGTTCATCACCAACTCCCAGAGCTTCTCAAACTCATGTTCATTGAGTTGGTGATGCCAAGTTCAAGCACTATATAATTTTTGTTTCCTCAGTCTTAAAACCCCTTCATGTTTGTTTTCTTACAAAACAGGGTGATTAGTTCTGTCTTTATGACTTGTCACTAATTTGATCAATTCTAAGAAAGTAACACACATTTTTACATGCCACCTCAATGTCTTCAATTAGTCTAAAACCCTTTTTTTAGCTTCTTACTCATCATAATATTTTCCTTGTATCTTTTTTGCATATATATGTTTTATCTTTTGACAGATTTTTAAAGATTATTCTTTTGAGCTTGACTAGCAATTCAATCAGAAACTGGAAAGGGTGATACATAAAATAGATGAAACTCTTTAGATTAAAATTTTCTCTAATGTTCTGTGAAACATCTACTACAAAACAAATCTTATTGCAGGGGAAACAATACAAATTGCATAATTGTGAGCTGGCTTTGTTTTCCTTTTTCTTGCTTTGAGCTGACTTGCTTTCAGCTGCTTTGCTTGTTGGTTTTGAGCTGGCTTTCTTTTCCTTTTTTATTTCCCTCCACATTTTTGGACATGCTTTGTTGGCTTTTTCCTATTTTAGATTTTTACTTCATTTTTATACAGTCATTTATCGCATGCGCAAATAGTACTAAAATAACAGATATCTTTTTCACATGTAGTATAACTTCTAATGGGGAGGAGTCCTTTCCTAGCCTTTGTTCTGACAAATTCTTTCTTATTGTTTTTACTTAACTATTTGATCAACTGCCATAGAACTCTGGTGTCCTGATATTCTTTGTGTTCAACAAATTTCATTGCTTTCCTTCACTGTCTTTATTTGTTTAATATTACAGAAACATATTTAATTAGCCTACTTTTATTCATATTGAAACAAATCCACTTACGTATTTGCATGATTTTATAAACTTTCCTTTTTCTGTATACATAATATATTTTATACTGATTTCAAACAATGAACTATGTATTATACATAATTTACATATATATATTTTATTATATATACATCGGAGAAGGCAATGGCACCCCACTCCAGTACTCTTGCCTGGAAAATCCCATGGATGGAAGAGCCTGGTAGGCTGCAGTCCATGGGGTCGCTGAGAGTCGGACACGACTGAGTGACTTCACTTTCACTTTTCACTTTCATGCATTGGAGAAGGAAATGGCAACCCACTCCAGTGTTCTTGCCTGGAGAATCCCAGGGACGGGGGAGCCTGATGGGCTGCTATCTCTGGGGTCACACAGAGTCGGACATGACTGAAGCAACTTAGCAACAGCAGCATACATATACATATATGTGGGGCTTCCCTGATAGCTCAGTTGGTAAAGAATCCACCTGCAATGCAGGATACCCCAGTTTGATTCCTAGGTTGGGAAGATTTGCTGGAGAAGGGCTAGGCTACCCACTCTAGTATTCTTGGGCTTCCCTGGTGGCTCAGCTGGTAAAGAATCTGCCTGCAATGCAGGAGACTTGGGTTTGATCCCTGGGTTGGGAAGATCCCCTGGAGAAGGGAAAGGTTAGCCACTCCAGCATTCTGTCTGGAAAATTCCATGGGCTACAGTCCACGGGGTCACAAAGAGTTGGACACGACTGAGCAACTTTCACTTTCACACTCACACATACATATCAGTTCAGTTCAGTCGCTCAGTCGTGTCCGACTCTTTGAGACTCCAGGAATCCCAGCACGCCAGGCCTCCCTGTCCATCACCAACTCCCGGAGTTCACCCAAACTCATGTCCATCGAGTTGGTGATGTCATCCAGCCATCTCATCCTCCGTCGTCCCCTTCTCCTCCTGCCCCCAATCCCTCCCAGCATCCGAGTCTTTTCCAATGAGTCAACTCTTCACATGAGGTGGCCAAAGTATTGGAGTTTCAGCTTTAGCATCAGTCCTTCCAATGAACACCCAGGACTGATCTCCTTTAGGATGGACTGGTTGGATCTCCTTGCAACACCACACTTCAAAAGTATCAATTCTTCAGCACTCAGATTTCTTCACAGTCCAACTCTCACATCCATACATGACCATTGGAAAAACCATAGTCTTGACTAGACGGACCTTTGCTGGCAAAGTAATGTCTCTGCTTTTGAATATGCTATCTAGGTTGGTCATAACTTTCCTTCCAAGGAGTAAGCGTCTTTTAATTTCATGGCTGCAATCACCATCTGCAGTGATTTTGGAGCCCAGAAAAATAAAGTCTGACACTGTTTCCCCATCTATTTGCCATGAAGTGATGGGACCAGATGCCATGATCTTCGTTTTCTGAATGTTGAGCTTTAAGCCAACTTTTTCACTCTCCACTTTCACTTTCATCAAGAGGGTCTTTAGTTCCTCTTCATTTTCTGCCATAAGGGTGGTGTCATCTGCATATCTGAGGTTATTGATATTTATCCTGGCAATCTTGATTCCAGCTTGTGTTCTTCCAGCCCAGCGTTTCTCATGATGTACTCTACATATAAGTTAAATAAGCAGGGTGACAATATACAGCCTTGACGTACACCTTTTCCTATTTGGAACCAGTCTATTGTTCCATGTCCAGTTCTAACTGTTGCTTCTGACCTGCATACAGATTTCTCAAGAGGAAGGTCAGGTAGTCTGGTATTCCCATCTCTTATAGAATTTTCCGCAGTTTATTGTAATCCACACAGTCAAAGGCTTTGGCATAGTCAATAAAGCAGAAATAGATGTTTTTATGGAACTCTCTTGCTTTTTTCCATGATCCAGCAGATGTTGGCAATTTGATCTCTGGTTCCTCTGCCTTTTCTAAAACCAGCTTGAACACTGGAAGTTCATGGTTCATGTATTGCTGAAGCCTGGCTTGGAGAATTTTGAGCATTACTTTACTAGAGTGTGAGATGAGTACAATTATTCGGTAGTTTGAGCATTCTTTGGCATTGTCTTTCTTTGGGATTGGAATGAAAACTGACCTTTTCCAGTCCTGTGGCCACTGCTGAGTTTTCCAAATTTGCTGGCATGTTGAGTGCAGCACTTTCACAGCATCATCTTTCAGGATTTGAAATAGCTCTACTGGAATTCCCACCTCCACTAGCTTTGTTTGTAGTGATGCATTCTAAGGCCAACTTGACTTCACATTCCAGGATGTCTGGCTCTAGGTGAGTGATCACACCGTCGTGATTATCTGGGTCATGAAGCTCTTTTTTGTACAGTTCATCTGTGTATTCTTTCCACCTCTTTTTAATATCTCTGCTTCTGTTAGATCCATACCATTTCTGTCCTTTATCGAGCCCATCTTTGCATGAAATGTTCCCTTGGTATCTCTAATTTTCTTGAAGAGATCTCTATTCTTTCCCATTCTTTTGTTTTATGTATATGTATTTTGGTATACTTAATACATACAAATAATTATGTGTATATCTCACTTTACCAAGCTATAGTTACAAACTGGTTTCTTTTGGTTAATTTTTGCCAGCATATCTGGGAACTTTCAATTCAACTTCTTCAGCTTAGATACATTTTCTTCTCTGATTTATCTGATTATTGCCCTTCCCTGTCCTAGTATCTTATCCTATAATTTATACATTAAATTTATTTGCTCTCAGGATATGCTTGGGTCTTATTACTTATATTAATACTCTAGTTGTTTTAGTCTCTTGTTCAGAAAAAGAATTTGTTTTTAATTTCTATTTTATGGATTCAATATTTTTCAATGTCCAATCTGTTGTTTATTATATCCATATGGATTTTGTTTTACAAACAATAAATTTAGTCACCAGTTAATAATTTCAGATGGCTCTTTTTCCATGAATTAATAATGCCTGAAACTTTAGAGTTGTATTCTTGAATATTGTAGAAAACTAAATTTGGAAAAATTTTAAAGTGTCTGCTCCTTACTCCTTTAAAGTGTAACTATTTCATAATGAAAACTTTTCTCTTATTCATCACATTGATCTCCTTTCTTGAATTATTCCATTATGATCTAGATACTGAACTATTTTTTATATTCTCTTTTTCCTTAATAATGGTTTTGCTTATTATTCTGGCACTGTTTTGTACATTTTCTTTCTTTACTTTATGTTAGTCTAAATATTCTTTTCTATATTGCTGTTTCAGTTCACCATTTATCTTTCTAATATGGGTAAAAGCTTCTTCCTTTTGTAGTATTCCAAATATGTTTAAACTTCTTTGCTCTTATATGTTACATTCTGCTCTTCTTGTCCTTATTCTGTTCACTTTACAATTCAATATACATTTATGATTATATTTTCACAATGTTAACATGTCATCCTTATTATTCATATCTATATCTTATATTTATGCTTTAAACTTTTTATCTCATTGTTTTATAAAATTTAATTTCCTATACCTTAAATCTAATTTATTTTTATTACTTTTGAAGACTCTAGTTTTCTATCTCTGTGATATTTTAAACTTTATTATTTTAATTCAAGTTTATGCCTTGTGACATAATTAAAAGCTTAATCTTTGCTGTCATCCTCCCATTTACAATTTCACTCTCTCCTCTAGAATAATTTTTAGTTTATTTCTGTATTTTTACCTAATTATTTTTATTTATAATTTTGAAATGACATTAGTTACCCTTTAGTTCTTATTAATGGATTGTCCATTTCACTTGGTAACTCAACACATGCATAATTTAATTCTCTCCTGGGCAAAAAGTACACTTTTCAAATAGGAAGCAAAGCATATCAAAATAACATGATTTCTTTAAGTGATGTAATTTCCTAATGTTCCACATTATCCAGCTCTTATATAAAGAATGTCATACTCTCAGAAGCATGGTCACAACTTTTAAAACTTGAAAAAAAAATCCATATCAAGATGCATTAGACTTATACATAGTAGAAATTTATGAACAGAGTGAATCTCCTTCCTCTCCCAATAAGAGAATTAGTTTTACTGAAGAATCATGTTGTGTTGATCTACCTAAGAGGTCGCTAAGGTTGACTGCCCTTTATAAGATTCATTAACAATTTTCTGCCATCATTTCTTTTAATTAATCTTATTCAAATATTCTTACTACCTGTAAATTCACCTCTCATCTCCATAGGGTCATGGAAGAATTCTATTATCTATGTCATCTTACTCAGAAGCCCTCATTATGAGAACAAAGGACAAAGAAGGGTTATCCGAGGAGAAGTAACACAGATGACTTTTTTCCCTTGTCAATTCCGTTGCCAAAATGAAAATATTTAATAATGCTATGAACAGACCTCCCTTAGAGCAAGCGGCTACTAATCTGAGAGAACAATTGTCTGGAGGGCAGATGGTGGGTAATAGAAAAAAAAAAAGAAGTAATTTTCCTAGTTCCAAGTTCTGGAAATTAGGAACAAGTATCTGGGAAGTTGAATACCTATCATTTCCTAACAATATGATCAGGTTGGGACCCAGAGAGCCTAACTACTCTATGGAAGAAAATGCCTAGTTTTGTTTTCATTTAGTTATTAAGATTTCCAAAGGCAGATCAACCCCAATAGAGTTTATCACTTATTTTAATTTTCAAGACACTTCCTAGATAACTCTGTATACTTAGAACTTTTAAATAAAAGCATCATCACCATCATTGTCCTCACCATCAAGGCTCCTCTGATCCTTTGTCTACCTCTTCCAAAAGAAAATAAGGAATTAGTGAGGAGAAATGTAGAAATGTGACAACTTTCATAATAACAAAGGAATCAAAATTCTGTATATTAAGACTACTAGGATTTCTTTTTTGTTGTGTGACTTTAAAGAACCTACCTAAAGGGTCTGTCTACAGAGAGATTCGCCCTGCTTTTATAATTTGACTTTTTGTACTTCATAATTAATCACTCAGGAATTAACACATTCCCTCAATTATCTCCTGAATACGATCCTAATGACCATTAGACCTTTCCTTCTAAGCCCTGCTTTGACAAGATATACTGTCTGATATCTTATTGGCAATGTGTTTGATCTCTATTGTGTTGACAAGTAATAAGTTCAGCACCAGTTATGTGTCCTGTTTCTGTGATCGCATGTGCCCTAAAATCATGCATTTTTGTATTAACCTCACCTCTAGACACATGGTCTTCTAACCTTTATTATTTTTTTTCTTTATACTAAATTTCTCACTTATTTTTTCATATTACCTTTTTATATCTTTATAAGCAAATTAAAATATTCTAGTGACAAAAATACTTGAGAACTTGCAAGGTGAATGCTAACTGAAACAATTCAAAGTTGATCTTAAAAAATATTTTCTTAAAGTAAATATGAAATCTAATATTTTATGCTACTATAATTGAGTCATTCACTCCCAAGCTTACTGTATATTGTTTCTCATTTAAACAATAGGAGTTTAAATTTTGGCACAGAACTACAAATGTCACAATTCACCAGCTTGCTGTCAGCTACATTAATTAGCTACATTAGTGTTCTACATTATGATTCATATGAACACAAATCACAATCTGCAAATGTAATTGAGCTCCAGGTAACAATCTTCTTACTACAAAACATTCAGGAGTTCCGAGCTCATGTAAAACTGCTATTTTTCAGCTACAAGAATGTATCAGTGTAATACTTGTTACAATTATCAATTTAAATGGCACCATGTGGTAAATTTAACTGCATTAATTACATCTTGTTTGTCATACAGAGGATAGTGCCATTTATTCTAGTTTCAGGTGTGTACAGAGGAATGTACAGATTTATTTCCTCTCCCAGAAGATGCATTGTTACTTATGATTTTTTAAAAATTAACATTATAAGACAAAATAACTGTGAAGCACCATAGAGATACATAAGATACATATAAATCACCTGGATACAATAAATGCCTGTATATTAGAATCATTCTTGGGTCGTTTCGTTAAAGAACACATTAACAATATTAGACAAGAAAAAACTCAGATGTCAAACTCATTAATTTATAACGCTTTAGCTATTAGGAATATGTACCTTCAGATGTATCTTTGATTAATTATATTTGTTTACAATGTTTAGAGAACCAAAAAAATATATCATTGAAATTTCCTGAGAAGCTGAAGAGGGTTTTGAACAACCTGCTGCTGCTGCTAAGTCACTTCAGTCGTGTCTGACTCTGTGCAACCCCATAGATGGCAGCCCACCAGGCTCCTCCATCCCTGGGATTCTCCAGGCAAGAACAACCTGAGGCACCTTGAATTCTTACCATTCAGACTGTTGCCTTAACTCAGCCAGCTGATGAAGTCGCTTAAGTGCTTTTTCTTGTTTCTTTTCATCTTTCCATGACTTGGAAGCTACATTTCGAGCAAATTCACGTTGCTTTAATTCTTTCAGTCTCTGTGGACAAAGAAGCAAAACAGAAAGGACGCTATGAATAAGTAATATATCTTTTTTCCATCCAAAAGCTTCATTATTAAACTCGGTCCAGGATACAGAGGTGACTTTCTGGATAGGGAAGCACCTTTTCCATCAATTCTCTTCTCTGCTCCAAAATCAATTAAGTTGTCAACTGGGATATTTATCAAAGCTTGTCACAATCACTACAGAATTGTACTGCAAAGCTGGACCCCAGTCTTTACCAGGACCACCCTGGGTATGTAATTGCAATCATCTCTGTGCCTGTGAAAACATAAATGGAGGATACTGTGCAGTATATGAATGGGTATAAAGGGAGAGAAAGTTATGCAATGCACTTTCCTCCATGCAATGTCACCAGCTCTCTGGCTTATAAAACATAAATACTCTTATTCCTGAAAATTGACATAATGAAATACACTGGGTAAAATGAGTTTATTTCAGTAAAGAAATATGTTATTGTGTAAGATTTAGTTCAAAGCTCTAAATGCAATTCTTAATTCATTTTTTTCTCTCATGGAGATATTTATCCAATTCTGATTTCTTTTTTTTTGTCATAAATATATCATTTTATTTCTCACTATGTTCTTTTTTTTAAATTTAAATTTATTTATTTTAATTGGAGGATAATTACTTTACAATATTGTATTGGTTTTGCCATACATCAACATGAATCCACCATGGGTGTACACGTGTTCCCCATCCTGAACACCCCTCCCATCTCCTTCCCTGTACCATCCCTCTGGGTCATCCCAGTGCACCAGCCCTGAGCATCCTGTATCCTGCATCCTGCATAGAACCTGGACTGGCGATTCATTTCTTATATGATATTATACATGTTTCAATGCCATTCTCCCAAATCATCCCACCCTCTCTCTCTCCCACAGAGTCCAAAAGACTGTTCTATACATCTGTGTCTCTTTTGCTATATCGCATACAGGGTTATCATTACCGTTTTACTAAATTCCATATATATGCGTTAGTGTACTGTACTGGTGTTTTTCTTTCTGGCTTACTTCACTCTGTATAATAGGCTCCAGTTTCATCCACCTCATTAGAACTGATTCAAATGTATTCTTTTTAATGGCTGAGTAATACTCCCTTGTGTATATGTACCACAGCTTTCTTATCCATTCATCAGCTGATGGGCATCTAGGTTGCTTCCATGTCCTGGCTATTACAAACAGCACTGCGACGAACATTGGGGTACACGTGTCTCTTTCAATTCTGGTTTCCTCGGTGTGTATGCCCAGCAGTGGGACTGCTGGGTCATAAGGCAGTTCTATGTCCAGTTTTTTAAGGAATCTCCACACTGTTCTCCATAGTGGCTGTGCTAGTTTGCATTCCCACCAACAGTGTAAGAGGGTTCCCTTTTCTCCACACGCTCTCAGTATTTATTGCTTGTAGACTTTTGGATAGCAGCCATTCTGACTGGCATGAAATGGTATCTCATTGTGGTTTTGATTTGCATTTCTATATTGTAACCAGGAGGACAAGAATGGGTCAGGGATTTAAATTCAGGATAGAGGTTTGGCCTACAACTTCTTTTAATTAAACTTGTCTCTAAAACAATTGGCTTATGTGAAGACTGGATGCTACTCATTACCTGTTTGGATCACTACTTCAGAATATGCCATTGTGCTTAGCCGCTCAGTTGTGTCCAACTCTTTGCAACCCCATGGACTATATCCTGCTAGGCTCCTCTGTCCATGGGGATTCTCCAGGCAAGAATACTGCAGTGGGTTGACATGCCCTCCTCCAGGGGATCTTCCCAACCCAGGGATTGAACCCAGATCTCCCACACTGCAGGCAGATTCTTTTACCACATGAGCCACCAGGAAAGCCTAATGATAATGAACAAACTGAGATACAGACACAATCAAATGAGCATCTTGAAGTTTGGGGCTTAATCCTGATTTAAGAGTATATTTGAAGAGTAGTCCTCTTAACCCATATAAAATGATTTTAAACCACCTGAAATCTGTGTCATTTAATCTGCTTTTATTTGCCAAATCAAGTATAAGAAGACATTTTCCAGGAAAGGCAAAATAGGCAATTACATTGTGGTAGACTATTTCTCACCTATAGAATAAGGGCCAAGACCTTTAATGATCATTAGTTTCCTTTTTGAAAGGGAACATGCTCAGAGGAGATTGTAGTCAAATCACTGTTCCCAGGCTAAGTATTTAAGGAGGGAAACAGAATACTCTTCCAAAGAAAATATTCTGAGCAGAAAGAGCAAGAGTTCCACAAAACTAGAAACAACCACAGAGAGAAAAGTAGAGTTAACCTAAATTTGGTTTTTGACAAATGCTTCAAGGCCTTTTAAAAAGCAAGAGACTTCAAAAAATAAAAGTATGGCCCATGTATTATCAGAAAAAAAAAAAAAAAGGATCAACAATTCTCTAGAGCTGATAACTCTCTAGAGCTGCACGACCTAAACCTTAAAGGCTAGCCTTGGTCAGAAGACTGCTGCTAAGTCGCTTCAGT
This sequence comes from Bos taurus, assembly GCF_002263795.3. Taxonomy (NCBI): domain Eukaryota; kingdom Metazoa; phylum Chordata; class Mammalia; order Artiodactyla; family Bovidae; genus Bos; species Bos taurus. The sequence goes on along the minus strand of NC_037331.1, from coordinate 73,413,119 downwards.
CGTGTCCGACTCTGTGCGACCCCATAGACAGCAGCCCACCAGGCTCCCCCGTCCCTGGGATTCTCCAGGCAAGAACACTGGAGTGGGTTGCCATTTCCTTCTCCAGTGCATGAACGTGAAAAGTGAAAGTGAAGTTACTCAGCAGTGTCCAACTCTGTGCGACCCCATGGACTGTAGCCCACCAGGCTCCTCCATCCATGGGATTTTCCAGGCAAGAGTACTGGAGTGGGGTGCCATTGCCTTCTCCGTCAGAAGACTGAGAGGCTTATAAAAAAACCCATTTCTACTTACCCTCCTACTTTCACCTCCTCAGCCCCCATATGCATAATTATCTAGTTACTGGGTTAAATTATCTTATGAGCAAAGACATTTTGGAAATTGTCCAATATAAGAGACCACAGAGAATGCAGTTCAACTGAGTGAAAGACAGACCATGGCTACTTTGATAAAGAGGAGAGGGATTTATTTTATTTTTTACTCTTAATTACTACTGAACATAAAATACTCTATGATATATTTATTTAATATTTGAGATTCAGTTCAGTTCAGTTCAGTTCAGTCACTCAGTTGTGTCCGACTCTTTCAACCCCATGAATCGCAGCATGCCAGTCCTCCCTGTCCATCACCATCTCCTGGAGTTCAAACTCATGTCCATTGAGTCGGTGATGCCATCCAGCCATCTCATCCTCTGTTGTCCCCTTTTCCTCCTGCCTCCAATCCCTCCCAGCATCAGAGTCTTTTCCAATGAGTCAACTCCTTGCCTGAGGTGGCCAAAGTACTGGAGTTTCAGCTTTAGCATCATTCCTTCCAAGGAACACCCAGGGCTGATCTCCTTTAGAATGGACTGGTTGGATCTCCTTGCAGTCCAAGGGACTCTCAAGAGTCGTCTTCAACACCACAGTTCAAAAGTTCTTCAGTGCTCAGCTTTCTTCAAAGTCCAAATCTCACATCCATACATGATCACTGGAAAACCATAGCCTTGACTAGACGGACCTTTGTTGGCAAAGTAATGTCTCTGCTTTTCAATATACTGTCTAGGTTGGTCATATTACTAGGATATAAAACCTGAATAGCCTACAAGAGGAAACCTGTTCTCATTTACTCACAATATCTGATGAATCTCATTATTCAAATCTTGTTTGAAATTTCCAGGTATACCTGGTTCTTTCAATAGCCTTTCAGATTCCAATATTGTACTCCTATTTCCGAGTTACAGAGATGATTGAGAATTTTGTCTCATTCATCCTACAACAAATACTGTTAATTTCTACTATGTACTGCAGATATAGAAATGCACAAATCAACTATCTTTCCCTCAAGGGAGACAAACAAGTGAACAGATATTTTTATAATATGGTATTGAGTTTCTTAAGAGTGGACAAGTTGCTTTAGAAGTATACAGGAAAAGTTAAGATAGACTGGGAGGTGGGGATGGAGAACTGCTGTGTTGAGGAAATCAGCAAAGCTAAAATATTTTTAAGGAACACAGAAAACTAGAAAATGACCTGAAGTCACAGTCTTGTCTTGGCCAAAGCAGAGTGCTCAAGACTATACAAGTAAATCCCTTCAGAGATCTGCAGAGGGGGCCCTTCAAAGTTCAGCACTCATTAGCACTACATGTGTATGAGAAAACTATTCCAGGTCAAGAAAATAACCAACTGAAATAACTAAAGGAAACAATGCCTAGCATTCATATAGAACCAGAAATAGTGCCTGTTGTTGCCAACAAAATTGGAAAAGCTCTTGGGACAATGAGTAGAGAATTCAGGGAATCTTGCTTCAGCAGAGGATAATTAGCCACATATTGAGCACTACATTACATCTGCCTAAGAAATGATTTTTATCATTTTATCAAAGCTAAAAGTATAAATCTGATTCCAAGCAACTAACTGCATTTCAGAACCAATCTCAAGAATATTTATAAAAATATAAACTTTCACAAACAAGGAAAACTAAATGACATCTAATCAAAGATTTTTAGGCATGCAAAGAAGTGAGAAAACACATCAAAAAATGAGGAAGTCAACCAATCAAAACCAATACAGAACCAACACAGATGCTAGAATTGGCAGAAAAGTATATTAAGACAGTTATAACTGCATACCATATATTCAAAAAAGTAGAAAAGAGACAGTGGACAAATGTGTGGTTGGAGTCTCTGAAGAAAGAGGAGGGAATATTTGAAAATACAGTGGGTGATAATATTTCAAATTTTGTCAAAATTATAAATACACAGATTCTCTCTCCTCTCCCCTAAAAAAAACTTCAAACACAAGTGATGTGAAGACAACTACACCAAGGCTCAGCATAATCAAATTTTTCAAAGCCAGGAAAAAAGTGAAAATTTTAAAAAAGTATCCAGAGAGAAAAGACATATTTCTGTACAGAAGAATGAATATGAGGATGGCAGAATTCTCACTAGAAACAAGCAATTGAGGATATAGTGGAGCAACATTTTCAAATTTCTGAAAGAAAATACAAAACTTTTAAAAATCAAATTCCAGACCCAGTGAACATAATATCATTGGACAAAAGTAAAACATTAACAGGTAGACGGATATATATATATATATATATATATATATATATATATATATATATCTACAGAAAACAATGACACTAGAAAGAGTAGCCATAATGATGACTAAGACATCGGGACAGTTTTACAAGGTCAGTGGGTGGAGACTTTTCTAAAGGAGAGGACAGAAAAGGGAAGCATGTTGAGTATATTCCTCACCTTGTGTTGAATAATTTATAATGTTTCATGGAAATATTTGTGTTTTCTGTGAATCCAAGATCATATGTAACTACTGAAGAAAATAATAAATTTAGGATTACAGCATTGATTTGTTGTCAAATTTTTCCTTGATAAATTTTATTTGAAGCTTGTCCTTGGGCTTCTCTGGTAGCTCAGCTGGTAAAGAATCCACCTGCAATGAAGGAGACCCTGGTTCTATCCCTGGGTCAGGAAGTTCCCCTGGAGAAGGGATAGGTTACCCACCCCAGTATTCTTGGGCTTCCCTGGTGGCTCAGACGGTAAAGAACCTGTCTGCAATGAGACCTGAGTTTGATCCCTGGGTTGGGAAGATCCCCTGGAGAAGGGAATGGCTACCCACTCCAGCATTTTTGCCTGAAGAATTCCATGGACAAAGGATCCGGGAAGGCTACAGTCCATGGGGTCACAAAGAGTTGGACACGACTGAGCAACTTTCATTTCTTTCACTTTTGCCCTTGGTTATTAGAACCTATCAAACCTATCGCTCAGTTGTGTCTGACTCTTTGCAACCCCATGGACTGTAACCTACTAGGCTCCTCTGTCCATGGGATTTTCCAGGCAAGTGTACTGGAGGGGGTTGCCATTTCCTTCTCCAGGAGATCTTCTCAACCCAGGGATTGAACCCAGGTCTCCTGCATTGAAGGCAGACACCTTACCATCTGAGCCACCAAGAAGGCCCTATGATATCCCACGCCTTCCAATATATAGGATATCATATTTGCACTACCAAAACAAAACATTTCCCTTTTAAACCTTCAGATAGCTGTCTGTCTGTGATGAAAAGTAAAAATTTGTGTTCCTCAATATTTCTCTGTAAAACAGAATGTATCTTATGCATATGTGTGTGTCATAGAACAGTAATGATATTGGATATGTTTCTTTGTATTACAATTTCCTTATTTGCCCAGTGGAGATGATGCAGGTCCCTAACAAGTTCACTGCTGCTGCTGCTGCTAAATTGCTTTAGTCGTTTCCAACTCATGGTGACCCCATGGACTGGAGCCTACCAGGCTCCTCCATCCATGGGATTTTCCAAGAAAGAGTACTGGAGTGGGTTGCCATTGCCTTCTTGGAACAAGTTCACTAGGCTATTGCAAACATCAAAGAGATCATTTATGTGCGTGTTTTTAGAGATAAGTAAAGCATTATGGAAAATGTCCTTATGCTGATAGCAGCTACTAGGGATTTAAGTTAGATCCCTTTGCGTAAAGAATACAGAACTTCCTCTATTATAGCTAGGTGATAAGTCCTGCCTGTTCTTTGGTTCACAGCTGGATAAACCTAGAGAAGAAAAAACAAAACAAAAACCAATTGAGATCTTTCTAAAGCTGGTAGGCGTATTAAAAAGCAGAAACACTACTTTGTCAACAAAGGTCCATTGAGTCAAAGCTATGGTTTTACCAGTAGTCATGTATGGATGTGAGAGTTGGACTATAAAGAAAGCTGAGCACCGAAGAATTGATGCTTTTGAACTGTGGTGTTGGAGAAGACTCTTGAGAGTCCCTTGGACTGCAAGGAGATCCAACCAGCCCATCCTAAAGGAAATCAGTCCTGAATGTTCATTGGAAGGACTGATGTTGAAGCCCAAACTCCAATACTTTGGCCACCATGCAAAAAGCTGACTCATTTGACAAAGCCCTGATGTTGGGAAAGATTGAAGGTGGGAGGAGAAGGGGACGACAGAGGGTGAGATGATTGGATGGCATCACCAACTCAATGAACGTGAGTTTGAATAAACTCTGGGAGTTGATTGACAGGGAGGCCTGGCGTGCTACAGTGCATGGGGTCGCAAAGAGTCGAACATGACTGAGAGACTGAACTGAATTAAAGGCTGGTAGGAAGATGAATTTTCTTGTGGATACAGTTGGTACATATTACATTTAAACTTGGCCTTTAATTTCCACCTATTGCCCAAGAGTTTAAAGAGACATGGCCACACCTGCCAATGTAAGAGATAAAATGGTTTTGTCTATGGGTAAACACAAAATCACATCTCTGCCAAACAGACTGCTTAGGTTTAACATCACTACTGAAATTTTCCTTTCAGAAGCTGTCACTGAATAGACATGTCTTATGATTGGGAAAAAGATGCCTGGATAGCATCACTGACTCAATGGACAGGAGGTTGAGCAAACTTCAGGGGACAGTGAAAGGCAGGGAAGCCTGGCGTGCTGCAGACCATGGGGTCACAAAGAGTCGGACATGACTTGGAAACTAAACAACAACAATTCTTCTTAAAAAAAACACCCCCAAATATGCTTCACGCTTTATCACTGCCCAATTAGCTAAAATTTGAATGCTCCTCCCACATTTTTAAGTAGAAAAGGATAGCTTTATTGTTTTGCCAGGTAAAGGGGGGACATAGCTGGTTCCTGCCTGAAAAACTAAGTGCCTCAAGCTTAAAGAATTGATGAGGGACTTTGTAACAGTGGTTCAAGGCAGGGATCTCTGACAAGACTACGGTGTGTGCGCAGCTTTGCACTCCCTTAATCTCATCTCAGGTGGTCTCCTACTCTTGATGAGCTTCTCTGTCCCAGACACATTTTAAATAAAGCACTGTAAACATAAGCATCTTGTCTAAATTTTTAGCTCCTACATAAAAACCTCAGCATAGGGTTATTAATATTATCCAAAATAGAACTCAATCAGGGAAGAGGGTAAAAGACCAGATGTCTAATATTTTCTAGAGGAAAACAGGGACATCCAGTTCATATCCTTGTATTTGTAAAAGGAATTTAAGAGAAATGGTAGAGAGATATTCTTCATGGTCCTGAATGGCAGCTACCTAACTTGGTCTTTGGCCAGATAAAAGCAGTGCAGTAAAAGACTAATGCAGAAGTCAAGGTAAAGAAAAGTATCGACAGCTCTTAGATATCTTCTCCAACTTTCACAGTGCATTTTATTCTCTCTCAGCAATAAACAAAATAAGGCTTAGGGATGCAAACTTGTTTAAATACCTTTATGAAGTATGTGCGATTTAATTTCTTTCTCAGGTTCATTTTAACAGCACAAATTAAGCAATCTTTACTTCCCTACCTGCCAACAAGAGTTCTTGGCACATGCATTGTGAAAGTGGAATTCAGCTATTAATAAATAAAGAGGCAAATTGATCAGGGCAGTGAGTTTCCATGTGTTTTGAATAGCAATACTCCCAATATTATTGCTTCTGAGTCAGAACATGCCTGCAAACAGCATCCCACTCCAGTGAACACTCTCCGTTCACCTTCAGTGAAGCAGAACACACATGTGAGATGAATTTACTCAAGCATATTTACGTTTTCCTCTCTGATATAGAATAATTCCTCCCATCTCTAGACTCTCATCCATAGATCCCAGGGCACTTTGCAGACATTAATGTTTTTCTTCACAGTGGAGCAAAACCCCAATGCAAAAGGTTAAAATGATTAACCTCATATTAGATATGAAGAACCAAAGACATAGAAGGTTAAATGACTTGATCCACATCAAAGAATAGGCCAAGGAAAGAACTGTGACTTGAAAACAGGAGATCTAATCTTCATTAGAGTAAAGAAAAATGAGAAGAGTTTAAAGTCTAGACACTGAAAACAGTTCCACTTTGTGAAATTAAAAGTCTTGAAATGTTTAATTAATTGCCTTGAAATGTTTTGTACCAAAATGATTTGGAAGACATTTATAGATCGTTAAACAATAATTGAGAACAAGAGTGGATATAATTTGAACAGCAATATGGTCATGATATAAGAATTAAATTATATAAAAAGTAGTATGTGTCAAAAAATTCTCCATGTTGAAATGGGACTTTCCTTATTTCCTGTTTTTTTGCATGCCATCATTTTTACTGCAGTCTAGAAGCTGTAGAAATACAGATAGTAAAATAAAATAAAATATTATTTTTAAGTCTCCCATTTTATTTTAAATACATTTTTATTGACATGTAGTTGATTTGCAATGTTATGTTAATTTCTGTTGTACAGCAAAGTGATTCAGTTGTACATATATGTACAATTCCTTTTCATATTCTTTTCCATTATGGTTTATCACAGGATAATGAACATAGATCCCTGTGCTATATATAGGGATATATATATAGATCCCTTTGTTGTTTTAAAGGGACTTCCCTGGTGGCTCAGATGGTAAAGCGTCTGTCTACAATGAGGGAGACCCAGGTTCAATCCCTGGGTTGGGAAGATCCCCTGGAGAAGGAAATGGCAATCCACTCCAGTACTATTGCCTGGAAAATCCCATGGACAGAGGAGCCTGGTAGGCTACAGTCCATGGGTTCTCAAAGAGTCAGACATGCCTGAGCAACTTCACTTTCACTTCACATTTGTTGTTTTAAAAAGCCCTTATTAAAAAAAAGTGTTTTTTTGGCCACCCCATGCAGCATGCAGAATCTCAGTTCCCCAAGCAGGGATTGAACCTGTGCCCTCTACAGTGGAAGTGTGGAGTCCTAAGCACTGGAGCACTTGGGAATTCACTGTGCTCAGTTGCTCATTCGTGTCCAACTCTTTGAGGCCCCAGGGACTGTAGCCCACCAGGCTCCTCTGTCCATGGGATTTCCCAGGCAAGAATACGAAGTGGGTTGCCATTTCCTCCTCCAGGGCATCTTCCAGACCAAGGGATGGAATCTGTACCTCCTGCATCTCCTGCATTGGCAGGCAGATTCTTCACCATTAGGCCACCTAGGAAGCCCTGGGTAATTCACTATCCTCCCTTTTTTTTTTCTTTACATTTTATTATTATTTTATTTATTTATTTATTTTTAAATTTTATTTAATTTTTAAACTTTACATAATTGTATTAGTTTTGCCAAATATCAAAATGAATCCACCACAGGTATACATGTGTTCCCCATCCCCCATTTTTGAAGCTACAGTTCAGTCTACTGACCAGAAGGAGGTCCCTGGTCCTTTAAGTATAATCTCTCAATGTGATCATTTAAGTATAATCTCTCAATGTGATTCCCTGCTCCAAGGACCAGTCATGCCACAAGCAAGCTAAAAATAGCTGAGAAGAAATGAACCTGGGATAGATACTCTGTCTCAAACTTCTTCACATTCAAGCACTAAGTTAAATACTTAAAACAGGATCTGGAAGTTTCTTCTTACACATGTTGGAACATGAATTTCTGGTCTCTAGATTTAATTGCTGGTAGTCAGTCAACTGTACTTCGACAATTAGGATCTGGAGATGCCATATTGGGCTCATATATGGATTCTTTGATGGGCTGAATCTGATGTTCCGAACAGACAGAGCCAAGCCTGAAGACACCACTGTCTAAATTCTAGGATGGGGATGTTTCTAGATTCTAGAACAACCTGCAAATGTGGTTCATGCAGAAAATAATATTGTTTCTAACTCAAAGTAGCTTGTGACACTTCCACAGCTTACAGAGGAGCATATAACTAGGTAATTAAAGTATATGCCCCAAGCAAGGCAACCAACCATCCCATTCCAAGGCCCATGATTCCCTTTCTTCAAATAGAAAATGGACGGCTGCAGTGTTCCCATTATTTCTGAGAAGTTACCCAGATCCTTCCATTCTCTAGATATTATGGTCAGGATCCAAGTCAGCAGTGATACAGGCACAGACTTTCATTTGGTTTAACTGCAAGGTTTATTTTCTGCACCATGGCATAACTAAATCTAAGGTTTGTAATACCTTTGTAAGCCACATTAAATCAGGTAGGAATATAGCCAATACTATACAAATATCCCTAGTGATTGCTGTTGTGAAATAATTAACAGCAATACAAAGGAAGTACTTTGGTGATTGGGTGCTAAAATTGCTTTTTATACTGGTTTTGTAGGAGAAGTTAAAGGGCTTTCAATCTCTACTCTTCTTGATGTTCCTAGTGTGATAAGAACACACCTGCCACGTTAGAATACTATTAATTCCCATGAACTAGCTACAGATAGTATGTTCAGATTTGGAGAAATCTACAATTTCTGAAATGAGCAAATGAAAATTCATTAATTAAAGATTAAGTCTTGAGTAAACATGGATTAGACTAACAGTTAATAAGACCTCAGAAAAAACCATTTTGCATTCTATAACAGCCTAGGCCATGGAGAATAAACTCAATATGGGAAACAAAAGAACAATTCTAGACCAGGAAAATCCACACACTTTTCTTCATGCAACAAAATTTCAAAATTATTTCCGTAGAAAAATACTGGAAAGTGTCAGAATGTTTCATACATTACAGTCTATTTTGGAAATTACATATAATTTCTCTTAAAAATGTTATTTGTGCCAAAAAGTGCTCAAATATTTTATAAACCTCTTTCTTTTATAAATACTTCCAAATATCAAAATACAGAGTTAGAATGGGTATCAGGAGATTTTGGTTATCAGGAGACTTAGAATGAGTATTGTGAGAAAAATCATTATGGAGATTTTTCTGTGAGGCTAATTTTTATTTCTATCACTCTCAGTTACATGTGTAAAAGACCAAGGCATTAAAAGAAACTATTTATTTTTAAATATAAAGAGAATTAACCACATTCCTTTTGGGGACATTTTAGGAAATAAATGTTTCTACACTAGGTTCTAGGAGTCTCAAAAGAAAATCTTAAGAAACCCCATGGACAACCTCTGCCCTCCTGGAAGGCTGCTCGGTTTCCATCGTGACACAATCTTTATTTAGCAGGTTATTATATGCTCTGTAGCTTTCTTTCCCACCTGTGTAACGCCTCCACAGTCAGCTCCTCCTAGTTCAGTTCATAGAGAAAACTTGACCTAATGCACTCTGACCCAGCTCTCCAGCTGTTTCTTTAAGAGCAATTTCTTGTATTTCAGCATCTTATACAACCTAGCATTATATTGATTTTTAAAAGCTCTTTCCGCTTCCACTTCATCCTCCCACTCTTTCATACCCTAGTTTAGGGCCAGCAATGCCTGCTGAGAATATTGCAGGTGAAAGTACTTAACCTGAACAAACCTGCAAACCAAGATTGTCTTAGCACAGAGAAAGTGTTTCTGAGATTTTTTTCATGTCTTAGCACAGAGAAAGTGTTTCTGAGATTTTTTTTTCTTCAATTCCCTGTCTAAATGCTTTTCTGAAATAGAACTGTCTTTAAGAAGAAACTATTAAAATAAAGATAGAACAGACATGAGAAATCAATGAAATTAGACTCTGGTATAAAACTGAATTTTGTATCATGTGACTCATACAAATAGAGTTGATGTTTTAAAGCTCATGATACCAGATACCAGTTAATAATGAGTAGAGCTATATGTATCAGAAACTTGGCTATAGTGACATAATCAAATGAAGTTTATTTCACTCTTAACCAAGAATCTATATTCAAGCAAACCATGGTACTTATGCCTTCTTAAGGAAGTCCACAGCCCAATCTTCTTTCAGCAATCAGTTTTTAGCAATTTTATCCTTCTGGTTGCAATATACTTGAGAAATATCAGTTATCAGAATTGCTCTCCAAGTAAGAAGAAAGAAAGAAGTTCAGTTCAGTTCAGTTGCTCAGTTGTGTCCGACTCTTTGCAACCCCATGAACTGCAGCACGTCATGCCTCCCTGTCCATCACCAACTCCTGGAGTTCACTCAGACTCACATCCATCGAGTCGGTGATGCCATCCAGCCATCTCATCCTCTGTTGTCCCCTTCTCCGCCTGCCCCCAATCCCTCCCAGCATCAGTCTTTTCCAATGAGTCAACTCTTCACATGAGGTGTAAAAGTACTGGAGTTTCAGCTTTAGCATCATTCCTTACAAAGAAATTCCAGGGCTGATCTCCTTCAGAATAGACTGGTTGGATCTCCTTGCAGTCCAAGGGACTCTCAAGAGTCTTCTCCAACACCACAGTTCAAAAGCATCAATTCTTCAGCGCTCAGCTTTCTTCACAGTCCAACTCTCACATCCATACATGACCACTGGAAAAACCATAGCCTTGACTAGATGAACCTTTGTTGGCAAAGTAATGTCTCTGCTTTTGAATATGCTATCTAGGTTGGTCATAACTTTCCTTCCAAGGAGTAAGCGTCTTTTAATTTTATGGCTGCAATCACCATCTGTGGTGATTTTTGGAGCCCCCAAAAATAAAGTCTAACACTGTTTCCACTGTTTCCCCATCTATTTCCCATGAAGTGATTCGACCGGATGCCCTGATCTTTGTTTTCTGAATCTTGAGCTTTAAGCCAACTTTTTCACTCTCCTCTTTCACTTTCATCAAGAGGCTTTTTAGTTCCTCTTAACTTTCTTAACCGCCATAAGGGTGGTGTCATCTGCATATCTGAGGTTATTGATATTTCTTCCAGCAATCTTGATTCCAGCTTGTGCTTCATCCAGCCCAGCGTTTCTCATGATGAACTCTACATATAAGTTAAATAAGCAGGGTGACAATATACAGCCTTGACGTACTCCTTTTCCTATTTGGAACCAGTCTGTTGTTCTATGTCCAGTTCTAACTGTTGGTTCCCGCCCTGCATATAGATTTCTCAAGAGGTAGGTCAGGTGGTCTGGTATTCCCATCTCTTTCAGAATTTTCCACAGTTTATTGTGATCCACACAGTCAAAGGCTTTGGAAGAGCCAAGAATAAAAGCTGACTCTACTATTTTTTCTTAAAGACAGCAGTGTTTTGGAAACTGGACCAAGTAGACTTCATTGCAATATCATTTGCTAGAGGTTGTCACATGCTATTAACATTTAAGCAAGCGGTATGAGAAATTCAAGATTTTAGTGAGGTGTGTGGCCATGCCTTATACAAATCTGGATTTTTTCATAAGGAAAAAGAGTGGAATAGTCAGTGAGTAGCTGACTAGTAGCGTCTGCCCAAATGAAGTTGCCAAATGTTGTCAAAAGAGATGAGTGCAGTTAGTGTTCAATTAAGAGCATGGCTTCCTTCACATATAAAATTCTCCTCTAAACGATCTAAGGCATTGGACAGCAATGCAGGATAGAGAGAAATTTCCAGATCCTTTTACTCCACAACATTATAAAGGCCTTAATTTAAAATTACTAATTATTTCAAGAAGGTTTGGAATTGATTTTCTACTTAGGTATACAGTGTTAGGTCCCTGAGTCAAATTTGGCCTTCAGCCCATCTTTGTCAATGAAGTATCACTGGAATATAGCCACAACCAGTTGATTACGTCTCCTCTCTGGTTACTGTCAAGCTATAATGGTGGAGGTAAAGTCCCTGAGACACACCACGTACATACAAGTTCAAAATAGGTACTATGTGACCTTTTCTAGAAAGTTTGCCAACTGCAGGGAGAGAAACCACCCTGTTCTTGTAAGTTCAGGTTAAGGGCAATATTAATTCCATATTTACATGCCACATGAGACATTTTCCCAGTGAGAAATACATAACACAGTCAAGGAAAGCAGTAAAGAAGCGGATAGTAGTGGTGGGAGAAAGACATACGGTATTTGGAGGAATATCCAGTTTCATTTAACTGATAGTAATAAATATGAAACTCAAGAACCTCCAGTGCTTCTGGGATAACTTCTAGAATAGGCATACCTCGGAGATACCACAGCTTCAATTTCAGATGACTACAATAAGGTGAATATCAAAATAAAGCAAGTCACAATAATTTTTTTGGTTTCCTATTCCACATAAAAGTTCTGTTTATACTCTACTGAACTCTATTAAGTGTGCAACAACGTTGTGTCTTTAAAAATACACATACCTTAGTTAACAAAACTTTGTTGCAAAACAGGTTAAACATTATCTGATAGCTCAGGGGGTCCTACAAATCTTCAATTTCTAAAAAGTATAAAATCTGTAAAGAATAATAAAATGAGATACGTTTGTATTTCTATTAACATGTTAACTTACCTTTAACATTCCCAACTTTCCTACAGCAAGTCTAACTGAAAAAAGCCTGGCTTTGTTAAGAGATCAAGCCCTGAATATTCTTGCTGGATAGAATCCCCCAGAGCAACTTAATGCACAACTAATTTCAGAACTCAACAGATAGAATCATCTCTTATTTCAAGTGTTTCTCCAGCATTGTTCACACAAAACAACATTAAGCAGATATGAGATTCATGGTCTTTTTTTATACCTTGCCTATCTTTGCCTGGAGGTACTGCAGAGAAAAGAAATAAGAGAAATATAGTTAAGTGTTTGGACATCCAGCCCCACTCCAATTCAGCCAAAAATAAAAAGAAGCATTGATTTTGCATAACACTAAAAAAAAAAAAAGTCAGACGTCTTTGTTTTTTGCAAGTGAAAATGATAAGTGGTCTTTTAAAATACTTTTATTTTGTTTTTGTTTCTCAAAAATATAGCTCCATTTATTAGATGCATTGTGAGAAACCATATCACATGCCTTGTTGCTAATTTTAAGAGTCTGGGAGACCACAGTTGTAACTGAATATATACTTGATTGAAAGTGGATTTTGGGCAAGGTTGGGCAAACGTCTTCTCTTTCAATATTAACTCGATTTATCTCCTAAAATAAACTGGATTTTATTTATTTTTAGAGAAGAGTTTATTTTCAAAAATTTTACTTCCTAGATAATAGAAAGTTAGGTTCACATTAGCTATTTTCTCAATAATTGGCACTTTTTTGACAAGCAAATAATTTGATTGGCAATGTAGTCCTTGCAAAATTGAAATTACTTGAATAAAATTTTATCGACATCCATAGCCATTGCTAATCAAAAATAGCACTTCATATGTTCTTTCTTTTTCTCTTAGTGATTGCAAAATCTTCTTGGAAAAGTATTCCAAGTGGATGAATTACCACCGAGATCAAACTTATACTTTACTTTGAAATAGCAAGATACTTTACAAATTTTAAACTTTTAAAACATTGAAAGAAGTTTTTTCAAAATTAGTTTTCTCAGGTTTTTCAGTAAATTTTGATATGTAAGTAGAATATAATCATTAGTGTGCCTTTAAATGTATAACATTTATATAAAATTTGTCCAGGGTTTAAATGACTTAAAATTTTGAGGAATGCTATTTACTGTTTTAAAAATATTAAAACAAAGGGTTATATTCATAATTTTTTCTAAAACTGCATTATTCATTGTGTGTTTTGTATTAATATCTCCAAATGTGTTTATTACTCAAACTTCTAGGTTGAAATGCAGAAGTACTAAGAAAGGTGACCTAGATTCATTTTTACTGTTAAAAATAAAATAATCATATTCATAAAGAAATATATCCATCAAAGAGACTCCATTTTTCTCACTTTTCAAACTAACAGTCATTTTGTTTTTTAACTTTTTTTTTTTTTAATCGGAGGATAAATGCTTTACAATATTGCATTGGCCTCTACCATATATCAATAAGAATCAGCCACAGGTATACATATGTCCCCTCCCTCCTGAACCCTGCTCCCATCTCTCACCCCATCCCACCCCTCTAGATTGTCACAGAGCACTGGGTTGAGCTCCTGTGTCACATAGCAAATTCCCACTTGCTATCTATTTTACATTTGGTAATATAAGTGTTTCCATGCTATCCTCTCAATTTGTCCCACCCTCTCCTTCCCCTGACGTGGAATCTAGAAAGACGGTACTGATGAACCTATTTGCAGGGCAGCAATGGAGACACAGACATAGGGAACAGACCTGTCATTGTGTTTTATAATTACTGTTGCTGGTTAGTTACTAAGTCGTGTCTGACTCTTTTTGCAACCGCATGAACTGTAACCCATCAGGCTCCTCTGTCCATGGGATTTCTGCAGTAGTACTGGATGTATGAGGAAACGGCACATCCATTCACTTTTGGTGTGAGTCAAAAGGGGTGCAATCCCTTCAGAAGGGAATTTGGCAACAGCAATTATACTTCTATACATACTATCCCATTGGCTGTGCAATTCCTTATCTAGAAATTCATCCCTAGATAAAACTGTACAAATGAACAAAATCTGTTCCTTGTAATAATATTGCCAGGATTATTAATAAGTTTTGGGAAAAAAGTCTAATTCTTGAATCTTTGTTCTTAACAACTACTCAAATTGCCTATGATAGCTTCTTTCTGGGAATGATATGCAAGTTATAGTCATGTCATACGATGTCTTGCTTTAATTCCTTCATATAATAGTATCTTTACCATCAGTTCTGAAATTAGCTGACTTAAAAAAGAGAAAGTCTACCACATTATTTCTGCTGTTTTTGTTGTCTTAAGAAACATTTGAAACTAATGAATTCACTGCCTCAAAATTTTATCTTCTCAATGTAAGAGTCACATAATATTATAGTGTTTAATATGCCTATAAAAAAAAGAACACCAGTTGATATGAGGATATTTCAAGCAAAATAAATAAATACAATTTACAGTTGTGAGTCAAAGTACAGTGGAAAGATTTCAGGACTTGACAGAATAACAAAAGAGATAGGCAAAGTGAGATTCTTGACCTTGGCAAAGGTTATCTTTTTCTTCTATTTCCTTCCTTATTAGTATTTGACCTGCTTTCACATTCAAATCAAAAAATATCATGAAGATACAACTATAATTTGATTATGCAATGAACTGAAATTTGGAGATAAATTATGCCTCACAAAATGAAATCTGTTTAGATAATTCAGCTATCAACAGCTATTTAATGGTGTTCTCTATTTACCCATTATTTCATTTAGTCTATTTTTAATCAAATTTCCTAAACCTTATTAACTATGGTAATTCAAAACTTGGGCAAAAATTATTAAATATATTAGAAATGATAAGTTCAGAAGGCCACCTATGTCATTTTTCCTAAACAAAATCATCCAACCATTGTGTGTGTGTGTGTGCATGTGTGCTCAGTCATGCCTGACTCTTTGTGACCATTAGCTGCTTTACAAATTTATTAGAATAAATATGATCATAAAATAGCATACATCAATATTCAAGTATAACAGGTATGAAACCATAAGTGAATCAATTTCATATGAAGTTCAAACATAAGTGAGCTGAAAAAAAAATCTCTTTTTAAAAAATAATACCAGAAAAAGGAAAATATGAATATATAAAATAATCTGGTGGAGCTTGAAACCTTATTAGCAAAGCCCTTTTTTTCCTTGGGGATATATAATATTTATGTTTATCATACTTATTATGATGAAATATTGAAAATCAGTTACTAGGTCTTTGGGGCTGACACTCCCCTCATCCCTAGAGCTAAGTGTTGGAAGCCAGCAGGTTGTGCAGAAATACAACTACTATAATCTGCTAAGAAACAAGTCTGTCTGAAGGCAAATGCTTTAAGAGACCGAACTTCAGGTCTTCTTTAGATATTTTAGTTAGCAAACATTCTCTTATGTACACAGAGACAAACATGTCCCCCTTGTGTTTTCATTTTTACCATAAATATGCTTGTGATATAAAAGAAAAGACTGCACCAGACAAGCTGAATAATCAAGGAAGATTGTATTCAATAAAGGAGGTGGACTGTTGCAACAGGGGAGAGACACTGAAGGTAAATCCAGTGAAACAAAAAGCAGGAGGATTTTCAAAGGCTGCTGCTGCTGCTGCTAAGTCACTTCAGTTGTGTCCGACTCTGTGTGACCCCATAGACGGCAGCCCACCAGGCTCCCCCGTCCCTGGGATTCTCCAGGCAAGAACACTGGAGTGGGTTGCCATTTCCTTCTCCAATGCAGGAAAGTGAAAAGTGAAAGTGAAGTCCCTCAGTCATGTCTGACTCTCAGCGACCCCATGGACTGCAGCCTACCAGGCTCCTCCATCCGTGGGATTTTCCAGGCAAGAGTACTGGAGTGGGGTGCCATTGCCTTCTCCGTTTCAAAGGCTAGGATGTGCTAATGAAATAGTACTAAAGGATACTCCAGGGAGGCCCATCAATGGAAGCAGGCCATCTGTGTTTATTAACTGTCCCATCTTGAAATTAGGCTTCCATCCTCCCCCAAAGACTAGGTGACAGGGACTCTTTCTCATCCCATGATTGTATTTCAAAGGACTGACTCTCAGGTCTTAAGAAAGACATTTCTGGAATATAGAACATTTACATCTTAAACTGACAGAAAACACTTACAATTGCATGTTTTCCAAAATAAATGCTCTAAGGAAAGGAAGGTCAGGGGTCTATAGCAAGGAAGAAACTTGTCTAAAGTTCAGTAAAAACTGAGGGGAGCTTTATGGCCATTTTGATTGCACAAAATAGAAAGAATTAAAAATATTCATTCAGCTAATTTATTAGCAAAGATCCTTGTTAACATTTTGATGTTTGCCCTTTCAAGTTTCAAGTACCATTTATTTATAAATAAATGATGAAGTTTTATAGTCCTTTCCAACCAATTTATAAGAGTCATAAGATGAAAATCTGCCTGTAATGGCTACAACAAAGCAAGAACAGCACCCGCCCACATAAATTACGAGATTTTCACATGTTAGGCATTACACTAAGCCCTTTACTTAAATAATATGATTTAATTTCCCATGAAGCCCTGTAGCTACTATTTGTACCCACAACTTACTTTTTTCTGAGGAGAAAACTGAGGCTGAGAGATGCTGAGTAACTTGCCCAGGAGTATACAACTAAAAACCAGTTTTACAGAATTTACCTGAAGTCCATGCTGCTTGACTCCATCTGGCTGGTAACCTCTACACTCTATTTTCCCTTATAGATTCTTTACGTACTTTGTTACCCAGCATCACTTTCCCTTAGCATCATGCCATTGCCATCCTCACAGGGCCAAGATTTTTACATTACATTTCATGTTATATTTTTCATTTCACTTAAATTGTAGTTTTAAAAACATGCATCTGTGAAAGCTTTGAAATGTTCACTTGGGATTTAACATCCGAAACTTAGAATGTCTCTGGGCCAACAACCTAAGAACATCTGCCTTCTCCTTGGTTAACAAGTAAAACCTTTGGAATACAATTCTACTGCATAAAAATTATTATTTACTAAGGTTCCTATTCAGGAAATAGCTTTGCTTTTTCCAAATGCATGTAAATTACTAATATGAAAAGCCAATTATGCTCCTTATTATACTTGAGTCAAATTTAGTAATTCCCAGCACAGGTTTATCCAAATCCAGGGGCTTAGAGAAAATCTCAAGGATTTTTATAAAATGCTACCAAAGTTCTCAAAGAAAATCAATTTAATTCTCTTGTTAAATATGTCTGATTCAGTACTCTGAGCAGCATGGTATTAAATTCAAGATTATAAATGGTAAAAACAATCGACTTCCCTGGTGGCTCAGACAGTTAAGAATCTGCCTGCAATGCAGGAGACCCAGGTTTAATGCCTTGGTCGGGAAAGTCCCTTGAGGAAGGGAATGGCTACCCACTCTAGTATTCTTGCCTGGAGAATTCCACGGACAGAGGAGTCTGGTGGGCTACAGTCTATGGGATTGCAAAATCCGACATGACTGAGAAACTAGCACTTTCACTTTCAAAACAATTAAGGGTTATCCAGATTGTTAATACCGTTCTGTGTGAGGCACTGAGCTAGGGGTTGTGCATAAAAGAAGTTGAAAAAGATGCTCATATGGCTACTAGCACATAAAAGGAAAGAAGATATGGATGTAGTCTCCAACAAGGATGACTTCCTTGTTAGTAACAGAAACTTGCTCAAAGTAGAGATGATTTCATGCAAGGGCATAGGATACCTCAATTTAAAGACCTGGCAGGAAGTGTGGTTAGGCTTCAGAACGTACTGACACTAGAAAAAAGAAAGTTTTGAATTTAGATGATTTTATCTGTCAATAGATTAGATGATTTCCATCTCTCCTTCTTTGGGCACTCAAATGCCATTCTAGTATGTCTTTCCATCATGCCTTTGTCTGTTTTGGAACATATTAGACTTCAACATGGCCACTCCAGGCTCTGGCTTTACTGGGCTCAAAGTGACAGATTCTCTAACTTTAATTTCTTTTTTTTTTTTTTTAATTTTATTTAATTTTTAAACTTTACATAATTGTATTAGTTTTGCCAAATATCAAAATGAATCCACCACATGTATACATGTGTTCCCCATCCTGAACCCTCCTCCCTCCTCCCTCCCCATACCATCCCTCTGGGTCATCCCAGTGCACTAGCCCCAAGCGTCCAGTATCGTGCATCGAACCTGGACTGGCATCTCATTTCATACATGATATTTTACATGTTTCAATGCCATTCTCCCAAATCTTCCCACCCTCTCCCTCTCCCACAGAGTCCATAAGACTGTTCTATACATCACTGTCTCTTTTGCTGTCTCGTTCACAGGGTTATTGTTACCATCTTTCTAAATTCCATATATATGCGTTAGTATACTGTATTGGTGTTTTTCCTTCTGGCTTACTTCACTCTGTATAATAGGCTCCAGTTTCATCCACCTCATTAGAACTGATTCAAATGTATTCTTTTTAATGGCTGAGTAATACTCCATTGTGTATATGTACCACAGCTTTCTTATCCATTCATCTGCTGATGGGCATCTAGGTTGCTTCCATGTCCTGGCTATTATACACAGTGCTGTGATGAACATTGGGGTACACGTGTCTCTTTCCCTTCTGGTTTCCTCAGTGTGTATGCCCTAGCAGTGAGATTGCTGGATCATAAGGCAGTTCTATCTCCAGTTTTTTAAGGAATCTCCACACTGTTCTCCATAGTGGCTGTACTAGTTTGCATTCCCACCAACAGTGTAAGAGGGTTTCCTTTTCTCCACACCCTCTCCAGCATTTATTATTTGTAGACTTTTGGATCGCAGCCATTCTGACTGGTGTGAACTTTAATTTCTATGTCAAGAAGGGGAAGAATATACCACACAAAACAAGGGCCAGGGTTCTAGCCAAGTCCCAGTTACCTGTAACAGAGGAGTGAGAGCTGTGGCTTACTCTCATTTAGTAGAAGCTGCGAGTACAAGCAATTTGGAAAAAGGAAACAAGTCTTCTAAAAACTTGGTGTAGAGCAGAGGAAAAAATGTTCAGCA
Source organism: Bos taurus (assembly GCF_002263795.3). NCBI lineage: Eukaryota > Metazoa > Chordata > Mammalia > Artiodactyla > Bovidae > Bos > Bos taurus. The sequence goes on along the minus strand of NC_037331.1, from coordinate 73,393,522 downwards.
CCTGAAATTATTCAGTGGTATATACACACACTTAATGTTCATCAGAATAAGATAAGTATGTCACAGATGATAAAATTGTTATGATAGTGAAAATGTAAGAGGTTATTTTTGGTCACATATATATGAGTGTGTGTGTGTGTGTGCTTATGTGGATGTGTATAAAGAATTGTAATATATAACATTCCATTTAAGTTGATAGTTCAAACCAATATCATGAGATTTTTATAATATAGTTATAACATTTAAGGCTTCTCTGGTGGCTCAGTGGTAAAGAATCCGCCTGCAATGCAGGAGATATAGGAGATGCTGGTTCGATCCCTGGGTCACAAAGATCCTCTGGAGAAGGACACGGCAACCCACTCCAGTATTTTTGCCTGGAGAATCCCATGGACAGAGGAGCCTGGTGGGTTACATTCCATGGTATTCCCAAGAGTTGGACACAACTGAGTGACTAACACTTCCATAGCATTTAAAGTGAGTCTTAATAAAGCTATCAATATCAATCATTACATGCTTATTTTTATGTCACTCTTGTGAAATCTGTTATTACAATATGCCACTTAATTTTTAAAGCAAGATTATAAGATAGATACTGCTTTTTTCCCCATCTTAGAAAAAGGGAAATTGGCCCTTAGGAGAAGGTAAGAATGTGGCTCAGCAGGTTCGACCTGCCTGCAACACAGGAGATGCAGGAGATGTGGGTTCAGTCCCTGAGTTAGGAAGATTTCTTGGAGGAATAAATGGCAACCCACACCAGTGTTCTTCCCTGAAAAACCCCACAGATATAAGAGCCTGGTGGGCTAGTCCAAGGTGGTTGTAGAGAGTCAGACACAACTGAGCACAAGTATTAGTTGAAGGCCACATATCCAATAAGTTAGAGGGGCAGATTCTAACCCATGTTTCTTCATTAATTCTCTTACTCACTATGCATTATCATCATTCCAATCCCTGATGATGGTAGAATTTTATTAGACAGATAGGATTCTAATATGTCTTACTGAAGACTACAGAACAAAGCGAGAGGATAGCAAGATTCTGGAGTGCTTAAGGAACACAGAGTAGTTATTTTTTGCTGAAACATGGGATGTATAAGTGATACCAAGCCTGAAAGATAAATTTTGTCCTGAACATTGTGGGTCATGAAAACCATGTTTAGCAGGAGAGAACATTAATAGAATTTATTACTGAGGAAAATTAATGTGATGGTAGTGAGATAGGTTTACAGTTTGGGTTGGAAGGTAGAATAACATGTCATATCAATTCGGCAAGGAGAGCAATGCATTGTCCTGACAAGATAATCTATTGCAGTCCACTTTATTAGATAATATAAATAACGAGCATCTTGTAGTCATACATGAATGCACCTGGATAGCCAAGAGATCAGCTAAAGTCTAGCAAGGTGGAAAGTTGTTAAAATAAGTGAGCGTGTAAGCTTCAGGCATCTATTACAGTTTCTTGTCTATCAGCTGTTATTTCAGGGGGAAAAAGGGAAAAACTTGAAAAATACTAGTCTTTAAATTCTCTACCTAAATGTAAGACAATTTTCTTCAACTTTCTATCCATTAGCACATCTATTTGACTCTACTTCTAAATTATAGCTTATATTAATAGCTTTTTTGATCCAATACTTCCACTCTAACCCAAGCTATCATCATATCCTTTCCAAACATCATAGAAACTTTCTAGCTGGGCTCTCACCTGCCAATTTCATTCTCCCTCACATTTACCCACTATTAATAAAGCAAACAGATAAATCATTTAAAATATCTTTAGACTAAGCCTCTTGTCTGATTAAAACTTATCAGTGATTTAGAAATGATCATCGACTAAATCCAAATCCTTTGAATAGTCTGTAACTCTATACATGATTTAAACACTCTATCCCTCTCCAGCTTTATATTTTACCATTTTTCCTACCCTGGTTATTCCATTCTATAGCTCTTCAGCTCGGCTGGCTTCTTTCTATTGCTTTAGTGCTCCATAATCTTTTTGAACTCAAGAATCATGCCCTTTCTGGAATATCTTCATTTTTTCCCTAGATGCTAATGTATTCTCATCTTTGGAATACAAGATCCCAGAGTCAGAGATGTATACATGGCCAATTAAAAATAATCATCAGCTCCTTCCCCTAGTCACTAGTAAGTACATCAAGGAAGAATAATTAACTGGTAAAGGGCAAAAACACTGTGGAGTTTTCCGGATCAAAGAAAGAACATGCACACAGTTCCATACACATAAGTGCACCTATAAGGCTATAGAGTACAGTTGCAAGCAGATTAGGGGTGAAAAGTAGGCAAAGGTAAGAGAGGAGATAGGAGAGGTAAGATGGGATCTGCAGAGTTTTGGCTCAGAGGGTAAAGCGTCTGCCTACAATGCAGGAGACCTGGATTCGATCCCTGGGTCAGGAAGACCCCCTGGAGAAGGAAATGGCAACCCACTCTGGTACTCTTACCTGGAAAATCCCATGAACAGAGAACCCTGGTAGGCTACAGTCCACGGGGTAGCAAAGAGTCAGACACGACTGAGCTATTTCACTTTTCAAGAAGGTTAAGCATTATTTTGAATTATAGAGAGGTACTTGGGAAGGAAGGTAATGAAATGTTCTAAGCAGAGAAGGGGGATATAGATATAACAGCATTTTAGAAAGATGAGTTTGGCTGCTGGTGGGGGGGGGGGGAGTTGGGGAATGGGGCACAAGATGGGAGCCAAAAAAACTAACCAAGCAGGAGATGATGGGTCCTGACCTAAGATGAGAAGCAGTGTGATGAGTGGTTAGCAGAAGGGGAATACTTAGGCGCAGAACTAATTGTTGGGATATTGCTCATCAATTAAAGATCTATTTGTACTCTTGACATCTTTTTTTGGGTGTTAGTTCTAAAAAGGTCTTGTAGGTCTTCATAGAATTATTCAACTTCAGCTTCTTCAGCGTTACTGGTTGGGGCATAGACTTGGATTACTGTGATATTGAATGGTTTGCCTTGGAAACGAACAGAGATCATTCTGTCGTTTTTGAGATTGCATCCAAGTACTGCATTTCGGACTCTTTTGTTGACCATGATGGCCACTCCGTTTCTTCTGAGGGATTCCTGCCCACAGTAGTAGATATAATGGTCATCTGAGTTAAATTCACCCATTCCAGTCCATTTCAGTTCGCTGATTCCTAGAATGTCGACATTCACTCTTGCCATCTCTTGTTTGACCACTTCCAATTTGCCTTGATTCATGGACCTGACATTCCAGGTTCCTATGCAATATTGCTCTTTACAGCATCGGACCTTGCTTCTATCACCAGTCACATCCACAGCTGGGTATTCTTTTTGCTTTGGCTCCATCCCTTCATTCTTTCTGGAGTTATTTCTCCACTGATCTCCAGTAGCATATTAGGCACCTACTGATCTGGGGAGGTTCTCTTTCAGTATCCTATCATTTTGCCTTTTCATGCTGTTCATGGGGTTCTCAAGGCAAGAATACTGAAGTGGTTTGCCATTTCCTTCTCCAGATGTCCTTTGCATTATAGGGGACTGGAATGCAAAAGTAGGAAGTCAAGAAACACCTGGATTAACAGGCAAATTTGGCCTTGGAATATGGAATGAAGCAGGGCAAAGACTGATAGAGTTTTGCCAAGAAAATGCACTGGTCATAACAAACACCCTCTTCCAACAGCACAAGAGAAGACTCTATACATGGACATCACCAGATGGTCAACACTGAAATCAGATTGATTATATTCTTTGTAGCCAGAGATGGAGAAGCTCTATACAGTCAGCAAAAACAAGACCAGGAGCTGACTGTGGCTCAGATCATGAACTCCTTATTGCCAAATTCAGACTTAAATTGAAGAAAGTAGGGAAAACCACTAGACCATTCAGGTATGACCTAAATCAAATCCCTTATGATTATACAGTGGAAGTGAGAAATAGATTTAAGGGCCTAGATCTGATAGATAGAGTGCCTGATGAACTATGGAATGAGGTTCGTGACATTGTACAGGAGACAGGGATCAAGACCATTCCCATGGAAAAGAAATGCAAAAAAGCAAAATGGCTGTCTGGGGAGGCCTTACAAATAGCTATGAAAAGAAGAGAAGCGAAAAGCAAAGGAGAAAAGGAAAGATATAAACATCGGAATGCAGAGTTCCAAAGAATGGCGGGAAGAGATAAGAAAGCCTTCTTCAGTGATCAATGCAAAGAAATAGAGGAAAACAACAGAATGGGAAAGACTAGGGATCTCTTCAAGAAAATCAGAGATACCAAAGGAACATTTCATGCAAAGATGAGCTTGATAAAGGACAGAAATGGTATGGACCTAACAGAAGCAGAAGATATTAAGAAGAGATGGCAAGAATACACAGAAGAACTGTACAAAAAAGAGCTTCATGAACCAGATAATCACGATGGTGTGATCACTGACCTAGAGCCAGACATCCTGGAATGTGAAGTCAAGTGGGCCCTAGAAAGCATCACTACGAACAAAGCTAGTGGAGGTGATGGAATTCCAGTTGAGCTATTCCAAATCCTGAAAGATGATGCTGTGAAAGTGCTGCATTCAATATGCCAGCAAATTTGGAAAACTCAGCAGTGGCCACAGGACTGGAAAAGGTCAGTTTTCATTCTAATCCCAAAGAAAAGCAATGCCAAAGAATGCTCAAAGTACCACACAATTGCATTCATCTCACACGCTAGTAAAGTAATGCTCAAAATTCTCCAAGCCAGGCTTGAGTAATATGTGAACCGTGAACTTCCTGATGTTCAAGCTGGTTTTAGAAAAGGCAGAGGAACCAGAGATCAAATTTCCAACATCTATTGGATCATGAAAAAGCAAGAGAGTTCCAGAAGAACATCTACTTCTGCTTTATTGACTATGCCAAAGCCTTTGACTGTGCGGATCACAATAAACTGTGGAAAATTCTGAAAGAGACGGGAATACCAGATCACCTGATCTGCCTCTTGAGAAATTTGTATGCAGGTCATGAAGCAAGTTAGAACTGGACATGGAACAACAGACTGGTTCCAAATAGGAAAAGGAGTTCGTCAAGGCTGTATATTGTCACCCTGTTTATTTAACTTATATGCAGAGTACATCTGAGAAATGCTGGACTGGAAGAAACACAAGCTGAAATGAAGATTGCCAAGAGAAACATCAATAACCTCAGATATGCAGATGACACCACCCTGATGGCAGAAAGTGAAGAGGAACTCAAAAGCCTCTTGATGAAAGTGAAAGTGGAGAGTGAAAAAGTTGGCTTAAAGCTCAGCATTCAGAAAACGAAGATCATGGCATCTGGTCCCATCGCTTCATGGGAAATAGATGGGGAAACAGTGGAAACAGTGTCAGACTTTATTTTTCTGGGCTCCAAAATCACTGCAGATGGTGACTGCAGCCATGAAATTAAAAGACGCTTACTCCTTGGAAGGAAAGTTATGACCAACCTAGATAGCATATTCAAAAGCAGAGACATTACTTTGCCAACAAAGGTCTGACTAGTCAAGGCTATGGATTTTCCTGTGGTCATGTATGGATGTGAGAGTTGGACTGTGAAGAAGGCCGAGTGCCGAAGAATTGATGCTTTTGAACTGTGGTGTTGGAGAAGACTCTTGAGAGTCCCTTGGACTGCAAGGAGATCCAACCAGTCCATTCTGAAGGAGATCAGCCCTGGAATTTCTTTGGAAGGAATGATGCTAAAGCTGAAACTCCAGTACTTTGGCCACCTCATGAGAAGAGTTGACTCATTGGAAAAGACTCTGATGCTGGGAGGGATTGGGGGCAGGAGGAGAAGGGGACGACAGAGGATGAGATGGCTGGATGGCATCACTGACTTGATGGACGTGAGTCTGAGTGAACTCTGGGAGTTGGTGCTGGACAGGGAGGCCTGGCGTGCTGCGATTCATGGGGTCGCAAAGAGTCAGACATGACTGAGCGACTGATCTGATCTGTACTCTTGACACTACTATTTTCAAAACAAATAATTTGTTTCAGTACGATATTTTCCTTTGGTTAAGGCCATTAGTGGTCTAGTTAAACAAGAAACTTTTCTCTGATAATGACAAAGAGATATTGTAAATAGACACATGTATTTTATTTTTAAGAGCTAAAATGCAGTTAAACCTCAGACCCTTAGGGAAAATAAAACTAAGCCTGTTATCAGGCACTGGAGATTTTAAAGCAGTAAGTCAGGTCAAAGGTGTTTAGTCCACAATGAAAACTAGACAGTCCCCAAATGACAATGTTGCTGAAGACGTTCAGAATGAAGCAGATGAGTTTTGTTGTTACTATTCTTGGAATTTTTGTTTGCATTTGTTTTTGAAGGTTTAAATACATGATATCTCACTTCTTTAAAAATGCATTTAGTTGTCATACATGATAAAACTTAAGGCAGAATCAGATATCATAATCCCAGAAAGAAGAAAGAAACAACTTCTCCCATTTATAAAGTTCAATTTCAAGAGTGACATCACCAAGATGGAGACATGGGAGACTTCAGTCTCTATTTCCCTTTCTCCCTTACAAAGTAACAACTAGACAGCTATCCATGAATGAAAACAGCTCTGGGAGAGCTCTACAGTCCACATAAGAAATTTCAGCAACATGACAGAACTAAAGACTTGAGAATAACAGCACAAACAAGGGAAGAAGTTGGCTTGTTTTGCCTGCAACACCCTATTCCCTAAGTTGGCACTGCTTGGCATGAAACTGAACTCCCTAGCTACGAAGAGTGTATAGATGTTGAAGTATAAGTTCTGTCTTTGCTGATGACATATTCCTGTACGTAGGAAATCCTAAAGACTACCAAAAACCTGTCAGACATAAAAAACGAATTCAGTAAAGTTTCAAGATACTAAATTAATGTACAAAAATCAATTGCACTGCTATACACTAATAATGAGCTATTTAAAAGAGAAATAAAGAAGGCAATCTAGCTTATATCATCAGAAACAATAAAGTTCTTATGAATAAATTTAAACAAGGAAACAGAAGATTTATGTACAAAAAATACAGAATGTTGAAGAAAGAAATGAATACACAAATAACTGGAAGGATACCTTATGTTCACATTCAGAAGAATTAACATCATTAAAATGTCTATACTATCCAAAGTCATCTATAGATTCAATTGCAATTCCTATAAAAATTCCAATGACATTTTTCACAGTAACAGAAAAGCAATGAAATACATATATATAACTATAACAGACTCAAAATAGACAAAGTATTCATGAGCTAGAATGAAGTTGGAGGTATCAAACTTCCTGATTTCAAACTATATTACAAAATTATAGTAATCAAAACGTGGCATTAAAACAGACACATAGACCAATGGACACTGGTATAAAAATAGACATAACGACCCATGGAACATATTCAAGACCTCAGAAATAAATTCACACACATATGGTCAACCAATATTTGATAAGGAAGCCAATAATTCTCTACTGGGAAATAAGATTCTCTGATAAATGGTGTTAGAGAAAGTAGATATTCACAGGCAAAATAGTGGAGTTGGATTCCTATTCTATAGTACATATAAAAATTAACTCAAAATGGGTTGAAGATTTAATGTAAGACCTGAAACCACAACTCCCAAAAGAAAGCAGAGAGAATAATCTTGATAAGAGTCTTGGCAATGACTTTATGGCTATGCCATCTAAAACATAAGCCACAATGCAAAAATCAACAAATGGTAGTACATTAAACCATTAAACTAAAAATCTTCTCCACAACAAAAGAAACAGTCAACAACATTAAAAGGCAATGTATGAAATGAAAGAAACTATTGACAAACTATATATGATGGGCTTCCCAGGAGGCACTAATGGTAAAGAACGCACCTACCACTGCAGGAAATGCAAGAGATGCAGGTTCAATCCCTGGGTTGGGAAGATTCTCTGGAGAAGTGCATGGCAACCCACTCAAGTATTCATACCTGGAGAATTCAATGGACAGGTGGGCTACAGTCCATAGGGTTGATAAGAGTCAGACACGACTGAAGTGACTTAGCACACACACATATGACAAAGGGTTAATATGCAAAATACATAAGAAATCCATAAACATCATTAATAAAAAATGAACAACCTGATTTTTAAAATTGGTAGTGGACTTGAATAGAAATTTTCCCAAAGAAAGCAGACAAATATCCAACAAGTATGAAAATACACTTAGAATTACTAATAATCATCAAAAGCAAATAAAAAATGCAGTGAGATATCACTTCTAACCTGTTAGAATAGGTATTATCAAGACATAAATGGGTATTGAATTCACATTGTTCACCTTGATTATATCATGTTATATACCAGTTATATGTCAATAAAGCTGAAAAAAAATCAATGAAGTTTCACCTTCAAAATAACAACATTAAGAAAAATATTATTTTAAATTGCAAAGGAAATTTGTGAGTGGCAAAATAACATATTCCAGATAACTGTATTAAGGGCTGTCTAACTTGATAATCAAACATAACATAGAATTCCTACAATAATGCATGAATAGTTGGTTGAATGGACTATTCAACCTGAATATTAAGTCCCTCAGTTAAACTTGTGAAAAAGTTGAAAAGCAGACAATTCTTAAGATCTTGGAGAAGAGCTTGGCAATCTGCATAACTGTATAATTGACAGATCATAAGCTTCAGAAAACAGAGGTGGAAAGAAGGGCTGAATATTTATTAGGGAGTTCTAGAAATCTGACAAGTAATCTTATCAAGGTACAGGGGTGTTATCTGTGAAAATGGGCATTGGCTACAAAAGTAATTGTTGTGGAATTATTCCAACTCTAAAAAAAAAATTTTTTTTTTTAAATCATCGATTAATTTTACCTATTCTAGTACTGGCAACTCTCATACATATTTGGTAGGAATACAAAATGAAACAACCACTTCAGAAACAGTTTAGGCAAGTTTTTGTAAAAGTAAAACAGTATTTATCCTATGATATAGCAATTTATTCTTAAGTATTTACTCAAAATAATTTTAAATGGACATACACAAAATTAAATTAAAAAGAACTTGCACAAAATATTTAAAGTCAGTTAATCACAACATCCAAAAAAGTAACAATTTCCCACCAATTCAAACTGCTAAATAAACATAAAATATATACAAATAATATAACAGTAACACACAGTGTGAACAACTGCTCTCTGCAAAGACATGAGCACATTACAAAGTCATTATGCGGAGCTCAAGAAGCCGAACACAAGATATAAAAACTATGTTTGCACCTATAAGGAGGACTGAGATGATGGGGATATCTTATGTATTGAGGTAGTGCTGATCACAGGCATTCATCAAAATTAAATATATGCAGTCTACTACACAAAAATTTTACCTCCCTATCCAAGAAAAGAACTATACACAAAAGGATCATGGATTAGCAGTATTTCAAATTAGAAGGGACCAGAAAAGATGCAGGGAAATGTGATCTCTGATCCCTGTTTGGATCCTAGTCCCAGGAAAAAAACAGTTCTAAAGGATATTATTAATACAATTGATGAAATTTGAATATGGGCATTAGAAAACAGTGCTATCTCAATCTTTAATTTTCTGTATTGGTAACTCGTTTATGTTTATGTCAGATGCTCAAAATTCTCCAAGCCAGGCTTCAACAATACATGAACTGTGAACTTCCAGATGTTCAAGCTGGTTTTAGAAAAAGCAGAGGAACCAGAGATCAAATTGCCAACATCTGCTGGATCATCAAAAAAGCAAGAGAGTTCCAGAAAAACATCTATTTCTGCTCTATTGACTATGTCAAAGCCTTTGACTGTGTGGACCACAGCAAACTCTGGAAAATCCTGAAAGAGATGGGAATACCAGACCACCTGACCTGCCTTGTGAGAAATCTGTATGCAGGTCAGGAAGCAACAGTTAGAACTAGACATGGAACACACTGGTTCCAAATAGGAAAAGGAGTACGTCAAGGCTGTATATTGTCACCCTGCTTATTTAACATATATGCAGAGTACATCATGAGAAACACTGGGCTGGATGGAACACAAGCTGGAATCAAGATTGCTGGGAGAAATATCAATAACCTCAGATATGCAGATGACACCACCCTTATGGCAGAAAGTGAAGAGAACTAAAGAGCCTCTTGATGAAGGTGAAAGTGGAGAGTGAAAAAGTTGGCTTAAAGCTCAACATTCAGAAAACTAAGATCATGGCATCTGGTCCCATCACTTCACGGCAAATAGATGGGGAAACAGTGGAAACAGTGACAGGCTTTATTTTGGGGGGGTCCAAAATCACTGTAGATAGTGACTGCAGCCATGAAATTAAAAGACACTTGCTCCTTGGAAGAAAAGTTATGACCAGCTTAGACTGCATATTAAAAAGCAGAGACATTACTTTGCCAACAAAGGTCTGTCTAGTTGAGGTTATGGTTTTTCCAGTAGTCATGTATGGATGTAAGAGTTGGACTATAAAGAAAGCTGAGCACCAAAGAATTGATGCTTTTGAACTGTGGTGTTGGAGAAAACTCTTGAGAGTCCCTTGGACTGCAAGGAGATACAACCAGTCTATCCTAAAGGAGATCAGTCCTGAATGTTCATTGGAAGGACTGATGTTGAAGCTGAAACTCCAATGCTTTGGCCACCTGATATGAAGAACTGACTCATATGAAAAGACCCTGATGCTGGGAAAGATTGAAGGCAGGAGGAGAAGAGGAGGACAGAGGATGAGATGGTTGGATGGCATTACCGACTCAATGGACATAATTTTGGGTAAACTCTGGGACTTCGTGATGGACAGGCAGGCCTGGTGTGCTGAAGTCCATTGGGTCGCAAAGAGTCAGACATGACTGAGGGACTGAACTGAACTGAAATAAAGACAATGTTCCTACTCTTCAATAATTCACACTCGATTTATAGGGACATGAGGTCTCCAACTTATTCTTAAATGGTTAGAGGAAAAAATATAGTTGCATTTCTAGAGAAAGAAAACAAACAAAAAAAATAATAGAAATACAAACAATTCGTGAATTGGATATATCATAATTCTTTGCACTATTCTTATAAATATATATAATTCTTATATATACATATATAAAAACATATATATATATATATATATCTTTCAAGTATAAATTTAAAATTATATTAAAATAAAAAGTGTCCACATACAACACCAAAGAAAAGTGTCAAATGTAAAATTGAAATTTCAAAGTTCTAAGGGATATATTATATACATCAGAGTTAATTTGGGCACAACTCCTTTCAGAAACTATTTCACAATTTATGTATCACAGACAGAACAGAATCTCAGACAAGCTTCTCTGAACTGTGATTAAACTTATGGTTATATTTCTGGAAGTGGGATACACTGAAATAGACAATTTATTTTTGGAAAATAGCTTTCAAAGGTGATGATTATAACTTAGTAGTTTAAGAGTAAGTGATTCTTTTCTATTTAGATAACAAGACCAGTTGTCTCCAGGGATGACCAGCCATCCCTAAAGAGAAAGCATTTCATCAATACAAAGAAATGCATATATTTCTAGTTTTATTACTCCAGGTTAGCATGTGTGCAATTAACTGACTTAGTATAAGGTCATTTAAAAGGAAATATAGTGAAAGGGAATTAAAACATAGTCCTAGCATACATTATTTGAAATAGTGACTATGTCAGCCACAACATTTTTTACCTATACCAGTTAAGATGGTATTGAAAGATTTAGATTTCATGAGAATGTTAACACCTGAAGAACTATGTTAACTGTATACCACTTGAATCAGTCCAATTACATGCTCACAATTATTTAGCTAACATAGAGCAGCAAAAACTACAAGTAGTCATACTTGACTCAAATGATTTTCCAACAAAGTGAGTACATAACAAATTAATATTAAAATACTTTCTTTGGAAACTCAGGCTCCCGCATTTAAGGCAGGAGATAGGAGAGATGGGCCAGCAGCTCATTAGGGAAAAAGTTGTATGGCTCTAAAAAGTTTAAAAAAGTTTTGTGCACTTAAATATTCCCTAGCTAAAGACACCATAAATGAGTATATCTTAAAATATACCTTCTTTCTTAGCCCTTGATTATCACCCATCATAAAACTTCATAATACTAAAAATTAGATGAAAATAAAAAGGTCAGGAAAAATAATGAAAATCTAGATAAATGAGGATGATATTAATAGATCCAGAGTTTTACCTTATCTTGAATAGTCCAATTTTAAACATTCAATAATTTCATGAAGGGAGTCTGCCATACTCTAAAAAAGCCAATTTTTTATTATCAGTTCAGATCAGTTGCTCAGTCGTGTCCAACTCTTTGCAACCCCATAGACTGCAGCACACCAGGCCTCCCTATCCAGTGCCAGCTCCTGGAGTTTGCTCAAACTCATGTCCATTGAGTTGGTGATGCCATCCAACCATCTGATCCTCTGTCCTTCCCCTCTCCTCCCACCTTGCATGTTTCCCAGCACCAGGGTCTTTTCAAATGAGTCAGTTCTTCATATCAGGTGGCCAAAGTCTTAGAGTGTCAGCTTCAGCATCAGTCCTTCCAATGAATATTCAGGACTGATCTCCTTTACGATGGACTGGTTGAACCTCCTTGCAGTCCAAGGGACTCTCAAGAGTATTCTCCAACACCACAGTTCACAAGCATCAATTCTGGAGTGCTCAGCTTTCTTTATAGACCAACTCTCATATCCATACATGACTACTGGAAAAACCATAGCCTTGACTAGATGGACCTCTGTTGGCAAAATAATGTCTCTACTTTTTAAAATGCTGTCTAGGTTGGTCATAACTTTTCTTCCAAGGTACAAGCGTCTTTTAATTTCATGGCTACAGTCACCATCTGCAGTGGTTTTGGAGCACCCCCAAAATAAAGTCTATCATTGTTTTCCCATCTATTTGCCATGAAGTGACGGGACCAGATGCCATGATCTTAGTTTCCTGAATGTTGAGCTTTAAGTCAACTTTTTCACTCTCCTTTTTCACTTTCATCAAGAGGCTCTTTAGTTCTTCTTCACTTTCTGCCATAAGGGTGGTATCATCTGCATATCTGAGGTTATTGATATTTCTCCCGGCAATCTTGATTCCAGCTTGTGCTTCATACAGCCCAGCATTTCTCATAATGTACACTGCATATAAGTTAAATAAGCAGAGTGATAATATACAGCCTGATGTATTCCTTTTCCTATTTGGAACCAGTCTGTTGTTCCATGTCCAGGTCTAACCATGTCTGGTTGCTTCCTGTCCTGCATACAGATTTCTCAAGAGTCAGGTCAGGTGGTCTGGTATTCCCATCTCTTCCAGAATTTTCCAGAGTTTGTTGTGGTCCACACAATCAAGACTTTGGCATAGTCAATAAAGCAGAAGTAGATGTTTTTCTGGAAATCTCTTGCTTTTTTCAGTGATGCAACAGATGTTGGCAATTTGATCTCTGATTCCTCTGCCTTTTGTTAATTCAGCTTCAACCATGGAATTTCATATTTCATGTACTATTGAAGCCTGGCTTGGAGAATTTTGAACATTACTTTACTAGCATGTGAGATGAGTGCAATTGTGTGGTAGTTTGAGCATTCTTTGGCATTGCCTTTCTTTGGGATTGGAATGAAAGCTGACTTTTTCCAGTCCTATGGCTACTGCCGAGTTTTCCAAATCTGCTGGCACATTGAGTGCAACAGATGATACTTTCACAGCATCATCTTTTAGGATTTGAAATAGCTCAACTGGAATTCCATCACCTCCATTAGCTTTGCTCGTAGTGATGCTTCCTAAGGCCCACTTGACTTTGCATTCCGGAATATCTGGCTCTAGGATGGTGATTACACCATCTTGATTGTTTGGGTCATGAAGATCTTTTTTGTACAGTTCTTCTGTGCATTCTTGCCACCTCTTCTTAATGTCTTCTGTTTCTTTTAGGTCCATACCATTTCTGTCCTTTATTGTGCCCATCTTTGCATGAAATGTTCCCTTGGTATCTCTAATTTTCTTGAAGAGATCTCTAGACTTTCCCATTCTATTGTTTTCTCCTATTTTTTTGCAATGATCACTGAGGAAGGTTTTCTTATCTTGCCTTGCTATTCTTTAGAACTCTGCATTCAAATGGGTATATCTTTCCTTTTCTCCTTTGCCTTTCACTTCTCTTTTATTCACAGCTATTTGTAAGGCCTCCTCAGACAACCATTTTGCATTTTTGCATTTCCTTTTCTTGGGGATGGTCTTGATCCCTGTCTCCTGTACAATGTCATGAACCTCTGTGCATAGTTCTTCAGGCACTCTATCAGATCTAATCCCTTGAATCTATTTGTCACTTTCACTATATAATCATAAGGGGTTTGATTTAGGTTATACCTGAATGGTCTAGTGGTTTTCTCTACTTTCTTCAATTTCAGTCTGATTTTGGCAATAAGGAGTTCATGATCTGAGCCACAGTCACCTCCTGGTCTTTTTTTTGCTGACTGGATAGAGCTTCTCCATCTTTGGCTACAAAGAATATAATCAATCTGATTTCAGTGATGTCCATATGTAGAGTCTTCTCTTGTGTTGTTGGTAGAGTGTGTTTGATATGGCCAGTGCATTTTCTTGGCAAAACTCTGTTAGCCTTTGCCCTGCTTCATTCTGTAGTCCAAGGCCAAATTTGCCTGTTACTCCAGGTATTTCTTGACTCCCTACTTTTGCATTCCCATCCCCTATAATGAAAAGTACATCTTTTTTTGGTATTAGTTCTAGAAGTTCTTGTAGGTCTTCATAGAACCAGTCAACTTCAGCTTCTTCAGCATTACTGGTCAGGGCATAGACTTAGTTTACTGTGATATTGAATGGTTTGCCTTGGAAATGAATAGACATCATTATAATCAAATAATATATTTGAACTTGAGATGATTCAAATTTGCATATTTAACATAATCTGTATTTTCCATCCTGACCCAAATCCAATGAAATGAGACAACACAACTTTATGATACAAAATTTAACAGTGGAAAACAATCAAACAAAAATGAGACTGATTATTTTGACCATTTCAGAAAGACAATAAATTAAGGGAAATCATTCAGTAGGAAACTGAAACACAAAACATTTGCAGAAAAATAGTCTTCGGGGTGAGAAAGTTTCCAGGTAATATGCAAAGTTAGAGTCAATAAGAGAGCTTCACAGAAATCCAAAAAGTGAATCACTGCAGAATTGCATTTTGAGTAACTATGCTACCCAGCATCTTGTGTTGAACAGTGGACAACAGTGATATTTACTCCTACTTTAGGGTGGGATACAGACATTGAGAGCAGAGAGCTGTAAAAATGAGCCCAGAGAGTTGCTGGCTTTTAGGAGAAGCAAGAAGCCCTCACCTTCAAAATAAAACCTATCAGAAATCTCACATAATGACACGGGCTGATATTCTACATTACTATCAGAGATAGAATAAGATCTGTTGAACTACCATCCAAAGACCAGGCAGCAGGAACATGCAAACACAAAAATTACTCCCTGCCAAGAATCATCATAATTGAGAACTAGTGTCATGAAAATCTTTGCACTGAACTTGAAAAACTGCAATTATCATTATCAATATTCATTACTAGGTGACAATGGAGCTGTATCATTAATGGTCTGAGGGAAAATGATTTTGAATCTTGAATTTTGTACTTTATTAAATCAGCATTCATATTTGAGGGCAAAATACAAATATTTTCAAAGATATTGAAATTAAAATCTAAAATAGACTGGGTTCTGCTTAAAATGTAGAAATTTGACAATGTCATTATTCCCAACAACCAGGAGAAAAGGGATTAGAAAATTTCAATGAAATAAGTTCCCTTTCATTTCATACTTTGATTCATTTTGTTAGCTGTATTGGTTATTATATTAGTTTCCTATGGCTGCTGTAATAAACTTCCACAAACTCTGTGGCTTGAAAACAAGAGAAATGTACTATCTCCCTTTCTGGCAGCCAGAAGTTTGTAATCAGTTTCACTGGGCTGAAATCTATGTGCTGAGAGGCCCAAGCATTCTCCACTGGGCCTTGGGGAGAATGTGTTCCTTTTTACTTCCAGCTTCTGGTAGCCCCAAGCTTCCTGGATTGTGGCTGCATCACTCCAGTCTCTGCCTCTGTCTGAAGGAGATCAGCCCTGGGATTTCTTTGGAAGGAATGATGCTAAAGCTGAAACTCCAGTACTTTGGCCACCTCATGCGAAGAGTTGACTCAGTGGAAAAGACTCTGATGCTGGGAGGGATTGGGGGCAGGAGGAGAAGGGGACGATAGAGGATGAGATGGCTGGATGGCATCACTGACTTGATGGACGTGAGTCTGAGTGAACTCCGGGAGTTGGTGATAGACAGGGAGGCCTGGCGTGCTGCGACTCATGGGGTCGCAAAGAGTCGGACACGACTGAGCGACTGATCTGATCTGATGGGCACTTAAAATGTTATCTTAATATTTGAGAGAATACTGATGGAAATCCAGTCCTCCAGAAGTTTCTAAGACTCCCACATAAGGTAATTAATGTAGAGCTGTTGTTTTTTTCTCCCCTGAGAGCAAAATAAAGATTACTAATTAATGTTTGCAGTCCAACTTAGAAAATAAATTTAATACCATCCCAGCCTATCACCTATAGCTATTATAATAGTATGCACACCTTAAAGAAGTGTCCTTTAAAGAAAAAATATTCTATAATACAAACCCATGAGCACCAGGATATATGAGTAGATCCACCAGACACAATTATGCTGCTAAAATCTCAGCATCAGTCATGAAGTTAAAGGTGCAGATGGTCACGATACTTTTGAAGTTTCATATAAAGCCTAATAATTGAATTCAGATTAGCTATTATATCACAGATATTAAAATATAAGCATCTTAAAAAATTCTTTTACATGTTGTTGATGGTGGATCTTTAGCATAAAATATGAATTATAGCACACAAACTACTAGTACTAAACTGAAAAATTCAACTAAATTTGACAGTCAACCAAATTATATTAAATTATTTGAGTGTACATTTCTATTGCCCATGCAAGCAAATTCAGGATATACACACAACCCTCAAACAAAAATATATACACTAAAACACACACAATAATTTTTAGGAAAAGTGAAAAAACTTATTAATACAGCTTCTATGATTTAGAGAATTCTATCTCTGTTTTAAACAGATTGATGTGCTAAAAAGACTCTGAGGCGTATTGCAACACCTATAGATTCATATTAAGTACAAACACAAAAGAAAGTTTTAAAATGGTCAATTCTCCAAATATGTTAATACAAGCTAAGTTCAAAATTTATCTAAATATGGTCAAGTGTCCAGTTAGGTCTTATGATTATAATAAAAATCATTTCAGAGAGCCTCACACTCCTAAGTACTGAATTAAATTTTTATGATTTTAGTTTGACTGTCACAATATATTTAAAATTTCACCTTTAAACATGCATAAAATAGCTTTTTAAATATATCTTCAGTTTATCTCAGAATTTTCAATCTACTGTACTCTTAAAAAAAAAACATACGTTTTTGGTAAATTTAAAATTAAGTATTTATTTTTACTAAATCTTCCCCATTAAAACACAACAGAGCTTTTGGGAATAACATGCAGCTGATTAGCGATGCATATATCTAAAAGCACTTTTTGAGCCTGGTTACCCATGTAACTAGCTTTGGGCAATTTATACAAAGCCAGTAGGTCACTTTTCAGTTCAGTTCAGTTCAGTTCAGGTGCTCAGTCGTGTCCGACTCTTTGTGACCCCATGAATTGCAGCACGCCAGGCCTCCCTGTCCATCACCAACTCCCGGAGTTCACCTAGACTCACGTCCATCAAGTCAGCGATGCCATCCAGCCATCTCATCGTCTGTCGTCCCCTTCACCTCCTGCCCCCAATCCCTCCCAGCATCAGAGTCTTTTCCACTGAGTCAACTCTTCGCATGAGGTGGCCAAAGTACTGGAGTTTCAGCTTTAGCATCATTCCTTCCAAAGAAATCCCGGGGTTGATTTCCTTCAGAATGGACTGGTTGGATCTCCTTGCAGTCCAAGGGACTCTCAAGAGTCTTCTCCAACACCACAGTTCAAAAGCATCAATTCTTCGGCACTCAGCCTTCTTCACAGTCCAATTCTCACATCCATACATGACCACTGGAAAAACCATAGCCTTGACTAGGTCACTTTTATAAAGCCTAATAGGTATAGGTAAACTGTCTAGGTGTTGGGAAAACAGTATCACAACAGGAAATAATCTTCGTCCTTGTGGCACTTACTTTCTTGTAGGAGGAAAACAAAAAAATAAATTCATAAGAAAAATATACAGAATAACAGATGATGAAAACTCTAAAAAATAACAAAGTAGGAAATGAGCGATGTGAAATAACAAATGGATGGGCTGCTGCTGCTGCTGCTGCTAAGTCGCTTCAGTCGTGTCCAACTCTGTGCGACCCCATAGACGGCAGCCCACCAGGCTCCCCCATCCCTGGGATTCTCCAGGCAAGAACACTGGAGTGGACTGCCATTTCCTTCTCCGATGCATGAAAGTGAAAAGTGAAAGTGAAGTCACTCAGTCGTGTCCGACTCCTAGGGACCCCAAGGACTACAGCCCACCAGGCCCCTCCATCCATGGGATTTTCCAGGCAAGAGTACTGGAGTGGATTACCATTGCCTTCTCCAAATAGACAATCAGAAAAGGCCCTTTTGCAAAAGATGGAATTAAATCAAAGATCTGAAATAAACTGATGAATTTGCCATGTGGGGAACAAACATTCCAGCCAGATAAAACTAAGTGCTGGAGTACTGAGGACAGAGCAGCTAGGGCTTAGAGAGCAATGAAATAGAATAAATGAGTAAGAGGGGGTGAATCCTTCTCAGCTTTGGCTTCTACTTTGAGGCAGATGCAAGAGGTGAAGGTTTTGATACAATGATAAGAATGATTTGACTATTTTTTTGAGAGTACAGTAAGTGGGGAATGGGCAAGAGCAGAAGCAGGCGGACTGGTTGAAATGCTATTACAGTTAGGCCAAGGTAATAATCAAGAAGGTGGTAAGTAGTTGCTATCTTTTTATAGTTACAGCATGTTTTCCTGACTTTATATTCAATAAGAGAGAAAAAAAGAAGTCAAAGTTTTCAGCTTGAGTGACTAAAAGGCTGGAAGTGCTTAGGGTTGTTATAAAAATTGAGAAACAGTCTTTTAATCAGTTAAAACATTTTCTAGAATCAAAAGAAAGAGCTGTTTTAGTTTTTAAACCTGAAGCTACACAAGCATTTGAAAATCAATTTAATAGTATTTGTTTTTCTCTGCTTCACAAACGCTGTCAGAAGACATGAAGGCAGTATAAATGCAATGTTTGTCCAAAAGCCAAGGAGTAGGTAAACAGAATTGGAGTTGGCCTTTCCAATGTTCTGTCTGAGAGAGTTAATTAAATGCTTGTTTAGTTTGCTTGATCTGATGGTGGGTGGTATATATATTGTTTCTTAAAAAAAAAAAAAATTTCACCTATAAATCTGAGAGAGAGAAACAGAGAGGATGAAATAATACTTTTCTTCTATAACTCTCAGAGTGTTGATGTGCTACAAATAAAGTTCAAATGATCATTTTAAGAAGTGACAGGAAAATAAAGGGATAGCCACAAAATGAAAGCAACTTCTTTTGCTCCTTTTCTGTTTGCCCATTTCTGCTCCCCTCTAACCTTAAAACACCTAATTTTATGAATGAGATCAGTAGGGAATTTAACCTGACTCCTGGCTTATGCTCTCCTGAATGCACATCATGACTTACCTAACCTATTGATTCTTTTCCTGGGTTAAAAGAATAAAGAATTAAGTAAAGAATGAAGCTGGATTTAGAAAATGCAGAGAAACCAAGGATCAAATTGCCAACATCCATTGGATCATCGAAAAAGCAAGAGAGCTCCAGAGAAACATCTACTTCTGCTTTATTGACTACGCCAAAGCCTTTGTGTGGATCACAACAAACTGTGGAAAATTCTTAAAGAGATGGGAATACCAGACCACCAGAGAAATCTATGTGCAGGTCAAGAAGCAACAGTTAGAACTGGATGTGGAATGACAGACTATTTCCAAATTGGAAAAGGAGTACATCAAAACTGCATATTGTCACCCAGGTTGTTTAAATTATATGCAGGGTACATCATGCCAAGTGCTAGGCTGGATGAAGCACAAGCTGGAATCAAGATTGCTGGGAGAAATATCAATAACCTCAGATATGCAGATGACACCACATTTATGGCAGAAAGTGAAGAAGAACTAAAGAGCCTCCTGATGAAAGTGAAAGAGGAGAGTGAAAAAGTTGACTTAAAGCTCAACATTCAGGAAACTAAGATCATGGCATCTGGTCCCGTCACTTCATGGCAAATAGATGGGAAAACAATGGAAACAGTGACAGACTTTATTTTCTTGGGCTCCAAAATCACTGCAGATGGTGACTGCAGCCATGAAATTAAGACATTTGATCCTTGGAAGAAAACCTATGACCAACCTAGACAGCATATTGAAAAGCAGAGACATTACTTTGCCAACAAGTACCTTTGTTGGCAAAGTAATGTCTCTGCCAGTAGTCATTTATGGATGTGAGAGTTGGACTATAAAGAAAACTGAGTCCTGAGGAACTGATGCTTTTGAACTGTGATGTTGGAGAAGACTCTTGAGAGTCTCTTGGACTGCAAGGAGATCCAACTAGTCCATCCTAAAGGAAATCAGTCCTGAATATTCATTGGAAGGACTGATGCTAAAGCTGGAACTCCAATATTTTGGCCACCGGATGTGAAGTGACTCTCTAGAAAAGACCCTGATTCTGGAAAAGATTGAAGGCAGGAGAAGAAGAGGATGACAGAGGATGAAGTGGGTGGATAGCATCACTGACTCGATAGACATGAGTTTGAATAAGCTCCGGGAGTTGGTGATGGACAGGGTGGCC
Source organism: Bos taurus (assembly GCF_002263795.3). Lineage (NCBI taxonomy): Eukaryota > Metazoa > Chordata > Mammalia > Artiodactyla > Bovidae > Bos > Bos taurus. The sequence continues at coordinate 73,372,664 of NC_037331.1, read as the reverse complement.
TGGCACGCTGCAATCCATAGGGTTGCAAAGAGTCGGACATGACTGAGCGACTGACCTGAGTTCTCTGGCGCCGACAGCCCCCTTAGCGATTCTGCATGCCGTAGATCATGCAGCAAGATAACATCTGAAGAGAGAGTCAGGCATTCTGCATGTAATGGAGAATGATCCAGAATCCAAACTCCTGCCTCAGTGATTTGCACCGATTCTTACACACTCTATTCTTTTTAAAAACTATCATAGCTGAGCAGAATCTTTGGAGTTAGTCTCCTTGGGACATGAGTGCATTTACTGCTAAGATTACTGGTTTTCTGATTAAATCATTTCTCCTTTCTATGGACTCTTGCCTCTCAATTATTGGCTTCTGAACAGTAAGCAACTAAACCCGAGTTCAGTAACAAAATCTCAATAGTCATTTTATGGAATATATTAAAGGATAATACTCTGAGAAGGAATCTTTATTTTGAACCCTGTTTTTGACTTTCATTAACTTTATTTAAAATTATTAAGAACATTTCTCCAATTAATTAAGCTGTAAATATGTGCACAGTTTTTTTTTTTTTTTTTTCGCTCCTGTTTTACTTGTTTAAGGGACAAGTTTACCACATTAGGTATCACATCACCACCTGATTAAAATATGTATTTCAGTTAATAAATTGTAACCAATTTTGAAAAAAAAAAAAACCTTATACTTTTTTATCCGAACTTAGAAACTATGAAAATGAAGATAAGTTAAGTGCTATCTAATTCATTTATTCATAAATCAATATATATTTTTTGAGCATCTACTATGTGCTAAGGACCTTTCTACATCATTTGAGTATGAGTTCAGTGGGGAAGGGTTTCCTGGCAGAAGGAACAGTATGAACAAAGAAATGAAGTGTCCAGAAAAATAACATGTTGGGAAAATGGCAAATATTTTAAGGTGGATGAAATATGGAATAGGCAATTGTGGGACTGAGAAAATGAGACACTAAAAGAAAAATTTAATGTTAAGCAGTTTGAACCTTACCCTGTAAGCCAAAGAGACACATTGAAATGTTTTAATAATCCTCAGTTTCCTAAAAGACAGCCATCTGGTTTAGGTGCATTATGCCTGCTACCTAGAATGAGGGAAGATTGGAAACTGTTGACACAATAGAAAGCTATTGAAATAGTTTAAGGAAGTTCTATTGATGAGATGGCTTCAATGTTTATGGGAAATAGGAAATAGTCTCCAGATAAGATTTGCTGACATTTTTCATGTGCAGATGAAAAAGTAAGAAGCCAATATTGATTCTTATATTCTTAGGTGCTTTAATTAGGAATTCAGTGGTCATTCAATCATGTGGAAAAAGAAGAGGGAAAGAGAGGGGTTATTACAAAAAGTCTGATTTTTTTTTATATAGGTTGTTTTTTGTTTGTACCCACTGATGTGCAGTTGGAAAAACTGGCTTGTACTTTTGGATAATGTCCTGGGAAACAGATAATGAATTTGTGTGTATTGTCATTTAGGGGTAATCAGTTCAGTTCAGTTCAGTTCAGTCATTCAGTCATGTCCGACTCTTTGCAACTCCATGAATCGCAGCACGCCAGGCCTCCCTGTCCATCACCAACTCGTGGAGTCTACTGAAACTCATGTCCATAGCGTCAGTGATGCCATCCAGCCATCTCATCCTCTGTTGTCCCCTTCTCCTCCTGCCCCCAATCCCTCCCAGCATCAGGGTCTTTTCCAATGAGTCAACTCTTTGCATGAGGTGGCCAAAGTATTGGAGTTTCAGCTTTAGCATCAGTCCTTCCAATGAACACCCAGGACTGATCTCCTTTAGGATGGACTGGTTGGATCTCCTTGCAGTCCAAGGGACTCTCAAGAGTCTTCTCCAACACCACAGTTCAAAAGCATCAACTCTTCGGTGCTCAGCTTTATTCACAGTCCAACTCTCACATCCATACATGACCACTGGAAAAACCATAGCCTTGACTAGACGGACCATTGTTGGCAAAGTATTGTCTCTGTTTTTTAATAAAAGCTATGAAAATTATATCAAATATGAAAGGACATTGCATGTTGGAATAAAAACAGAACTCAGGGGAAGATTTATTTAATGGATAGAGGAGGAAAAGAAAGAAATTCAAAAGGAGGTACAAGTTAGAAAGTATCCTGTAGTATAGAGATGTATTATAAAGGCTAAGACTCAGCCTCAAACAAAGATGATGTGATCAGGTACTATGTAAAAAAAGAAAAAACAGGCAATAATTGTAGGAAGGATGATGTCCTTAATAAAATATAGGAAAAAAAAAAACCTTTCAGTAGATTTTGGGTCAAAGTATCCATCTCAGCAAGATGAATAGAAAGAGTAAGGTGAAATGTGCCACCATTTATATGACAAGAGAGAGAATCATTTGCAGAAAAAGTAAGAATGAAATCATAATGAAGGAGGGTTGAGAAACAAACATATTTAAAGGATTTCTGTTGCTTGCATATTCCTCCCTCTCTTCTCTCAATAAGAAAAATCCTTCTATTAGAAAACAACTTCTTCCCCACTATTCATTTTTTTTTTATTCTCGCAGTAGTTCTAACCTAAGAATGTGTGTCAATCACTCAATCATGTCTGACTCTTTGCGACCCCATGGGACGGTCACTCTCCAGGCTGCTCTGTCCATGGAATTCTCCAGGCAAGAATACTAGAAATGGGTTGCCATTCCTTTGTCCAAGGGATCGTCCTGCCCCAGGGATCAAAACTGGATCTCCTACACTGCGGGCAGATGCTTTACCATCTGAGCCACCAGGGAAGCCCCAACCTGAAGAATATATCAGACATCTGGAAATTCTCTCTTTTCTTAAGCTACTGGCTTGGAGAAACAAAGTATCCAGGTACCTACAAGTGACCCATGTGGAACTAGACCATATTTGGTGGAAGCAAGTTTAACCAAAATAGAGAAGTAGAATGAGTAGATGAAAGAAAGATATAATCATTTGAGTACCTGAATGCAGTCATGTCTAAAACTAGGTTTTTCTTTGGCTTCTCAAATTTTTAAACCAGTAAATTTCATAGATAATCACACTATTTTGATTTGACATTTGCAACCACCAGAATCCTGACAATATCAGCCAATGTCAAATATACAGAAGAGAAATATTACCAATGGATAGAATTAAGTTCACAGAGGATAAGGGAGATCTAATTTCCAGCAGTGAGAAATGTATCTTTGAAAAGAAGTAGGGGTATTCCATAGTCTAGAGGTACCAATAAGAGGAAACAAAGTATCTATATCAAAAAAATCAAGTCAGGGAATGCAAGGATATAAAATAGGGCTTAAATCAAGGTCTGAAGAAGGATAAAATAACCAGTTGGCCAGCTTCCCAGGTGGTGCAGTGGTAAAGAATCTGCCTGCCAATGCCTGAAATGCAGGAGACGTGGATTTGATCCCTAGGCTGAAAGGATCCCCTGGAGGAGGAAATGGTAAGGCACTCCAGCACTCTTCCCTGGGAAATTCCATGGACAGAGAAGCTTGGTGGACTACAGTCCATGGGCTCAAAAAGAGTTGGATATGACTGAGTGACTGAGCAAGCACAAATGCAGATCACTCCAACCAATGAACTTCTTAATTATGGGGAAAAAAAAAAAACTTTCAAGTAAGTAATTTTCCCAATATATCTAGGTAGCACAAATTTATTCCAGTTGATTTACAAGATACTGATACAACTCATTATATGCAGCTTTAGTAAAATTTTCTGCATTGCTCATAAGTTTTTAGAACCATTTTTCAACCTTTTTATTTCTGGAAAAGGAGAAATAAATCTTTTTATAACACCTGATGAAAACTATTCTTATCACAATTACAATAATTCTGGAATCAAATAAGGAAAGATAATGAAAAAGGTTGTGTGGCTAAAGTGGCAAAAGAAGTACAAAGTCTGATTCCTCAGAGTGACAATTTAGCTCACCTTGAAGTTAAAAGAGAGATCAATATTAGGATAACATCTGTAGGAAGGTGATTCATCCAAGAAGAACTTTGGGATTATTTGGACTGCACTTCTCATTTGGACTGCACTTCTCATTTTGGCTGCATATGTTGAATTGTATTACATATTAAATAAAAGAATGTTCTAGGTTAAATCTACATTTTTGTAACTAGATAGAATCAGTGGTATGTAGCCCTCCTATAATTCTTGCTGTGGTGTAATTATTTATGGTCATTGCTACTCAGAAATGTGAGAGTCCATCTTATCTACTATATGCATTAACGTGTGGCAATGCGGTCACTCAAAATTCCGAAATGTAAATATGGCCTTTGTTGTGAAGAACACTTCTTTTGTCCTAAATGATTATGTGAAGAGGAAAGATGTCAACCTTGGTGCTAGACTGGTAACATCAGAAATAGCAACAGCAGGGCAGTGAGGGCAGCTATTCTGGTGGTTTGTTTAAGACAAATAGACAAGTGGTTCAGAAGAGGAATAGAAATGACCATTTCCGAGGTCAGTGAAAGCCCCGAATGGCATCTTCAGGAACAGATTTGTAAACCTCAAACCCTCTGACAAGTAGTGGGAGGAAAAAAATATAAGCACAGGTACCAGTAGAACACTTGCATCAATTACTTGTGCTCATTGCTACAAAGAATCCCTAAAATTCTTACTTCTTCCACTAGCCAAGATGTCTGTCGCAAAGTGGAGTGACCAGAAGTCATGCCCTGAAAGGACTGCAATGTGGGAACTTACTCTGAGCCCTTAATGCAAATTAATGTGGCTGTATCCACTCCAGGGGCTGGTTTTTATCTCTGCCTGGAACTATTGCCAAGGATCAAGGGACAAACAGATGGCAGGTCACACTGCAGACAGAAAATGCCTTATTCCTGTTGCTCTTGGTTCTTAATTAATGTGGAAAAATCATCTGCATTTTCACAAAATACTTCTATTTTCTTCTAATATTATTAATGTATCATTTCATTCTTTCAAATTATCCTATAAAAATGGTTTTAAAAAATGCAAAGTTCAAGTGAAATAAAACAGTAAATTTCAGGAATGCAAGAAAGGACAGGGGTCTATCTTTTCATATTATTTTAAATATCAACTCTTTAACTTAGCATGGATGGCCTTAACCAGTTAGGGCCCAACCTGACTTTCTCCCATCACTTATATTTGAACAGGAGCTTTGGCTCCACACAAATTAAGTTCTGAATTTCTCCTTAGTGTCTCCTTTCCCCGCCTCCAATCCTTTCTGGTTTTGTTCCCACTGCCTAACACTTCCTTTTGGGGCTCATCCATTTATTTGCTGTAATAATTTATCATAAATCACAAACATACAAATACACACTTGTCCTATGACTTTTATAATCTATAATCCTGGAAAATAAATTCAGGGCCAGATGCTGCCTTGCCATTTTGTCCGTCTGTCATCAATCGTAGCAGTCTTTCTTCTGACTCTGGAGGTGACCTCTCTCTCCTTCTCAACCCTCACTTTAGGCAGCCTCTACAAGCCAATAGGATATAGTGCTTGAGATAAAAATGATATATCATTCTAGATCCAATTTGAACATCCCCTACACCATAAAAAAGTAATTGCTTAAATCAGATACAGTGGTAAGATATAGGAGGACAGGATATGATTTTTATCATATACCAAAATAAAGAAATACATAGCTCCACTCAAAAAAGTCACTCTACATAAACCAGAAACTAGAGAACCCCTGAGGAATAGAAAGCAAAAAGAGAAAATGCCACAGAGCAAACCATAGTGGTGAAATATACAAACAACATCATGAGAGTCTACAGGGAGGATATGAAGCTCATGAGCAGGAGGGGCCTGAGAAAGAACCCGCTGAGTTATTAGCTATGGTATCATAGAAGCAGCCAGCTAGATTATCCTTGGCAACAGCAAAGAAAAGTTTTCCAGGTAGAAATGGTAAGTGAAGGAGATTAGAGAAAGGGAGGCACAGACGAATCACAAATGGCTAACAATATTTTTGAGTAACCAGCCTCAGAAAGCCAACTGCCAAGGGATGCCACTCTCTCAGTCACTTAAAAAGAGGACAGCCGCAAACCAGCCTGCATGCATCTCTCTAAACAAAAAAGAGGAGACAGCCATTATAGGACTCTTCAGCTACAGAGATAAGTGCACAAATGAGTCACAAATACTAAACAATCCTGAAAGAAAGACAGGAAATCTAATCAACGGATAACTTACCTGTGTCCAGAGAGTTAAGAGTAATTCAAATAGAGTTTTTAAAATATATATTAATAGTAACAGAGAGCTAGAGGATGATATCATCCTCATAGTAGTCTTAGTCATCATGCTTAACTGTTAGAGCATGAAAATAACAAGCTTGGACAGGAGGCCTAATTGAATAAATGATAGTAAAGAAACTCTCTTAACTGAAGAAAGACATAGAACTTCTCTGAGAGCAAAACTGATTAAAAAGTTTAAAAACCCAAAATGACAAATGCCCTATCTCTACTCTATTTTTATCTTCTTTTGTAGGGCCCAGGAGAATCAACAAAGTTGATAATGGAAGAATGTGTGTTTCTGTAATTCGCAAGGTGTTTTTATTCCCTTAAAAGATTTACTAAAAAACCTCTTTCTTCTTTCAAATTAAGATTAATTAGGGAAAGATTCTTAAATCCTGGAGTTGCATTTTCCAAAATATTATTTCTAGATAATCAACATTAAAACATAAATACACCCAGAGAGAGTGATTCACATGGAAAGAAGATTCAAATGAATAGGCTATGGGATACTCTCTCATTATGTGATGTGCTTAGTTGCTTAGTCCTGTCTGACTCTTTGCAACCCACGGACTGTAGCCTGCCAGGCTCCTCTGTCCATAGGAATTCTCCAGGCAAGAATACTAGAATGGGTTGCCATGCCCTCCTCCAGGGGATCTTCCTGATCCAGGGATCGAACCAAGGTCTCCTGCATTGCTGGTGGATTCTTTACTGTCTGAGCCACCAGAGAAGCCCTAGCTGATTATATCTATAAATTTTCTTACTATTTACACCTGTATTTTATTCTCCAATTACAAAAGTGTTGTCTTGCCTATTTATTTGGGCTTCCAAGGCGGCACTAGTGGTAAAGAACCTAACTGCCAATATAGGAGATCTAAGAGATGCACGTTCGATACCTGGGCCCTAGGTGGAGAAGTTCCCCTAGAGGAGGTGTGGCAACCCACTCGAGTATTCTTGCATGGAGAATCCCAGGGACAGAGGAGCCTGGCAATCTATAGTTCATAGGGTTGCAAAGATTCATCCTATATGATTTTTTCTAAATTATTTTGTTACAATACAAATGTATTGTATTGTATACAATCAAAATCAATAAGCATACCGTGACATTATTACTCATACCTCTCTGACATGGCTAAATGTTAAATACTTATTAGCCTGGGAGAACAGGACACTGAGCAGCTAAGGGGAATAAAAATGTCTTTTGATGAGGGATCATTCAAGGTTGGCACATTTGGATGGGGTGATTATGATATACCAATGTATATTGTACCTGAAAGACAGGTAGAGTTTCTCATTGAAAAAAAAAATAGTGATTACAGCTAAAGAGTCGTAATCTGCTTCATATGTAAAGGACATTATTGTTAGCTTAATTCTGTGTGACTATTTACATAACAAAAGTATGGATATTATATGATGAAATTAGGGTTCAGAAATTAGATTTATAATACACAAACCCAACATGAACTGAAATTCTTCTTTCAGTATTCTTTCCGCCACACCATGATATATGGCATTTTGTTTAGGGCCAACCATATAGAACTTTATATATATCATATGCTGATTTCAAAGCAAATTTTAAAAAGATTCATAGAAGGATGTTTGATAATTTCTTTTAGGAATTAATTTCAGGATATAATGTTGTTGTGTAACTGAGGGAAATTTCTTCTGCTACAAGAGAGAATCCAGCCTCTTAGTTCAGGTAATTATGTGCAATTTTAATTAAACTCAGAACAACTGATGAGAAGAAAATATTCTAAAATTTGTTCTTTAATAAGCCATTTTGCAGAGTACTAACGCACTAGGAAAAGTAGCAACTTGTCTAACTCAAACGTCTGGCCCACAATGGCATTTTATATTTCATAAGCATTTACTATACTAAAAAATAGTAATTCTAATATTTGTCATAAATTAAAAGTAGATGGCTCAGTGGTGAAGAATCCACCTGCCATGTGGGAGTTATGGGTTTGATCCTTAGGTTGGGAAGATTCCCTGGAGCAGGGAGAGGCTACCTACTCTAGTATTCTGATCTGGAGAATTCCATGGACTGTATATGGGGTTGCAAAGAGTTGGACGCTACTGAGTGACTTTCACTTTCAAAAGTAAACTTAAGACATGCAGCTTAGAGAATAAGTTTAAAAGGACCTATGCAATCACTACCAAACTTAAAAAGGTATCATCAGCTGCCAGCACTATAAAAAATGTCTCCGTTGTACCAACACTGCACCTCTAACCTGCCCCCCACCCCCCGTCCCAGAGGTAACCATTCTTCTGAAGAGTATAAATCATTCACCTAACTTGCATTATAATTTTACCACCAAAGCATGTAAGCCTAGACAATATGCTATTGCTTCACATGGTTTGCAGATTTATGTGAATCAAAGTATATTGTGTGCCTTCTCCTATGAATTGACTTGGTTTGATCAGTATGTATTTGAAGTTTATCCATCTGGATATAATAGTGATAGAATGTTTATTTACTATATTTTATAGCATTTCAATGCATAGCTCTTCCTCAGTACTTTTTGTCAGTCATTTTTGATAGTTTATTTGAGTTGTTTCCAATTTCTTGCCATTACAAGTAATCTTGTTAAGAATATACCCTTCCGTACGATACTGGATGCTTGGGGCTAGTGCACTGGGACGACCCAGAGGGATGGTATGGGGTGGGAGCGGGGAGGAGGGTTCAGGATGGGGAACACATGTATACCTGTGATGGATTCATTTTGATATTTGGCAAAACTAATACAATTTGTAAAGTTTAAAAATAAAATAAAATTAAAAAAAAAAGAATATACCCTTCATAGTAGAAAAATATCTCTTGAAACAAATGTGAATTAGTCTATATGCATGGGAAAAGATTTGCTTGTGCACAAAGTATATTCATGCTTAACTATTTTTAGTTAAAATCACCAAAGTGGTTTCTATCATCTATACTCATCTCAACATAAATATTGAAAAATTATTAACTTTTGCAATCTGTTGTCTATGTTTTGGAAATGGGTGGGGTTTTAATGTCAAGTTTTCTGATGACTACTAAAGTTTAAGTATTTGTAAAATAAGTTTATGGACCATTTATATTTCTTCTTGTACAAAATGCCTATCCAAGTTTTTCATCCATTTTTTATTAACTACCTATTATTACTGCTTGTATTCTTAATATTGATTTTCTGCCAGTTGTAAATACCAGAAATATCTTTTAAATTATTACTTGTATTTTGCTTATCTATAAAGTGTCTTTTGATAAATGCTAAAATTATCAATTTCTTCCTTTGGACTTTATACTTCCCATAATTTGATTTCAAAATTCCCTCCATTATAATTATAAAATATTTTCATATAATTGTGCATACATATAAATCTTTAATACATTTATTTGTATAGAATATGAGACAGAAATCTAATTTCATTTTATTATTAAAATAGATGACCAAATTTCCCAATATTATTTATTTAATAGTCTCTTTTTTTGCCCATGGATTTGCAATGCCCACTCTGATATAAAACAAATTTGCATTCATGAAAAAGATGGTTTCTGGGCTTGTTATTTTATTCCATTTGTTTACTTGCCTCTCTCTTCATCAACATTTTTCTGTCTTAGTAACTGCAGTATTCAATAAAACCTGCTGCCTAAAAGGAAATTCCCTCACCTTACTTTTCATCTTAAATGGTTCCCTGGGTGTTTTCAATCATTCACTCTTTTATATAGAATCACTTTACCATATTCGACAGAAAATACTGTTGAGTTGTTGTTGTTGTTATTGTTATTTTTTGAGTATCATAAGTTGACAGAGTATTGACATATGCAATACCAAAATTTTATATCTAAGGTCATGTTGTTTCCTTTATTCGGGTGTTTTTCTAATATCTTTCAATAAAATCATATGTATTTTTCTTCACAAAGAGCTTGCTTATTTCTTGGTAGTTTAGTTAATATTGTTGTTCAGTAGCTTAGTTGTGTCTGACTCTTTGTGACCCCGTGAACTGCAGCATGCCAGGCTTCCCTGTCTTTCACTATCTCCCAGAGTTTGCTCATATTCATGTCCATTGAGTCCATGATGCCATCCAACCATCTTATCCTCTGTGGCCTGCTTCTCCTCTCACCTTCAATTTTTTGCAGCTTCAGAGTCTTTTCCAGTGAGTCAGTTTTTCCCATCAAATGGCCAGATATTAGAACTTCAGTATGAATTCTTCCAATGAATATTCAAGGTTGATTTCAAGAGCCTACTCTAGCACTACAGTTTGAAAGCATCAGTTCTTTGGCACTCAACCTTCTTTATCGCCCAACTCTCGTATCCATACATGACTAATGGAAAAACCATAGCTTTGACTATATGGACCTTTGTCAGCAATGTGATGTCTCTACTTTTTAATATGCTGTCTAGATTTTTCTTTCAAGGGGCAAGTGTCCTTTAATTTCATGGCTGTAGTCACCATCTGCAGTGATATTGGAGCTTAAGAAAATAAAATCTATCATAATTTCCACTTTAGGTATATTTTTGATATAATTGCAATTACTATATTTTTATATGGATTTCTCCCAGGTGGCTTGATAGTAAAGAATCTACCTACCAATGTAGGAGATGCAGGACACATGAGTTCAATCCTTGGGTCAGGAAGATCCCCTGGAGGAGGATGTGGCAACTCACTCCAGTATTCTTGACTGGAAAATCCCTTGGACAGAGGAGCCTGGCAAGCTCCAAAAGAGTAGGACACAACTGAGCATGCATGCATGTGTATCTTTTAATAAAATTATATTCTCCAATTGATGGGAATACCAGACTACCTTACCTTTCTCCTGAGAAAAACATCTACTTCTGCTTTATTGATGATACCAAAGCCTTTGACTGTGTGGATCACAACAAACTGTGGAAAACTCTTAAAGAGATGGGAATACCAGACCACCTTATGTGCCTCCTGAGAAATCTGTATGCAGCTCAAGAAGCATCAGTTAGAACTGGACATGGAACAATGTACTGGTTCCAAATTAGGAAAGGAGTACATCAAGGCTGTATATTGTCACCCTGCTTATTTAACTTTTATGCAGAATACATCATGTGAAATGCCAGACTGGATGAAGCACAAGCTGGAATCAAGTTTGCTGGGAGAAATATCAATAACCTTAGATATGCAGATGACACCACCCTTATGGCAGAAAGTGAAGAAGAACTAAAGAGCCTCTTGATGAAAGAGGAAAGTGAAAAGCTGGCATAAAACTCAACATTCAAAAAATGAAGATCATGGCATCTGGTCCCATCACTTCATGGCAAATAGATGGGGAAACAATGGAAACAGTGAGAGACTATTTTCTTGGGCTCCAAAATCACTGCAGATGGTGACTACATCCATGAAGACAAGTTATGACAAACCAAGACAGGGTATAAAAAAGCAGAGACATTACTTTGCCAACAAAGGTCCATGTAGCCAAAACTATGGTTTTTCCAGTAGTCATGTGTGGATGTGAGGGTTGGATCACAAAGAAGTCTGAATGCAGAAGAATTGATGCTTTCAAACTTTAGTATTGGAGAAGACTCTTGAGAATCCCTTGGACTGCAAGGAAATCAAGCCAGATAATCCTAAAGGAAATCAACTCTGAATATTCATCAGAAGGACTGATATTGAAGCTGAAGCTCCAATACTTTGGCCACTTGATGTGAAGACCCAAATCATTGAAAAAGACCCTGATGCTGGGAAAGATTGAAGGCAGGAGAAGAAGGGGATGACAGAGGATGAGATAGCTGGACAGCATCACCAACTCAATGGACATGAATTTGAGCAAGCTCCAAGAAATGGTAAATGACAGGGAAGCCTGGCGTGCTGCAGTCCATGGGGGTTACAAAGAGTCAGACACGACTGAGCAAATGAACAACAATTGATGTTTACTGTTGTATACCATGTAGTTTCCTCCTGAATATTTATGTTTAAACAATAACCTGACTAAATTCTATTTTCAGTTTGTTCATTTATGTGTTAGATATAATGACAGCATTGTATCTTCCTTTCTAATTCATCTCTCTGTATTTTATCTGTCTGCATTAACTTGGGTTAATACAATTTTTAATAGAAACTGTGATACTAGGATATTTGTTTCTTATTCCTATTTGAACTGGGAGCTTTCAACATGTACCATTAACATGACAGTACATATTATACATATATATTTAATAAGAATCATTTACCATTCTAACAATGTTTCCTTCTATTTTTAGTGGGCTAAGAATTTTTATCCTGAAGCAATATTGAATGTTAAAATTTCCCCCTACATCTACTATAGGAATAATGAGATGAATTATTTGATTCATTTTCTAGTAGTAAATGGATTTTGCATTCTTGGGAAAAATTTAGTCCAGATCATATATTTTTATTTCATAAGTGGATTTAGGTGCAAATAATATATTTAACATTTTTGTTTCTGCTTATGAGTCATTTTGGCCTGCAATTTCTTTTTAAACTTTTTATATTCTTTACTCTTCGTTGTCAATCTTTCTTTTTTAATATGGTCTAGAAGAAATGGTGTCAATTGAAATTATCTGAATAAAAAAGCTTGCTTTTGTAACTACCTAGACCCACTCCAGTATTCTTGTCTGGGAGCCTGGTGGGCTGCCGTCTATGGGGTCGCACAGAGTCAGACACGACTGAAGCGACTTAGCAGCAGCAGCAGACCTAACATTATCATGATGAGAATGTTTAAAAGAAATTGCTTATTTCTTGATGGTAATAAAACCACTCAGATTTACTATGTCTTCTGGAGTCAGTTTGAATGGATTCTTATAAGAATTTGTTCATTGCTTCTAAGTTTCCATATGTATAAAGTTTTCATAATATTGTTTTATTAGCTATATAATACCAATAGCATCTCCAGGTGTAACTATTTTGTGTTTCAAATTAGTGTTGTTTGGGGTGCCTTTTTTATTAGCCATCAGGGAGTTATATTGTTTATTCAAATATTTCTCTTTGGGCTCTGTTGATCCTCTCTGCAGGAACCCCAAGACCTAACTAAGAAGCAGAAAGGCACAGAATAGGCTTGCTTTTCAGATCTGGGATAGAACAGCATTTGGGTAAAATTTCAGTGCTTTAGGTAATGTTGTTACCTGAACTTACTCAGATCTTAAGCAGTTCACCAAATGATGCAGAACATTATTGCAACAATTCTTTCTCTTGTACCATCCCCACTTAACACATCCACAGTTTCCATCTGGGAGTTTTTGTTTCCACTCTTCCGGAAGAATTAAACATCAGTACACAAACAAAATAATAAAACATTTTCTGCCAGGCAGGACTTGTCATTCATTCTGTTCTAAATACAGAAGTCTGATAATGTGCTTCTGTAATTTTTTATATAATGAAATATGAAGAATCATCTGACAGTGATTTGGCTGTCGCTAACAACTATGAAATTAACTGTCCCAAGGGTTTTTTTTCCAATTTAAAGAGGGTTAAATTGCTTATTTGCATGTTGATTAGTATTCACTTAAAAAATGTGGCAAATTTAATTCCTCTGTATCCAACATTTAATGACAAACTTAGCTTATCTAGCCATTAAATATAAAGGGATCACTGTTCTGTTTGCTAGATATTTCTTAGATAGTAATGATCAAAATAAACTTCTTATTCCAAACATACTGTTTCCAAATATTAAAACTGCCAATTTATTTGTTTTCTTCGCCATAAAGGAAAATGTTCCCAGTGTGGCAGGTATAGCATTTCTTAATAAAACCCAGCTGTCTTCACAAATGCATATATTTAAAATTAAAAACAAATTGTGCAAGCTGACATTTAAAACTGAAATTTATTCCCTTAAGGCAAAAGCAATCACTGCCCTGTGTTCAGTGGCATTTGATTATTTAAGTTTTTCTCCTACAGCACTGCTCTGATACATAGTTATTTAATAAGCAAATAAAGCACATCATTTAACCCTTTATCAAACTAATAAATTCTATGTTCCAGCATTTAGAAGATCAGTAGATAAAAATTTAAGTGATAAATAATTGTTGTTCAGTTTGCTACATCATGTCTTTTTGCAACCCCATGGGCTGCAGCATGCCAGCCTTCCCTGTCTTTAATTATTTCCCAGAGTTTGCTCAAATTCATGTCCATTGAGTCAATAATATAAATATAAGAAATGAAATAATTAAATGTTATTTTCATGTCATATAGGCTTTGGAAATAGTACATATTTTGACATCTAGTTTTCTCTGCTTTCACTTATGCAGAAATTAAATAAAATTCTAATGTTTTAAGTTGTTTTTACCTTTTTTAATAGTGCAAGAGATGATTTAATGCCTTCTTTGTATATAAAACCAAAAATATTCAGAGATCATCTGCCAGCAAGTTTAATGTTGGTTACAAATTGGAAATGAAGGGATATGGTTAATTGCATGATACCATAAAAGTAAAGTAAATAAATGAGAAAGCCAGTATTAACTGTGCTCATTTGAGGCAGTAGGATAGAAAATATTCCATAACTGTACAGATTTCATTAAAACCATTTCAAAATCTAACAATAACTTATTTCTTTTTAACACTATTGATAAGTATAATTTATTATCTGTTTAGTGTCTGGACATGCTAAATACTGGTCTAGGTGCTGGATTCACAATAATAACAAATCCAGTCCAACCAATTTAGGACATTGCTAATGGGATAAACAGGAAGTTTGTAATTCAGTAGATAATATGCCATGAAAGGAATAAATATTGGAGGCTATGGCAGTTTATAAACAAAGGTAACTCAAAAGATTTGAAAGAGTAGGACAAGGTTTGTAGAAGACCTGTAAACTGAGTTTTACATTATGTGTGGGAAATAGTCTGGTGAAGAGAAGTTGGTGAAAAGTGTAAAAGATCATAGTATATTGTTCTTCTATGGGGATAAAAAAGAAAATTAAAAAGATAGGCTCTTCCATAGCCTTTCATTGGAACTTCTTTTTCTGTAGTGTTTGTAGTGATTCAGACAGAACTGCAAGAGAAAGACTATTCTCACCACATGACATTGTATTACTGGTGATGGAATCACAGACATCGATGACAGTGTGCAAGCTTCTCATAGGCAACCACGAGTTTTGTCATACTGGTGACCACTGGGATGGTCCTATCCACCCAATGTGAAATAACTCATCCTATTGAGACACAGAAGAACCAGAGTTATATCTAGGAGAGAATACTTAGAAGCAAGAGATTATAAAACTTATTTTAACTAGATGCAATGACTTTAGAGCATGTACTAGTACGTTAGGCTCTGTACAATACTTCTCCCCAAATTTACTCCTTTACAGATGAGGGAACTGTGACTGCAAGAAAATGCTGAAGGAGATGCCGAGACAAGGATTAGAAGGCAAGCACTGTATTTAGGAGAGCCAGGAAAACTGGCAGGGAATAAGTATAGTGGTAGAGAGAGAAGAAAGCCAATAAATAAAGGGTATGTCCATCTAGTCAAGGCTATGGTTTTTCCAGTGGTCATGTATGAATGTAAGAGTTGAACTGTAAAGAAAGCTGAGTGCCGAAGAATTGATGCTTTTGAACTGTGGTGTTGGAGAAGACTCTTGAGAGTCCCATGGACTGCAAGGAGATCCAATCAGTCCATCCTAAAGGAGATCAGTCCTGGGTGTTCATTGGAAGGACTGATGTTGAAGCTGAAACTCTACTACTTTGGCCACCTTATGTGAAGAACTGACTCATATGAAAAGACCCTGATGCTGGGAAAGATTGAGGGCAGGAGGAGAAGGGAAGGACAGAGGATGAGATGGTTGGATGGCATCACTGACTTAATGGACCTGAGTTTGGGTAAATTCTGGGAGTTGGTAATTGACAGGGAGGCCTGGCGTGCTGCAGTTCATGGGGTCACAAAGAGTCGAACACTGAGCAACTGAACTGACTGACTGACTGACGCTATTTAACCGTTGATCTAGTGAGCAGCTGAAGCTTCATTTCAGAGAAAGTACAGGTTTCCCCCTGTATCTGAAACTAGTCTGTTCCTATGAAAACTCTTGTACGTTAAAATGGTTTAAAGCGTGATCTTAGGACACACCTTGCTAATGGATGCAAGTAAAAAGTGAAAGTGTTAGTCATTCAGTCGAGTCTGACTCTTTGAGATGCCATTGCCTGTATGTAGCTTGCCAGGCATCTCTGTCCATGGAATTCTTCAGGATAGAATACTGGAGTGGGTATCCATTCCCTTCTCCAGGGAATCTTCCTGACCCAGGGTAGTTTATAGGCAGATTCTTTACCAACTGAGCCATCAGAGAAGCCCAATGGATATAAGACTAAGATAAAGCATAGATGCCCACAGGCAGAGTTCAAAGGTGTGCAGGCTTAAATGCTGAGTGCAGTTCCCAAGGAAGAAGCCTGGTGGCACCATTCTGATGCTTGGGGTGCACAGGGCCTTTATAAGTGCTCACAGTGAAACAATGCTAAACACTATTTTTCCTTTACATATTTTTTTTTTAACAAAAGCAAAAAAACCTCTTTTGATTTCTTTCAGTTAGCAGAAAACAGATACAAATATAAGTGATTCAGAAAAGCAAAGTGATGCAATGTAAACTTTCAAAAGGCAGGGGACACCTGTACTGGGAAAGAGATGAAACCCATGCCTGGGAATTCTACTGTAAGTAGAGAAAGGGACTGGGATATTTATACTCAGGAGAGTCATTTGTTTGGGATTCCTGGGGATGGGTCAGTGTTAGCACAGTCTCTTTTATACGTAAGATTGGGTTTCTGTTGTTTCAGGTAGAGAAATGGAAATAAACAATTCAGGTTGAGAGATAGGTATTGACAGTTGAGAGAAATTCAGGGAACATTGGAAATTCTGAATGATGAGGATGGGGCACTGTGGGCATCTGTGACAGAAACTGTACAGTTTGGAAGAGTAATTAAATCTAAATAAAGACTAAATCACAACTACAAATGGGCTAAAATAAGTTGAGTCTATCATGTCTTTAAAGCAATGTACTAAGCCCATTCTGAAATACTGAAGTCTTATCATCTTACTAACCAGTGGATAAAGTAATTTTAGATTAAAATTTAATAGGAAAATTTTAAGTGCTGAGTAAGAAATTATGCTCTGCCCCCAAGGTTTGATACTATGTTTTAATAATAATATTTGGAGGAGAGCATTGAAGATGAATATGAATGAGAAAAAAATCTAAGGTAAAGTAAAAAATAAACCTGAGATGTACCAAAATAAAATAAAGCTGAGATGTATCAAAATAAAATAGAGATGTACCTAATATGAAATACGGGTATAAGCAGAAAATATAAGAACCATGTCAATTATAAATCAAGCAAGAGGTCAGCAAAGAGAAAATGCATTTCTAACTTATAAATAGCAGAGGTTATTTAGGGAGGGACGAGATACATGGTCCACTACATACTGAGTTTTCAGTTAAAAAAGTAACCACAAGACAATGCCAGTGGCACAAAACACACTTTTTATAGAAAAAGAAGAGAGGGGAAAGGCCTTTCACCCCATCATAGGCTTTGTATAAACAAGTACAGGCAAAGCTCACATAATCATGAGGGGATCTATAGACATATTCTTTCTAAAAGTACTTCAAAAATACCTCATAAAAACTGGAGGAAGATAAAAATTATTTTCAAACTAGAAATAAATGTCAGGTTCTGTCAATACTCACAAGCAAAATGACTTTAGAAAATTATTAAAAGAACCCAGTTTCTAAAGAACTGTTTTCTACTTGTAAAATGATAGTTTGATTATGATGATATATAAGATAAAAGGGAACCTTTTTAAACATATTAGTAATTGGAAACCAGAATAGCTTATTCAACATATTTATAATACTTAATGAACTGTTATTTCATCCCTGTTTAATGAGTAATTTACAGTTGTAAGGATGGACAAGTATTTATTTTAATTTAGAATTTAGATCTGATTTACCAATGTGAGAATGTGCTTGCCCAATATTGAATACTCATGAATAAAAAGAAATCATATATATTGAAAGTGATATCCATAAAACTTTGAATATTTTCAATAATAGTTCTGAAACCATTGGAATAAAAAGTCAATCAGTTAAATTCCACGTGTATCAAGAAATTCCATATTGTTAAAAGCTTAGTAAAAGTATTAGCAAAACATCTATTCATGTCATTGTGTCTCTAGGTATAAATAAACTGATCTGTGTTAAGGAGCCCCTATGGCTAGATGGGCTACCAATAATGCCAAACACAGAATAAGTCATTAAAAAAATAAAAGCTTACATAGCTGAATACTTTTCAAGAGCTTAATTTGAAATTCAACTGATAAATACCTTACATGTTCACACACATAATAAATCAGCCAGTAACAGACACTTGACGTGCTGTAGAAAGAATAAGGTTGAGAATAGGATTTAGAAAAGTTAAAGTGCTATGTTGTTCTGAGAATGTGAGAAGGGCTGAAAAACTATGATTTGAGAAAAAGCTGAAGAACTAGGAGGACTTAGGATATAAAAGGGTCACACTTCTGACCTCTGGAGCACTATGTCATCTCTCCACCCAGGACCTCTTCAAAGAGAGGGAAGGGTTCAGATAATGATGCTGTGGCTTCAGTTTCATTTCATGATATGCATTTAATTTTACATTCTGGCCTCTACTGATCCATGTACATAGTCCATTCACTTTGGGAATCTTCAAATCCACCAGACTCTGTCCTATATAGACCAGCCCCTTACCAGGCTTAGAACTTCAGCCAACTTGTACCTGCCATTCTGAATATCAGAGCCTCTGAGGCTTTCAGATTGAGCCCCTACATTTAGACACAAATTAATCCGAATGACAGGCTCTGTTTTCAAATACATAAAAATCCTTATTGTACAGAAGTGATTAGATTTATAGTGTGGCACCAGAAGAGAGAACTATAGATAGTACAGGTAGACTTTAAAAGAAGGTAGACTTGAGGTTCAAAGGAAAAGCTATTTTCTAACAGCTGAAGTTGTTTAAAATAGATGATTACCCTATACTAGTCTAGAAGCTCAGTTCTGCCACCTTAGACCAGGACACAACAACCAGCAGGATATCGTCACTAACGATTTTGCTTCCACTGGGCCTAATTTCTAACCTTAGATCAACATCATTACTTTCTTTCTGTATTTGTGCTCTGGCTTCCTGGCAATCACTACAGAAAGGCAGGGCATCACAGTCTCTAGCCCAGTGATCTATATCAGCAAACTATATCCCAGCTCTATTTGCCTTTTGGCAACATTTTTATTCCATTCATAGAGATCCTGCAGTTCAGTGGCCTTTGAATTTTTTTTTATTATACTCCACAGAAAAACAATCTATTTTATATAATGATCCCAGATACCCATACATATATGTTTAACAGCAATTAAACTGTTCAATTAAATTGCTGCATTGAACAGCAATAAAATTGCTTGAGTTACCCTTACAAAATGTATTCTGATATTTTTTTGTTTTAATTCTATTTTTGAATATACAATTTTATTTTGAACATTTCATTTGCAGCCCACTGAAATGATTTTATGATCTGAAAATGAGTTATGACCCAGGAATTGATCATAACTTTATGTGTGGAAAACTTCTAGTTTTATGATTTAGGCATGTATGCTTGGTAAAATGCAGTGAAAGTCAAGATGCTAAGATTTAAGTTTCTTCATCCTTCTCTTCTACATGTCAAATATGCATTGTTATAAACAGTCTTCTACTAATGCTTTGGTTCTCAGTGTTCTGCTCCTCTCCTCCTTTCCAATCTGCTTTGTTCATGCTTTGATCCAATCCCATTTTGACTACTGAAAACTTTTTGTTTGATTATTACCACTACCCTCATCCTCTTAAACTTCACCTTCCCCAACTTGGATCTCCCACTTTATAGATAAATATACTCAGGTCAGTTTGCTCATAATTTGGGGGGAAAAAAGAGCCTTGTTTTGAGTCAGCCTTATTAATATCATTTGCCAATTAATTTATATTCTTTGTGACTCCTGACAAGTGATTTAAAGAATTTATTTTTTATCATAGTTTTATGTTTATTTATTATTTATCTGCCAGGACTTGTAAGTGCTTTGAGAGTAGAAACTGCCTATCATTATTACATACTTTTTTTCTGAATCTCATAGCTTAGTGCTGGCAGCAGTCAGCATGCATTGAATAACTGAAATAGTTGACAACTTCATGACAGGCAGTGCCTGTGGTCCAGCTTCTCTGGAGCATCCCCAGCTTTGAACCTAAAATTCGGCAGATCTGAGTTGGGCCCCGGATCTACTAACTACCTCATCCCAGCTTTTCTGGACTGCTCTCATCTCTGTAGTTCCTGCCTCAAGTTAAGATACTATGCAGCTAGACTTGTTTTGAAAGTTAAGATGAGAAAAATAAAGTCTGTTTTTGTTTCAGAGTTGATGGAGTACTTTAACACACATCATCTTAATTCATCATCATCATCACATCAACTTTCTCAGATGGATGGGGCCAGTCTGCAAGCCCAGCTTCACATCTGAGGAAACAGAAGCTTAAAAGACTTGGCTGAAATAATGAAGTCAAAAAGTGAATGAGCCAGGGAACCGCCCTGTCTTCTGACTGTGAAAGCAAGGCCTTTTCACCGTGTCAGCCTCTTCCATACTCCTGAGTCAGCTGTAAGCACGTTTTCTACTAGCCAGCTAGGATTTTAAGAATATATTTTGAAAATTACTAGCTCTACACAAATATTGAGTTATAAATTTTATTGTTATTCAGGTTTATATAATACCTTATATTTTTAGAACCCTCCTAAGCTTTTTCACAATTATTCTTTCCCTGTGGGATAGGGGAGACAGGTATTATTATCATAGTTTTCAGACGAAGAACTGTAACTAAGAGAAGCTATGTGACTTTCCCAAATTCTCATGGCTCATTAGTGGCGGAGTCATAATTTTAGCCTCTGGCCAGGCCGTTTGCCCACTTTCCACACTACCTTTATATCCTTCACAATGTTAAAATCCTTCCTGATATTTGGCATATAAAGTCTGAAAAACAGATTTGAATTTTAAAATTTGAATCCAATTTTAATTAATTGGAAAACAATATCCTAACCCTAAAAATAAGATTGCAGGATTCTAAACTTACTCATCAGAACACTTCAATGGAAATCCAAAAATTATATCGTGAGATATGATTTACTAACATAAGCCATGCTTATTTCCTTGTATAATAGCACCAACTCTGAAATTTAAAATTATACGTGCTTATATATATATACACACACACACATATATATAATTCACTTATAATTAATGAATTCATTATATATAATAAATATATAAAATAAGTATAAATTCAAATCTCATGACAGTCTAGGATCCTAAAAGCCTTATAGCTTGCAAAAAAATGAATACAATAAAATAAACATTTCTAATAATACTAAGTGAACAGTTGAATGCCGCATGTACTGCAGATAAACTGGAATGTTCCACTGTTAATCTTGAGAGGGAACCAATTTTCCCTGTGTGAATGGACCTTTGCTATACATTATTGGGCTTGCCAGGGGGCGCAGTGGTAAGAAAATCATCTGCAGACACAGGAGACACAGGTTTGATTCCTGGGTTGGGAAGATACCCACTCCAGTATTCTTGTCTGGAAAATTCCATGGACAGAGGAGTCTGATGGGTTACAGTCCATGGGGTCACAGAGTCAGACGTGACTGAGCACACACACACATTGAACTGCATATTGACTTCTCCTCCCTTCTTTCAGTCTCCACGGAAAATTTTGTATCTGTCATAATACTCCACTTAGCATATTAGAATATGTGGATATCTGTCTTACTCTCCTCATCTTACTTTTCTAGGCACCTCACAGTTTCTGTTCACCAGTTTCAAAAATAAAATCTGGATAGTTGTTTACTACGCATATATCTACTTCCTGAAGACTGGCAACATGTCTTCCTCAGATTTTCCTCATGAATCAATTTGGGCAGGTATTGGCAAATAGCAGGGGCTAAACAAATGTTTGTTGAATTGAATTTGAAGGTTGACTATAAGAGTAGGAAGAATTTACCCATTACAGTCATTAGCAAAGGCACTTAGCCTTACATACATTACAATTTTATTTGTATTTAAGGAGCTACATAAACTTGGCAATGAACTTTAAGAATACATATGTGGTTCTCAAATAATTACTCAGAATGAAAGTGACTTTCGAAGGTAGCTTTGATTAAAAATATTTTAAAATTTTAGGTTTTAAACAAATATTCATTTAGTACCTATTACTAAACATTTGTTCTGAGTACACATTATGGAAAGTGATAAGAAGACCATTTTATATAGCCAATAAAGTTAATATTTTGTAATTAGTTCAGAAAAAAATTTAAAAAGAAAGCAAATTTATTTCAGTTTTGCCAATTGTTCAGTTCTTCAAAATAATAATGTTGGCCCAAATTAAGGTGGTCATCAAGTTTTTCCTGTATAAGAAGAATAACTTTGTCATCCATAATCATAAAAAAAAAAAAAAACTGTTTTGAAGAATAGGTGACCATGACTCTTAGTATTATGATCAATTAAATTATTTTTTTAAGTCATATGTCTGGATTCAGAATACTTTCTTGCAAAGGGCAACTTTTACACTTCAAATTTTATACACATTAGCTTATTCAAAATTGAATCTCAAATTGATTTCAGTTTCTTTAATGATGCATTGAACATATGGACTTCCATAAAGTCTGAAGATCATTCAGACTTTATTATAGATCAAGGCCATATTTATCACCATTACTTTGTGGGGAAAAAAAAAATCTCATTTTGTTTATTTCCCTTTAGCTTTTGAATTTATGAAGAGGATTTGGATATGGTATAAGAAATGAATGCTCAATAAACTACTATCTGTTAATGCTCATGAAGCTTTTATACCTCAAAAGTCTTTAAGATTCAAATTCTTTGATATTCCTCTGGAATAAGAATTTGATTATATTTTTAATTTTTAGGTTTGTCATTTGATGATATTCTACGAGATTTAAAACTGAAACTCTCAATAGAAAAGAGCAAGATAAAAATTCTACTATACACATAATTTTAAGAGTGTCTTTATACAAGTAGCATTTATTTGGATCAAGAACTGCATTCAGCAATTTTATTATGATTTTTTTTTAATTCTATGAAGTAGGTATCATTACAGCTCAAAGAGGCTGAGTAGATTATTATATCTTGGGTTAGAACCTAGTCTGATTGCAAGAGTTCTTTTCAGTTTGGTTCAGTTCATTTCAGTCATTCAGTCGTGTCCGACTCTTTCCAACCCCATGGACTGCAGCATGCCAGGTCTCCCTGTCCATCACCAACTCCTGGAACTTGCTCAAACTCATGTCCATCAAGTCAGTTATGCCATCCAACCATCTCATCTGCTGTCGTCCCCTTCTTCTCCTGCCTTCAATCTTTCCCAGCATCATGGTCTTCTCTAATGAGTCAGTTCTTCACATCAGGTGGCCAAAGTATTGGAGTTGCGGCATCATCCTTCCAATGAATATTCAGGACTGATCTCCTGTAGGATTGACTGGTTTGATCTCCTTGCAGTCCAAGGGACTCTCAAGAATGTTCTCTAACACCACAGTGCAAAAGCATTAATTCTTCAGTGCTCAGCTTTCTTTATGATCCAACTCTCACTCACATCCATGCATGACTACTGGAAAAACCATAGCTTTGACTAGATGGGCCTTTGTCAGCAAAGTAATGTCTCTGCTTTTTAATATGCTGTCTAGGTAGTCAGAGCTTTTCTTCCAAGGAGCAAGCATTTTTTAAATTTCATGGCTGAAGTCACCATCTGCAGTGATTTTGAAGCCCAAGAAAATAAAGTCTGTCACTGTTTCCATTGTTTCCCCATCTATCTGCCATGAAGTGTTGGGACTGGATGCTATGATCTTAGGTTTTTCAATATTGAAATTAAAGCCAACTTTTTCACTCTCTTCTTTCATCAGAGGGCAAACAGAACGAAAACCACAATCGCTGAAAACTAACTGAACTGATCACAGGGATGCAGCCTTGTCTAACTCAATGAAACTATGAGCCATACCATGTAGGGCCACTCAAGATGGAGAGTTCTGACAAAGCAGGGTCCACTGAAGAAGGGAATGGCAAACCACTTCAGTGTTCTTGCCTTGAAAACCCCATGAAAAGTATGAAAAGCTATTTTACTCAAAGTCAATTCAATATAATTCTTCCCATTTAGTTGATTATTACAAAACAAAAGATTTTTTACCAGAATTAAAAAATTTTTTAAAAAGAAAGAAAAGGGGGAAAATCTACTACAGAATCATAATTTCAATCAAAAGGAGTAAATGGAAGTTTATATACTTTAACCATTAATTGGCTTGTATTTAATAACTCCACTTTGATAACAAGCTCATTATATTAACTAGGTATGCATTTCATAGTTCATCTTGGGGTATAAGTCAGAAAGCTATATCATTGAGCTAAAAATTTTAATGGCTATTGACTGAGATGACTTTATTACTACATTGAAAATATAGTTCACTTTTTTACAAGTTGTTCAGACTTCATTTCTAAAAGTTTTCTGTCTAAAATTGAGTCAAACTCACTTATAAAATATTGAGAATTTTACTCTCTGCACCAGAATAGATATAAAACTACCTCTTAAGAAAAATCTTGGCTATGTTTTTCAGTGTTCCTCCAAACTAGTCCTCAAACAGAAGCCCATTTCCACACTGAGATGAACTTGAGTTTGTTTCTCTCACAGAACCAAAGCATAGGGGTATGTCTTTAGTCTGCAAATGAAATGACTATATTCATACTTAACAAAAACACCTCAAATTTATGGCTGTTGAAAGAAAACTTCACTATGCACTTACTGTTCTGCTCAGAATTAATTTCTGAGCAACTCATACAATCACATATATTTATGTGTGCTATGCTTAGTCACTCCGACTAAGTCATGTCCAACTTTTTGCGACCCCACGGATTGTCGCCCTCCAGGTACTCTGTCCCTGGGGATTCTCTGGACAATACTGGAGTGGGTTGCCATGCCCTCCTCCAGGGGATCTTCCCAACCCATGAATCAAACTGAGGTCTCCTCCATTGCAGGCTGATTCTTTACCAGGTGAACGACCAGGGAAGTCCACATATATTTATACCCTGGCATAATTTCTTTGGTTCTCCCACTGAATTAACTTTATGAAAGCCATTGCTACTATTGCTCAAAGAATCAGAATTGGTGAAAAATATTTTAAGAAAGAAAAAAGTTATCAATTTTATAGGCATATAGTTGTTCATAATACTCCTTTATTATCCTTTCAAAGTCCATGAGATCAGTAGAGATGTTTCCTGTTTCATTTTTAATATTATTTTGATATTTCATTTTTAATATTAGTAATTTGTGTCTAGGCTCTCTCTTTTTTTCAGTTAGCCTGGCTGGAGGTGCACCAATTTGATTGATCTTTTTTTCAAGAACCAGCTTTCAGTTCAGTTCAGTTCAGTCACTCAGTTGTGTCCGACTCTTTGCGACCCCATGAATCACAGCACGCCAGGCCTCCCTGTCCATCAACAACTCCTGGAGTTCACCCAGCCTCATGTCCATCGAGTCGGTGATGCCATCCAGCCATCTCATCCTCTGCCGTCCCCTTCTCCTCCTGCCCCCAATCCCTCCCAGCATCAGAGTCTTCTCCAATGAGTCAACTCTTCTCATGAGGTGGCCAAAGTACTGTAGTTTCAGCTTTAGCATCATTCCTTCCAAAGAAATCCCAGGGCTGATCTCCTTCAGAATGGACTGGTTGGATCTCCTTGCAGTCCAAGGGACTCTCAAGAGTTTTCTCCAACACCACAGTTCAAAAGCATCAGTTCTTCGGCACTCAGCCTTCTTCACAGTCCAACTCTCACATCCATACATGACCACAGGAAAAACCATAGCCTTGACTTTAGGTTTTATTAAATTTATTGCTTTCCTGTTTTTAATTTCATTGGTTTGCTCTAATTTTCATTTACTTTGAAATTAATTTGCTCTTTTCTGTAGTTTCCTAAGGTAAAAGCTTAAATTGTTGATTTTAGATCTTCTAAAATAACATTCAATTCTATAATTTTTCTAGGCTCTGTTTTGATTGCAGCCCACAAATCTTGATAAATTACCTTTTATTTGAACATGTCAAAATATTTAAAATTTTTTCATTGAGACTTTCTTCTTTGATTCAATTTATTTAGAAATAGCTTTAGCCTCCAATTATTTTGGGAGGAGGTTCCAGTATCTTTCCATTATTGATTTCTAGCTTAATTTCATTTTTATCTGAGAGCATATTTTGTGTGATTTCTATTTTTTAATATAAGTTGTGTTTTATGACTAGAATATCTTGGTGAATGTTCCATGTGAGCTTGTGAGGAGTATGCATTTTCATGCTGTTGGATGAAGTAGTGTATAGATGACACTTGGACACTTGAACCTGTCAGTTCAGCCATGTGTTTATGGATTTTCTCCCTGTTTGATATATCAATTACTAATAGAAACACTAAAAGTGTTAGTAGTGGGTTATCAGTTTCTCTTTGTAGTTCTGTCAGATTCTGGCTCATGTATTTTGATGCTTTGTTGTTAGGCACACACACATCAAGTATTATTATGTCTTTGATGTTTTGGGGCTTCCCTTGTGGCCCAGCTGGTAAAGAATATGCCTGCAATGCAGGCGACCCTGGTTCGATTCCTGAGTCAGAAAGATCCACTGGAGAAGGAATAGGTTATTTTCTCCAGTATTCTTGGGCTTCCCTGGTGTCTCAGCTGGTAGAGAATTAAAGAATCTGCTTGCAATGTGGGACACCTGGGTTCAATCCCTGGGTTGGGAAGATCCCCTGGAGAAGGGAAAGACTACCCACTCCAGTATTCTGGCCTGGAGAATTTCATGGACTGTATAGTCCATGAGGTCATAGAGAGTCAGACTTCAGACACGACTGAGTCACTTTCACTTTCACTTATGTTTTGACCTCTTTATTGTTATGTAATGCCTGTCTTTTTATCTGATAATTTTCCTTTCTTTAATGGCAGCTTTGTCTAAAATTAACATAGTTACTCCAACTTTCTTTTGATTAGTGTTATCAAGGCATATACTTCTCCATCACTTTTAATTTGTCTTCCTATTTAAAGTGGGTTTCTTTCAAACAAAATATATTTGGGTCTCTCTTTTTTTTTCTTTTTTAATGAACACTGACAGTCTCTGTCTTTTAATTGATAAATTCAGAACATTAACATTTAAAGTGATTATTGATATAGTTGGATTAATTCTATCATACTTGTGACTCTTTTCTATTAACTGCTCTTATTGTTCTTATTTTTTGGTTTTAACTCTTTTTCTGCCTTTTCTAGTTTTAATTGGGATTCTATTTTTTTCCTTTCTTAGCATATCAATTATACTTCTTTAACTTCTTTTAGCAGTTTCCCTTGAGTCTATAAAAAAAAAATATTTACAAGAAATCCAAGTCTTTCAGATAATACTCTAGCTACTTCCTGGGTAGTGCAATTATCTTATAGCACAATATTTCCAACTCCTCCCTCCTGTCACTTATTTCCAGTTCTTTCCTGCTGTCATTCATGGCTCTTATCCATAAGCCTTAATTATTGACTACATGGTTGATACTATTATTATTTTGAATAAATAGTTATTTGTTAAAACAAGAATAAGAAAATATGATTTATTTTACCTTCATTATTTCTTTGATTTTTCATTATCTCTTCTTGAATGCTCTTCCTTTCATTATATAAATGGAATTTCTGACATATATTTTCCTTCTTTCTGACACATTTAACACTTCTTATAAGCTAAATCTACTGGCAACAAATTCCCTCAATTTTTCTTTGCCTGAGAAAGTGTTTACTTAGCCACCACTTTTAAAGGACAGTTTTACTGAACACAGGATTCTAAACTGGCATTTTTTTTTCTTTCAACTTTAATATTTCACTCTGTTCTTCCTGATTGCATGGTTTCTAAGGAGAGATGTAGTGTAATTCTTATCCTTGCTTCTCTATATCTAAGGTGTTTTCCACTGACCAATGGCTTCTTTCAAGGTTCTCTCTTTGTTCTTAAATTTATGCAGTTTGAATATGATATGCCTGGATATGTGTTGTTGTTTAGTCCTAAGTCATGTCCAACTCTTTTGTGACCCCAATGACTACATACTACAAGGCTCTTCTGTCCATGGGATTTCCCAGGCAAGAATACTGAAGTAGGTTGTCATTTCCTTGCCCAGAGAATCTTCCCAACCCAGGGATTGAACCCTACTTCCTGCATTGGGTGGAATCTTTACTGCTGAGACATAAATATATATGTATCTGTTGAGCATTTTGGTATTTCTGAGCTACCTGAATCTTTAGTTTATTGTCTGTAATTAATTTTGGGAAATTCTCAGTCATGATTACTTCAAACATCTTGTTTTTTTTTTCTTCTGTAATTATTCCTTCTGTAATTGTCCATTGAGTCTTGGATACTCTGTCTTCTCCTTTTCATTTTTTTCTTTTTCCCATTCAGTTTTGGGAGCTTCTATTAGCATTTTTTCCCAAGCTCACTGATTATTTCCTTAGCCGTATCTGCTTTCATTACTCACCTGTCTTTATGTATCCACTGTTACCATTAGAATCATTAGCAAAATAATCATAGTTGCTTTAAATTCCTAATTTAAATTCCTAATCTTAGAACTCCAACAACTTTGCATATTTGAGTCTTGTGCTGATTTTGGATCTGTTTCTTCAAATTGTGCTTTTTGTTTTTTAGTATGTCTTGCAATTATTTTCTTGAAAGCCAGACATACTGTACTGGGTAAATGGAACAGAAACAAACAGATCTTTAGAGTAAGGTTTTGCAGTTATTTGGCAAGTAGTTTGGTTGTCTTTACTGTTTGGTACAACTGCAGCTATAAGGAGCTAAATTTCATCTGATATACATGTTTTTATTTCCTCTGTCACACTTCAGGTTTTCTTAGAGACTTCTTAAGTAAGGTTAGAAATATATTCTTTCTGATGTATTCTTCTATTATTTTGTAGGAGCCCTACTGATGTGATGGTAAAAGCTTGGTGGGAAAAGACAAGGAGTTCTGTAGTCCTCTAATTATGTCTCAGTCTCTAGTGATCCCCTGGGCTATAACCTTCATAAATGCTTCTCAGGGCTGGCTATCCCCATCCACACCACCACTGGTT
Source organism: Bos taurus (assembly GCF_002263795.3). NCBI lineage: Eukaryota > Metazoa > Chordata > Mammalia > Artiodactyla > Bovidae > Bos > Bos taurus. Next base: position 73,343,378 of record NC_037331.1, on the reverse strand, counting down.
GAGAGAGGAAGGTTAGAGACAGAGATGGGTATTTCTATTTCCAATGTTGGTTGCTGCTGCTAAGTCACGTCAGTCGTGTCCGACTCTGTGCAACCCCATAGACAGCAGCCCACCAGGCTCCCAAGTCTCTGGGATTCTCCAGGCAAGAATACTGGAGTGGGTTGCCATTTCCTTCTCCAATGCGTGAAAGTGAAGTCGCTCAGTCGTGTCCGACTCTTCGTGACCCCATGGACTGCAGTCCACCAGGCTCCTCCATCTATGGGATTTCCCAGGCAAGAGTACTGGAGTGGGGTGCCATTGCCTTCTCCTCCAGTGTTGGTTAGGCTCTGGTAAAACAGCTTTTCTTGAGGACAAATCCTGTTAAGAACACCAGAATTCTCTGACATTTTTAAATGGCTACCTTTCCTCTACCTCTGCCAAAAGCACAAGGGAATCCCCCCACCCCATCTTCACTATAAAATAGAGCTTCCAAAGGTAAAATGCATAAACTCATGATGGTCTACCTAAGGTTGCACCCTCCCCACTAGAGTTTTAATTCAAACTCTTCTACTTTGAGCTTCTGGCATTTCCTCAACTATAGTTTATTTTTTCCTACCCTGCTACCGATTCCTTGGGTTTCCCTGGTGGCTCAGACAGTAAAATAAATTCTCCTGCAATGCAGGAGACTCGGGTTTAATCCCTGGATCAGAAAGACCCCCCTCGAGAAGGGAATGGCTACTCATTCTGGTATTCCTTCTGAATCCCTATACTTCAGCAAGTTGTGATTCCTGTATCCACTCATCTATATCTCCAGTTTTGAGTGGAGCAATTTTCCCCAGAATCTTAGTTCTCTGATGGATCAAAGAAATGTTGCTGATTTTCAGGTTGTTCAATTTTTTTTCCTGGTTATGTGGATAGGAGTGACAAATTCCAAGTTCCATATATAATGAACTAGAAATTAGAGGTGCTTATTTATTTTTATATTTATAGAACACACAGTTCTATATACACAGCACAAATGATTTTTGAACAAATGCCTAAAATAGTAAATTACTGAATGATTGCCATGTATGCCTGGTAGAATTACATGACTATAGGATAAAAACAATGAATTAAAAATGATTTACATATAAAGTATTGCTCCTATTTCTATCCTCTGGCTTTATCATTAACATATGTTTGCAGTGAGCTCAGGCCTGACCTACACCTCTGGAATATTTTAGCTATTTTATTATACTGGGTATTATTTTATAATACCCAGTTAATTTATATTGTTGTATGGAGAATCTCATCTAGAACCACATATTCAAAATATAGTACCACTCAATAGGTAAAAAGAATAATATTGTCACTTGTAAATTTTGAACAATGAGATAATAGATGCTATCATTAAACACTGCAGAATTAATTTCATGCAATACTCACTTAGTATGGAGCTGTCATAATATGCTGGAATATTGTGTCAGGAAGCTATAATGGAAGCTGAAAAAACTAAAAATTAAGCTAGGAAAATGGAACCTATAGATCTGCAAACACAAAAAGCATATGCATGTTTTAGAACCAAGACTCTGCCATACAGTTTTTCATGCTGTCTGAAATCTGACCTACACCCAAGTGAAGTTGCTAAATTATGTTCATGAAGTAAAAGGCCAGTAGATGTTATGGCTCTAGGGACTGAAGAGCAGTAGCAAATTACTATTTTTTTCTCACTGCCTAGTCCAGGCTCAAGATTAAATTAAATGAGAGAAAGTTGTATTTAACCACAAAGTTATACAATAATAACTTCAGAGATAAAAGATACATTCGAGGTTTTTTTTTCAGTTTACTTTCCATTTGATGAAAAAATTTCTCATACATTATTCTTAAAAAATCACCCTCTAGCCTCCCTTTGATGAGGGCTTCCCAGGTGGCTCAGTGGTAAAGAATCTTCCTACCAATGCAGTAGGTGCAGGAGATATGAGTTCAATCACTGGGCTGAGAAGATCCCTGGTGAAGAAAAGGGCAAACCACTCCAGTATTCTTGCCTGGAAAATCCAATGGACAGAGGAGCCTGGTGGGCTACAGTCCATGGGGTCAAAAAGAGCCAGACATGAAGACAGTATGAATTTCCCTGGGAAAGCATACCTAATAAAATACGCCTCCATCAGCTCTACTGTGTACTTATGCTAGACATGGGTTAGGGGTTGTTGTGCATTTTTAAATTTAATTGTCACAGTACCTCTCTGAGGAACATAGCATTGGTTCAGTTTTACTAAGAAATAAAGGAGATAGTGGGGTACATGGAAAGAAAGAGAATGAGAGAGAGAGGGAGGGAAGGAGAGTAAGAGGGAGGCAGAGAAGAAGAGGGTGGAAGGGACAGAGGCAGGCAGGGAGGGGAAAGAAGATGTGCATCAAGGCAGACCAGACTGCTGAGATGAGGATAAGTTGACATTAATCTAACAAACCCCTGCTATGAAAGTAGAAGTGGAAAAGCAGAGACTGGGACTAAAAACCAGAGAACTGGCTAAAGTACACAAGAATAAATGAGCCACCAGGCTCCTATCCTGTTCTGACAGATATCCTGTTCTGAGCAGGCCTACTCTCTTGAGAGAGAAAACCAGCTAGAAATCTAGGTTTAGGAATATCTGATTCTGTGACTGGTGATGGAAATAAAGTCTAATACTGTAAAGAGTAATATTACATAGGAACCTGGAATGTTAGGTACATGAATCAAGGAAAATTGGAAGTGGTCAGACAGGAAACAGCAAGAGTGAATATGGACATTCTAGGAATCAGTGAACTAAAATGGACTGGAATGGGTGAATTTAATTCAGATGACCCTTATATCTAATACTGGGGGCAAGAATCCCTTAGAAGAAATGGAGTAGCCACCATAGTCAACAAGAGTTTGAAATGCAGTGCTTGGATACAATCTCAAAAGTGACGGAATGATCTCTGTTCGTTTCCAAGGCAAACCATTCAATATCACAGTAATCCAAGTCTATGCCCCCAACAATAATGCTGAAGAAGCTGAAATTGAATGGTTCTATGAAGACCTATTTCAAATCCTGAAAGATGATGCTGTGAAAGTGCTGCACTCAATATGCCAGCAAATTTGGAAAACTCAGCAGTGGCCACAGGACTGGAAAAGGTCAGTTTTCATTCCAATCTCAAAGAAAGGCAATGCCAAAGAATGCTCAAACTACTGCACAATTGCACTCACATCACACGCTAGTAAAGAAATGCTCAAAATTCTCCAATCCAGACTTTAGCAATACGTGAACTATGAACTTGCAGATGTTCAAGCTGGTTTTAGAAAAGGCAGAGGAACCAGAGATCAAATTGCCAACATCTGATGGATCATAGAAAAAGCAAGAGAGTTCCAGAAAAACATCTATTTCTGCTTTATTGACTATGCCAAAGCCTTTGACTGTGTGGATCACAATAAACTGTGGAAAATTCTGAAAGAGATGGGAATACCATACCACCTGACCTGCCTGTTGAGAAACCTGTATGCAGGTCAGGAAGCAACAGTTAGAACTGGACATGGAACAACAGACTGGTTCCAAATAGAAAAAGGAGTATGTCAAGGCTGTGTATTGTCACCTTGCTTATTTAACTTATATGCAGAGTATATCATGAGAAATGCTAGGCTGGAAGAAGCACAAGCTGGAATCAAGATTGCTGGGAGAAATATCAATAACCTCAGATATGCAGATGACACCACCCTTATGGCAGAAAGTGAAGAGGAACTAAAGAGCCTCTTGAAAGTGAAAGAGGAGAGTGAAAAAGTTGGCTTAAAACTCAACATTCAGAAAACGAAGATCATGGCATCTGGTCCCATCACTTCATGGGAAATAGATGGGGAAACATTGGAAACAGTGGCAGACTTTATTTTTTGGGGCTCCAAAATCACTGCAGATAGTGATTGCAGCCATGAAATTAAAAGATGCTTACTCCTTGGAAGGAAAGTTATGACCAACCTAGATAGTATATTCAAAAGCAGAGACATTACTTTGCCAACAAAGGTCTGTCTAGTCAAGGCTATGGTTTTTCCAGTAGTCATGTATGGATGTGAGAGTTGGACTGTGAAGAAAGCTGAGCATTGAAGAACTGATCCTTTTGAACTGTGGTGTTGGAGAAGACTCCTGAGAGTCCTTTGGACTGCAAGGAGATCCAACCAGTCCATCCTAAAGGAAATCAGTCCTGGCTGTTCATTGGAAGGACTGATGCTAAGGCTGAAACTCCAGTACTTTGGCCACCTCATGCAAAGAGTCGACTCATTGGAAAAGACTCTGATGCTGGGAGGGATTAGGGGCAGGAGGAAAAGGGGACGACAGAGGATGAGATGGCTGGATGGCATACTGACTTGATGGACATGAGTCTGAGTGAACTCCGAGAGTTGGTGATGGACAGGGAGGCCTGGTGTGCTGCGATTCATGGGGTCGCAAAGAGTCGGACATGACTTAGTGAGTGAACTGAACTGAACTGATGAAGACCTACATGACCATCTAGAACTAACACCCAAAAAAGATGTACTTTTCATTATAGGGCACTGGAATGCAAAAGTAGGAAATCAAGAAACACCTGGAGTAACAGGCAAATTTGGCCTTGGAGTAAGAATGAAGCAAGGCAAAGGCTATTGAGTTTTACAAGACGATGCACTGGTCATAGCAAACACCCTCTTCCAACAACACAAGAGAAGACTTTACACATGGATATTACCATATGGTCAATACCACAATCAGATTGATTATATTCTTTGCAGCCAAAGATGGAGAAGCTCTATACAGTCAGCAAAAACAAGACTGGGAGCTGACTGTGGCTCAGATCATGAACTCCTTATTGCCAAATGCATAGTGAAATTGAAGAAAGTAGGGAAAACCACTAGACCATTTAGGTATGACCTAAACTATGAATATAGAGTGGAAGTGACAAATAGATTCAAGGGATTAGATCTGATAGAGTGCCTGAAGAACTATGGATGGAGGTTCATGACATTGTATAGGAGGCAGTGATCAAGACCATCTTAATGAAAAAGAAATGCAAAATGGCAAAATGTTGTCTGAGGAGGCCTTACAAATAGCTGTGAAAAGAAGAGAACTGAAAGGCAATGGAGACAAGGAAAGATATACCCATTTGAATGCAAACTTCCAAAGAATGGAAAGGAGAGATAAGAAAGCATTCCTTAGCAATCAGTGCAAAGAAATAGACAAAAATAATAGAATGGGAAGGACTAAAGATCTCTTCAAGAAAATTAGAGATACCAAAGGAACATTTCATGCAAAGATGGGCAAAATAAAGGACAGAAATTGTATGGATCTAATAGACACAGAAGATATTAAGAAGAGGTGTCAAGAAAACACAGAAGAACTATATTAAAAAGATCTTCACGATGATGGTGTGATCATTCACTTGGAGCCAGACATCCTGGAATGTGAGGTCAAATGGGCCTTAGAAAGCTTCATTACAAACAAAGCTAGTGGAGGGATGAAATTCCAGTTGAGCTATTTCAAATCCTAAAAGATGATGCTGTGAAAGTGCTGCACTCAACATGCCAGCAAATTTGGAAAACTCAGCAGTGGCCACAGGACTGGAAAAGGTCAGTATTCAATACAATCCCAAAGAAAGGCAATGCCAAAGAATGCTCAAACTACTGCACAATTTTACTCATTTCACACACTGATAAAGTAATGCTCAAAATTCTTTAAGCCAAAAAAAAAAAAAAAAAAATTCTTTAAGCCGGGCTTCAGCAATACATGAACCATGAACTTCCAGATGTTCAAGCTGGTTTTAGAAAATGCAGAGGAACCAGAGATCAAATTGCCAACATCTGCTGGATCATCAAAAAGGCAAGAGAGTTCCAGAAAAACATCTATTTCTGCTGTATTGACTATGCCAAAACCTTTGACTGTGTGGATCACAATAAGCTGTGGAAAATTCTGAAAGAGTTGGGAATACCAGACCACCTGACCTGCCTGTTGAGAAACCTGTATGCAGGTCAGGAAGCAACAGTTAGAACTTGACATGGAACAACAGACTGGTTCAAAATTGGGAAAGGAGTATGTCGAGGCTGTATATTGTCACCCTGCTTATTTAACTTACATGCAGAGTACCTCATTGTCACCCTGCTTATTTAACTTATATGCAGAGTACCTCATGAGAAATGCTGGGCTGGATGAAGCACAGGCTGGAATCAAGATTGCTGGGAGAAATATCAATAACCTCAGATATGCAGATGATACCACCCTTATGGCAGAAAGCGAAAAAGAACTAAAGAACCTCTTGATGAAAGTGAAAGAGGAGAGTGAAAAAGTTGGCTTAAAGCTCAACATTCAGAAAACTAAGATCATGGCATCTGGTCCCATCTCTTCATGGCAAGTAGATGGGGAAACAGTGGGAACAGTGTCAGACTTTATTTTCTTGGGCTCCAAAATCACTGCAGATGGTGACTGTAGCCATGAAATTAAAAGGTGCTTGCTACTTGGAAAAGTTATGACCAACATAGACAGCATTTTAAAAAGCAGAGACATTACTTTGCCAACAAAGGTCTGTCTAGTCAAAGCTATAGTTTTTCCAGTAGCATTTATGGGTGTGAGAGCTGGACTATAAAGAGAGCTGAGCACCAAAGAATTGATGCTTTTGAACTGTGGTCTTGGAGAAGACTCTTGAGAGTCCCTTGGACTGCAAGGAGATCAAACCATCCATCCTAAAGGAAATCAGTCTTGAATATTCATTGGAAAGACTGATGCTGAAGCTGAAACTCCAATACTTTGGCCACTTGATGTGAAGAACAGACTCATTTTAGAGACCTTGATGCTGGGAAAGGTTGAAGGCAGGAGGAGAAGGGGACGACAACAGATGAAATGGTTGGATAGCATCACCAACTGAATGGACATGAGTTTGAGTAAACTCCGGGAGTTGGTAATGGACAGGGAGTCCTAGCATGCTGTAGTCCATGTGGTCACAGAGTCGGACACGACTGAGTGCCTGAACTGAACTGAACTGGTACCTCCTAGCAGGCACTATGAAAATGTTTGATATAAAATGAAATGCTGCTGCTGTTGCTGCTAAGTCGCTTCAGTCGTGTCCGACTCTGTGCGACCCCATAGACGGCAGCCCACCAGGCTCCCCTGTCCCTGGAATTCTCCAGGCAAGAACACTGGAGTGGGTTGCCATTTCCTTCTCCAATGCATGAAAGTGAAAAGTGAAAGTGAAGTTGCTCAGTCGTGTCCAACTCCTGGCAACCCCATGGACTGCAGCCTACCAGGCTCCTCCATCCATGGGATTTTCTAGGCAAGAGTACTACAGTGGGGTGCCATTGCCTTCTCCGTAAAATGAAATGAGGAAGAGTAGAGTCTATAAGTTTCTGAAAGGAAGAATTAGGATCCCAAAGGACATATAACTTTTCAGGAGCAACACTAAAGGCTAAAAGCCAGTTGAAAAATAAATAAAATGTAAGTGTAGAATAAACACATTTATATTTACTGATAGACAAGGGCCGTAAAATTTTACCTTGTAAGTACGCGCTTAGGAAGCTTCTGCAGAATAGATTCCACCAAAAGAGGAAATATGATATAGAAAGTCATGAGATCAAGGAAACAAGGAATATAATCTAGGAGAGAAATAAAATCAATCTAGGAGAGAAATAAAAGCATTCATAGGATGGTGACAAAGATAAATCCTGAAAGAAGATCTGTGCAGATCTGGAGAGCAACCTGGTAACACTGGAGCAGAAAGACAGAGGACTTCGTCCGAAAGGGGAGGGGCTGGACTAGGACTGATTGACCTAGTATTTCATTTATCTGATATTTTGTAATGATACTTTTTTCTTATTTATGGTAGATAGGTCAGAGATGAATTAGAAATAGGCAGCAACTTTAAATAATGAAGCACATATAAGAATAAGGCAGTTTCTAACTCCAGCAATAAAATAAGTGTAAAAGAAAGAAAATATGATCATAAAGTAAGCATAGTACCTTATGCAGATCAAATTAAAAATATTTACAAGTCAAAATGACATAAATTCTGAGCACTGAATTAACACAATAAAATATAAGTCCTATGGATTGATAAGATATAAACAAAAACATATGAGGCAGATTAATATGTGTAATATAATCATATTTTATGTCTATCTTTTATACAAAGTTTATGATTTGATAATAAGCATTTAGAAACTTATGGACCAAATTGCAATTAAGTACTATTACTCAGTGTTTCGTATTTATGTATTCCTTAATTTTTTAATATGAACAAGTATCCAAGCATTCCTTTTAAGAATTAATTTTATATAAAATATAGATCCAAAATGATTTTAAATTGTACACAGAGCTTTGGTTTATGTGTATCATAATTTAGTTATTCTCTTTTCACTCTATGTTTAGATTACTTTTGGTATTTTTCTGTTTTATATATCCTTGTGTATAAGTCTTTGGCATTAATGCGATTATTCTTCTAGAATATATGCCAGATGGAAATGTTAATAGGAAAAATTCACATTTTAAGTCTTTTGATAAATAATCCAAAGCTGAACATCAAAGACTGAAACAATTTATATCCCCCCAGTAATGTTTTACAGTTTCTAGTGTCTTACATCATGTCAACAGTGGGTAGTAAAATTCTATTTTCATATTTGACATTTTGAAAACTCTCCAAATTTTTATTTATCTGATCACAAGTGATATAAGATCATGTGTTCACATACTGCAAGCCATGGACAATGTTCTAGATGTACCCTTCTCCCTTCCTCTCCTTGTCACTGCTGTAAATACTTGAGTCATCTCTCTTAGGCTCCCTTCTGACTGCAGAACTGAGCTCTCTTACCTTCTGATCCTTAAACTGCTTTTAGGTTTTTTCTTCTAAATCACTAATCTGATACTATCATTTGCTTACTTAAAAGCCCATGGAGACTAGTAATTTCCCACAGAGTAAAGTCTAAAAGTCTTAGAGCAGAACACTGCTGCTGCTGCTAAGTCACTTCAGTCATGTCCGACTCTGTGTGACCCCATAGACGGCAGCCCACCAGGCTCCCCCGTCCCTGGGATTCTCCAGGCAAGAACACTGGAATGGGTTGCCATTTCCTTCTCCAATGCATGAAAGTGAAAAGTGAAAGTGAAGTCACACAGTCGTGCCCAACATTAATATAGGTCCAAGCATTTTCTAAAATTGTAAAAATGGATTTTCATGACAGCCTTTTCTTAACAATTATAAAGAACTTGTGATTTTGCTCACTACATTCACGTTACTTACCTAAGGAGTGATTAAGGGTAACATCACAAAGATAGTGACATAGGTCATTCCTGACTTTGTTCCCTCTGGTGAGAACAGCTAATAACCATCCAAGAACAAGACATCACTGAGAAAATCCTAGAATAAAGAGGTGAGGCTAAAGCACCCCTTGCACCATGGAGACCATGATGCTGAATTGCAAGGTGAGAGAAGCAGTTACTCATGGATATTACTGTCCCTTCCCTAGGAGGCCAGCACTTACCACGTGGAAGGGTATCCCCTTAGTCTTCAGGTTCTCCGGTGAGCAAGGACAATCCAGGGTGGACAGCCAACCCCTACCCCCAACACTGTGTGTCACTTTGTGGGAGCCCGTTCCTTGATCTTGCCCCAAATTGCAAGGGAATCTGTAGGGCTCGACCACTGGGAATCTTATTATGACAGAGAAGTGAGGTGGAGGGTCTTAAAACAGCCAGCACTTGGACTTGGCAGACTGAGTTCATACCTACAGTGCCCAGGTAGAAATCCTAATCAAAAACAAAGTGAAAAGATAACCGATGAAATGGGAAAAACATTTTCAAGTTATCTTTCTGATAAGGGATTAATATCTAACATATATGAAGAACTCATATAACTTAGTAAAAAGCTCAATACCATCTATTGTGGTTATCATTTCATAGTATATGTAAATCAAATCATGCTGTAACCTAAAACTTACACATTGATGTACAACAATTATATTTCAATAAAATCAGCAGAAAAAAGAAGCTGTGATTAATCAATGATGTGTGAATATATTGATATAGGACAGAGTAGCATGATAAATTCTAGAAACTCACTTATTCAACTACTCATTCATTTAAAAATTTTTATTAAGTCTTTCCTATGTGCTGCTGCTGCTGCTGCTAAGTCGCTTCAGTCGTGTCCGACTCTGTGCGACCCCATAGACGGCAGCCCACCAGGCTCCCCCGTCCCTGGGATTTTCCAGGCAAGAACACTGGAGTGGGTTCCTATGTGCTAGACCTGCTCTAATTCCAGAAGTACGGGGATACATAGCCAACAGAGACAATGATGTCTCGTTCTTCTCTTTGTGAAGTTAATGGCAGGGAACAGGGTAAGGGGCAAAAATTTCAAAAGGCAAAATTTTTTTTCTTTTTAAAAGAGTATTAAACAATGGTGTGCTGGTATATCAAGTCTAAGGAAAAATCAAATGAAATATATAAAGCCCTATTTGTATGTTTGTGGATCTCCTAACATGGATAATTTCAAGCTACCAATGGTTTAAGAACCAGTTCACAAAATTCTTAAATATTAGACAGTTGGCTCTGGAGAGCCAGAATAAGTTGATTCCAACCCATAGACAATACCAATAAGGTACTGGAATTTGGAAAACTGGCAACTGACTACCCAAGTTAGAATGTAAAAGAAAGACCATGCATAATAGATGACACTGAGCTAAGGTTCAAATGAAGAGAGGAATCAGAAATTTGAAAATCATTTCAAAGAAAATTTATGGAAGAAAGAGATATGACAAATGCACTAAGGCAGGAAATCACTTAGCACATCTGAAAAACAAAGCCAGAACATAGATTTTTAAATTGATTTTTCAGTTAGGAGGTAATCTTAAGATTAAAAAGCCTCTAACTAGGGTGAAACCAGTATTATGATCCAGAAGCTATTATAAGATCAGTCTTGGTTCTTTTATACTTCTTTGCTAATAGAGTTTCCAATTACTGGTGGGTAATTCTTGGGTGAGAGGGGTGTGGACCAGATATAGGAATTTAAAATCTACAAGAAACCTCAGGTTATAGAATGCAAAATACAGCAGGAAATAAGTATGATTTTGTTTTACCAACATTTATGGTTCTGAGAGTGTTCATTCTAGACACTATAATTTGTATTTCTTCTTTAATCTTACAAACCATACAAATAAAATATACTTTGAAATGCTGTTGCCATATAAGATGAGTAGTAGTTTAAATATGATATAATGAAATGCATCATTGAGCAGTATTTGGATAAAACATAAATCAAATTATAGGAACAATGCAAGGGTAATTAAATCGAATTCATTTAGCATCTTTGAGAATCTTTTCCACTTGGAGTCAAGATAAAAAGAGATAATTTTGTTTTGCTTATTTTATCTGCAGCAAGTAAAGATGGAGGAAAATCTGAGACAGTAATTTAAGAATGAATCAGTTGGAGTTCAAATCCAAGCTTGAGAAGTGAACAGCTACTCCTGAGTGAAAATAAATACTATTGAGAAGCAAATGAAGATTAGTAGGATTAAATGTCACATGTGGAGGATCTAAAAGTGGATTTGTTTTTTATTACTGAAGATATATTTATGGGTTAATTGTACGGAGATTCGGCTCATTTGTGTTTTCTAAACTGAGATGAGTCAGAATGTCTCTGGGGCAGAAGAAACTTGTATTCCTTCTGAGAATGTGTATTATTTGTTTCAGTATTATGCATTTGCAGCTAACAATCCTGAAAAAAAGATTATAACTTGATAGTCTCAGAAGGAATTAAGTGTTATTGACATGGTAGTTATATTAATAGTTACAATATTTTCTTTATCCAAGCAATAGTAATTTGTGTACACATTCAAATTGCTTTAGTATTAATGCCCAGTATTTCACACAAAATTTTAAGAAGTTCAAGGCAATAGCTAAAAAAATCATTATTTCTAAAAACTTGAGTTACATATAGAACATGATTGTCAAATCTAGAAATTCATTTTTTATTGTTGAAATTGAAAAAAAAATAGCTTTGTAATTATTGATAAGCTTTTTCTAAAAGAAGCATATCTCAATTTTTATTAAATTATAGAAAACATTATTTGGAGAAGGCAAAGGCAACCCATTCCAGTACTCTTGCCTGGAAAATCCCCTGGACAGAGGAGCCTCCTACGCTGCAGTCCATGGGGGCACTAAGAGTCAGACGTGACTGAGTGACTTCACTTTCACTCTTCACTTTCATTCATTGGGGAAGGAAATAGCAACCCACTCCAGTGTTCTTGCCTGGAGAATCCCAGGGATGGAGGAGCCTGGTGGGCTGCCATCTATGGGGTCACACAGAGTTGGACACGATTGAAGAGACTTAGTAGCAACAGCAGTGGCAGCAGAAAACATTATTAAATGTCCAGTGGAATTAGTTCAAAGCTATGAGTCCCAGATTATTTTACTTCATTCTTAAAAGTTATGTGTTAACTTCAATTCAGTTCAGTTCAGTTCAGTTCAGTCACTCACTTGTGCCCGGCTCTTTGCCACCCCATGACCTGCAGTACGCCAGGCCTCCCTGTCCATCACCAACGCCTGGAGCCTACCCAAATTCATGTCCATTGAATCCATGATGCCATCCAACTATCTCATTCCCCATTGTCCACTTTTCCTCCTGCCCTCAATCTTTGCCAGCATCAGGCTCTTTTCCAATGAGTCAGCTCTTCGAATCAGATGGCCAAAGTATTGGAGTTTCAGCTTCAACATCAGTCCTTCCAATGAATACCCAGGACTGATCTCCTTGAGGACTGAATGGTTGGATCTCCTTGCAGTCCAAGGGACTCTCAAGAGTGTTCTCCAACACCACAGTTCAAACGCATCAATTATTCAGCATTCATCTTTTTTATAATCCAACTCTCACATCCATACATGATCACAGGAAAAACCATAGCCTTGACTAGACGAACCTTTGTTGGCAAAGTAATGTCTCTGCTTTTGAATATGCTATCTAGGTTGGTCATAACTTTCCTTCCAAGGAGTAAGCATCTTTTAATTTCAGGGCTGCAATCACCATCTGCAGTGATTTTGGAGCCCCCCCCGCAAATAAATTATCTCATTGTTTCCACTGTTTCCCCATCTATTTGCCATGAAATGATGGGACCAAATGCCATGATCTTAGTTTTCTGAATGTTAATGTTTAAGCCAACTTTTTCACTCTCCTCTTTCACTTTTATCAAGAGGCTCCATAGTTCTTCACTTTCTGCCATAAGGGTGGTGTCATCTGCATATCTGAGGTTATTGATATTTCTCGTGACAATCTTTATTCCAGCTTGTGCTTCACCCAGCCCACCATTTCTCATGATGTACTCTGTATATAAGTTAAATAAGCAGAGTGACAATATACAGCCTTGACATACTCCTTTCCCAATTTTGAACCAGTGTGTTGTTCCATGTCCAGTTCTCACTGTTGCTTCCTGACCTGCACACAGGTTTCTCAAGAGGCAGGTCAGGTGGTCTGGTAATCCCATCTCTTTCAGAATTTTCCACAGTTTATTGTGACCCACATAATCAAAGCTTTGGCATAGTCAGTAAAGCAGAAATAGATGTTTTTCTGGAACTCTCTTGCTTTTTCCATGATCCAGCAGATGTTGGCAATTTGATCTCTGGTTCCTCTGCCTTTTCTAAAACCAGCTTGAACATCTGCAAGTTCATGGTTCACATATTGCTGAAGCCTGACTTGGATAATTTTGAGCATTTCTTTACTAGCGTGTGAGATGAGGGCAATTATGCGGTAGTTTGAGCATTCTTTGGCATTGCCTTTCTTTGGGATTGGAATGAAAATTGACCTTTTCCAGTCCTGTGGCCACTGCTGAGTTTTCCAGATTTGCTGGCATATTGAGTGCAGCACTTTCACAGCATCATCTTTCAGGATATGAAATAGCTCAACTGGGATTCCATCACCTCCACTCGCTTTGTTTGTAGTGGTGCTTCCTAAGACCCACTTCACATTCCAGAATGTGGCTCTAGGTGAGTGATCACACCATTGTCATTAACTGGTGTCTGAAGATCTTTTTTGTAAAGATGGCAGAAAGTGAAGAGGAACTAAAAAGCCTCTTGATGAAAGTGAAAGTGGAGAGTGAAAAAGTCGGCTTAAAACTCAACATTCAGAAAACGAAGATCATGGCATCTGGTCCCACCACTTCATGGGAAATAGATGGGGATACAGTGGAAACAGTGTCAGACTTTATTTTTCTGGGCTCCAAAATCACTACAGATGGTGACTGCAGCCATGAAATTAAAAGACACTTACTCCTTGGAAGGAAAGTTATGACCAACCTAGATAGCATATTCAAAAGCAGAGACATTACTTTGCCAACAAAGGTTCGTCTAGTCAAGGCTATGGTTTTTCCTGTGATCATGTATGGATGTGAGAGTTGGATTATAAAAAAGATGAATGCTGAATAATTGATGCGTTTGAACTGTGGTGTTGGAGAACACTCTTGAGAGTCCCTTGGACTGCAAGGAGATCCAACCAGTCCATTCTGAAGGAGATCAGCCCTGGGATTTCTTTGGAAGGACTGATGCTAAAGCTGAAACTCCAGTACTTTGGCCACCTCATGTGAAGACTTGACTCATTGGAAAAGACTCTGATGCTGGGAGGGATTGGGGGCAGGAGGAGAAGGGGATGACAGAGGATGAGATGGCTGGATGGCATCACTGACTCTATGGACGTGAGTCTCAGTGAACCCCGGGAGTTGGTGATGGACAGGGAAGCCTGGTGTGCTGCGATTCATGGGATCGCAAAGAGTAGGACATAACTGAGCGAATGATCTGATCTGATCTGATCTGTGTATTCTTGCCACCTCTTCTTAGTATCTTCTGTGTCTGTCAGGTGCATACCATTTCTGTCCTTTAGAGCCCATCTTTGCATGAAATGTTTTCCCTTGGTATCTCTAATTTTCTTGAAGAGATCTCTAGTCTTTTCCATTCTATTGTTTTCCTCTATTTCTTGGCATTGATCACTGAGGAAGTCTTTCTTATGTCTCCTTGCTATTCTTTGGAACTCTGCATTCAAATGGATATATCTATCCTTTTCTCCTTTGCTTCTCTTCTTTTCTCAGCTATTTTTTAAGGCCTCCGCAGACAGCCATTTTGCTTTTTTGCATTTCTTTTTCCTGGGGTTAGTCTTGATCCCTGTCTCCGGTACAATGTCATGAACATCTGTCCATAGTTCATCAAGCACTCTGTCTATCAGATCTAGTCCTTTAAATCTATTTGTCCCTTCCACTGTATAATCATAAGTGTTAACTTACTTCTCTATAATTACAATAAATCTGTGAATAATATGATCTTTGCAATAAAGTGAATTAAACACATAGGACTGCTATTTAGATACAAGGTAACATAAATGCTTTAGAAATCACTTATTAAACTGCAGGATCCTGAGTAATTATAAATGAGAAGAGGAAAGTAGAGAGGGTTACCCTGTCAACAGAAGAGGCCAGATATTTACTCTGAATCCCCATGGAACATAAAATTAAGGCAACTGTTCCTGTTAGGCTAGAAAATACTCCCATCCAAAACCCTACTACCGTTATTATAATCAGCATCACAATCAAGAAGAGCTGTTAGTGAAGCAAGAACCAAATAGACATATTTAGCTTCGGAATTTGAAAACAAAAAAAAAAGTTTTTGTATATTTTACTTTAGTGCATACTTCCTATTTTCTGTATCTAAAATTGTTTCATTTAAAAGGCAAATTGTAAACTCAGCTTCATTTAGAGTTCAGGTAATTTTCAAAATATTTTGGGCCAAAATAAATCTTTAGATGGAAGTATTTCAATATTGATCTAGGAAAGTAATCTTACAAGGTCTGTGGTAAATTTAATTATTTCAGTGTTACCCAAAGTGGGCAGCAAGTACAAAATTCTGCACAATATTAATGATCCTTTGATCAAAAGGAATTTAGAAAATGTTGATAAGTCCGCTTACCATGAGATCTCAGCTTTTTTCATATCAAAATGTAAGTCATCAATCTGTGTATTAAATCTACTGAAGCATATGTTGAAATACAGCCATAAGACAGGAGGGGATCCCAGACAGAGGGAAGATTATGAGCCAATATGAGCAGGTGGAAAAGCATAATGAATTTTTTAAGAAACTAGGAAAATTCTGGGTTTGAAGGAGATAAATCTGGAAATAGATGCCAGAGCCAAACCGTGGGTATCTTGAATGACAAACTAAGTAATTCAGACTTTTACAAAATGTCAGCCAGCAGTCATTGAAGATTTCCAAGGGGAGTGATTGAATAAATGTGAGAGTTTGGGAAGATCAATCTGGCTGGAAATGGATAGGTCAGTGTAGAACATGGAAAATACTAGAAGCAGGGAGTCCAGTTAGAAGGCGCTAGCAAAGAATCAGGAGTGAGATTAACATAGATGGTGAAAAGAGAATGCAAAGGGAAGATGGAGAATGAGGTCTATTGCAAGAGAAGAATGGGAGGGATGAAGGAGAGCTTCAAAGATTTTTAAAGTCCCCAAGACACTGATGATGACTTTAGTGATCACAATGTATTCTTTTGCAGCTTCTTTATGTGTGGGTCATGCTTTATAACTGCCCCCATGCCTTTCTACCATAAAGGTAACTTTCCATTCGTAGTTGGTTAACATGGCTAACTTCTAATTCATTTTTAGGATTTCTATTTCATTTGTCAACTCGTCATTGCTAAATAATTTTTATATGTTCTTTTAGTATCCTAGATAATAATTTCTCTAATATTGAATCTTTGCCACTGCATGGACTGTAACCTACTAAACTACTCTGTCCATGGAATTTTCCAGGCAAGATAATAGGCCTCCTGAAATTAGGGATCATTTTTTCCACTCTCTATAATCAGCACAAAAATAAATAATGGAAACTCAATCACTGCTTGAACAAGGAGCATGCCTAGGAATGTTAGAAAGCTAGGAAGCCTTAAAAAAAACAAAAAAAACAAAAGCAGAAATGGGGAAATAGATGGAATATAAGGATTGAGGAAGGGTTGTTTTATCAAAATGTGAGAAAGACAATAGAAATAAAATTAAGGAAAGTGATAAAAAAGGGAACTGATGAGGCAGAATTCCAGAGTGAAAGGCAGGCTGTAGAAGGCAGATCAAGTGTGGACAATTCACCCTCCTGGAGTCCAATACTTTCTACAAAAGAGGCCTTGTACTCCTCCATTTCCTCACCTTAGCTCCTTGTGTTTCCACTATCAAGAATGCTATCCCATCTTGAATCTCTTTTTCCATATTTACTTGTATATATCTAAAACACAGATCAAATATCACTGTCCCATGAGACCTTCCATGGTCACTTTTGGAGATTTCTCCAAACCTCCAGAATAAATTTTTTCTTAAAATGCAGCCTGAAGCACTCCTACATAAAATTCACTTCGGGTGATACTTTGGGGAAATTTGTCTTTATAGACATATTTTATCTAATAAAAGACACAGAGATAATATAATCATTTTACAGCTCCAAATGAAGTAATAGATTTAAGCAAACTGTAGGTGGGGTAATTAACGATCAAGGCAATTGTACCTAAACCCACTCATAAACGGCAAGTCATAGAAAGAAAGAAAACTTGATCTCATATACTTCCTTATGGAAAGATACAACACACTCTCTACTCTGTTTTTGCTAAGGAACCAGCATTTGACAGGTTTTATCTGTAACAATCAGTTTAAAGGAAATACAGAAGACAGAAAAAATGTGAAAAGACAACACTGATTCATATTCAGCAAAATCTCAAATGTGTGAAACAATCCAATTTTTCAACAAACAAACTGCAAGGGGCACAATTTAAAGGGGGAGTGGAAAACCCATAGTTTAAATAAATATTAAAAGAAACTTATGTATCAGCTAAAATTGTGACACATTTGGATTTCAACAAATCCAAACTTACAAATCATTTATGAGACAAATGACCTATACCAAGACACTGTTAACTTTAGGTATGATGATGGCTATGTTGTCTAAGCATAATTAAACATCTTGAAATATTTTCACATGAAATGATACGATATCTGGAGCTTGCTTCAAAATAATCCAAGGTGGTGGCAGGTGTGAGGAGTAAATTGTGGTACTATGAATGAAACAAGACAGATCATTGTTGGAGTTGGATGGTAGTCACATACTTCATTTTTATATATACATTTGAAAAATTATATTTTGTATCACTTTAAAATGCAAGTTCCTGAGCCCTATCTTAGAACTACTGAGTTAGAATAGCTAAAGGAGAATCTAGGTATCTGCATTATTAACAGATTCCAAAGTGATGATTACGCACATTAAGATTTGGAAATCTCAATCCTGAACAATGATTCCTGTTGTTCTTGTTCTTGTCAGAGACATCCAGTCAATTATATACTCATGCTCTAGCTTTAAGGATATTAATAGAAACTGTAAAAGCCATATATTTTATATGTACTCAATACATATTAGTGATGTTATTCAAAATATTTATTGCTTTTCACTCTGAATAAATATTATAGGTCTAGATTATACATGATTTATCCATATATTCCATGATATTAGGATTGTGCAGCTTTTAGCAATAATCCTATGGCCATATGGGATTTCTTTCTTAGTGGTGTTTGATACCTATAATTCCTAAAGTGCTAATATCCTCATACATCATGCAGCAATAATAAAATTTAACAGATAAGAACAATAACCTGCTCTTTAACAGACAAATGGAAAAAGATAATCTTAGAATTTTGTGTAGAATGTCAACACTGATTTTATTTATATATTTATATATCTTCCATTACCCCCCAACTTTGCCTTTGTCTGAGATTGTCTTCGTTAGCTTGTCTGCAATGGTTCATTTATTAAGTAATCACTTTGATTTTCCTAAAAGGATATTCTTGCGAAAAATATAACATCTCTTGAAAAATTTTTCTCCCAAAACTTAGTATTCCCTATACCTTGGAACTCAAAAATATTCTATGCTACATCTTATCCTAATGCTTGTCCAATATTCTAGATCTGCCACTAAGTAGCTAGGTGGTTTTGAATCTCGCCTTATTTTTACTGAGTCCTGGTTTCCTCACACATATAATCCTAAAATAAATGTCAATCTACTATTGGATCCTATATTCTTTCTAGGAAAAAGTATTTCACTTAATATTTAAACAAAAAAACACAACTTTCGAGGAAAAAAAAATGGTATAACATCTCAGGAACTTAGATGAGGATAAATAAGGCCAGTTACATACGTTGTATTCTGAAAGTAGAAATCCAGGAATACGAAGGTTATTTCCCACTTCAACTTACCTGCTTATGAGCATGGTCATAGGAATTAATATGATTGTCAAACTCCTGGTGTTTGTGGTACTGCTTGTCACATAACTCACAGTAAAAGTTCGCCTTTACATCTTCCAGGGCCTTTGCTGTGGACTTCTCCTTTTCTGGAAAATCCTTTGGAAAAAAAAAAAAAAAGGTAAAAATGTTGGTTATATTTCTAATAGCATAACCAGATCTCATATTAATCAAGTTGGTAATTTAATTTTACTGTGACTCAAAGGAAATGGTTAGCCTCATTACATTTAAGAACTCTATGGCACAATGGAAGCAACTTTCAGCCTGGCCTAATACTAAATTAT
This sequence comes from Bos taurus, assembly GCF_002263795.3. Lineage (NCBI taxonomy): Eukaryota > Metazoa > Chordata > Mammalia > Artiodactyla > Bovidae > Bos > Bos taurus. Next base: position 73,323,826 of record NC_037331.1, on the reverse strand, counting down.
CAATGAACATATAGTGACTTATCCTAAAGGAGCTGAGCCCTCAGCTTCAGTATGGTCATTACTCTTTGTCTTCCTGCCACCTGTTTCCGGGTGTGGTACTGCTGACCCATCTAACTATAATATCACCACTATGTCCTCTACCTATCCAGTGACCCATCCCGAAACTGTGACCTCTCTACTATCATATTTTATCGGGCATTGATTGCATTCTTTTGTATTATTCACCTACTGCTTCATGTACTTTAGCCTACCTGAGATCTTAAGTGTTGGGATTACTATTCTCTCTTTACATTATGCATTCCCCACCTTGATAACTGGTGAGAGCCTTTTCTCAACACCCAGTTCTTGGACCCTCTTGGAATCCTTTTCCATGGTATTTCAGGGAGGAGAAAGCCTCCATTATGTTTCTTATTACCAAACACATCTATGATCATGCCTACTTTGTTTTTTTCACAGACATTTCTTTCTTTGATATTACCCCTTATATTTTTGTATTCCACACAATTCCATCCTCAGTCAACAGATTTATCCAATCCACACACTCTCCCAGGGTGATCCCTTTCATACCATAGTTCAGTTTAGTTCAGTCACTCAGTCGTATCCAACTCTTTGTGACCCCACGAATCACAGCACGCCAGGCCTCCCTGTCCATCACCAACGCCCAGAGTTCACTCAAACTCATGTTATACCACAGTTAGAGCCTTATTTATCCAAAACCTCTAACTTCGGCCTAAGCTTCTTCCACAAACATTAGCTCCTGCTAGGCATTGCTAATGAGTGTGTTATAATTTTCAAAGTTATTTTTAATTAATTTTCATCAGGGTATAATTGCTTTAAAATGTTGTTAGTTTCTATTGTACAGCAACGTGAATCAGCTATATGTATACATATATCCCCTCTTTTTTGGATTTCCTTCCTATTTAGGTCAACAGAGAGCATTGAATAGAGAGCTCCCTGAGTTATATAGTAAATTCCCATTAGTTAACTGTTTACAATTTTAACTATGCTCTATCTCAAACAGAATTCTGGCCACATAATTCCCCCACTTAAAATCCTCTTGAATTCGCTCATTGCCTATAGAATAGTAGTGACAAATGCATATGTTCCCATATTACCGTCTTTAATTTTATCATCAGACATGCCATATGATATTAAAAAAATTGTTTTCATGTCTATGGTTCCCATAAATCTTTTAAAGACAAGAACTGTTTTATTCATTTTTGTGTCAACAGTACCAAACATATTATCTAGCCCAGAATAGGTCCTTACTTAATATGCATGACATAAATTAATGGATAATGATGGCTTACATATTCATGCCTCTTACCATCCTGCAAGTTCTGCTCTATTATCCCAGTGCCTAGATGAAAGAATGGCTGGCACATAAAGAATGCCAAATAAATATGCATAAAGAATGGGTGAACAAAATAAAGAATGGATTTTAGCTTTGTTTCTCCAAAATGACTAACCTTCTATGAAAAGAAACTGGGCCATAAGTCTAAATCATAGGGGTATCATCGCCCAGACAAAAAAGCAATCTGGGCAGATTCTCACAGGGTTGGATGAACTGATGAGGCAATTAATCTAGATATGGGAACATAGTGATTCAAGTCCCAATATGGCAAGAAGCAGGAAGGGCATTAGTACATTCATAAAGAGCAAATTAGACTAAATATCTAGAGTGCCTAGCTAAGAGAGTTGAAGTAAAAATCTGGTTACATTCTAGGTTAATGGGGCATATCAAAGCTACTTGATAGGATATATTCAGAAACAAGAATGTGGATACCAATTTCAAGACCAAAAAACCAGTTGTTGAAGGAATTGAGATCATACAGTTACTTAATAACTGTGGGAGCAGTAGTAGTAGGCTACTATTTAGTAGTAGACGTAGAATCAGGGGAAATAATTATTTTTTTCATCCAGTCTCTCTCACTAAAAATTACGGTCTTTCTCAGTATAATTTTAGCAATTGGATTGGAAAGAGGGTCTACGTTGGTTTACCCATAGTTCTTACTCTACAATGACACAGCCTCAGAAAATTGACCATGTACTTGGACATTAAGCAACTCTGCCTCAGCTTCATTAACTGGAGTTGCAGTAGGGGTAGCAACTGAGAATTCAGGGTGAATTTGTCATTAAAAATGTATTTTCATATTATTCCAGATTATGTATTACACAGAGGATTTTATGACAATAGCTCCATGGCCAGAGTAGAGCTTTTCCAGTTAGTCTCAACATCTATATCTAAACATCTTTTATTTCTAAAACACCCTTTAGGAGTCGGCGGCGCTCCTGTCAGGGGGGCAGCAGGTCCGGAGCGGCCGGTCCTCCCCTTCCCCCGACCCCAGCCCTAGCCGCAGTGGAGCCGGAGCGCGCGGGTGCGCCCCACTACCGCCGTCACCATGGTGCTGTTGGCAGCAGCAGTCTAAAAAAAAATAAAAAAATAAAAAAAAAATAAAACACCCTTTAATTATGATATTACATGGCTCTCAATGAAAAAAGTTATGAGAGTTCTACCAATATTTTAGTCTATATCATTCCCTATAAATATTCACATTTTACAAAGCCATCTGACTAAATTAAATACCCTGTTTCTTGCTTAATTTTTCTTGTCAGGATATGGGGCTGATATATCTCTTTCCTCTAAGAGACTATTGATATTCCCCATGGCATATCCTAGTCCCCTGATTAAAAGAGGAAGGATACGTAAGTGGATAAATTAGCAAACTATACAGGGTTCACAATACAGTTTGTCCTTCAAAGCCAGAAGTAAACGCATAAGCCCAAGAGCAGAGACTAGGAATAGAAATGGGAAAAAACCTGAGAGTCTCAGGCAGAGGAGACTACAATCCAAGAGTTGGGTAGGCATAGCAGGAAAAAGAAAAGGAAAAAAAAGAAAAAAAAAAAAAAGATTTCTTAAGGATTTTTGGCAAAACTTGAAACTGAGAATAGAGCAAGAGCTGACTTTCAGTAAAAGAACCACAATCTAGTCATTCATGGCATTGCTTGGAATAAAGTAGACCAGTTCTGATGTGTGAAAGTAGACTATGGAGATGAAGCTGAGTTGGTCCAGTCGTATATGTGCCAGCAGGCTGGAGCGTAAGGTCTCAGACTAGTAGAGAAGCCATCATGTAATTTAATCTTGCAATTTATTAATAGCAGAACAGGCAACAAATACTTAGTAATTTAATGATTTTAATAAAATCAGGTAACATGAAAGCAGGGGTGCATTTTCCATTGTATCATGCTGTCATCCACTCATTTTTCCACTTGTCTAACCATACTTTCATCCTGCTATTATCAAGCACTTGTACAGGCAAGAATCTCTTATTAGGCAACTTTAACAGTTAATTTCTTAATAAGTCTTTCTTCAGACTTTAACAGTGTAGCATGGGAGAATTACAGGCTTCCCTAGTGGCATCATCAACTCAATGGACATGAGTTTAAGCAAACCCCAGGTGATCGTGAAGGACAGGGAAGCTTGGTATGCTAAAGACCGTGGAATCTCAAAGAGTCGGACACAACTGAGCGACTGAACAACAACCGATATCTCAGTGGTAAAAGATCCACCTGCAATGCAGGACATGTTCATTCGATCCCTGGTTTGGAAAGATCCCCTGGAGAAGGAAGTGGCAACCAACTCCAGTATTCTTGCCTGGGAAATCCCATGGACAGAGAAGCCTGGTGGGCTACACTTCACAGGGTCACAAAAGATTCAGACATAACTCAGCACCTAAACAAAAACAGCAGCAAAGTGGAAGAATTACATGTGAAGAGATGAACACTGTAAATTGCAATACAGTAATAATCATAAGCTGTTATAGAATGTACCTAGTTCACACTAGTTAAGAATAATTGAAGAAAATGTCAGAGTCTTTTTCCTCTCTTTTTCACACACAGCGTTAGATATGCTGCAAATTCTTGGCATTCCTTGCCTTCTTTGTTGAATGACAAGATATTTTTGCTGGTCAAATACCCCTGAAGGCAAATTAAGGTGAGATTTACTATCTGAAATAATTACACAGTCTTTAAACATATTCACAGTTAAGTTCAGTTCAGTCACTCAGTCGTGTCCGACTCTTTGCGATCCCATGAATCGCAGCACACCAGGCCTCCCTGTCCATAACCAAATCCTGGAGTTCACTCAAACTCATGTCCGTCGAGTTGGTGATGCCATCCAGCCATCTCTTTCTCTGTCGTCCCCTTCTCCTCCTGCCCCCAGTTCCTCCCAGCATCAGGGTCTTTTCCAATGAGTCAACTCTTTGCATGAGGTGGCCAAAGTATTGGAGTTTCAGCTTTAGCATCATTCCTTCCAAAGAACACCCAAGACTGATCTCCCTTAGAATGGACTGGTTGGATCTCCTTGCAGTCCAAGGAACTCTCAAGAGTCTTCTCCAATACCACAGTTCAAAAGCATCAATTCTTTGGTGCTCAGCTTTCTTCACAGTCCAACTCTCACATCCATACATGACTACTGGAAAAACCATAGCCTTGACTAGACAGACCTTTGTTGGCAAAGTTATGTCTCTGTTTTTGAATATGCTATCTAGGTTGGTCATAACTTTCCTTCCAAGGAATAAGCGTCTTTTAATTTCATGGCTGCAGTCACCATCTGCAGTGATTTTGGAGCCCCAAAAAACAAAGTCTGTCACTGTTTCCCCATCTATTTCCTGTGAAGTGATGGGACCACATGCCATGATCTTTGTTTTCTGAATGTTGAGCTTTAGGCCAACTTTTTCACTCTCCTCTTTCACTTTCATCAAGTGGGTCTTTAGTTCCTCTTCACTTTCTGCCATAAGGGTGGTGTCATCTGCATATCTGAGGTTATTGATATTTCTCCCAGCAATCTTGATTCCAGCTTGTGTTTCTTCCAGCCCAGCGTTTCTCATGATGTACTCTGCATATAAGTTAAATAAGCAGAGTGACAATATACAGCCTTGACATACTTCTTTTCCTATTTGGAACCAGTCTGTTGTTCCATGTCCAGTTCTAACTGTTGCTTCCTGACCTGCATATAGGTTTCTCGAGAGGCAGGTCAGGTGGTCTGGTATTCCCATCTCTTTTAGAACTTTCCACAGTGTATTGTGATCCACATAGTCAAAGGCTTTGGCATAGTCAATAAAGCAGAAATAGATGTTTTTCTGGAACTCTCTTGCTTTTTCCATGATCCAGCGGATGTTGGGAATTTGATCTCTGGTTCCTCTGCCTTTTCTAAAACCAGCTTGAACATCTGCAAGTTCACGGTTCACGTATTGCTGAAGCCTGGCTTGGAGAATTTTGAGCATTACTTTACTAGCGTGTGAGATGAGTGCAATTGCAGGTATGGATTAAATATGAAAGGAGCAAAAATACCCACCTATTCTCAGTATCAGTATTTTTAAAAATAAAAATGAATAAAATTCATAGTAATACAGTAGATATATAACATATGATGTAAAGTTCCATCATTGATTTGCTAGTCATAAAAAGCTCCCTTCTCAAAGACTGCCTAGAAGAGGAGACTGGAAGCTTATTCAATAAAAAAATAACATTTATTAAATAAAAGAAAACTTGTTAAACATTCTCAATGATTCATTAAATGTTGAAAAAGTATCATAAATTTAATATGAGTTATCTGAATAAGTCATTTTAAAACAGTATGCATTGCCAGTAGGCATTTATGTTACAATTCAGTAAGAATTTTGTAGTAATTAATTACTTTTCATAACTCATATTTTGGGTGCAATGAGAGAAAATACACTTTTTCACACCAAGAATTTCATATTCATACATATAACAGGTATGCCTGTAAGGTGGCAAGTGTTCTGACTAGCATAAAGCATTTAGTTAGAAACATGAGTGCTTTCTACCAAATTATTCTTATTATTGTAATGATGATGCTTACACTTTAAAACCTCTTTTTGATAAACAGAAAACTGTCAAGCACTTCACACTTGTTGACTCTTTTAGTCTTCACAGCAACTTTATAAAATATCATCTCTTCTTATCCCATATAAAGAAGGCAAGCCAAAAACACATCTAGAAATTCACTCAATGTTGATGAGCAGGGACAGGATTCAGACTCAGATCCATCTGACTTCAGAGCTATTAATCACCAGGCTCATGGCTGCCCTAATTACTTAGCCTGTATCTAGATGCTGCCTAATTCTGAGGTACCTCTGCTACCTGTTTTAGTAGATTTGAAATGATACAGAACCCCTAGGTCCCAGAAAGAGTCAGAGGACTGATTATAATTTTTAAAATCTATAAAGCTCTTGAAGCTGAGACAGGCACTAGGAAAGAACAAAGTGGCAGTCCTGTTTCTACTGGATGTACATATGTGTCCTGATTATTGAAAAGGAAAAGAAGGAATCAACTGCTCTTCTTAGTATCTCCTTGATGGTATTGGAGCTTTGAGGATTGAATTCATATTCTTTCCATGAAAGTTTCATATTTGACCTTTCACTGTTATGTGTAAGAGACTGCTTTAAGAATTTTAATATTCTCTAATTTGTTCTGTTACACTGGCCACGAATAAAATCCTGTTTCAAAGACAGTGAATTTTCCTCCTCCTCTGACCAAGTGACTAACACTGATTGAAAACCCTCTCTAGGTCCCCACTGTCTTCCTGGATCTCTGTAACAGTTTGGGTAATGAAACACTTGCTTTAGACAGTTTTCTTTATGTGTTTATTTTATGTTTGTGACAGGGAAAAATAATCCTTGAAGACTGACTAACTTGGATCTCAGCCTCTTTCTTAAAAGTTTAAATTCTTAAGTTTTTAGTTTTATCAGTATTAGAAATTAAGGGGAATAATGAGTAGCTTGTAGGATTGTTGAGAGTATAAAATGAGATCAGTTTCATGAAGTACTTACTAGAGTATATGCTAAAAGTGGGTACTTGATGTTTTTGGACATTTTGTGTGTGTATGTGTCTGTCTTTTGTGTGTATCACTGTATTCATGTGACATTAATTTTTTAAAAATATCATACCACTCTCCTACAAGTCTACAAAGTAACTTTCATTTTCTGATGAAAATATGAGCAAGTGATAGGAGTCCTTATCCTCTTCAACCCACCATCTCATATGAAAGCACAATCCCTGATAGTAAATTCAAACCTGGTTTATTTGAATAGAATTTTCAGGGTGTTTTTATCTCACAATTTCTTTTTAACATTTGGACTGTTTAGAAATTCCACAAATAGGCAAATGAGCATTGGATGCCCTAACATTAATATTACTAATATTGATTTCCCTAAATATGTGACTGGCTTATTTTATTAAAAAATGGTCTTGTATTGTATCTAGTTTGTTACCTGTTACTTAGAAAATACTCAGTATTTGTTGAATAAATTAAATTAATGATAAGAAGTATAACTTCCTACTATGTAACAGATAGCTTGGCTTACCTTGGCAATGTTAAACCATATCATAGGGAATTAAACTGTTGAACCGATGGCAGAATAAATAGATGAGTATGATTCTAAACATATGGAACTTTTGGAACAATCCTTTTAAAAACTATAGATCCTACGGAGCCTACTAAAGAATTATCCTAAAGTAATACTGGGTGGCAACTGCATACAGATTCATACATCAGATCTATAGATTACTGATTTCCAATGCTCTTCTCATTTTACCATAACCAATAGTTCTCCTTACAATTTCTTAAGAATCAAGTATTGGTTTCCCAGACTGAAACTGGACATAACTAAATTTAGACCTTTCCATCAATGGCCAGGTAAATATAACATCAGCCACATCCTGGATTTTAAAAAAAAGAGCTTTCCTCTGTTATTAGTGATTCATTCAAGCTGATCAGAAGACAACCATATTAAATATATGAACTTGTCACCGGGTAGCATGCTTTGGGTACATCTTCGTATCATTTCTAATTTGGAAAGAATGACACATTTCTAACTCACTGGCAAGATGCCAGAGTGATGATTGCCTTTATATTCATGAAACAACAATTAAATATTTAAAACTTGCTTATATAACTGCTTACTTATTTTGGAGAAGATTCCTAATGGCTGCATCTGAACAGAGATTATTTTTGAAAAGCACATATTTTGTTCATCAGTATTCTATACTACCAACTTCATCTTTCTCAGTATAAATTAATATACAATTCTTCTATTAGAAAAACACGTAAGCATATAATGCAATTCCAGTTGCACCCTAAAATAATCATAAGAGTAGCTATTGCTCTATTACTTGTGAATGTCTGACATAAAGGAAAAAAAGGGGGCAGGTATAATTTCCATATCGCTTACAGATACTGCATTGCACAAGTTCATAAGGGTTATGAACTGGTTTCCAGAGTATTTCTAGCAATCTCTGAAATAGTAAAACACATGTAAACCAATGAGATTTAACTGGACACCATGTAGTATGAGCCCATGAAGATGCAAGGACTACCAGTCTCTTACAGAGAACATCAGCCCTCACCAGTAAAAATAGGCAATATTCTAAGGTGGGGTGGAAAAAGAGGGTGCATGAAAATATGTGTAAATTTGCCCAAGGTCAGAAACAAGGTTGAATCTATTAAATAGCAGTCCTTGGCCTAGAGTTCATGCCTATCAAAACCCATTAACGAATTCATGAATGAATATATGTAGTAAGTGAAGGAATAAATACATTTAATGTCCTTCTAACTTTTTGTCAAAAGGGAGAGAACCAGAAAGTCTGAAATGAGTATGGTGATATCAAAACCCATATAATTGTATGCTTTAAAGAGTGAACCCTAATGTGACCTATGAAGTGAAGTGAAGTTGCTCAGTCATGCCTGACTCTTTGCGACCCCATGGATAGTAGTCTGCACCAAGCTCCTCCATCCATGGGATTTTCAAGGCAAGAGTACTGGAGTGGGTTGCCATTTCCTTCTCCATCAGTTCAGTTCAGTCGCTCAGTCGTGTCCGACTCTTTGCGACCCCATGAATTGCAGCACGCCAGGCCTCCCTGTGCATCACCAACTCCTGGATTTCACTCAGACTCACATCCATCGAGTCAGTGATGCCATCCAGCCATCCCATCCTCTGGTGTCCCCTTCTCCTCCTGACCCCAATCCCTCCTGGCATCAGGGTCTTTTCCAATGAGTCAGATCTTCGCATGAGGTGGCCTAAGTACTGGAGTTTCAGCTTTAGCATCATTCCCTCCAAAGAAATCCCAGGGATGATCTCCTTCAGAATGGACTGGTTGGATCTCCTTGCAGTCCAAGGGACTCTCAAGAGTCTTCTCCAACACCACAGTTCAAAAGCATCAATTCTTCGGCGCTCATCCTTCTTCACAGTCCAACTCTCACATCCATACATGACCACAGGAAAAACCATAGCCTTGACTAGACGGACCTTTGTTGGCAAAGTAATGTCTCTGCTTTTGAATATGCTATCTAGGTCCTTCTCCATAGACTTTAGCTAATAATAACACATTGATATCAGTTCATCAACTGTAACAGGTTCATCTAACACACTAATGTAAAATGTTAATACTAAGGGAAACTATGTATAAAATTAGAACAGAGTATATGGGTAGTCTCTGTACTTTCTGATCTATATTTCTATGAGCCTAAAGCCTTGGTGGTTCATGGTAAAGAATCCACCTACCAGTGCAGGAGACATGGGTGGGACCCCTGATCTGGCAAGATCCCACATGCTGCGGAGCAACCAAGCCTGCGTGCCACAGCTACTCAGCCTATTCCAGTGCTCCAGAGCCTGGGAGCCGCAACTACCGAGCCCACATGCCCTAGAGTACTGAAGCCTGCATGCCCTAGAGCCCATGCTACTCAATGAGAGAAGCCACCACAATGAGAAGCCTATGCATGGCAATTACAGAGTAGCCCATGTTTATCACAACTAGAGAAAAGTCTGTGCAACAATGAAGACCCAGCAAAGCCAAAAATAAAGAAAATTATAATAAATTGCCTATTACTTAAAAAAATAAAAATGTACAATGAAATCACATTTTGATAGTCCTACCTTCACTGAACTCAGGAAGAACAATGGATGGTATAAAAATAATTCTTGTTATGTAATGTACATGTCTGAGTTCCAGGTGGACCAGATGACAAAGAGAGCTCCTCTTTATGGAGATATCTTGAAATCCCCAGTTCTGTTCTGTTATTTTTCATGAGAGAGAGAGAGACCCTCAGCAACCCTTGAGCAAAGCAGAACTACTGACAGATCGTATTTACAATCATTAGATACACTGGAAATTCAAAGGGTGAAATTTATACATTCAAAAGAAAGATTTTGGAATGTGTCTATTATGCAGGTGTGTAAAATATGGTAATAAAATGTATTTTCTTCCTCCAGAATGACAATAGTGCCCCATTTATAAATGTAGTAATTACTACCACATCAATTCAGCCCACAGATATGTATAACTGTAATGAATATAGACATATTACATTCATCTAAATAGAATACATTGAAATTAATAAACTATTGTGCATTAGACAGGAAATACTTTCATTTAGCCATTACTCCTGCTGTAACTACTTATTGTAAAAATGCAATTAATAGTGTCTGACATTTCATTTTCTAATATAGGAGAAATCAATGAAAACTGTCAGGTAACTAAGTTTTCTGGAAAGTTGCTAGTGACACCGGCTCAATTACAAATCATTTTTTAAAAATTCAACATCTGCAACAGCTGTCTAGGGGAGAAATGGTCATTAAGTGATGTTGACCTAGACATTGTTTCACTTTTGCTTGAGAATTAACTGCAAACAAGTTCCCTTCAAAAAGATCCAGGTTATTGTCAAATAAATTCCTGTTCTAAGGCCTTCTCAGGTGGTTCTGGAATCAATCTGTACATTTCTAAAAAGCCCTGTTTCCCATCCCCTTTCACTAAAATAGGCTTAGCAACTCCTAAAATGATGGGCTAAAATAATATAAAGCCAAAGTCTTTGCTTTTAAAAAAGGACATATGAGCCAGATAAATGCCAAAACTCCAAGGACTTTCCCTCTGTTTTTCTGAATGTTTGCTATCTTGTTTGATAAAAAGTCAGCTACATTTGGTTTACTTGTTCTATAACCAGAAATGTTTAAAAAGTGATTGTGCTCACAAAGGCACTTCATTGTTTCAAACTGGCTGCTGCAAGTTTCTATCTATTGAAATTCTAATAGGTAATTTACTTTCAAACTTAGAGAAAACTAGCAATTGTGAAAGAAGTATGCTATACAAAAGCTCAGTGTCTCAAATCTTGAAATATTAACTTCAAGCTGGGAAAAATGTCTCAAAAGTGAGGAAAGTCTATTAGAATGCTAGTTTTCTTTGAGAGGAAGTCATTCATATGGACTAAAGGAAATGCTCTAAACTACATTATATTCATTTTAAGATCATGAACTGATGTACAAAAGCTTGGGTCTGCTTTCAGATATTTTGGAAGAAATATTTGTCACATATTTTATCTATTATTATTCTCATAGAACTTTGTAAAACTTGGGTCACTGACTTTACAAATCCTTAAAAGAAATTGTGCATACCAGTTTTATAGATACACTTTTGCTTTATTGAAAACAAATACAATTGTCAATTGAAGTCAAAGTCTGATGAGCTGAAAACTGGAGTAAAAGTTAATATGTGTCACAATAGCAGAACCCATAGTACAGCCTATCTAGACTTTGGTGAAGAGTTGAAACAGATTTTCACAGTTGCTTGAGCAGTTGGAGCATCTGTACTTATTGTTAACATGAGCACCAATTCAATAAGCCATATAGCTGTGTCATAATCTATTGTGTGTGTTCTCACTGTGTAGAGCTAGACTAAAAAGAAAGTCAGCTACACAGACCAGAAATTGTGGGTCTATTGTAAAAGAAGTGGAAAAGAAAGTTAGAATCATCTTGTAGGCACGCATGGGACTTCAGAAATTCTTTTCTAATTAAAAGATATTTAATCCAGAAGTTCTTTGGTTTTGCCCAGATTGATGTAGAATGATAAGTAGTAGATCTGGACTAATTCAACTCCTTGACTTCAACTTCTGAGAAAAACAGCAGAGCCACAAATTCTATGAAGTCTATTTTCTTTCTTGGAAGAGGAGATTGATCTAAAGGATGAGCTTTTGCATCTCTGAAACTTAACATATATAAATGAGTATATAGTATTTAAGCTGATATATTAGATACTAATATATACTCTTTCTCTTCTTAACACAATCAAAATCTAAGAACTTATTTAGAAAGTATGTTCTTACTCCTGAAATGCCAGAAATAAAATACTTTGTTACTTCTTACAGAAGGAGATAGAATCACTCTCAGTAGAGGACTTCTTCCTCCTTTTATTTTCCTAAGGTTTAAAAAACTATTAAGAGCTTTGCTAGTCTATAGATTGTTAGTTATAGATAGTTTCAGTGGATTGAACACTGAACTGAGCCAGTACTAAAACTGGCTTTAGAAAGGGAGAAGCTACCTTCTTTTCTAATATTGGAGGGATATCTTAGATAAAAAGGAAGGAAAAGCAGAAGAAAAAAGAATTTATTTCTAAAATGATTTTTTTTAACTCCTGTGTTGCCCTTGAAGCAATTTAGCATATGGCGGAGATTTAGTTATATTATAAACGTTTGGATTATTTGCTGTGTTATTCTACTGTGCAAGATAATAATAACACATTACTCCTATTTTCAAGAGGCTCTCAGACCACCCGAAGGGATAGAATTAATTCACAAATTGCAAGTGACAGTAGAAAGGAATATACAGTCACATGGTGGGGATTTTAAGTGCTATGTATTTTCAAAGAAGGGAAATAACTTGATTCTTTATAAGGTGCCTACATACCAGAGCAGAATAAACCTATTAAGAGAATTTTACAAAAAGACTAAATTAGTTGTCTTGCATTCCACTCTTACATACAAAACATAAATGGCAGTTGATGATCTAATTCTGGAGTTTAAGAAGGTGACATAAAATATTGCTGAGAATGAATAAACTCACATTTTGCAATGAGAGTAATATAGATTTTACTCTACGTATTGATAAACAGGAAGTCATACACACTTTAGAGAGAGGATGAATTCCTATTCTCTGACTCCTATTACAGCTGGTGTCATTTCTGAGCAATAGTTAACACAGGAATTATGATTCTGCCCATATTGTTCCTCAGTGTTCTCCTTGTGATTATTTTCCCTGGACATCTCTCTTGGACTGTCTGCTCGTGTTTCAGAGTGTTTACACAAAGTCTGAATTCACTTTGAACACTAAAGCATAATTAAGTTATTTTTTTAATTGATTCATATATATATATATAATTTCCCCCTCCACTCATTATGCCCTGGAAAATCTTGACTGACTGCTGTCTGAATATCCTATTACAACTCTGGGCTGGAATCTATGTTCTCAGTAGTGGCCATTCCTCAGCAAATCTCTCTTCTGTGCCAGCTGCAGTGATGGCAGGGATGCATATAAACCCTTTAGTAGGAAAAAAAGTCATTATAGTATTAAAAAATACAAATTTCACTGATAAGAAATGACAATGCCCTTAAACTTCTAAATACCCTTAGGGCACTCCATAGGGGTAGCAGCAAACACTCACAAAGGAGCAGTCCTCTTGGTCTATTGTGTGCCCAAATACCATAAGCAGGCACTTTGATGCCCATCTAGGGAGGAACAGGATCAGGGTAAGACTCTGAATCCTTGATCAACTGCTTGCAAACTCCATGGTTTTCAACAGTGAAAAAGTGAAAGTCATTCAGTCGTGCCTGACTCTTGGTGACCCAGCAGACTAGTCCATGGAATTCTCCAAGCAAGAATACTGGAGTGGTATAGCCTTTATCCATTCCAGGCAATGTTCCCGAAACAAGGACTGAACCCAGGTCTCCTGTATTGCAGGTGGATTCTTTACCAGATGAGCCACAAGGGAAACCCAAGAATACTGGAGTGGATAGCCTATCCTTTTTCCAGCAGATCTTCCAGACCCAGGAATCAAACTGAGGTCCTGCACTGAAGTTGGATTCTTTACCAACTGAGCTATCAGGGAAACTCTGTACAGCAAGGATAATAATGTCACCTTCCCATAATGAGTATAATGATTAAATAAGTTCAAACATAAAAATGACCTAAAATCATTCTTGGTGGAGCAGACATTAAAGAATTTGTCTGTAATGCAAAGACTTGAGTTCCATCCCAGGGTCAAGAAGATGCCCTGGAGAAGGGAACGGCAACCCACTCCAGTATTCTTGCCTGAAAAATTCCATGACGGAAGAGCATGGCTGGCTACAGTTCATGAGGTGGCAGAGCCAGACACAATGGAGTTACTAACACGTTCACATTCAATACCCTTCTAGGTATCACTCAGCAGTCACATTATCTATCTGTTTACTGACCTACCTACCAACCTACCTACATACTTATCATCTATAGCTATAGATTTAAAAAAACAACAACAACTATAGTGTTAAACGCTGAAAAGTGAAAAGAAAGTGAAGTCACTCAGTCGTGTCCGACTCTTTGCGATCCCATGGACTGCAGTCTACCAGGCTTGTCTGTCCATGGGATTTTCCAGGGAAGAGTACTGGAGTGGGTTGTTATTTCCTTCTCCAGAGGATCTTCCTCACCCAGGGATTGAACCCAGGTCTCCAACTATAGTGTTAAATGCTGAAGCAGTGGCCAAAATGAAAATATGCCAGGAGGAAGGGTGTCTAGGAGTTCTAAGTTTTGAAATTAATTAGTAAGAATCATGCTCCCTATCCATGGAATTCTCCAGGCCAGAATACTTGAGTGGGTAGCTGTTACCTTCTCCAGGGGATCTTCCTAACCCAGGGACTGAACCCAGGTCTCCCACTCCACAGGCAGATTCTTTATCATCTGAACCACCAGGGAAGTCCATTAAAAATAGATAAGGTGATATGTCCTCGTGGTTAGGAATATAGTTCTGAATCAGATGGACTGAGTTTAAATCAAAGGTCTATTCTTCATGAGGGGCACCCAGAAATTTCATCTTTATCTGTGTCTTCACTCAAATCAGGAGTGCTTGATAACAGTAACAACTCATAGGACTGTGACATTGATTGTGAAAACAAATCAAATGAAATGCTTCGCATAGTACTGGCTGTATACTGCTATTTGTTTATACTTTCTCAATTTTGTTTTGTTCCATTTTGTTTTTATAGAGTTTAACAGGAAAGACAAAAACATGGCATTAGATTTGAATGCAGTACACTGTGACAGCTGAAGACAGACATCTGGCTCATGAGAACAAGAAGTGTCTGGATTGGGAATGGAGATTTGACCGGAGTTGGGTGGAAGGTGGTCCATGAGGACTGAACTAAAAAATGCTGGCTCTGTTGGGGAAGGGGAGCCTAACTTCCCATAACTGAAACCTAAACAATGTATAAAGAATGGGTCCACAAAATTCAATAAAAAGTATTTTTCCCCCCAATAGGGAAGAGATGAAGTTATCTTCCCAGCTGAGTGATGTACTATGTGGATGACAAGTTTTTCTTCCCATGGAGATCTGTCTTTGTGTTGCAAACTAAAGGTGGGGAAATCCAATGCAAAAGCAAGCAGAAACCTCAGCCAGACACTTAATTCTGTTCCTATGAGGACACAGTGCCCTTTATTGCTGACTCTTTTATTTTTAAACTCCCCAAGGTGCCATATACTGGATAAGTTACTTGTTAGAAACAATGTTCCTTGCAGTAAACATACATTTTTGTCTTTCTATAAACAGGCTCTGCTTTCTACTATAGACAGTGAACTGAGCTGGCTTCCTGACCTGTCCTTTTGCTACTGTATCTTTTAGATTTCTGCCTTTGGCAGAAATACCGAGGGACTAATGTTTTAAGGACTTTGCTTTTGATTTTTTAAAAGTTTTGGATATTTTCTATTAAATTTTTACTACGCTATACAAAAATCATGATTTGAAAGTTTATCAGTTTATAACATACAGAAATGTACCTCAGATATTAGCAGTAAATAACATATACTTATTCTATAAGGATATGTATTAACTTTCATTGCATTTATGTGACCATATTCCTGATGTGACATGACAAATAATTTCAAGGGTCTCAAGGTTAATTTTGTATTTAGTATAAAACATGTACCAACTTAGTGTTTTTCACTAACAGCCTTATGATCTAAGTGATTCTATAATGTTTTCATTAAAAGAAGAAAAAAATGTATTCTTACAAATACTACTGTTATTGTACAGAAATAAACACTCACCCAGGGTGAGCACAAATTTAGAAGGTGATTTAAATGTTAAGCATTTTATTATTAATAACAAAATGACAAAGATAAAATTTTATGGACTTTCACTAAAAAGCCTGTCTAGACCCACACCAATTATTATGTTTAGCAAGTAAAAACTTTAAAAATAACTTGTGTGTGTATATGCATTTGTGTGGTAGTATTTCCAAAAAAAATTTCCCATTTAACTTATGTGCCTTAAATCAACTCGTAAGTTTATCCAGATAGTATCATAATCAAACATGAGTTTGTAAAGTTTTAATCATAAGGACAGAAATGGTAAGGACTTAACAGAAACAGAAGAGATTAAGAAGAATGACAATAGTAAACAGAAGAACTGTACAAATAAGTTCTTAATGATCTGGATAACCAAGATGGTATGGTCATTCACCTAAAAAGCTAGTGGAGGTGATGGAATTCCAGCTGAGCTTTTCAAATCCTTGAAAATGATGCTTAAGTGCTGCACTCAATATGCCAACAAATTTGGAAAACTCAGCAGTGGCCACAGGGCTGGAAAAGGTCGGTTTTCATTCTATTTGCAAAAAAAGGCAATGCCAAAGAATGTTCAAATTACCACACAATTGCACTCATTCCACATGTTAGCAAAGTAATTCTCAAATCCTTCAAGTTAGGCTTCAACAGTATGTGAACCGAGAACTTCCAGATGTACAAGGTGGATTTAGAAAAGGTAGACGAACCAGAGATCAAACGGCCTACATCTGTTGGATCATACAAAAAGCAAGGGATTTTAGAAAACATCTACTGCTTCATTGACTACGCTAAACCCTTTGATTGTGTGGATCACAACAAGCTGTGGGAAATTCTTAAAGTGATGGGAACACCAGACCACCTTACCTGCTTCCTGAGAAAACTGTATACAGGTCAAGAAGGAACATTGCAACTGGACATGGAACAACGGACTGGTTCAAAATTGGGAAAGGAGTATGTCAAGGCTGTATATTGTCACTCTGCTTATTTAACTTATATACAAAGTACATTATGTGAAATCCCAGACTGGTTGAATTACAAGCTAGAATCAAGATTGCTGGGAGAAATATCAATAACCTCATATATGGAGATGACACCATTCTAAGGGCAGAAAGTGAACAGGATCTGAAAAGCCTTCTGATGAAAGTTAAACAGGAGAGTAAAAGCTGGCTTAGAGTTCAACATTCAAAAACTAAGATCATGGCATCCAGTCACATCACTTCATGGCAAATACCTGGGGAACAAATGGAAACAGTGACAGACTTTATTTTCTTGGCCTCCAAAATCACTGTGGACGGTGACTGCAGTCAAGAAATTTAAAGACACTTGCTCCTTGGAAGAAAAACTCTGACAAACCTAGAAAGCATATTCAAAAGCAGAAACATCACTTTGCCGACAAAAGCCCATATAGTCAAAACTATGCTTTGTTTTGTTTTTCCCATTAGTTATGAATGGATGTGAGAGTTGGACCATAAAGAAGGCAGAGTGCCAAAGAATTTATGCTTTTGAACTGTGGTGCTGGAGGATACTCTTGAGAGTCCCTTAAACAGCAGGATCAAGGTAGTCAATCCTAAAGGAAATCAACCCTGAATATTCATTGGAAGAACTGAAGCTAAAGCTGAAGATCCAATAATTTGGCCACCTGATGCAAAGAGCTAATTCATTGGAAAAGAACTAATGCTGGGAAAGATTGAGGGCAGGAGGAGAAGAGGATGACAGAGGATGAGACAGTTGGATGGCATTATTGACTCAATGGATATGAATTTGAGCAAACTCCCGGAGACAGTGAAGGACAGGGAGGGGGGTTGCAAAGAGTCGGACACGACTAAGAGACCAAACAACAAGTATCTGCTGATGTTTGCCAGTCCTTCTTTTGTTTTTCCATTTAACATTTTCATGAAAAATTGGATGGCCTAAGGTCAATGTTCCATTCATCAATCTTTAATGTCCATATCTGTATGTCAAAATAAACTCATAAAAAGTCATTACTTTAAAAGATATTTAGTAACATCTAAACATTCAATTTGCTAATCAATTGAAGAATAATTTATTCAAATAAAAATGAAGTCATGTTTCCTCAATATTAAAAATTTTAAATGCAGAAAAATATCCACTTTCTTGTGTCTCCATTTAGCTAAATTTCACCAACCTATGTGTAAACCATCTATTATAATAAGGGGGAAAATCATGACCCTAAGTGGTTCTTATGAACTTAATATGGGTTCCAGTGAATGACAAAGATATTATTAATAAATTAATAGCTAAGATTCCCATTTCCTCATAAGTAAAATTTCAAAAATATTTCTCCCCTTCTTATATTAATGCAGAAGTCACAAGATAGAAATAACATATGAAAACATAACATATATAAAAACAATTATAGTCATACAGCCAATGCAAGGGAATAAAAGGAAAAAATGGAAGAAGTATCATATAGATATGCTGTTTAGTAAAAACAAATTTGCAAAAACAAGCCAACAACAAACAGAGAGTTGGTTTTGTGACAACTTTTTACATATTTTGCATCTGCTTTTTATCCATTTCCTGTCACACTTTTGTGGAAACCTGTATTAGTATTAAAGGAATTCTTAAACTTGCTACAGTCAGGCACTGAGGACTTTTTGTTTGTACTGTTTTGTTTGGGCCATAGGAACTGAAGGATATGAAACTGAATTCTTAATTAAATAACATACACACCTTATCAAAAATAATTAAATATTGTTTTATTTTTTGTCTACAGAATATAGAATCTAATAGGTTTGTATTTCATAAAATTTTATAAAAATGTATTCTTTTTTGTCTGACTTTTCAATCAGCATAGTTGTTTTGACATTAATCCATGTTGTGTATATTACTTGATCATTTTAATTGTGGGATGGCATTCTATGATATGGATTTGTCACAACTATGTATCCCCTTGTTAAGAGGCACTTGGTTACTTTTTAGTGGTATTTTCAACTGGGAGACAAGAGGGAGGGGTAGAAGGAAGGAAGCATAAGTGGGTAGTAGGAAATGTTTGGTGGTGACATGTGAAACCATCTTGATTATAGTTGTGACTTTGTGTAATGTATGTCATAACTCATTAAACTGCATACTTTAAATATGTACATGAAAAAGTTAATGATTTGTTTTCCTAATTTATTTCCTGTACTCTTGATAGGAATTCTTTATTCTTGCACTGTTGAGAAAAGATCTGGGCAGATACTATCCCAAACAGAACAGCATCAGTAATATTTTTTCAGTATATACCTATTTTTCTTTTATTGGAATAAAATTGCTTTACATTGTTTTTCATTCTGCTCCCTATGTAATATCCTCAGGCAAGTATTTTTCTCTTTTTCATGTGTTTGGTCTGGTGATATATTTTACCTTTATCTTATGAAGGAGTAGAGAATGCTTGAGTGTAAAATGAGAATACAATGAATATCATTCAAATTTTTTAATATAGATTTCATTAGAGAGAGATCAAAATATTCCTGAAGTGATAACAAGTAATTCAGTTGATAAGATAGCTAACTCGTACTCTGTAGGCATCAACCTAACAACTGATAAGTTATTCAGCATCTAGTTGAAAGCAAATTCAATAATTTGGTGAGCTATTCTTTGCATTCCATCAGTGTTTATGAGGCATTAACAACATTTAGGTGACAATTTTATGTCATAAAAGGTAATTTTGTGTACCTTATGACTACTTGACAGTGGTTGCTGAACATCATGGCTAATCAATATTAAATTATATATTGCAATTAATGGCTCACTTGAACATTTTGTAAATTCATAATAAATATTGAAAATTAAAACATTGATACAAATGTATATGGAAATAGCTAAAACTTACTTTTGTGGAATACACAGGAAAATTTTATATTTAAAAGAATATTTTAAAATTATGCAAATTTTAATTTATGTTATTCTTAAAATTTTGGTTCTATTTATGTTTTTTTTTTTAATTCTGTGTTTAACAAGCATTTATCTTACCTAAATTGGACAGTTTTTAAAAGTCATTCATATAAAGAAAATGCAATAAATGATGTGAGACTCTTCTTTTGAGGTAGGAGACAGGGAAATTAGCTAAGTTAATATCTAGCCTTACTTCCAGATTGATTTGCATGACTACCTATCTCTAGTGTCTTGTCTCTAGCTTTCGTATTTCTAAAATAGGGGTTTGGTTAATTAACAAGTTTCTTTTGAACTCCAAGACTATGCCATTAATTTTTGTCTTTTAAGGACAGTCTTCTTAAATATGAATGTGTGTTTTTGAGGAGAAAAGAGTTAGTTAATACAATCTTTCTGACAATAAAATATGAAAGTGAGGAAAGAATTTGGGAATAGGAAGCTGAATTTTTCAGCCTCCCTAGTTTCCACAGGGATTTATTCATTTAGAATGGATGGATACTCATTTACTTCTCCAAACTTTTTCTACTGTAGACAAAGCCCAGGACACATAAAGACACTATACTAAATGGCATTTGTTAAACCTTCTTTTGATTTAACAGCATATCAAAATCTTCCAAATATCTTGATTCAACTTATTTACGCCAAAATGAAAGACTAATAGAAATAAAGACACAGATAAACAAATGGAACCTAATTAAATTCAAACACTTATGCACAGCAAAGGAAACCACACCAAACAGAAAGACTACTCACAAAAAGGCAGGAAATATCTGTAAAAGATGCAACCAACAAGAGATTAGTCTCAAAAATTTACAAACAGTTTGAGTGGCTCAATTATCAAAACAAACAACCCAATCAAAAAATGGACAGAAGACCTAAATGAACATTTCTCCAAAGAAGGCATACAGATGGCCAAGACATGTAAAGATGCTCAACATGATTAATTATTAGAGAAATGCAAGTCAAAACTACAAGGAGTATCACCTCACACCAGTTAGAATGGCCATCATTTAAAAAATCTACAAGCAAAAAATGCCAGAGAGGGTGTAGAGAAAGGGAACCCTTCTACACTGTTGGTGGGAATGTAAACTGGTACAGCCGCTATGGACAACAGTATGGAGGTTTCTTAAAATACTAAAAATAGAGCTGCCATATGAGCCAGAAATCCTGCTTCTGGGCATATATCCCGAGAAACACATGGTTCAAAAGGATACGTGCACCAGAATGTTCATTGCAGTGCTGCTTATAATAGCCAAGACACGGAAGCGACCTTAATGTCCACCAATAAATACCTAGATAAGAAGATACAGTACACATACATAAATGGAATACTACTCAGCCATCAAAAAAGAATGAAATATTGCTATTTGCAACAACATGAAGGGACTTGGAGATGTACATACTATGTGAGTAAGTCAGACAGAGAAAAACAAATATCATATGCTATTGTCTATATGCAGAATCTAAAAAAGTGAAGCAAATGAACTTATTTACAAAACAGAGGCTCACAGACTTAGAGACTGAACTTACTAGGGAGAAGGATGGGAGTGGAGGGATAGAGTAGGTGTTTGGGACTGCCATGTATACACTACCACATTCAAAACAGATAACCAATAAGGACCTACTGCACGGCACAGGAATTTCTCTCAAAATTCTGTAAAACTTAGATGGAAAAATAATTTGAAAAAGAATAGATACATGTATACTTACAACTGAATCACTTTGCTGATGCTCCTTAGAAAATGATAAGAGCCCTTCGCAATATAATCTCCAAGGAAACAATCATTCTGAATACAACACTGTTAATCAATTATGTTTTGATATAAAATTGAATTTTTTTTTAAAAAAGACATCTGATTATACAATTATAATCTAGATGTGTGACACCACTTATTTAGCCTGATTTTCATTTTGTTTTTATTTGTTTTCAGTTGCTTGTTTTGGTGCTCCCTTAGCTTCTACTTACCCAAGATAAATGACTCAAAGAAATTAACATAATTTTTTATTGCTGAACTGCCGTATTTACAATTCACTAACAAGAAAGAATACAATCGATTGAAATTTTCAGGTAGAAAATATTCTTTTTCAGTTAAATGAGTTTCCATGTCAGGAAACAAAAGAAAAAGATGGAAAATTGAGAGGATCAAGCCCAACCACTAAGAACCAAGTTTATTTCTCTGCCCATGGTGGTGAATGCAATGATTAGAGGAGATACACCCTTGCATTTCAAATGTGGAGCACCACAAGGCAACATTCCAAGTGCAGAGCTAAGGATTAAGTGAATTTCCAAAAAAATCAAAGGACTCTGATATCTGTGCTTTTGCGAACAAAATGCTGAGAGTAACTTTGGAATTGCATCCTAAGAGAGTTATCATGGTTGACAGAATCTATCAGATATCTTGGTAGAAAGATTTAGATTAGAAAGGCAGAGGCTTGTCTATCTAGGTCCTCAGAATAATTGTTTCCTTGGAGATTACATTGCAAAGGGCTCTTATCATTTTCTAAGTGAGCATAAGAAAAGTGATTTTCTCAGTTGCCAAAAGATGTATTTATAAATGCAACACAACTACTAAGCCATATCACTCCTGGCTCATGTAGGTGAACAAATATATTGTTTCCTTTTTCTAAATGTCATTTTTAATCAAGAAAAGATTACTCTGGCAGGGAGAGAGAATTACTTTTTTAAAAATCAGATGGTTGGTATAAGGCATATCAGGAATAATCCTTCAGATAGGAACAAAGTCCTTTGCCTTATTCTGCACAAACGAAGAGTTGGGGCAAGAGATGTAATCTTTAAAAGTAATATACATGTTGGGGAAAATGAACTCTGAAAGTATTTATATTTAGATGTTTGTTTTTATGCATTTGACTTCATGACAGGAATAGCTTTCTTTCTCTTAATTTTCACGTTTTTGCCCCTATTTTTTGGGGTAGCTCTTATAAAATAATATAGAAATATTACTATATCCAATGATTGAAGACTTTTTCTATATAAGAATAAAAATGTTGTTATTTATAGTGAGATATCTTCTTACTCAAAGACTAACTTTTAGCTGGCACAAAATAAACTTGCTTTTATAAAGTTCATCAATTTTTTTTTAAAACAGAAATTAGCATTATACTATGTATAATAATATTTTTAAGATATTCTCACTTGTGGTAGTGGTAATTTATTTCATAAGTATTTTCACTTTCATTATATATGTGGAAAAGGTGTTTTATACCTTTTATTTATAAAATTATTTTGTTAATACCATGTCAACATCTGTGTATTTTTATTGAATGTTTAATTTTCATAGTTTCCTTTTAATAGCTAACCTTTGACTGTAAAACTACAAGGCTCAAATAGTCAGTTTAACATATCAATATTTGTGTGTAGGCACAATACATTTTAATACAATGATAGAATCCTTTCACATGCCTTCCATATTTTTAATGCAGTAAGTGTTTTAAAGAAAACTCAAAACTCAAAAATGTTCCCAGGCTTTCTGCGAGAGTCCTAACACCGAATATCCTGGTTGTCGCTAGGACAACCAATTTTAGGTTTGGAAAATAGGTTGATTATAATATTGATATCAAATAGGCATCTAGGTTAGAAGTTGTGGGCTGTCTTATATATGGTTCTCTAGAATCTCTAGAACAACTTGGGTTTTAGCCTCTAAAGGTGGGATAGTAGCTTATATAAGTAGGATGACACAAAGTCATAGAAATTATAGAACTCAATGATGAAATTTGTCTGTAGGAAAGGAAGAGAGTTAGGAGTATTCTTTAAATACTAGGGGAAATAAGCACCAAAATAGCACTGTTTCTAAATATTGAAATCACGAAACATCATTAACAAAGAACACTAAAAGAATATGAGAGAAATAAATTGCATTTAAAGTTAACATAATCTATGTTAAATACCTTATAAAGACTATATTATTAACCATTCGTTCTCTAACAGAAGGCTAGGGGAAGAAGAAGAAGCAAAAGACAAATCATTTATCCTTTTCGAAACTGTTTATAGCATCTATGAAATGAATCCTTAAACTGGATCCCATGAACTGCTGTACTAGGCATCCAGTTTCCACTGCTATTTTATCAGAGAAAAATTCAGTACTCTATTTAAAGCAGACAAAGAGATGCTGCTTTGATGGAAGTGTGTGTGCATGTGCATGTGTGAGTGTCTGTGTGCTCGTGTGTTTGTGTATGTAGGTTGCAGTCCTTGAAACTCAAGGGCTTGTCCAGAGTTCTTTACAGCATCTCTGCACACGGTAAAGCTCAGCTCAGATGATTCCATCATCACAGTCTGATATTATTCTGAACCACCTTCCATACATCTCCTTTTCAACCAGACTAGCCTTTGCATGACAGAGAGCCAAGAAACTGTGTACCTATGTACTGGCATTTGCTTGATTCCACAGTGACAACCACTCATAAAAAGGCTAACTGTATCAAAGATTGTAATTAAGGGCCCACAAAAAAGATTCATTGGTGCCTGTCATTCCTGCTGGCTTCTGAGTGACTCAGGCCTCCCCACAAGATCCTGTATTTGGAAACTGCATATTTAAATCCCAGAAGGATTTAGATATGAATGTGCAGATGGCTGTATAAATAAATGACTGTCACTGACTTCTTATTTTTCTTCATAAAAGGGGTGTTATGATCCTGGTCAATCTTGTCACAGCCATTTTGCCAGTAAGGAAGTATTAGTCACTCAGTCATGTCGGACTTTTTGTGACCCCATGGACTGTAGCCCGCCAAGCTTTTCTGTCCATGGTATTCTCTAAGCAAAAATACTGGAGTGGGTCGCCATTTCCTCCTCTGTATTCTATTCACAACTGAGATTTGTTCTACCTGAGCTTGCAAATGTACTTAAGACTGTGGATTCAGAGGTAAAGGAACAAAAAACAACAACAAAAAAATTAGCAGGAGGAAAGCTTTCTACCTTAAAGAATATTCCTTCCTTAAAGAATAAAAGAAAAAAAAATAAAACATACGAGTTTTGTCTTTTTTTTTTTTTTTTTTGCTATTGCTTATCCTAACTTTTCTCTTGCATAGATGAGTAGACCAAGTTACAGTGTTCCTTCAGGGGTTCTTTGTATGCAGCGATGCATCCTACAATATGCAGCAATACATCTTACATACTGTTGCCCAATGGGCTTCCCGGATGGCGCTAGAGGTAAAGAACCTGCCTGCCAGTGTAGCGGGCTTAAAGAGATGTGGGTTTGATTCATGGGTATGGAAGATCCTCTGGAGGAGGGCATGGCAACCCACTCCAGTATTCATCCTTGGAGAATTCCTTTGACAGAGAAGCCTGGTGGGCTGTGGTCCATAGGGTTGCAAAGAGTTGGACACAACTGAAGCAACTTAGGACACACACACACACACACGCAGTTCCCCAATAAATAATGTCATTTGGGTCACTTGCCTAATGAACAAAATACCAATTCTAATTCCTCCGTGATCTGGCTCCAATACATATTTCAGTCTAATTTCTCATGGTGTTCCTGTACATGTCTTATGTTCCTGTCACAGTAAATGATTCACTATTACTATGAGTGACCATTATTTTTCCTCCTCTGTACCTTTGCTCAAACCCTTCTTCTTCCTGGAGTGCCATTCTCATGTCACTTCACATTTATGCTTCAGCCAGCTCAATGCATTTGCTATGCCTATGCCACTTTTAGATATAAATTGGCACTTGCCGTGGGTCCTAGCAATCTACCTCTACAAGAATTAAATCATATGCTGCTGCTGCTGCTGACCTCCCTCCAACACCCCCTGAAGGAGTTTGTGGTGAAGAGCAGAAATGAGGCACTCTGCTCTGGGAAAACTGGCAGCAAAGGTCTTCAGACAGATACTCTTAGGAGCTGATTTTATGAGCCCAATTCATTTATCTCCTCAAATCTAGAAAAGTACTAAAATCCTTCAGGGTGATGACTCTTTCTCATGACTAGCAGGAGCTTCATGAGACCAGAAGAAACTTTTTACACACACACACACACACACACACACACAAATATATATATATATATATATACATATACACACACACACACGTATACATACACACTTGACTGCATGTATTCTCCCTTTACCAAAATCATATATATACTGTCCTTCCCCTTTGCCTCTTTGGAGCAGATTTTCAGACCAGCTAAGGTGCTATATCCCAGGTTGTAGTCCTCATTTTGCTCCAAATAAAACTTAACTCATAGCTCTCAGGCTGTACATTTTTTTAAAGTTGATATCAAGAAGTCATCTCTATCATGATAGCCAAAGGTAATATTTTGCCATAAGCTCCCATTGCCTTCTACTCTTTTTATATGATCTGTAACAATTTTGTCCTTCCTACTTATATTGTTTTTAGTGTTTATTTCATGAAAAAGATCATTCACTCATTTCTGTATTTTTCTAGAATTTAACACACTTCCTGGTAAGGAATAGACATTCAAAGTATATGTTTTTGAACAAATAAATGGACATGCCCTCACATGTGGGGAGAGAAGCTCTGCTGCTGCTGCTAAGTCACTTCAGTCGTGTCTGACTCTGTGCAACCCCATAGACAGCAGCCCACCAGGCTCCCCCGTCCCTGGGATTCTCTAGGCAAGAACACTGGAGTGGGTTGCTATTTCCTTCTCTAATCAGGGAAGCTCTAGTTGTAGCCAAAATGCAATCATGAGTAGAATTAGATAATTGTTAGATCAAATCAGAGACTACAGGTAAGCAATGAAAATATTCAGTTCAATTCTGATAATTTCCACTAAACAATAACTTTCCATAATCATGGCATATTCTCTGTACTACCCATCATTATGGAAACAGAAGCAGAGAAGCATTCACACTGTCTCTCTTAGTTTTCTGGAGGGAGAGGCAAGCTTGTCTTTTACAAAGTAGTCAAGAAAAGCTTAATTTAACATTCCCTCTTTCATGTCACTTCAAAACTATGTTTCTGATAACTAATGATTAGGTACATTTCTTCAAATTTGTTGGTCAACAATAGTAAGATATTATTCCTCGGGTTTTTACCTAGTACATGCTTATTATGGACAGTAACTACAACTATACTAGTTTTGTCTTACCACATCTTGACATCTAAAGTCTTCTAGCGTCATATATAATTTTTATGAACATCTCAGGATGTTGCATTTGCTGAATTTGGATTGCTGATAAGGTTAAGCTCAAATTAGCTTCATCTGACTTTGGAGAATGTTCTTTAACAATACCCCTAGGTGTCTTCTCACATGTTACTTAAATTTTTGATTCATGAATGTTACCAACCATATCATGCTTCTAAAAATAGAGTGAACAAAAGCAAGTGATTTAGTATCTGCAATTAGGTAGTACACAACCGTAATAGCATCTTTAGGAAAGGGCAATTTCCTATTTGATCTTACTTGAATTAAATGTCATCTACTCAAAGTTAATTTGTTGTAGTTTCCATTTCAATTAATTCAGAAAGCTTATAGGTTGAAATATTAAGACTGCATCCTATTGGTTTGTTTGCTAATAAGGAATAAACTGGCACATAATATGCTTCTTAGGAAGCTTCTCCCAGCAAATATGCTTTTTAAAGTACAACTTTTGTTAAACATAACTTACATACAGTAAGGGAATGAACCATAAGCTCAATGAATGTTTATAAAGTGAACATTTTCTTTTCACCAGCAACCAGATCAAGAAACAGCAAATCATCAGTGCTATATAATATCATCAACCTTTCTCATACTTTGACTCCCCCTCTGAGAGATAATTATTATCCCAACTTTTAACTCTGTACTGATCAGTTTTGCCTGTGATAGACTGTCTTAGTCCACTCATAATGCTATAACAAAAATACCATAAACCGGGTGGCTTAAACATTCATTTCTCACAGTTCTCAAGGCTAGAAAGTCCGGTATCAAGAACCAGCAGATTCAATGTCTGATGAGGGTTCACTTCCAGTTCAAAAAGGGCAATTCCATTTCACAAAATGTGCTATTTATAACAATTCTATGAATAGTTCTTGCTTTGTCTTAACATGGGAAGACAAGCAAGGAGCTCTTTGAGGTCTCTTTAGTAAGGGCACTAATCCTATTCATGAGGCCTGTACCCTTATAACCTAATCACTTCCCACTGACTCTGCCTTCAAATAATATCACACTGTGGATTAAGATCTTAAGATATGAATTAGGCTGGGATGTAAATGTTCAGTTCATAACAGAAAGGTAGGTAGGTAGGAATATAATTAGACTCATTAGCATATGTGCTTTTGTGTCTTGCTTTTTTTTTTTTTTTTGCTTTAAAGTATAGTTATCAGATTTATGTAACTACTTATGATATTGTGTTCATTTTCATTACTATGTGGTATCCCCTTGTAGGAATATATTGTCATTCACTTATCCATTCCATTCTTGAAGAACATCTAAATATTTTAGTTTGGGACTCTGTTGAATTGAACTGCTATAAATATTTTAACATATCTTCTAAAGTAAATTTGCTGGGTCATAACATACACAAATGTTCAGCTTTGTTCAATATTTTATATAAAGACTTAATGTAACCATTTTCATACTTACATGATATTCAGTGATCTATAAAACCTTTATGTCAAATTACTCAAATGTTAAAATTTGACTAGATAAGGAGAATTTGGGTACCACTATAATAATAAAAAATACAGGGAAGAGAGGAGATTACTGTTGAGTGGGTAACAGTGGGATTTAATGTAAAATTCTATAACTTTGAATCACAATTTACAAGGAAAGCCAGACACATGTTTCATACAGTCAAGGATTAACTTTTGGAGTCAAAGAAGTCGTGCCATTAATATTAGGACCTTTGTTAAATAATGTGTAACAGCAAGAGTTCAAGGGATTAATTGATGCCCCAGGTGGGCTCATGCAGCAGCTTTCAAATTGCAATCAGTGCCTTGAATTGTTTCTAGAAGCCATGAGTCTCTATGGCACCACTAGAATCACTCATTACCTTCTGTTTTAAGCATTCTAAGCAAATATTGTGATGGAATTAGCTCTATTTTTCAAAGCTTATTCATTTTGAGGGAAAATGAAGATGAAATATATGCTATTGGTGCAGCAAAATACTTGCTTAAACTTTTATTCCATTAAAAGGGCAATTCTGAACCAAAGATCATGTTTTATTACTTCAAACAAGAGTGGAGGAGTGGGAGAGGATAAGCCTGCTTTAAATTTTAAACTATGAATGAGATTCAATTCTCTTTCTTTTGCTTAACCACAATAAATTCTGGTTATTTATAAAAACCTATATTTCAAATGCCAAGTTCTATATATGTAAATTAAGCACACTAAATTTGTTACGTGGCTATAAAACCTATCTGGTAAGATATCTCAAGTTTATTCTATTAGGTGGGGGGAAAAAAAAAAACTCTACAGTCAGTGGGGGGAAAAAAACTACATTGGAGGGAATAAAAGCAACCCTTGTGCTAGGTGACCTTCTATTTATAAATAGTTGACAGCCCTTGGCATAAGCTCTCTAGACATGATTTTTGCTTAACTGAAGAGTTTTACTGGGGTATCTATTTAAATATTTGGAAAGACAGACGATACTGACTCTATACTATACTCCACGTTGGAGTATAGTTGCTTTATAATGTTGTGTTATTGTCTGCTGTACAGCAAAGTGATCATCTCGTGCTTAGAGAGGCCTTGCAGTGAAATAATCTCTCATTTCACTGCTGTAAAGAACAAGGGCAAAGTCATTAGTGTAACTATAGTTTCTACATGCATATGTTAATTACTAAAAAAAAAAAAAAAGATGGACACATTTAGTAATTTGCCAAAAGATTCAAGGTTATGACGTCAAACTTCAGGTATTCAGTTCAATTCAGTTCAATCGCTCAGTCGTGTCTGACTCTTTGCGACCCCATGAACCGCAGCACGCCAGGCCTCCTGGTCCATCACCAACTCCTGGAGTTTACCCAAACTCATGTCCATTGAGTCGGTGATGCCATCCAACCATCTCATCCTCTGTCGTCCCCTTGTCTTCTTGCCTTCAATCTTTCCCAACATCAGGGTCTTTTCCAATGAGTCAGCTCTTCGCATGAGGTGGCCAAAGTATCAGAGTTTCAGCTTCAACATCAGTCCTTCCAATGAATACCCAGGGCTGATTTCCTTTAGGATGGACTGGTTGGATCTCCTTGCAGTCCAAGGGACTCTCAAGAGTCTTCTCCAACACCACAGTTCAAAAGCATCAATTCTTTGGTGCTCAGCTTTCTTTATAGTCCAACTCTCACATCCATACATGACTACTGGAAAAACCATAGCCTTGACTGTGGTTTGACAAAGGAATGTCTCTGCTTTTTAATATGCTGTCTAGGCTGGTCATAACTTTCTTTCCAAGGAGTAAGCGACTTACTGCATTATGAAAAAGAAAAAAGTATCTATTTTTCCCCTCTTTTGATATCAGTTGTGTCTGTTTGCAATCCCATGGACTGTAGCCCAACAGGCTCCTCTGTCCTTGGGGATTCTCCAGGCAAGAATACTAGAATGGGTTGCCATGCCCTCCTCCAGGGGATCTTCCCAACCTAGGAACTGAACCCAGGTCTCCTGCATTGCAGGTGGATTCTTTCTAGTCTCAGCCAGGGAAGCCCCAATTTTGATATAAAGAGTAAAATTTTATAATTCTGGTCATATCAAACTCAACTCTATTTTCACACAAAACTTCACAAAAACATGTTTAGTGACTTCATTTAAAGTCAGTAGCTACAAAACCTTCCAAATAACTATTTCATTGTTCTTTTCTGTCTGGATTCTAAGTGTACAAACAGAAAGTTGAAGTAGATTTGAAGTGCACTATAAGTTGGTTTTTCATATTATCCAGAGATCTTTGAAAGTTTTCAGTAAAAGCACTCTGAATTGATCTCTAAATAACTGACTTGAAGGCTTACCTGTAACTTCTTGCTCTTTCTTAACCATACTCTCTGAATCCTAGGATGTGGTGAAAGCTTGTCCTGTATACCATGCTTCTGAATTTGAGCACTTGACTTCCCAACATTCAAGTCGTATGCTTTCATAAATTATTCATATTTCTTCCCCAATCTATTCATGGCACTACATTCTTGCATGGAGTTATATTTAATTGAGTATTTTATATATTGTTAAAATAAATATTTAAAATGTAAAAGCTGTTTCTATGAAAAACAGGTTCAGTGGTTTGGAAAGACTCAAGAATTGATGTTATTGAATTACATGTGAGAAAAATGACATTAAAATAGGAGAAATAGCACACATCTAGAAAGCTTTGGCATTCATATTGCTTCACAATTATCAATTAAGATCTCATTCTACTTTGAGTAATCCAAAGAAATTGTGGATGATGAATTACACTATGTTTTATGTAAAAAGACATAAAATGCAGCCCCACTTCAATAAGTATTTTCATGCTCAAAGAAAAGTATTTAATTGAACTAAAAAATATTAAGAAATATTCTAAATAAAAATCTGTAAGCTCTCTATGTACTATGTCTTATAATCTCTGGGTTTGATGATTCGCTTTTTATGAACAAACCACTAACCACAAGTCCAGTAATAGTAACTAAGGTTTCAACTGCGCATTAGGACTTTTGAAGCCCAAAGTGAAGAATATCAAATTCCCTTTTAAATGCATAAAAAAATTAAGAGGTATTAGCAGAACTGCTGGAGAAGGCAATGGCACCCCACTCCAGTACTCTTGCCTGGAAAATCCCATGGACGGAGGAGCCTGGTGGGCTACAGTCCATGGGGTCCCTAAGAGTTGGACACGACTGAGCAACTTCCCTTTCACTTTTCACTTTCATGCACTGGAGAAGGAAATGGCAACCCGCTCCAGTGTTCTTGCCTGGAGAATCCCAGGGATAGGGAGCCTGGTGGGCAGCAGTCTATGGGGTCTCACAGAGTCAGACACGACTGAAGCAACTTAGCAGCAGCAGCAGCAGCAGCAGCACAACTGCAGCTCAATCTTTTACTATCTTTTTCTCTCCCTCAATTTAGCTTTGAGATGTGTTAAAATAATGTAGTGGAACAGCTTGCCCATGTATCTAAAAAAACACTATAGGGATTTCATTTAGCTTCAGAAGGTCTGTAAACACTTATTTTCACACCATAGGTTTGTGTTTTCCTAACACGATTTACTACTGAAAAAGCTTATGATAATCAGTATATACTACGAAAACTACAGAAGGAAGAAATAAAAGAAAAAAATCCCCATTTTTAAGAGAGAGTAATGGGATAGACATGAGTTTGGGTAAACTCCGGGAGTTGGTGATGGACAGGAAAGTCTGGCATGCTGCAGTTCATGGGGTAGCAAAGAGTCGGACACGACTGAGCGCCTGAACTGAACTGAATGGGATAGTTATATTTTTTTAGTTGATAAGTCTATCTCTGTTCATAGTTAATTTCCCTAATCATTTTATTGAATGCCATGTTTAAACTTAGATTATTGGTACTCAAAGTTAAGAACAATGTACTGATTTTGTTTGACTAGGTACTGTATGTTATTATTAAATCTTTGTGTCTGTGCTTTAAAGACTATTTTACTTCACTATTCTTGCTAGAAAAGGTCTTTTCTTGGTGGTTTCTTTAGTTTGCATTTAAGATGTAATAAAAGGTGAGGCTACATAGAATAGTAGAATAATAAGATAGTTTATAACAAGTTGTATAATTTAATGGTCACCACTTGGGCCCCTCATTTTTCTGTTAGAGATTCAAGTCCAGTTTCATAATAAATGTCATAAATTTGCAGTTCTACCTGAGCTGGAATATGCAGCATTCAATGAACTCTAAAGAATTTTTATAGCAGGACTTCTCTTTTATTCTCCTCATAAAAGTTATTCTTTAATTTTGGCAACTCTCATACCAACTGTTCACAATCTTTTAAAAGCATTGTAGAATCGAGTACACTCTGCATATGTTCTAACTTCCTTTGTTGGGAATGAGTTGCTTTGTTTAAAATCCAACATGGTAATTAAGTCCCATGCTTTTCTGATGCATAGAAATTCGTTTCATGTTGGAATCCCAATGTACACGAATGCATGTTAAAGAAAATAACGGCCTACTGAGCAGTATAACCTGCAAGCACTGCATGTTTGGGGACCGGAGGGTGGAATCTCAGTCTAGAGACTCTTTTTAAAATTATGCGAATTATGGTGGCATTCTGAAATCACTTCTATGCCAAAAAGGGTCACTAGTAACATAAAAGTCATTTTATAAGGAAACACAATGTAATTTTCAAGGCATAAAGTGAAATGCTTTATAAAACTACCTAAAACACATTCTGATAACAAATGCATGGGAAACCATGCAGGATGTTCACACTGATACGCAATGATTCTGTTTAAGAACTCTCTTATTTCTCCTCCAAAATCATCTAATAACATTATTGTATACTTGGGTTGTTTAATTTCATAGTTCCTCAGAGAAGGTGAGTCAAATTGATGTATTTTTTTTTTAAGTCTGGGTTTCTATAATCTAAGCCTGGTACAGCACCTCATAATCACATGTTCTAAACAGAATCTGCTGCTTGGAGTGCAGTGTAAATTTTCTTTACAGACTGTATAAAGAGAAAAATTATTACCCAAAAAATTTGTGTTAATTTCAGCTAGATATAGGCCAACCCATAATACAGGCATTTAAACATGTCTCTACAGGTGATTTCAGATGTTGCATTCTGGTGCTTTTATCTAGTTCTTGTTTGATTACCTTTCTTTGGGTTCTTTAAGAAATCTAAAAAAAAAAAAATCTTCCTGCAGTTTCCATGCTAAAACCCCTGTCTTGGATTACTCCTGAGCTATAAGTTAGGGATGTTTCTGACTTTCAAAAAATTTTAAAATCTGAATCATTGGACAAATGTGCTTGCCCCAGAATTTCTCATTTCTTTTAATTGTTTCCCTCATTCTGCTGCTAAGTCACTTCAGTCGTGTCCGACTCTGTGCGACCCCAGAGACAGCAGCCCATCAGGCTCCCCTGTCCCTGGGATTCTCCAGGCAAGAACACTGGAGTGGGTTGCCATTTCCTTCTCCAATGCATGAAAGTGAAAAGTGAAAGGGAAGTTGCTCAGTCGTGTCCGACTCCTAGCAACCCCATGGACTGTAGCCCACCAGGCTCCTCCGTCCATGGGATTTTCCAGGCAAGAGTACTGGAGTGGGGTGCCATTGCCTTCTCCTCCCTCATTCTACTTTGCCATTTTTTATGTTTTTGTGAAATAAAATATTTTCATTATATTCATCAATCCAGTCTAACTCTCTTGTATTTATCATCTTCTGAAATTCCTCTCTGTATCCTCTATACCTTGTAGAGACCCCAGACACTTCACTATCTGCAGAGTCCATATCTCATTAGCAGAATATCTAAAATTCAGAGAGAGCTTAGTGGTGAATGGACTTCCTCAGTTATACATATATTTCCACACTGGTGGAAAGACAGAGAATACTATAAAAATAAACTAATTCCATTTGTAGCTTTCTAGTTGTAGTGTGAGGTAGAATAATCAGTTTAGAATACAAGCTCTGAATCTGGCAGATGTGGGTTTGAATCCTGAATATTCTACCTGTTAGCTCTATAATATTGGGTAAACTATTTAATCTTAAAACACTATTTACACATATTTGAAAATAAGGTAGAAATATATGTCATTTATAGCTACCATCAGGATTAAGCGACATAACATGGGAAATATGTGGTACACAGTCACATGGAAAACACTTCGTAAATTGTCACTATTAAATTATTATTCTCATTATTTATCATAAAAACAAACAGTCTTGAATATAATTAATAGACATTAGTGTTAATGTTCAGTAGCATCACTGACTCAATGGACATTAATCTGAGCAAACTCCGGGATATAGTGGAGGACAGAGAATCCTGGTATGCTACAAGCCGTGGGGTCTCAAAGAGCCAGACATGATTTTGCAACTGAACACCAACAACAGTAAAATAGGGTTTGCAATACATCTAAACCATCAAACTTATATGAGTCTTTAAGAAAATCTGGAAGCCTGTAATAAATTTTAGAAAGTTTGCCATCAAAATAGTAAAGATAAAGATAAGTCTGGTATTGAAATAAACACAAAAGGAGGACATTTTTTCTGTGTTGTTTAAAGGCATGATGGAGAGATTTACTGGGAACATCGATGTCAAGAACAAAACCCACAAAAAGGGAGGCACGTAAGTCCCCAAAACCTTCTCCCTGGGAGCTTTCCTTAGACTATGACAACAGAAGCAAGATTGTTTATCATAATGCTTGCTTTACAAAATATCCAATCTATTAAAGTTAATTTACTCATAATTTTTCCCAATGATACTCTCCTCAGAGGTGTAAAGAACTGGGACACTTATGAGATCACATGAATGGTTTTATACAACTATAATTAGCTCACTTCAGTGTTTCTTAAATTGCTGTCCCTGGGAAAAGAGTGCCACATAATATTAATCGGTGAGACACAGAAATTTTTGCAGTTATTTTCACTTACCCCTTTATATACTAATGTCAATAAGACTGTTTTAGACAGCATGGAGATCAAACCAGTTAGTCCTAAAGGAAATCAACCATGAATATTCATTTGAGGGACTAATGCTGAAACTGAAGCTCCAATGCACTTGATGCAAAGAGCCAACTCACTGGGAAAAACCCTGATGCTGGGAAAGACTGAGGGTAGGAGAAGAGGGTGATAGAGGATGAGAAGGTTGGATGGCATCACTGACTCAATGGACATGAGCTTGAGCAAACTCCAGGAGACAGTGAAGGATAGGGGAGCCGGGCATGCTACAGTTCATGGAGTGGCAAAATTATAAAAACTCATTTGATTACAAAATGAGTATTTTGGATAGCACATTCTATTAATTTTTCCAGGATATTTAGGTATAATTTACATACAACATTATATTAGTTTTAAGTGTATTACATAATGATTTGATATATATGTATAGTGAAATGATTACAGTAAGTTTAATTAATATCTAGCACCTCATATAGTTACAAATTCTTTTTTTGTTTGTTTTGATGAGAACTTGATTTACTCTCTTAGAAACTTTTAAATATTTGATACAACATTGTTAATGCTGAATAACATTTTAATGCTCTTAAAGAATCCTTGGGGAAGCATTGTTTGAGAGATACTGGTTTTGTTGTTAAAAGAAATCCTTTCAAACTAAGAAAATACAAAATGGTTATTCACTTGTGTTAAAATATGACGTGATATTTGTCAAGATATCTAGGGGGAAGAAATGAAGGAAGAAAAGAGTAATGGAAGGAAGAAATAGAATAAGGAAGGGAGAAAAGGAATGTGAGATGGGAAGAAGGAAGAAAAGGACAATGAAAGAATAAAGGAAAAAGTGAAAGAAGAAAATAGTTCTAATTGATTAAAAAGACAATATCTGCATTTAGAATAATCTTTTTTTTTTTAATTTGAAGCTCTGTGTGGAAAAGATTTATGAAGAATAATAGATTCAAGCCACTTCTATCTAATCAAACTCTAGATAATACTTTGAAAATACATAAATGATTCATAAAGATATTTTTAAACTTAGAAGCAGATAGCACTTTTGGTAAAGAAAATAGCAATCCACTCCAGTATTCTTGCCTGGGAATTTCCATAGACAGAGGGGCCTGGCCAGCCATAGTCCGTGGGGTTGTGAGTCAGATACGACTTAGTAACTACACTACCACTACTAGATAAAATTTCAGTTATAACTGCCTTTTGTTGACTACAGTTTCTACTGATTACCCAGGAATGATGGAAATAAGACAAATAAGCAAAGGTAAGGACAACACCAAATGACAGGAGAGCATTAGACTTAACTCACTTTTCCGTTTTCTACAAAAATGTATAATATCATTGCATTGGGCTGATTTTGTAACATTTTCTTGGCCATAGAGACAATGAATTGATAATGCTAAAGCCCTATTCTCTGCTGCCTCCTCCTTCCAAAAAAAAAAGAAAAAGAGTGTCTCAATTTAAAAGGTGACACAATCTAAATAAAGTTTTTAAGTTAATACTGAACTCCTAACTTAGGCTTCAAGTGTTAAAATCACTAGAGGTGATAATGGCCTCTGTGGGCAGCTGTGGCTTCACTGTTGGAGAAAATAAAAGGTGTTTGTAAATTAAAAGAATTAAGGAGTGTTTTTTTTTTTTTTCCAAACTGGAAGGAAAATTTATTTGATATCTATATTATAGTATACTGAATCAACAATTACACTGTATTTTCCTGGATTTTATTTTTGGCTCAAAAGTCACTTAGGGATTTGATTTTCATTCTATACCTAAGGCTTCCCTGGTGGCTCAGATGGTATAGAATCTGCCTGCAATGCTGGAGACCTTGGTTCAATCCTGGGTTGGGAAGATCCCCTGGAGAAAGGAAAGGCTACCCACTCCAATATTCTGGCCTGGAGAATTGCATGGACTCAGTCCATGGAGTCACAAAGAATAGGACATGACTGAGCGACATTCACTTTACTATACCTAAAGTGCAGTTGAAAAACAATAGGGTTAGATGGTATCTCAACAGTCACCTCCAATCCGAACTTAGAAGTCCTGCATATGATCATAAGATGAATTTCTAATAAAGCTTCAAACTGAATGTTTAAGGAAAAAAAACAAAAGAGAAGGAAGAGGACTAGAAAGATAGATTTTATATATATATATATATATATATATATATATATATATACACACATACATATACACATATATTTCTTTTTCAAAATAGTTATCAATTGTAGGAAGTATATTCAAATTTGATAATACTTTTTTCTTTTCCCCCAGGAGTGATGTTGTCCACATGCTACAGACTAAAGTACATGGATATTAAGCTGATTCCAGAAGAATTGATATTATTAGAATGTCAAAATAATACATCATATGTTTAATGCTAAATAAGTTCTTATTTGCCATCACATTATCCATTGTCATTATCTTTGTAAGTCATTACAATATGTTACTTATGAGAAATATATATAATAAATGTTGGGATAAAATTCACTGTCCTATATTGATATAGAAGTTAATAATTTATACATCACTATGATAGTATGTTTCCTAGGTCAGAAAATGAGGGAGTGATTTCATAATTTTTTTTTCTTTTTTTTTTACATTTTATTTTATTTTTTAACTTTACAATATTGTATTGGTTTTGCCATATATCAACATGAATCTGCCTCAGGTATACATGTGTTCTCCATCCTCAACCCTCCTCCCTCCTCCCTCCTCCCTCCCCGTACCATCCCGCTGGGTTGTCCCATTGCACCAGCCCCAAGCATCCAGTATCATGCATCGAACCTGGACTGGCAACTCATTTCATATATGATATTATACATGTTTCAATGCCATTCTCCCAAATCTCCCCACCCTCTCCCTCTCCCACAGAGTCCAAAAGACTGTTCTATACATCAGTGTCTCTTTTGCTGTCTCATATACAGGGTTATAAGTCTTCAAAGTGGAATTAATAATGTTCATTCACTTTTACCCAAGTTTAGGGTCTGATCTGATCTGATCTGAGGGACATTATGCCAATTCTCCATAAATAGGCAAAACATTCTTTATTAAGAATTTTGAGGAAACCAAAACTGAAAAAGACAGCTGTTTCTCATTTTTCATTGCAGCACTATTTACAATAGCTAGAACACGGAAGCAACCTAGAGACCATCGACAGATGAATAGATAAAGGAGCCGTGGGACATATACACAATGGAATATTACTCAGCCATAAAAAGGAACATATTTGAGTCAGTTCTAATGAGGTAGATAAACTTAGAACCTATTATACAGAATGAAGTGAGTCAGAAAGAGAAAGATAAATATCATATTCTAACACATATATACAGAATCTAGAAGAATGATACGTCAAAAAGCAAGAGAGTTCCAGAAAAACATCTATTTCTGCTTTATTGACTATGCCAAAGCCTTTGACTGTGTGTATCACAATAAACTGTGGAAAATCCTGAAAGAGATGGGAATACCAGACCACCTGACTTGCCTCTTGAGAAATCTGTATGCAGGTAAGGAAGCAACAGTTAGAACTGGACATAGAACAACAGACTGGTTCCAAATAGGAAAAGGAGTACATCAAGGCTGTATACTGTCACCCTACTTATTTAACTTATATGCAGAGTACATCATGAGAAATGCTGGGCTGGAAGAAACACAAGCTGGAATCAAGATTGCCGGGAGAAATATCAATAACCTCAGATATGCAGATGACACCACCCTTATGGCAGAAAGTAAAGAGGAACTAAAGAGCCTTTTGATGAAAGTGAAAGAGGAGAGTGAAAAAGTTGGCTTAAAGCTCAACATTCAGAAAACTAAGATCATGGGATCCAGTCCCATCACTTCATGGCAAATAGATGGGGAAACAGTGGCTGACTTTTTTTTCTGGGCTCCAAAATCACTGCAGATGGTGACTGCAGCAATGAAATTAAAAGACGCTTACTCCTTGGAAGGAAAGTTATGACCAACTTAGATAACATATTAAAAAGCAGAGACATTGCTTTGCCAACAAAGGTCCATCTAGTCAAGGCTATGGTTTTTCCAGTAGTCATGTATGGATGTGAGAGTTGGACTAGACAGAAAGCTGAGCACCGAAAAATTAATGCTTTTGAACTGTGGTGTTGGAGAAGACTCTTGAGAGTCCCTTGGATTGCAAGGAGATCCAACCAGTCCATCCTAAAGGAGATCAGTGCTGGGTGTTCATTGGAAGGACTGATGTTGAAGCTGAAACTCCAATACTTTGGCCACCTGATGAGAAGACCTGACTCATTGGAAAAGAGCCTGATGCTTGGGAAAGATTGAGGGCAAGAGGAGAAGGGGAACAGAGGATGAGATAGTTGGATGGAATCACTGACTCAATGGACAGGGGTTTGGGTGGACTCCGAGAGTTGGTGACGGACAGGGAGGCCTGGTGTGCTGCGGTTCCTAGGGTCACAAAGAGTTAGACACGACTGAGTGACTGAACTGAACTGAACTGAAGAACTATTTACAGGGCAACAATGGAGAAACAGACATGGAGAATAGACTTATGGACATGGGGAGAGGAGAGGAGAGGGTGAGATGTATGGAAAGAATAACATGGAAACTTACATTACCATATATAAAATTGATAGCCAATAGGAATTTGCTATCTGGCTCAGGAAACTCAAACAGGGGCTCTGTATCAACCTAGAGGAGTAGGATGGGGAAGGAGATGGGAGAGAGGTTCAAAAGGGAAAGGATATATGTTTATCTATGGCCAATTCATGTTGAGGTTTGACAGAAAACACCAAAATTCTGTAAACCAATTATCCTTCAATAAAAAAAAATAAATTAAAAAAGAAGAATTTCCTATTCAGAAAAAAGAAAAGTGTTTAAATTAAAGCAAAACTTTTGTTTTTTAATCATTTTAATTCCAATTTTACTATCTTCAGTTTAATACTAATAAAATTATGAAAATTCTAATATTACCTTAGTCATTGTTTCATGTACATCAGTTTGTTCCAATAGGAGAATTGTTTTTAATATAAAATCATAGAATGTTGAGTTCACAACATCCAGGAAATATTCTGTGGGCTTCAGTGTCAAAGCTTAGCACCAAATTTAGTACGTATAGGTTTAAGAAGAGTGTTGACAGGGCTTTCTCTAGATGAATCCTGCTGGGTTTTAGAAATTGCTTGATTTCAGAAGTCATGCTGTGCTGCTAATCAGAGCAGAATTGCACAATATGCTTTCACAGGCGACAAAGGTCTCTCTGCACAGCTGTGGGAGTCAGTCCTCAGCTCTCAGGCAGAAATCACCTCTTCCCTTCCTGGTGAATACAAGTCTAGCCACGAGGCAAGCTCTACAGGAAAGGTGATTTGAATGCCACAAGGATATGGTATCTGGGCAGGACATTCAGTTTTGTCTAAGAGGACAAGTGAGCAGCAGAACCTGGAGACTGCAGTTTTTGTAAACAGAACAAACTATTTGGATTCTAGTCATCTCTCCATTACTTATTAGCTATGTGACTTTTGTTAATTTCACTGGCTTAGTCTCAGTCTCTTCAACTAGCAAATGGCAATAGTGATACGGGAAAGCAGCAAAACTAAGTGCTGTAAAGTGCTTACCATGGGCAAAGCATTCAGTTCAGAATCTAGCTCAACAGTATATAAATAATGACGATTTCAGGAGACAGACTCATCCAAAAGCCAACCAAAAGAAAAAAAAATACAGATTAAGTTTTTAATCTGTGATGTCTTTATTCTTTCATGTCATTGTCTTATAGCTCTTGTATTCATATAAAATATGGAATTTTTTTGCAATATTAGGTATGTTACAGTTTATAACCCTGTGTTATATAATGGCTATTGATAAGCTTAATGTGAATATCTCTCCATGAGTTTTGTACTAAAGTCCTAAATTGATCTTTGTGGCTGGAATTTTATTTTATAAAGGTTACTTCAACAACTTGGAAGTACATGTAAGGTTTTGAAACCACTGCAGAGCATATTTTTTAAGCATTCTCCAAGTTGTCACCACATATGGTTATTCATCACAAGGTCCCAGAGCATGTCAAATTTTATTAGTGTTATATGATGGAATATGACAGGGGAGACACTACTGAGCCTGATTTATTGCACACGTGCACACATACAAAGTGTAAACAAAGATTTCACAGGAAGTGCTGTCTCAAAGTGCAGCTGCCAAAATTATAGATCGTCTAAGCCAAATTAAACCAGAATAATTCATTATGAAGTAAAAATTCCTTCGGAAATATGTTGAACAATGGGATATTCTAAAGGGTAGTATCTGCCCTGGAATTACCATTATTTAAAAGCATCAAGATGAAGAGAAAATTAGTAGATATGAATATCACAGCATCATTTGGCCGCCCAAATACTCTTACATCACCACTCAGCTGGGCAGCTATCTTTATAGGAGATATTAGTTTGATTTAGACTTGACTATGAGTGCTCGTGAGTGTTCCCATGATTCTTTAGAAAGGATGACTGTTTGAGGAACATTGCAGATAAGTTATATTCTTAACCAACTTAAAGTTGGTTCTTAAACCTTCCCTAACCTGATGCAGGATTTTAAACCATGGATAAAGGCTTCTTATTTTACCCTGAATATTTTCCTGTTAAAGGATTACTGAGCAGAAACTATGTAAATATTTTATTTCATGTCAGTGAGCACAATTCTATACTGATAGTTAAAGATTTCAGAGATAAATGTTAGAAGAAAGTACTCATTTATGAAATATTATCAGATGTTGACTCATGAAGTTAGTGAAGATCACTAAAGGTTTGTAATAACAGGGGCTGCCATTGAATATATGCCTATTCTGTTCTGTGCTTTCCCTTCACCAGCTCTGTTCATTCTCCCAACTCTCTACAGCAATGTAATCTTATACCAGTTTTACATATGAAGAATCTGGGGCTCAGATTAATTAGGTAACATATCCAAGATTACAGAACTAGAAAGTGGTAAAGCCAGAATCTGTCCACCTTCAAAGCCGTTGCTCTATTTGTTCTGTTACATGAGCTCTTTGATCTATAAAGTTCTATACATTTCCAGTTGCTTATCTACTCTGAGCTTTAGTAGGTACTAGCCCAAGCTATCACCAGATTAATGTCAAAGATGAGGGTGGAATAAACTTGCAGATCTTAGTGGAGGACAGACTGACTAATGGACTTCACCTTTTCTCTGGCCAGCACTCACTAATGTCTTTTCCTGTACAAGGCAACACCCTCACAGTTGGGAATAAAAAGATGACTAAGCAAATCCATTGTTTTCAAGTCCTGGAAGCTTCTGGGACTCCATTCCCAGAAATAACTCTAAAGAAATGTACAGTAGAGTTCCATAGATTGTGTAGTTCTCTTGTTTAAAAGTTCCTCAAGAGATTCGGGTAATCAGCAAGTGTAAGGAACAAGCTCTGCATTATATTATAAATAAGGATTTTCTAAAAGTACTATGAAGTTCATAGCAAGAGGAGGTTGACCTTTGTTGGGGTCTTAGGTAAATGTGTCACAGAGAAGGGACATTTGAACAGACACTTAAAGAATCACTATTTATTTGCCAGCTGGAGAAAGACATATGTAAGGTTGTGAACAGGAATTTTAGTAGAGGAAAATCTTCTTCAAAGATATGGAGGATGAAAAGGTGGATTGAAGAAGAAAAGAAAAAAGTATAAGAGAATAATTTAAGAGAATTGTTTAGGGTCATGTTGGAAGATAACATAA
The DNA here is from genome assembly GCF_002263795.3 of Bos taurus. NCBI lineage: Eukaryota > Metazoa > Chordata > Mammalia > Artiodactyla > Bovidae > Bos > Bos taurus. The sequence goes on along the minus strand of NC_037331.1, from coordinate 73,280,609 downwards.
ATATAAACACTAATTCATTTACAAACAGGCATTTTAAGCAAGGGGAGAAGATTTATATTTATACTATTATTTTGGTGGCAGTTAGAAGAAGAAATAGAGTGCATGAGAATAGGACCAAGACAGTGGTTAGAAAGTCAGAGTAATAATTAAATTTAGGAAAGGTGAGAGCAGGAACTGATACATTGGTCCTGAGCAAAAGAAAGAGAAAATAATCCTAGAGGTGTTTCAGAAATGAAGCTGACAGAACTTGGCAGCAGAAAAGGATGGAGGGTTGAAGAGAGGATAGTAAAAGGTGACTGGGGCTTCCCTGGTGGCTCAGTTGGTAAAGAATCCATGTGCAATGCAGGAGACTGCCTGGATTCGTTCCCTGGGTCCAGAAGATCCCCTGGAGAAGGAAATGGCAACCCATGCCAGTATTCTCGCCTGGAGAATCCCATGGACAGAGGAGCCTGGCAGGCTACAGTCCATGGAGTCACAAAGAGTTGGACATGGCTGGGTGACTTAACAACAGGAGATTTTCAGCTTAGGATATTTTATGGAAGGCAGTACCTTTAACTTAAACATAATACTATATGAAGAATTGACGCTTTCAAATTGTGGTGCTGGAGAAGACTCTTGAGAGTCCCTTGGACTCAAGGTGATCAAACTAGTCAATCCTAAGTGAAATCAACCTGGAATATTCATTGGAAGGACTGATGCTAAAGCTGTCCAATGTTTTGGTCACTTGATGAAAAGAGTCAACTCATTGGTAAAGACCCCATTGCTGGGAAAGACTAAAGGCAAAAGAAGGGGACAGCATAGGATGAGATGGTTAGATAGTATCACTGACTCAATGGACATGAATTTGAGCAAACTCCAGGAGATAATAAAGGACAGGGGAGCTTGGCATGTTGCAGTCCATGTGGTCACAAAGAGTTGAATGTGACTTAAAAATGGAACAACAATATGATGATTTACTTTAAGGAGATAAGAAATCTAGTGACAAACATTTTTAAATTGAACAACTCTGGATAATTTAGCACATGTTTGAACCAGAGTCTGGATCTTATAAAGGAGTTTGAGGCTAAATCAAAGAAAATAATTTAAACTATATTCATCATGTAAGTTTGTTGAGATGTATTCCTTTTTGAAAGCTTAAGTTGGGGTTAGGATTTAATAAGATTCTTGCCTGGAGAATCCCAGGGACGGGGGAGCCTGGTGGGCTGCCGTCTATGGGGTTGCACAGAGTCGGACATGACTGAAGCAACTTAGCAGCAGCAGCAGTTGTCATAAAAACATCCTTATGACATTTTCAGAAATTAGTACATGTATTCCAAAATATTAAAATAATAGGTTAATTTCCACCAATTGTACTTTGTGCTGTTAGTCATTAAGCTAAGTATATTTGGCAAGTTCATCTAATTTACAGTATCAAATTTCAGTGTATTTTCTACTTTTGTTTCAATTAGTTATTCTCAGCCTCTTATGAAAGCAATTTTTCAAATTATATCTACTTTCCTGGCTCAGAGTCAAACTCACACCTGACCTGTGTTTTAGATTCTCTATATAACTGTGCACAAACAAAGGAGAAGACAGAAAATGTTTGAACCAGACACTAGAGAAAAATTTGGCCTTATGTGCCTCCCATCGATTTAGCTTATGAGCTTATTTGTAAAATGAGACACACCTGGGGAGTTGAGGGAAGCACAGTATGGTTAAGTCTAGGAAATGTTGATGTTCACGTCCACACAATCTGCTGTGTGATACCCTGTCACTTGTTCCTGTTGAAAGGTCAATGTCAATTCTGTAGTAAACTCAGGAGTAAGCCCTGGAGGTCATTACATGATTATAGAGCTATGCTTTTTACACTACATACTCTCTTTCAAATATAGCTTGTTGTACTTGGGAATCTTTGTTCACCAAACACCATGAATATTCTATTCCTCTCCACTGTATAATAACATTCACCTTCAGGGCTTTTCATGACTCAGAGAAAGATGACTGCCAAAGATAATTACTCCACTGTGATTAATGAATCCCCTTCAAAATTGCAGGCACCAGATTGGAAGTCTGATAACTTTTATAACATCAAAGAATACTATTATCAAAGACTTTATTCTTTGTCATTTTGTTGAAAAAAAAAATAATGTCCCATTACATTTTACTAGGTGACAATATGTTCATCAAAGAAATGTTTGAGTACATGTTTCACAGCTTATAAAAAGAGAAAATGACAGCTACAACAATCAAGAGCTTTCTCGCTAATCGTGGAGGAAAAGTGATAGTTGAGAAAGATAGACCACTAATTAGTTTAGGAGATCTTGACATTTCCTTTTTATTACACAGGATGTGTTAATTAATTTGTGTTTCAGATAACACTATTTGTGTTTTAAATGATTTGAAAGAATAAGAGGAATTTTGCAGTTAACTATGCTCAACCTAATTGTATCCCATGTATAGAGGTAGCTCCTCCAGGGCCTCCAAGTCATATTGTTCCTGTTTGTGTGTCCTTGGCTTAAATATAAAGAGCAACCCTAGCAGACGGCCTGTCACACATCGGTTTTGTTATGCCTCCCCTCCTACATCTGTGCCATTCTCAAGTACATGAGGGTGATTAAAATGCCTGGTTTGTGAGAAGAAAAGGAAACAGGAAGAAGGGTAAACTCCACAACTGTCTTTTCCTCTTTTCCTCAGTGTTTATCAGGCTCTGAATTACTCTTATTACAACAATAAGGTTTTCCCAGGTGGCACGAGAGGTAAAGAACCCTCCTGTCAATGCAAGGAGACAGAAGAGGCACAGGTCCCATCCCTGGGTTGGAAAGATCTCTTGGAAGAGGGCATGGCAACCCACTCCAGTATCCTTGCCTGGAGAATCCCATGGACAGAGGAGCCTGGCTGGCTTATAGTCCATAGGGTCTCAAAGAGTTGGACTTGACTGAAGTGACAACGCACACTCATCACACAACAATAAAATACCCAGTAACTGCCACTTTGGGGGGAAAAAGAAGGCAAGGCTAAATTACTTGAGCCTATTTTATCCTTGACAGGTGGAGACCTTCAGTCTTGATGTATGTAGATACCATCACTTACACCTCTCATATTTTTCAAACTCAGAGATAATGTCCAAAGGAAATGTATTTTAACATTGTCTAATGGAAGTGGTACAAAAGCAATCATTTAATTGAATTATAATAATAATAATAATATAATATATATGAAATATATAATATAATATATTAACAATATAATAACAACAAAACTACAGAGGAGGCAAGTTTCTACAACAACATAGAGATAAAGAAAAAAGAGTCAATGCTGAATATTCACTATGCATTCCTGGCATTTTTAAACTACCTTATCTCATTTTACTCTCACAGCCGTGTTCAGAAGGGTAAGTTATTATTCCCATTTTATAGCTGTGAAGTGGATAATCAGAAAGGACTGTAATATGACAAATTTACTCACCCAGAAAAGGTCTGCCAAGATATTAAAAACTGATTCTCCTATAGATGGCATACTGCATCTTTTCAAATAAATGTCATTTTTAATTTGTATTCATTCATTGCAAATTTTATATTAATTACCTCCAATTTACAGGCAAATAGAAATTTACAAAAATGAAGACATAATTCCTACCTGAAAGGAGATATAATCCAGAAGAGGGGATAAGACAAAAGTGTTATCACTGTCAGTGCTATAAATGAAGTAACACTAAAACTCAGCAAAGGAACACATGCCAGGGAAATAAATTCTTCTTGTGAAAGAAGAGGTCAGGAAACTTCTTAGATACTGCAATGTTTATAGAAAATGCTGGGGTTGTGGGGGGCGGAGGAAAAGAAAGCAAGTGTTCATAATCAAAAAAGGCATTCTAGGAAAATCTATAGAATGAAAAATTATATAAAGACACAAGAGAGACTGTTATGTTTAGACATGTGCAGGGCATTCAGGATGGTTGAAGTAGCAATAATGAGACTGTGAGGTGGAGGGAGCACAGGAGAGGAAGGCTGGTGAGACCAAAAAGAGCCACGTAAAGAAACCCCCCCTATGCCAAGACATGATGCCATGACACAGAGATTTTATAGAAAATGGAGGAGAGAAGTGGCAGAGAACAAAATAGGTGTGTATTTTAGAAACCTTGGTGACAGAAAATTGGAAGGCAGATCAGAGGATGTGAGGCTGGAGGATGGAAGGCCAAGTAGGAAAGAGTCTGCAATGATTCGAGTGAGAGATGGTGAGATAGAAACAGAGGACAGAAACATGGGGCATTTGGCGAAGGGAGAACTCTGGGCTGACTTTTGTCTTTATGGTTGGGTGATCACATGGATGTGTCAGATTCATCCTACATGAAATACTGCAGAGCAGCCAGTTAGAGACATCAAAATAAAAGCCAAACAGTTCCACCCTCTTTCCTTTTGGGGATCCCTGTTGGTTTAAATACTTCTGGATGTTCAGTCTCCTGTCCTGCCTGTTCTTTCCTCACTTCTCCTCCAACCCTCATTCTACTCAGGCTGTTGTCTGGGCATCTGATTGGAGTCCTTCCCAAGATTCAAACAATAATACGATAAAAGGATTTACAGAGCACATATAAGTTGCATGCTGGTGATAAAAAAAAATAAGAAAATACTTACAAAATAGTATACTTTTTAGTACACTTTTTAAGTTGTAGCATCGTTTTTTTTTTTTTTTTTTTGCCTTCATGACTTTTTTATTGTGGTAAAATATTCATAACATGAAACTTACTATCAATCATTTATAAGTGTACAGTTCAGTGGTAGTAGGGCTTCCCAGGTGACTCAGTGGGAAAGAATCTGCCCACCAAAGCAGGAGACACAGTTTCGATCCTTGGGTTGGAAAGATCCCCTGGAGAAGGAAATGGCAACCGACTCTAGTATTCTTGCTTGAGAAATCCCATGGACAGAAGAGCCTGGTGGGTTACAGTCCATGGGGTCACAAAAGAGTCGGACATGACAAAATGACTAAACAACAACAATAATCAGTAGTATTAAGTATACTCATATTTTTGTGCAACTGTTACATCCATCCATCTCTGGAACTCGTTTCATTTTGCAAAACTAAGCCTATCGACTAAACAGTGCTCATGACGCCCTGGGCTCTCCCAGCCCTGGCAACCACTCTTCATTTTTCTTCCTCCCATCCCCCATCCTCTCTCCCTCCCATCCTTTACTTTTTCTTTTTGCTCTCTTTTCTCTCCCTGTTTTTCTTTTTCTTTCTTCCTCCCTCCTTCCCTCTTCCTTCCCTCCTTCCCTTTATCTTTCTTCCTTCACTTCCATCTTCCCTCCCTTCCCTCCATGCCACAGGCACTGGTAACCACCACTAAGCCTAAAGGGCATTATACTAAATTAAATAGGCCGGTTACAGAAAGAAAAATATTGTGTGATCACATTTATATGTGAGATAGATAAAATTTATATGTTACATAGAGATATAGTCAGACTCATCATAAAAGAGTAAGCTGGTAGATATTGAGGTCTCCTGAATTGCAGGCAGATTCTTTACTAACAGCTATGAGGGAAGCCTGGTAGATATCTAAAGATATTAAAATAGTTTATAATATTCATTTTAAAAGATCTTGTTATGGAAACCATGACATCAGAAAGAGATAGGTGGCACTCAAAGATGCAGAACAGGGTTTATTCAGCACTGGTGAGGGCCCAGTGGAGTCACCTCCAAAGGCTGAGCACCCTGACTTTGTTCTGGATATCTTTTATAAATGATATCTTCCCACTCAAACATCTTGGATCCCTCCCCTCACCAGGTAGCCCTACTTCCCATGGATGTAACCAGCAAGCAAGATTAGAGAAAGGAAGCAGTGATTGATAAGCAGCAGCTGTTTAAAACAAGATAACGGAAGGGAAAGCAAACAGTTATTACTTTAATTGAGGGCTTTGATCTTGCTCCTATCTCAATATGACATTTTAGTTTTTGTTGTTAATATCTTTGTATATACCTGTGCTGCTACTGCTACTGCTAAGTCGCTTCAGTTGTGTCCAACTCTGTGCTGACCCCATAGATGGCAGCCCACTAGGCTCCTCTGTCCCTGGGATTCTCCAGGCAAGAATACTGGAGTAGGTTGCCATTTCCTTCTCCAATGCATGAAAGTGAAAAGTGAAAAGTATATACCCATGGATGATACTAAAAATGCTTAAGGACAAAGGGACATGGGAAAGGCCAGTCAGAACAGATGGTCAATGATCTACAACATGCCCCAGTCTTCACTCCCTACAGGTTCTTGCCATCTGAACATCAGTTGGCATAAGCTCAGTATATATACAAATATGTCTATCAGCAACACTTTAGTAATTTAGACTAAATTTTGGAACAAGAAAATATCAAGGTGAATTTAGTTTAGTTGATATTAACAGCAAGAAAATAAGTAAATATATCTTGTATTTTTAAATAGATAATTCTGTTTTTTTTTCTTGAAAGATTAAGGCATGTTTATGAAAAAAATCAAACAACAGAAAAGACAGTGAATAAAAATTTAAATGAAATAAAACTGAGAAATCAGTTCAGTTCAGTCGCTCAGTCCTGTCTGACTCTTTGCAGCCCCGTGGACTGTAGCACACCAGGCTTCCCTGTCCATCTCCAAGTCCTGGAGCTTGCTCAAACTCATATCCAAGTCAGTGATATCATCTAACCATCTCATCCTCTGTCATCCTCCTCTCCTCCTGCCTCCAATCTTTCCCAGCATCAGGGTCTTTTCCAATAAATCAATTCTTTGCATCAGGTGTCCAAAGTATTGGAGTTGCAGCTTCAGCATCAGTCCTTTCAATGAATATTCAGGACTGATTTCCTTTAGGATGGACTGGTTGGATCTCCTTGCAGTCCAAGGGACCCTCAAGAGTCTTCTCCAACACCACAGTGCAAAAGCAACAATTCCTCGGTGCCCAGCTTTCTTTCTAGTCCAACTCTCACATCCACACATGACTACTGGAAAAACCATAGCTTTGACTAGATGGACCTTTGTCGGCAAAGTAATGTCTCTGCTTTTTAATGTGCTATCTAGGTTGGTCATAGCTTTTCTTCCAAGGAGCAAGTGTCTTTTAATTTCATGGCTGCAGTTCACCATCTGCAGTGATTTTGGAGCCCAAGAAAATAAAGTCTCTCACACTTTCCATTGTTTCCCCATCTTTTTGCCATGAAGTGATAAGACCAGATGTCATGTTCTTAGTTTTATGAATGTTGAGTTGTAAACCAACTTTTTTACTCTCCTCTTTCACTTTCATCAAGAGGCTCTTTAGTTCTTCTTTGCTTTCTACCATAAGGGTGGTGTCATCTGTGTATCTCAGATTATTAATATTTCTCCTGGTAACCTTTATTCCAGCTTGTGCTTCTTCCAGCCCGGCATTTCACATGATATACTCTGCACATAAGTTAAATAAGCAGGGTGACAATAACAATGATCATTTAATAATGTATGACCATTATTTTTGACACCTCTTTTTCCATGTGTCTGGAATGTTCAACAGACTAAAAAAAACAAAAAATTAATTTTTAAATAAAAATGTCTTAATTTTGTTTAAATTTAGCAGAAGGAAAGGAAGTTCATTGAAACTTAAGAAACTGCTGAACTGTACACAAATGTTCTCTTAATAAGACCTATGAATTCCTAAAATATTTCCCTAAAGTAAGGGCAATTGGAAAACCAAATTTAAAATGTACTGTAATTTGAAACAGTATTATTTGACTCCTTGCTATGAAAGACAAAGTAATTAGTTCACTTATCTGAAATAAATCTGGGAAAACTCTAAACAAAATATCCAAATCCATATAAATATATATAATAAATCAATAAAAATAATGTAAACTATTTATAAATCAATATAAATAATAGTGTACCTTGTCCAGCAGCTTCCCAGGTGGGGTTAGTGGTAAAGAACTCACATGCCAACTCAGGAGAATTAAGAGACATGGTTTGATCCATGGGTCAGGAAGATCCCCTGAAGGAGGGCATGGCAACTCACTCCAGTATTCTTGCCTGGAGAAGCTCATGGGCAATGGAGCCTCGTGGGCTATGGTCCATTGCGTCGTAGAGTTGGATATGACTGAAGTGACTTAGCATGCACACAGATACAAACATATGCATATTGTCCAATTGGGTTAATTCCAGGGACACCAGGATGATTTAACATTGATATTTCTATTAGTGTAATTCATATGTTAACATCTAAAAAAGAGAAAATTAAAAGGATTATCAAAATTAATGCCCCCAATTTTTCAATAATATCTAACACCTGTACCTGAAAAACAGGCAAACAAACCAACAAACAAAACCATATCTGCATCCTGTGGTATAACCCTTACACAGTGTTCCTCCCTGGTGGTAGGTCTTCAACAGCAAATATGGCCCATGAATGTGGATTCTCCTGTACCTCCATCTACCCTGCCTAACAGTGCTCTGGATTTATAGCTCTAATCGGAGAGTCTTGAGACAGGCCTCTTGGGACTGTGCCACTTATTTTGAGGGAAATTGCTTTTCTCAGGAGGTAATAGGTTTGTTTAGATGCCCATTCTCTATTACAACTTGGTCTATATTCTAGAATACTTAAAAGAGTTTCACATTTTGTAGCAAATTCATTTACCATCTTGCAGCCAAAACCACATTCTGAATGATGAAGCTTAATGACAGTAATCATGAAAAACACCTGTGGTCTCCCTACTCAATGAAATAAGTTATTTTCTGTGAGTTCAGTTCCACTTTGGCATTAATTTGTTTCTTGAGAAGAGACCACAGGTGTTTTTAATAATTAAAACAATTTCTAAATCAAAGTATGTGTCTTACTATCATATAGGAATGGATAGATCAAGATGTCAGTGATAAGACTGGTGGTGGTTTAGTCATTAAGTCATGTCCAACTCTTTGAGCCTCCAAGGATTGTAGCCTGCCAGGATCCTCTGTCCATGGGATTCTTCAGGCAAGAATACTGGAGTGGGTTGCCATTTCCTTCTTCAGGGGATCTTCCCGACCCAAGAATAGAACCTGGGTCTCCTGCATTACAGGCAGATTCTTTACCTACTGATCTACCAGGGAATACCTATTATTAATAAAATAATACATTGGATCAAAAAATAATACAGCAAAATCTCAATGTAGTCTTTACTAGGAATGGAGAAGTTTCAAGGGTCAAAAAAATACCATCTTTTGCTTTCCCCCACTTCTCACATAAACACCAAATGTAGTATTCCAAATTTCAGATGTGGTGGTGGCTGGGAAGGGAGACATTCAATTGAGTCTTCTGTGTTTAATTTAATCATTTTGAAAAATGGATCAAACTAAACATTATTTTTTTCACAATCTGATAATTTTATGTCCATATCTCTTTTATCTTTTTCTTTTCTTTCTGAAATGTCCACTCTAGTATACTCTGCAACAGTTATTCTAGTTCTAATATACTAATTTTAGTTTAATCTTTAATAACCTATCCTTCTCTTTTTAGTCTAACACTCCTTAAAGTCCCAATTTCTCACCTGCTTAAAGTGTGTACCAGCTTCATAAGTAGAATAGAAACTCACAGAATAATATTTAAGGACATCACAATATTGAGACAACATCCAAAGAGCCTACTATGTACTCCAGGAAAGATTAGCCCCTCAGAAAGCCTGAGCTAGTTCTCCTTCCTCCTGCCTTTTCCAGAATATTGCTTACACTTTTTCTTGACTCTGAGCTTTCCCATTTTGTCCGTGGGGATAAGCACTTAACTTCTCAACTCCATCTCTTGACAGTTACTTAGCAGTGACTCAACATAGAAATATCACTTTAGAAATGAAAGAGCTATTAGAAGATCTATGATCTCTATAGCTCTTATATCTTTTAAACAATCTTAAAATCCTCACACTTTCCAGATAAAGTGAGATACAGAGACATTAAGTTATGTACCTAACAGCAGAGATTTAACTTTTGCAAAAAGTGGGATTACAGGTCAGGCCAACAGATTCCTAGCTGTGTGCTTCTCTAGTTTTCCTGTGTTCCCTAGATTTTCTCAATAAGAATGCATTTGCATATACATTTGTAGCTCCCTGGGCCCTACCGCATAATCACTGAATCAGGTTTTCCAGAGAGACAGTGACCTACCATATTCAAAATATTTAATAATCATTCTGGCACAGATATGGACCATTCAGAATGGAGCCAAATCTGGTCCAGTTGTCAACAATGGATGTTTTGAAGTGGTGTTTAGTAGATAAACATCAGTGCTGACTTCATATGATGTTGAAAACTCCTGAATAAACCCTTGGCTCCTGCCAGGATGTGTTTCAAAAAGGGGTCTACTGTTTGCTTCCTTGGGCTGGGATTGCATGAGTTTTCAGAAGGATGGAATCTCTAAGATTAAGCACTTACAATGAAAATAGAATTCAGGATTTTTCTCACTACATGTTAAGTGATAAAACTCTTATCTCAGGTTTTAGATAATGACTATTTTGACATTAAGATTTGAAAAGTGCCTTACCATTTTTACAATAGCTGAGAAGACAAAAATTACCACCTCTGTATATTCACTCACTACATATTATTTACAAAGAAACAAAATAATAATTCCCTTGTTAAGTTATTAACAGTACTAGCTAACACCAGGTAACTATAATTACCTTGAATGGAATGACAACTTTGTATATATTGTATAATTGTATACAATTTGTATAATTATATATATATATGATTGAAATTCTTGATCAAGCTTTTGTAACTTTAGAATGGATCACACTAGCAAAGATAAGACAGGTAAGTTCATGACTGGCAGTTCAAATTCTGTTCTTTTGTACATGTTTTCCTAGGAAGCCCTTGGGAAATTGATTTAAAATACTGAATGGGAATTCAGTGAAAAGATACTAAAATTTTACAATGGACAAATAAGATATGACCCATCCCGGGGAACAAAATGAAAGGTTCATGCAGTAGGGTCACTGACTCTGACTTCAATTTCAGCTCAGTGGTAATCTTCTCGTGCCTTCTTCTATTAAGTGACAGGATAAGGAGTCAGAAGCAGAAAATCAGCCTAAGTCTCCAGGGCAGAAACTCAGTTTCTAAAGAAGCCCTGGGAGTGACTTAGAAAGAGCAACATAATTCTCATAGGTATCCATCGACTTGATTGTTTATGGCTGGCTTGTTCCTTTTTTTTAAAGGCAGCAATAGAGACAAAGGGAGTGAAACTTAAAATATATATATATATATATATTCTTCAGAGAATAGAAAAAAACTGAAGTGAGTTCACATAAGGGACTACTGAGCAGATGCAGTCAATGCCACATAATTTATTAGATTCTGCTAAGTATTTTCTATCTGACAAAATGGCCTGTGTTATGTGATTATCAAAAGTTCTATTCACAAACCTCTTGAGTTTCTGCATTTCAGTAGCAGATGTTGGGAAGGGGGGTGAGTAGGTAAATCAACTTCTTTTGATTTCTTTAGAGAAAATACTGATTTAATTTCCAAATTAGTTTTTATTTTACTCAGCAAGATACTGATACTAATATTATAAAATAGATAAAATTATTTTGGAATTGCTTCAGTAATATAATCCTCGTTTTTCTTTGTTTATAGTAGACAGAGTTAAAAGTAAAAGTAAGATTGAATCTTACAAGAAAATGAGCATCTTGCCTATTTCTTTTCTCTTTCTTGCTCCTATACTCATATTTGTGGTTTGTCTGCTAGAAGTATCTGGAAGCCGTTTACTTATACTATGAATGCTGGGAAAACTTTTACGAGCAACTAATACAACTGAATTATAATCAATCAGTAAAATAACTAACAATCTGTTGAAAAAGGACTATCTGTGAGGTGCCCTGCTATGTACTTTACAAGAAGTAGTTTAACTAACCATTTATAAAATCCTCTGATATAGACATTACATCCTACTTGAAAGCTTGGAAAATGCAAATTTACAGAAGTTAAGTGATTTGTTCAAGGTTATAGGTATTGAATAGGAAAAGGTATACGTGAAGGCTGTATATTGTCACTCTGCCTATTTAACTTATATGCAGAGTACATCATGAGGAACGCTGGGCTGGAAGAAGCACAAGCTGGAATCAAGATTGCCAGGAGAAATATCAGTAGTGTCAGATATGCAGATGACACCACCCTTATGGCAGAAAGTGAAGAGGAACTAAAAAGCCTCTTGATAAAAGTAAAAGAGGAGAGTGAAAAAGTTGGCTTAAAGCTCAACATTCATAAAACTAAGATCATGGCATCTAGTCAAATAACTTCATGGGAAATAGATGGGGAAACAGTGTCAGACTTTACTTTTCTGGGCTCCAAAATCACTGCAAATGGTGACTACAGCCATGAAATTAAAAGACACTTAGTCCTTGGAAGGAAAGTTATGACCAACCTAGATAGCATATTGAAAAGCAGAGACATTACGTTGCCAACAAAAGTCCATCTAGCTAAGGCTATGGTTTTTCCAGTGGTCACCTATGGATGTGAGAGTTGGACTGTGAAGAAAGCCGAGCACCGAAGAATTGATGCTTTTGCCCTGTGGTGTTGGAGAAGAGTCTTGAGAGTCCCTTGGACTGCAAGGAGATCCAACCAGTCCATTCTAAAGGAGATCAGTCCTTCTTTGGAAGGACCAATGCTAAAGCTGAAACTCTAATACTTTGGCCACCTCATGCAAAGAGTTGACTCACTGGAAAAGACTCTGATGCTGGGAGGGATTGGGGGCAGGAGGAGAAGGGGACGACAAAGGATGAGATGGCTGGATGGCATCATGACTCGATGGACATGAGTTTGAGTGATCTCCAGGAGTTGGTGATGGACAGGGAGGCCTGGCGTGCTGCAATTCATGGGGTGGCAAGGAGTCGCACACGACTAAGCAACTGAGCTGATAGGTATTGAAAGTAGCAGAGCTGCAATATGAACTCATGTCAGCCACACTCCCGAACACCTCCACTCTGTGGTATATTTCCTCTCATTATATGCATGCAAATCATGTTAAGTGTTAGTTACTACATTCAAGAACCAAAAAAAAAAATGCTGTTTAATTCAACATGACAATTATTTTGACCTTTTCCCTCATGAATATTAGATCATTTTTTATATCACCTGCTAATATTTGCTAATGGGAAAACAAACACAGGTGCAAGATGAGAAATGGAACCATTATCATTCTATAATTGATAATTAAACCAATGAAAATGGTCTTTGCTCCCCAATGTCTGGGTTAGAGATTCAGCTGGTGATTGGTCAGAGGATGGAAGCATATACATGGTCTGCCTAAAACATGATAAAATTTCTTTTAGGACTACTTGTAGAATCACATTTTAGTCATGGATTTCTTTACATTTTACATGTTCATGTATCAACACTTTCAGGATGTGACTTATCTTTAACACTTTTAATTTACACACAGTTCATTTTATCCTGGTTCATCTGAGCCACAGAATACCTGTTTGTCCCAATTAGTTATCTTTGCTATTCTGATTTCCTTAGCTTAAAACATGTGCAGGAATTACTTCTGAAATATTTTAAGGTGTATCAATTTGAGAACTGTATACTTATATGGAAGATAATAGGAAGAAAAAAATATTGTCTGTTAATATCTGAATGACTTTATTTCCATATGTCTACAAGACATCTATGGGAAAACTACCTCCAGATTGTCAATTAAGCTCACTGTTGGATTTTAAATTTAACACAATTTATAGGCCCATAATTTCAATACAAGCGCTCTTAGAAATTCTTGATTGGCAGTTTCTATTGCCATGTTCATTATCCCCACATTTAGATAAATGTCATATCCTAATATATTTATAAGTAATTCTGTAGTTTCATGGGTACATTATTGCATCCTACAAAATGGGCTAATGTTATAAGGTCGTTTTTTTGTCTCATTATTGATAAATGTTCATTGATTTTTTTCTATCTTCTTTTGAGTCATGTTTAAATTTACAAAAAAGTGGATCCCATCAATATCTTTGACCATGTACTAATGTTTACAGATGTTCTATTTTTACCATAGAAAATAGAATGGCAAAAATAGAACATCTATATCTATCTCATCTCACACGCTAGTAAAGTAATGCTCAAAATCCTCCAAGCCAGGCTTCAGCAATACGTGAACCGTGAACTTCCAGATGTTCAAGCTGGTTTTAGAAAAGGCAGAGGAACCAGAGATCAAATTGCCAACATCCGCTGGATCATAGACAAAGCAAGAGAGTTACAGAAAAACATCTATTTCTGTTTATTGACTATGCCAAAGCCTTTAACTGTGTGGATCACAATAAACTGTGGAAAATTCTGAAAGAGATTGGAATACCAGACCACCTGACCTGCCTCTTGAGAAACCTATATGCAGGTCAGGAAGCAACAGTTAGAACAGGACATGGAACAACAGACTGGTTCCAAATAGGAAAAGGAGTACGTCAAGGCTGTATACTGTCACCCTGCTTATTTAACTTACATGCAGAGTACATCATGAGAAACGCTGGGCTGGAAGAAGCACAAGCTGGAATCAAGATTGCTGGGAGAAATATCAATAACCTCAGATATGCAGATGACATCAACCCTTATGGCAGAAAGTGAAGAGGAACTCAAAAGCCTCTTGATGAAAGTGAAAGTGGAGAGTGAAAAAGTTGGCTTAAAGCTCAACATTCAGAAAACGAAGATCATGGCATCTGGTCCCATCACTTCATGGGAAATAGATGGGGAAACAGTGGAAACAGTGTCAGACTTTATTTTTGGGGGCTCCAAAATCACTGCAGATGGTGACTGCAGCCATGAAATTAAAAGATGCTTACTCCTTGGAAGGAAAGTCATGACCAACCTAGATAGCATATTCAAAAGCAGAGACATTACTTTGCCAACAAAGGTCTGTTTAGTCAAGCTATGGTTTTTCCAGTGGTCGTGTATGGATGTGAGAGTTGGACTGTGAAGAAAGCTGAGCGCCGAAGAATGGATGCTTTTGTACTGTGGTGTTGGAGAAGACTCTAGAGAGTCCCTTGGACTGCAAAGAGATCCAACCAGTCCATTCTAAAGGAGATCAGCCCAGGGTGTTCTTTGGAAGGAATGATGTTAAAGCTTAAACTCCAGTACTTTGGCCCCCTATGTGAAGAGTTGACTCATTGGAAAAGTCTCTGATGCTGGGAGGGATTGGGGGCAGGAGGAGAAGGGGACAACAGAGGATGAGATGGCTGGATGGCATCACCGACTCGATGGACGTGAGTCTGAGTGAACTCCAGGAGTTGGTGATGGACAAAGAAGCCTGGTGTGCTGCAATTCATAGGGTTGCAAAATGTCAGACAAGACTGAGCAACTGAACTGAACTGAACTGATGGTAAAAATGTGTCTAAGGGGTGATAGTTTAATGCTTCCCTGTTGGAAGATAATGAGTTTATATGTCATTTGGAACCTCAATGTTCTCTTTATTTGGACACTGATTCAGAACATGCTGAAGATCCCAATTCATTTTGGTATCATGCCAAAAACTTTTTGAGAATGGCTAATGCAGCGCAGAATTCAGGAAGTAAATAGAAAATATGTCTGATTTTTGTGACTTTAAATTTAGAAGATTAAGGAACAGATTTTTTTTTTTTAATTTCCTAAACTAAGCTTTACAGAACTAACTAAAAATTAAAAAAAAAAAAAAAGAGAGCGAGAGAGAGAGAGGATTTATCCTCTGGGTTAGTACACTGAACCAGAATCCATTGTAACAAATGATTCCAAGTAACCTAGGCAAGGAAGTACATTGCATTTGTCATACTTGCTCACTAACATGGAACAGCGGATCTGGCCCACAGTGGGAAATAAGTATATTTTTATGGAATGAATCGATTAATATACCAAAGTGATCATAATTTGTTATTTTCTTTAGGGTTCTAATTGTTTTATAAGGTATAAACCACTCTTTAAATCAAAATCTGATGGTTTTAAAGGCTGACATTTGAACAGATATTTGTATAACCATATTCATTGCTTCATTTTTCACAATAGCCCAAAAGGTGGATGCAACCCAAATGTTTACTTATGAATAAATGAACAAAATTAATATATACATACAAGTAATATTATTCAGGCTTAACAAGGAATTAAATTCTGATACATGCTACAACACACATGATCCTTGAAAGCATGACAAGTGAAAGAAGTCAGACAAAATGACAAATATTGCATGATTTCACTGAAATGAGCTATCTACATAGTCAAATGGATACAGACATAAGATAGAATAGTAATTACCAGAATCTGGAGTTAGGGTGGATGAGAAATTATTATTTGTTGGTGTATCATTTCAGTTTGAGATTCGAGATTCCCTGGTCGCTCAGACAGTAAAAATCTGCCTGCAATGCAAGAGACCTAGGTTTGATCCCTGGATTAGGAAGATGCCCTGGAGAAGAGAATGGCAGCCCACTCCAGTATTCTTGCCTGGAGAATTCCCATGGACAGAGAAGCCTGGCGGGCTACAGTCCATGGGTTTCAAAGCGTCGTACACAACTGAGTGACTAACACTTTCACTTTTCATTTCAGTTTGGGATGATGATGATAAAGTTTTGGAAATGAGTTGTAATGACTGTACAACAATGTGAATGAACTTAGCGTTACTTAATTGTACCCTCAAAAATATTACATGCAAGTATCAAAAAAAAAGACAGCTAGTGCTGGTGAGGATGTGGAGAAATTGAAACATGAACAATGTTGGTGGGAATGCAAAATGCACATTCATTCTGGAAAGCAGCATGAAAGTTCTTCAAAAAGTTATTATATGATCCAGCAATTATACTTCTGGGTATTTATCCAGAATAATTGAAATCAGGATCTTGAATAAATATATGCATTGACATGCTCATTATAGCATTATTCATTTTAGCTAAGATACAGAAACAACATAAATGTCTATCAACAGATACATGGATAAAGAAAATATGGTATATATATATACAGTTGGATATTCTTCTTGGGTCTTAGAAAAAAAAGAGAATTCTGCAATATGCAACAACATGAATGAATTTTAAGGATATTATGTTAAGTGAAATAAGCCCACAGAAAGAAAAACACTTTTATTTAAATCTTTGATTCCCCTCATATGAAGAAATAAAAGTGAAACTGTTAATTACTTAGTTATGTCCAACTCTTTGTGACCCCATGGACTTTAGTCCACCAGGCTCTTCTGTCCATGGGAATTCTCCAGGCAAGAGTACTGAGGTTGCCATTCCCTTCTCCAGGGGATGTTCCCAACCCAGGAACTGAACCCACGTATCCTGCACTGCAGACAGATTCTTTACCATCTGAGCCACCAGATAAGTCCTCCCATTATATGGGGTATCTAAAATAGTCAAATTCATAGAATCAGAATGGTGATTTCAAGAGGCTAGAGTAGCTTTAGTTGCTGCAAAGAAGATCAAAGATCCTGTGTGCTGCAACTAAGTCCCAGAGCCGACAAATAAATAAATAAATAAATAATATATATATATATATATATATATATATATATATATTTATACACACACACACACACACAAATTAAAAGAGGCTAGAGGAAAGTGGAAATAGGGAGTTACTAATCAGTGGGCATAAAATTTCAGTTATGTATGATGAGTAAATTCTAGAGATCTGCTGTATAATCATTGTGCCAATAATCAACAACACTAATGTACACTTAAAAATTAAGAGGCTAGTTCTCATGTTATAGTCACAATAAAGTAAAAAAGAATGGGTTAAGAATGTATAATAGTTTAGAGTGCATAATCTCTCTTGGGTACAGAGAGACTAAAATTTATACAAAAAATTTAAAGGTATTAAAAAGTTAAAATTATTCTGTGTGGTTTTTTATCATAATGAAAAATAGTATAAAGACAAACAGAAGAAAATACCATTCCTACCTGGTGAAACAAATGTGGTTAAGTACTCTTTTAGCAAAATATTAACCAGGCCACACAAAATACAAAAAAGGTCAAAGTACCCTTACTTAAAGGAAATATCAAAATGCCTGAGTTTATTTCTTCTTAAGTGGAAAAACAAATGAAGATTATTTGGAATCCTAGCAGTTATGTTAAAAAATCATCTTGTTCTACATAAAATCTGCTGCTTATATTGTTATCATTTTAGGACATGACATCAGCATGCCATAAGTAAGTGCAAAGCTCATAAATTTAAAACCACTTTCCAAAATTAAAAAATAATTCCAATACAAAAATGCAGTTGATATTTCTCAGTTTTCTCTTTACTATTATATAATCTATCACTACAGAATATTAAGCTAAATGATAGCTTCACATTCTGTTAATTTATGCCAGTTTCAAATGTATTTTAGAACATCTAAGTCACCAATCTTGTCTTCTCTCTAGGGGTAAACACATGTAAGGTGGTAAGAGGCACGTTCGTGTTACCTGTCAGACAAGAATATGTAGAAAGATGTCAAAAGTATATAGATTTGTAATACTATTTTTCAGAACAAAAATATGTTAAAAATATTAAAATCAAGTCTGATAGTAGGAGTAAGATAACAATGAGCTCAGAAAAAGCCTTCATCTGAATACTCTCCCTGTGCATCACATGGGGTCTGTGAAAGTACAAGGAAGAAAGTACAAGGAAGATATGAGAATATCAACATATCTAATGGCTTGTACAGTTAAAGAATTTACAGCCAACAAAGACCTTTATGATAGGAGTCCTGATGGGAAATAGCTACATGAGATAAAGCAAATGTTATTCAGCTATACCTTTTCAAAGTCAAAATGTGGCAAATCAAATTAAACTCTGATACAAGCAGAAGAAAATGTGACTCTAAAGAGCTGCTTAGGTGGAGTAAAGGAGGAACAGAGGCACCACTGGCTTAGAGAAAAGACAGTTGCACAGAAAGTTTTTGCAACATTTGGAAAATATCCAAGAGCAACGAATATGTAAGCTACTTTCTTGGCTTACATATGGCTTCATATCTCATGTAAATATGTACCAGAGAATGTCCAACTTTCTCAGGTTTTTTGAATCAGAAAAAATAACTTAGGGTTTAACACTTGTAGATTTCAACTGGAGGTCAGACATGAAAAAGAAAGGTGATAAGCATTTCAATTAAGTCCTCATTAACTTTATAATTGCCAAATAAAATTATTGTTTTCTAATCAGTAATTACGGAGAAGGCAATGGCAGCTCACTCCAGTACTCTTGCCTGGAAAATCCCATGGATCGCGGAGCCTGGTGGGCTACCATCCATGGGGTCGCAAAGAGTCGGACACGACTGAGCAACTTCACTTTCACTTT
Source organism: Bos taurus (assembly GCF_002263795.3). Classification (NCBI taxonomy): domain Eukaryota; kingdom Metazoa; phylum Chordata; class Mammalia; order Artiodactyla; family Bovidae; genus Bos; species Bos taurus. The sequence goes on along the minus strand of NC_037331.1, from coordinate 73,261,423 downwards.
TCACTTTCATGCATTGGAGAAGGAAATGGCAACCCACTACAGTGTTCTTGCCTGGAAAATCCCAGGATGGGGGAACCTGATGGGCCGCCATCTATGGGGTCGCACAGAGTCGGACACGACTGAAGCAACTTAGCAGCAGCAGCAATCAGTGATTAATAACCAAATACAATTAGTGTTTTCTAATAATTTTGTAGGTGAGAACAAGGGTTCATATTGAGTGATTTAACAGATCATCAATGTAGGTTTTATAATACAAATACTGCTTCCCTACTATTGAGATATATATACATAAAGGAAAAAACTTTATACATATGGAAACTTAAAAGCAATGAACAAATTCTTATAAGAATCCATTCAAATTGACTCCAGAAGAAATAGTAAATCTGAATGGTTTTATCACCATCAAGAAATAAACACTTTCTTTTTAATCTTCTTACAGCATCCCTGGCGGCTCAGTTGGTAAAGAGTCTGCCTGCAAAGCAGAAGATCCAGGTTCAGTCCCTGGGTTGGGTAGATCCCCTGGAGAAGGGAATGGCAACCCACTCCAGTATTCTTGGCTGAGAATCCCATGGAGAGAGGAGCGTGGCCAGCTACAGTCCATGGGGTCACAAAGAGTTGAATACGACTGAGCAACTAAACCTATGTATCTAAAGGAAAAAGGCCAAGGAGATAGAATTGTTTAAAAATAACAAATTTTAATTAGCCAGAGATCTGCATCCACAAAGAAGGCTATAATTAGCAGTTAAAGTGGGTTAACAGGAGAACAGGATATTTAGCAATACATACAATTACTAGCAAAGGAAATAGGAAATATTATCTCTAGGAATAAAGATCAAGCATAATGACGGTAACTGCTTTACACAGAAGTTACCCCAAAAGACCACCAAAGATGACAAGCATTAGAATCTTTCAGAACTGACTCGAGTGATTCTTGAATCTATAAACTTGAGGTGAGCGGGAGTGATGGGGGCAGTTGTGGGAACCATGTGCAGAGAGCAGTAGGGCAGATGCTCCTCCTGAGCAGTTAGTAGTAGGTATTCCATAGAGCAGCACACCTAAATGAGTTAGCGGATGTCACTGCAATTTCCTTAGAAACTCCAAGGAATTCTTTATTGTCATTCTTTATTGTCACTTCTGGGTGCAAAGATCATGCTCTGGTGGGGATGTCAATTTGTCACTGAGCAGAGCTGGCCTGAGACAATGAAGCCCAGAAAATGGCAGCTCCATTCTTGTTGTCACACATTTGCCCAGAAGCCTCATATTTCACACATTTTCTCTTGAAAATTTCATCTTTCTCACCAAGAACTTTCAAATAACTACATGGTTAGTTACTCTAACAGACACAGAATTATTCTATACTTAGTTTTATTTATTAAATTCAAACAAGTCCACAAAGTGTTGCCAAAATACATATTGAAATAGGTAAAGGTTTTTTTCTGGCTTATTGATTTCTACAGATAACATTAATTGTGTTTTTTCCCCCTTAAATTGAGCGACTAATTTCATGAGACACTAAACCAATTCATTGAAACAATCCTTTCCATGAAATAAATAATCCACTTCTATGTACTAACAAGTCACTTTATTGTGACTAGTTAGTACACAGAAGTCACAATTCCCTGTGACTTAGGTCCTTATATAAAAATTGGAGAAAATGATGCTTTTTACGTATTTCTCAGAGGTACTCAAAATAGTAATGAGATGGTGTCTTTTGAGCACTTGGAGTTCCCCAAGGAGAGGTATAGTATTAACTCAAATTACCACTCCATTATGATTTATCTTTACTTTATACAAAACATTTACTGTTAGCAGCATTTTTCTTGTAGAAACCTCTTATATTGCTGAAGTGCATTAGCCCTGATGTATATTTCTACCCCTTGCTCATAAAGGGTCTAAGGCTACAAAACAGAGAACTCAACTGCATGAGGAGGAGTTAATATTGTCTGTCTCTTCCAGACAATACTTTGTCCTTCTGTAAGTGACTTTTGTATAGCAAGCAGCTCAGAGAATGTCATGTCAACAAGAGCCCCTGAGGGGTTAGTGAAATGCAACACAGGTTAACAGGAGAGTTAATTTCAAATCTCATGAAGACAAGGAGGATGGGTCCAGCTAGCATCATAAAAAATAAGGAGATGAATGACAGGCTCCATAGCTCTGGGCTTATGTGGAAGGTATGGTACCACTCTTCATGCCAGCCCTTCAGAAGCCACCATTCTCCTGGTCTTTTGGACTCCATAACCAAGAGTCACTATCTCTTATGTTCAAATCCCAGAAAAACATCCTATCCACTTTCTTTCCTGCTGAGGGAATCTAGTGCCCTGGTTCTGCTTTCTCAGTCTCAGTGACACCAGGCTCTTCCGTCCATGGGATTTTCTAGGCAAGAGTATTGGAGTGGGTTGCCATTTCCTTCTCCAGGGGATCTTCCCGACCCAGGGATCGAACCCAGGTCTCCCGCATTATAGACAGACGCTTTACCATATGAGCCACCAGGGAGGTCTCCCTCAGTGACACCATCTTGGTTCATTCACCTCACCTTACCTAGAGTACTGCCACTGACACCAATGGCTACCTGGCTGGTGTTCTTGAGTTTGGACTCTTTTCTGCACTGAATTCATCTAGCACACTTCTGTCTAATCCCTTGCCAAAATCTCAGTGCTCTCTAAGATTTAAGTTAAAGCAAGGTAATGCATTAATTCAGAGAAGGCAGTGGCAACCCACTCCAGTACTCTTGCCTGGAAAATCCCATGAGCGGAGGAGCCTGGTAGGCTGCAGTCCATGGGGTCGCTAAGAGTCCGACATGACTGAGCGACTTCCCTTTCACTTTTCACTTTCATGCACTGGAGAAGGAAATGGCAACCCACTCCAATGCTCTTGCCTGGAGAATCCCAGGCACGGGGGAGCCTGGTGGGCTGCAATCTATGGGGTCGCATAGAGTCGGACACGACTGAAGCAACTTAGCAATGCATTAATTTAAAACATCAGGGTGAAGACCTGAGTTCAAACTCTTGGCTGTTCTCTACTAGCTACAGAATTTTTGAGGAAAAAAAAATGCTTCTCTAATTATTAGACCCTTTATCTGTAAAGTGAGAAGAATTGTGCTTCCTTATCCAGGAGGTGGTGGCTGGGAATACAAGAGAAAATGCAGGCAAACTATTGAGCACAGAGTCCACCAGACTGTAACAAGGGGTATTTCCTGTTGTTATATATTTCAGTTTCGCTGTAGCCATGAAAATCACATATTATAACAGTGCACAACAACAATAACAAAAGTAATAACTAACATTTGTTGATTGTTTTCTTGATAGTCCTAATATAAGTGTTTTACATATATAAACCCATTAGTGCTCAAAATAATCCCTTAAAATGGAAGTGCTATTTTACTGACAAGCAAAATATGACATAGAATGACCACATAATGTCTAAGGTTACACCTGTTGGGACTCAAATCCAGATAAACCTGGCTCCAGAGGCTGTTCTTAGTTACTATGCTACACTGGTTCCCTAGTTCAATCTCCTTGCCTCTCCTTTTCTTGAACTTTTTGGCTGCTATCTTTCTTTCTTGAAATATCCTTCCTTTCAATCTCTGAATTTTTGTCGCTCATACATTTTCCAAGCTCCAGTTCAAGTTCTTCCTTTTCCAGAACATCCTTTCAGTCTCTTTGCATTAAATTTTTTTCTGAAGTGTCATAATCCTATGTTCTATAACACAGTACTTAATTGCACAATACACTATATATATTTTTTAAATTTTTCTCATGTATGTTGCTTTCTTTCTCCCTAAGAGCCTTCGGGTAAGTAGAAAGCTAGGAGTTCTTTAGGGCTTCCTTGGTAGCTCAGCTGGTAAAGAATCTGCCTTTAATGCAGGAGAGCCCAATTTAGTTCCTGGGTCAGGAAGATTCCCTGGAGAAGGGAAAGGCTACCCATTCCGGTATTCTTGGGCTTCCCTGGTGGCTCAGCTGCTAAAGCATCTGCCTGCAATGTGGGAGACCTGGGTTCGATCCCTGGGTTGGGAAGATCCCCTAGAGAAGGGAAAGGCTACCCACTCCAGAATTCTGGCCTGGAGAATTCCATGGACTGTATAGTCATGGGATCGCAGAGTCAGACATGACTGTGCAACTTTCATTTTAGGGTTCCTTTATCCTCCCCATCCAGGGTACCGTATTGAGTTCATTTTAACAAATACTCAATACATATACACAATATCACCTTACCTATATAGTACTGTACTAGATTATCTCATTCAAAATTGTGTAATTATTTGTATATGATATTACTCAAGTAAATGTTGATGAGGTCTTATCTCAATTTTTGTGTTACCCAACTTGAATGGGAATTAAGTGTCTCTCTGAAACTACTTTACAGCCCAAACTCAGGCAAATCCTGAGTCTCTGAAGAATGGGGTGCTATGTAGAAATAATTTCTCTACAGTCTGAAAATACTAAGCTTGATGTATAGGATGCTTAGTTACGTCCATTTCTTATTTAAGACATTTTGAGAACTTACAATTTCCTAAGAAGACAATTTTCTTAAGAGTCATATGTAAGTAGAGCTCTTACCAAGCAATTTCCTCTGACATTTTCCTTTAAATTTTCCCATCCTTTCCCCTTCATCAGATGACTCTTCCTTGCAGCTTTTGCTATTTTCTGAGCATTTTCTCCCCAAGTCCTCTGTGATTACAACCTTCAGACACAGCTAGGGCAGTTCTGAAGTCTACCCTTTAATCAACATTTGTCCATGTTATGTATAATGGATCTTTTCATCTTGTCTGGGTCTCAGTAGTGATGACGGCTGCCTATGGAGGCTGGCAATATTTTATTACTCTCACTAATTAATATGTGTCCTGTAAAACTGAAATAACTTAATGTGTGGATCATTTTGGCAGCCTTTTTATTTTTCAAATAAATTATGCTAAATTTAAATCCCTGTTTACTGAGAGACCTCCCACAGTGAAGATACTGTGATTATCTTTTAAATTAGAACAAAGCAGATTTAGATATTAAGTTTCTTTCACCTAATTCTCTAAAAAGTGTTGCATAAATTAAATTTTAGTTCTATGTTCTCTGAAATCAAAGCTCTTTGCAAATATATGAACTTACCTCTAACCTTTGTAAGAACAGTAGACAGGAATCCAAAGCCATACCATGTCTGGCTTTGGTACCAGGATCATCATAATTTAAAGAAGGAGAAGCTTGTGAGATGTGTTTGCATATATTGGGACAGCCAAGAAATTTGTTTTTTCCTAATGTGGTACAGAAAAACCCAAACAAGCCCTTTGGCCAACAAAAACAAAATGGAAAATAGAAATGAGTCAGCTTAAGAGTAGTTGATGAAACAGTTCTTCAAAACTATGAGTTTTTTAATAGTTTGGGTTAATAAAAAGATTTCATAAAACTTAGTCCTAAAGTTTCTAAAATACTGGAAAACTTGACATAACTTTTCTCAAATGTGTCTCTTCAGTCAGAAAACGCCCTATTTCTAAAGGGAAAATACAACCATTCTTGAATTCTACTTTGTGCCAAGCAGTGGGCTACACATTTTTCATGGTCGTCTGTACTGAAATTTCCTTTATGTGGTCAATGCCTTCCCCAGAAATCTGCTTTGTTCTACTTTGGCTGCTCACTGCTCTCCCAGGTCTTTCTGCTTTGGTCAACCTCCTGGGATATGTCCCTTCACAGTGGCAGATGGACTACCTACATCTTCCCAAGGTTAAGTCCCTCATGTTGTCCCAGGTATAAAGGCCCCCTCACCTACTTTTACTCTATGGCCAGACAAACCATTTTAGTTGGTAAGTTCTCTTGTTAAGGATCAACACTAATCACTATAATAAAGTCTCCAAAAGGTTCCCTTGAAACCTCTTTCTTATTTAAGGGGAGAGGGGAAGAATACACAGTTTTTCCAGGAGGGGATGAAGAGAATAATGACTTTTCTTCAAATACATTCTCACTGTTAGTGGTAGGAACCTCTACATCTTGCCAAATTCATCTTTTTTCTTTGCAGGCTGATGCCACTGATTTCATTATCCCTCAGGATAGAAGGGAGCTAGTCTGGTTTGGTAGCTAAGAGCATTGTTCTGGAGCCAGGCAATCTGGGTACAAACCCTGGCTCTGCCATCAACCTGCTAAATAAACTTAATGAAGTTCTTAAACTCCTCATGCCTGATATCCTAATATGTGAATGGAGATACTAATAGGTAGTAGCATTTTACCTAACCCAAGAGAAGGAAATGGCAACTCACTCCAGTATTCTTGCCTGGAGAATTCCATGGACAGAGGAGCCTGGCGGGCCTATAGTCTATGGGGTCACAAAGAGTTGGGCATGACTGAGCAACTAACACACACACACACACAACCCAATAGGGTAGAGGATCAATAAACATAAAGGTGTTAGTACAGTTACTTAAATGTAATAAGGACTCAAAATTTTTAGTTATTATGTACATAATAATCTGGCATTTACTATATTATTCTCAGCCTTGGAGGCCTTAAGTGCAGCTAGCAAGAGAAGATCACATTCTACTGTGGTTACATTAGCTTAGTTGAATACACATTTATTATTTTTCCTTCCTAGTTTCCAAATGATTTGTGGTAGTTTATAATAAATGACAGAAATGCAATAGAAGAATTATGATAAGGTTAAAGGCTATAATGTCATGTAATATATTTCTGGTATAGATAATTATACCAGAAATGTAAATCAATGGAATATTTCTAAACTGAGCATTAATTTTAACTTTGGACTAAGTGGAAGTCATAGTGACCAAAGGAAAAAAAGGTTATATGCAGTTCTCATCTAACAAAATGATATCACTTACTGAGCTACTAAGCTTCTTAAAGTATTGAAAATGTAAGATAAAAGATAAAAAAATAACATGAATATCTTTTTTTATAATGATGTCCTGAATATACACAGGAATTAAAGAAAAGTTATGACCAACCTAGACAGCATATTCAAAAGCAGAGACATTACTTTGCCAACAAAGGTCCGTCTAGTTAAGGCTATGGTTTTTCCAGTGGTCATGTATAGATGTGAGATTTGGACTGTGAAGAAGGCTGAGTGCCGAAGAATTGATGCTTTTGAACTGTGGTGTTGGAGAAGACTCTGGAGAGTCCCTTGGACTGCAAAGAGATCCAACCAGTCCATTCTAAAGGAGATCAGTCCTGGGTGTTCTTTGGAAGGAATGATGCTAAAGCTGAAACTCCAGTATTTTGGCCACCTCATGCGAAGAGTTGACTCATTGGAAAAGACTCTGATGCTGGGACGGATTGGGGGCAGGAGGAGAAGGGGACGACAGAGGATGAGATGGCTGGATGGCATCACCAACTCGATGGACATGAGTTTGAGTGAACTCCGGGAGTTGGTGATAGACAGGGAGGCCTGGCGTGTTGTCATTCATGGGGTTGCAAAGAGTCGGACACGACTGAGTAACTGAACTGAACTGAACTGAATGTTCAGTATTAATGAAATCAGGGGTCTCAAAATTGACCATATGTAAGAAACACCTAGCAACTAAATGCAGGTTTCTAGGTCTGCCCTGGAAATAATAGGATTGCAGAGGGAGCAAAAAGTGGCTGTGGAGCAAGCATCACAGTGAACTCTGATGTAAGGAGGATAGGAGGAAACCCTCAGCCAAACATGGGCATGACTGATCTTATCTGAGACCAACCATTAAAGAGCCACAGATAAGGCATGCTTATGAAGATCTCACATCAGTGGGTCAGGCTGTTATTGGAAGGCCTAGATCTCATGCCCATAAGCTCCGCTCTCATTTTCAGAGTATAAGAGATATTTATAATAGCCAAGACATGGAAACACCTAAGTGTCCCTCAACAGATGAATAGGTAAAGAAGATGTGGTATATATATACATTGGAATATTACTCAGCCATAAAAAGAATGAAATAATGCCATTTTCAATAACATGGTTGGTCCTAGAGATTATTATACTAAGTAAAATAAGTCAAAGAGAGAAAGACAAATGTCATATGATATCACTTATACATAGAATCTAAAATATGACAAAATAAACATCTATGAAAGAGAAACTGACTCACAGAGAACAGACTGGTGATTGCCAAAAAGGTAGGGGTTAGAGGATGGATGGATTGGGAGTTTGGGATTAGCAGATGCAAACCATTAGATAGAGAATGTATAAACAACAAAGTCATACTGCACAGTACAAGGAACTAAATTAAATATTCTGTGGTAAATAATAATGGAAAAGAATATGAAATAGAATGTATATATATGTATAACTGAATCACTTTGCTATACAGTAGAAATTAACACAATATTGTAAATCAGTACTTCAATATACTTCAATAAAATACATTGGGAAAAAACAGGTATTTACTTGTAATGATGCATCACACACAAAAACAATTATCTACAAGAATAGAAAAATACAGATAAATGAGAAAGTATCTTTAAAATAAAGTGTTAATACTAATTTAAAAGTTATGAGCAAATTATATGCCAAAGGGAGAAAGAAAAATCAGCAAATTGCACAAAGGGAAAATCAAAGGCCAATATAGATATGGAAAAATGTTTGACCTCATTGCGAAAGTCACTCAGTCATGTCGGATTCTTTGCAACCCCATGGACTCTACAGGGGCATTCTCCAGGCCAGAATACTGGATTGGTTAGCCGTTCCCTTCTCCAGGGGATCTTCCCAACAGAGGGTCCCAACCCAGGGACCCAACCCAGGTCTCCCACATTCCGGGCAGATTCTTTACCAGCTGATCCACAAGGGAAGGCCAAGAATAGTGGAGTGGGTAGCCTATCCCTTCTCCAGTGGATCTTCCCAACCCAGGAAGATAACCAAGGTCTCCTGCATTGCATGTGGATTATTCACCAACTGTGCTATTAGGGAAGCCTTGACCTCATTACTAATATGTAAATACAGACTGAAATAATGTGACATCACATTTTACCCATCAGATTGGGTAAGGGAAAAACACATTTGTTAACACCTTGATCATAATAAGAATATGGGGAAAGGGCATTTTCATATAATTTTGTTGAGAAAATGGCCATTTTTCCAAAGGAGATCTAGCCATATGTATAAAATTTTAGGAGTGCTATTTTGATTAAGTATAACAATTGCATATCTAATTGAATCTTAATAAACAATTGTCTAATGTTAATATTTAAATGTTAATTTAAAATATTTTGTCATCATAGGTTTTACACTAGGAAAAAAAACTAAAAAAAAAGTCGTATAATTGTAACAGGCTAAAAATTATGATATTAATTTCAATGGAATACCATGAAAGTATGAAATATTATTATCTGCAATTATGATGTCCACAAAAAATATTAAGTACCAAAAGCTTATGAAAGTTTATACATGACATGATCCCATTTTTCTAAAGAAAATCTCTTCTCACATGGTAGAGCAACATGCTCAGGATTTTATATCAAAGTGGTAATTATAAATATTTTAGATAAAATAAAATCGGATATTAGATGAATTTTCTTTGCCTTTCCCTTTGTTTTTGCTTGAATTTATCACCAGAAAGTACAATTGCATTTTACTTTTTTTTAAATTAAAAAATGTATTAATTGTGTTTAAACTAGATCTCTGTGTGATTTGTGTTAACCTAAAAATATATTATTCAGTAATGTAATAACAGTATGGCCTTCCTATGGGACCAAAAAGAACTACATGTTTTCTGGGTTTACATTTTCTTTCCTTAACTATTTCCGTAGAGACCCAAATGTTGTTGAAGCATCTGGGAGTATATAAAAATCAAAATTGAGAGCAAAGACACATTCTGACCTGTATCTTTAAAAATTACTGTATAACTTTTCCAAGAAGAAAACATTCTGATCATTGAGGCACTTTCAGTATATTTTTTCACTGTCTCAGAGACTTTCACTTAAAATAACTCTCCCTTGAACAACACAGTAACTTTAAAAAAATATATTCATAGGTATGTGTGCTCTTCCAATGTTGTAAGAAGAAAAATAGTCAAAAACTAACCACTTCAAAACAAAAATTACCAGACTTAATTATTTTCACTTTCATAGCTTTTTAAAGAGCTGATCTCTAAATATTTAGAAAGTGCTTAAAAATCAATATCAACATTTATTTATCTCTTCTAGTATTTTTTCAAAATGAATTATGCTTTGAAGTAAACATTTGCCTTGACAAATCTGTGTTTGAACGAATGTTTTGCTTTTGTTAGCTTATGAGCTGTTATATCTTTCAGAAATCATCAGGTACAATTAGGACTCATGATCATTATCATTATTGAATTCTCTGGTCTTTGTAGACTGCTTTGCAATTTATAAAAGACTTTTACACATAGTGTATTATTTTCATTTTGATTTTCTGACAACCCTATTAAGTAGGCAGTACAGGTATCTATTTCCTTAGAAAAATCCACATTATAAAAGGTAAAGCTATTTGTGTAAGATCTATTTATCATGCCACTATTTCAGTATTCTAATGGTGCTTTAACAGGTTACTGGCCTTCATATGGGATCATATCATGTAAAATTTACAGAAGAAGTGGAAGATCTTAATCTCAAAAGATCCTGCAAACTAAAAAATCCCTGATCCCTGAATATGTAGAAAAATATGAACATTTGAGTCTTTCATATATTTCAAAAACCATTGGGTCATCAAAACAAAACAAACAAAAAAATCTTAAAATTTGCCAAAAGCAGAAGGAGTCTTTAAATTCTAGCAATTTGATATAAAATTCTGATACTCCATTTTTTAAATAACTAACAATATTGTCCTTGTATTCTGATTTTTGACATGAATAAGCTCTAAAACTTATTATTTGTAAGATAAGTAGGCATCATGAATAAAGTAAACTCAGCAGTCTATGTGGGGATTATTTCATGTTTTGACTAAAAATTGGTATTAATCCAAAACTGGCTTCAGTTCCATTTTCCAGAAGCTTTAAAATGTTCTAATCCAGTATTTCCCAAAGAACAATCCATGACCATGGAATCATCAAGAAGTTCCTCTTTAAAAAAGATTCGGAGGTAAGTATTTTTGGAAAATCCAGTATATGGCACTACACTTTTAGATATTATGTAAGAAAATTAGCATAGTACAGATTAATATAAAAGAACTTTATGCAATATGGATTGCCCAGAATTTTTCAATTTCTTCCCACCAAAATCCACTTTATAGCTGGCTTAAAACTCAACATTCAAAAAACTAAGTTCATGGCATCTGGTCCCATAACTTCACGGCAAATAGATGGAGAAACAATGGAAACAGTGACAGAATTTATTTTCTTGGGCTCCAAAATCACTGCAGATGGTGACTGCAGCCATGATATTAAAAAACGCTCGCTCCTTGGAAGAAAAGCTACGACAAACCTTGACAACATATTAAAAAGCAGAGATATCACTTTGGCAACAAAGGTGTATATAGCCAAATCTATGGTTTTTCCAGTAGTTATATACAGATGTGAGAGTTGGACCATAAAGAAGGCTGAGCACCAAAGAATTGATGCTTTTGAACTGTAGTGAAGACACTTGAGAGTCCCTTGGAAAGCAAGGAGATCAAACCATTCAGTCCTAAAGGAAATCAACCTGAAGCTCCAATACTTTGACCACCTAATGCAAAGAGCCGACTCATTGGAAAACACCTGACTCATTAGAAAAGACACTGAGGTGGGAAAGATTGAAGGCAGGAGGAGAAGGGGATGACAGAAGATGAGATGATTGGATGGCATCACTGACTCGATGGACATGAGTTTGAGCAAACTCAGGGAGATGGCAAAAGACAGGGAGATTTGGTGTGCTGCAGTCCATGGGATCACAGAGTTGGACACAACTGAGTGACTGAACAACAAATAAACATTTCAAGAAACCAAAATATCAATAGGTCACTGGAGTCATTTTTTTTTTTGCTCAGAAACTCAAACCACTTTTGAAATAATTGAATATCTGGTATAAAAATATGTTATTTTATCATAAACATTACATTATACTTTAAACTATCTTAGGTGGAGTTTAGCATAGTGCTCTGAAATTAGCAGTTTGAAGGCACTTGAGAGCAAAGGATGTGTACACAAACTATGATGGCTATAATGTACTCATTCTGTTCTATAAAAAAACATAAAGATCTAGAGGTGTGAACTAAAGGAAAAATATGTATAAGGTATATCCATTACACTGGAATTAATAAAAATTTTGTCTTTGAGCATTTAAAAAGAGTATGTTCCTCACGAGCTATCTTTTTATACGTATACAAGGTATATGTATGTCAGTGCTACTATCCCAATTCATTTCACCCTCCCCTCCCCGCACGGCTCCTGTGCCCCTTCCCCCACTGTCCCTTCTCTATGTCTGCATCTCATTCCCGCCCTGCAAAAGGTTCATCAGCACCACTTCTCTAGATTCCACATATATGCTTTAATACATTTGTTGTACTCTTTCTGACTCACTTCATTCTGTATGACAGACTCTAGGTGCATCCACACCACTACAGGTGAGTATAGGTGTGTAACACAAGGGGCTCAGTTGCGTGCTCTGTGATGACCTAGAGGGGTGAAATGAGGGTGGGGTGAGACGCTTCAAGAGGAAGGAGATATATGTGTACATAGAGCTGATTCACTTCATGTAGCAAAAGCTAAAACCATACTGTAAAGCAATTATACTCCAATCTAAAAATAGTATTCTCAATTTAAAAAATTTTATTTAAAAAATTAAGCTAAAATCCATACCCATATTCCTTTTCTCCTTAACAGAATACTTGTGAATGCTTGACAGTAACCTATACTGTTTACTAAAATTATTAGGATTTTTAAATTTATCTTGATAGAAATTAGTTTCCTTGAACTTTTTAAAGAATTAAGAATAACAAAAGCAAGGATTTTAGAAGTCAGTACAAAAATAACTTATTTTGATAACTCATATTTCTGACAAGCTAATTAATCACACATATTATATGCATTATATATGTATTCTTCACCCATGAATCATATATACAATGTATATTATCTGTGGTTAATTAGCTTATGTAAATATATCATACATATATTTCCATGGTGACATATAATAGAGTATGAATAAGACCACTTTGGAAACAGACTACTGTTTACAGTAATTTTACTAGTATACCATTAAGTTCTCAAAGTCTATTTAGGTCTTCTCCTTGGTGCTACTTACAGAAGGGACAGCCAGCTCATCACCAGAATCAGGCCTGCTGTTAGACACCCATGCAAGCTTATGAGATTAAGAAAAAAGCCAAGAAGTTTCCCTGACATCTGTTATTTTGACACACCAAAATTAGTGCATCTGTAAAATATTAGGAAACATTGCCTCTAGAGTTTTCCTCTTGAGAAGAGGGAAGGTCAATGGTGATGCCAAGCATTGGTCCTGAGAACAATAAAGAACATAACCCTACTCAACCAATTCTAGACTGTCCTACAAAGGTGGAACAAAAAAGGATGCTTAAATGAGAGCAAGTTTTTCTGGGCTGAGACTACTTTTAACACTTTCTCCAAGGATCTTGAAGTTATCTAGGACAAGAAAGCTGTACATTGGAATTACCAACCAGATCCCTTTGTGTATCTGGTCCTGAATAAAACTACAAATCTCTCCTGGCCTTCACCTACAGACCACATTGTAAAATTATAATCACTGACTTTTGAAACAGGCTGATAGAGTTTTACTAGAAGGGATATATATGGCTGATTCACTTTGCTGTACGATAGAAACTGACACAGCAGTATAAAACTATACTCCAATTTAAAATGGAGAAGGAAAATGGCAACCCACTCCAGTATTCTTGCCTGGAGAATCCCCATAGACACGAGCCTGGCAAGCTACAGTCCATGGGGTCGCAAGAGTCAGATATGACTTAGCGGCTACACCACTGCCACCACCACCAATTTAAAAAAGTAGGATTTATGATGTGCTGTTTAAGTCAGGATTCCCCAAGCTACCTCCAGAATCAGTTTGCTTACTGATGCTTTTCACAGCTCATAACCTGTTTGACAGCCAGGTTTGACTAGTAACTAAAGTGAAATGAAGTGGCTCAGTCATGTCCTACTCTTTGTGACCCCATGGACTATAGCCTATCAGGCTCCTCCATCCATGGGATTTTCCAGGCTAGAATACTGGAGTGGGTTGCCATTCCCCAGGACGCTTTACCGTCTGAGCCACCAGGGAAGTCCTAGTAAGACTAGTAACTAAAGGGTATAACATACCGTGCCAGCAACTTCTACATTAAACTTTCCCAAAGCCAAATTTATTACAAAGCTCTTGGTGGCACAATGTGGGGGCAAAGCTCGTGTGTGTGAATAAGGACCTGAGGGGAGTTTGCACCTAGCTGTGTCTTAGAACCCGAATGATTGCCTGTATTCTCTCTTACCATATCACATCTTTTGGGTTAAAATGAAGGTCATAGGTAATTATGCTCTGTGCTAAGACTGCAAGGTCTTAAAAATATCTAAAATTGTCATACTATTCCTAGATACAATACCAACTCCACCAATTACTCTCCGTATGCCCTTTGGCAAATTACTTGTTCTCTCTTTGTGTCTGGTTCCTCACCTGTGACATGGTAATAATGTTACCACCTACTTCATAGGCTGTTAGAAAAAATGAGTGAGGAAATGCAAAACAAGCCCTTAGGGTTGAAGAATGGTGAGTGGTACATGGACATTAGCTATCACCATCATCATAGTTAACTTTAATTTTTTTGTGTTTTATTCCTAACAAGTAAACTTACATATTAAGGTCAGATAAAATATATTAGTCCTGTTAGTATTCTCAGTATCTACCAGAGTGCTTAACATGAAGTGAGCTCTTTATTATGTTTTATACTGAGTTAAGTAGAGCCATGAAGAATTTCAGAATATTACAAAATATTACACTTGTAATAATTTGAACATTATGGAGAATTTTGATATATGCAAAAATAATTTGCTTGCCATATTAACAAATCTTATGTGCTCTATCCTGCTGCTGCTAAATCGCTTCAGTCGTGTCCAACTCTGTGTGATCCCAGAGACAGCAGCCCACCAGGCTCCCCCATCCCTGGGATTCTCCAGGCAAGAACACTGGAGTGGGTTGCAATTTCCTTCTCCAATGCATGAAAGTGAAAAGTGAAAGTGAAGTCACTCACTCGTGTCCGACTCCTCGAGACCCCATGACTGCAGCCTACCAGGCTCCTCCATCCAGGGATTTTCCAGGCAAGAGTACTGGAGTGGGGTGCCATTGGCTTCTCCGACATGCTCTATAGTCCTGACAATATAGCTAACATACATGCACTTCATTTTAACTCTGGTCCTCTTGCCCCTACTCCGAACTTACAACTAAGTTATTCAAAATAATGGTAAAACTCCCTCCCTTCTTTCCTTCTTCCACAAATGTTTACTTAGTGACCCTCACAAACAAGCCCTGAACTGAGTCCTGAAGGCTCAGAATTGGATGTGTCATTTCTAATATATTCTAGGATTTCATATTTTCTCAAGCTTGAGACAAGCAAATCCCCCTGTCAAATGCACTGTAAAAGCAGTAAGAAAACAGTATGCACTGATGCTGTTGAAGCACAAAAGTGGGCCAAGGATGACTTCCTATGGACCTTGGAATGGCTATGACCCGAGAAGGTTTTGCAGAATATAGATTACAGTGGAACAAGAATGAATGGGAGACAACCATGGAATATCATTTCAGGAAATCAGAATGTGAAAAGAAATTAGCACATTTGGTTACCTTTTAATAAACCCTATATTTTATATGAATATTAATTCAGGTTTTTTTTAGTTATGCAGTTGCCCTTTTACACACATGGAACCAATCACACACAATTTGTGCTGAGAATAAGTTCAAAGCAGTTTGGAATCATTAGGGCTTGTCTCTGTGCAGGTTATGTCTCCGTGGCACTACCTGCGTTGTTGCATGCTCAGCCACTCCATCCTGCCTGACTTTGCAAGCCCATGGACTGTAGCTGTCCAGGCTCCTCCTTCCATGGGATTTTTCAGGAAATAGTACTGGGGTGGGTTGCCACTTCCTCCTCCAGGGGATCTTCCCAACCCAGGGATTGAACCTACATCTCTTGTGTTTCCTACATTGGCTGGTGGCACTACCCATGGCTCCATTAATGATGTTAATAACATAATGATTATAAAAATGGAAAAAGAAGTCATGCTATCTTTCTGTATAACTTGTAGGAATCTACGTATTAAAAAATTTTAATTGACAGAAGACTAGAAAAATAACTTGTAATTTTATGATCAGTTACTATGAACAACCCATATGTAGGTATTTTGTGTTTTTTAGAAACAAATTTATGTAATTTAAAAGTACTACAGGTCACTTTTTTGTACTATAGCATTTATTTGTTTTCTTTTTTTTTTTTAAATTTTATTTTATTTTAAACTTTACAATATTGTATTAGTTTTGCCAAATATCGAAATGAATCCGCCACAGGTATACCTGCGTTCCCCATCCTGAACCCTCCTCCCTCCTCCCTCCCCTCCCCTCCCTCTGGGTCGTCCCAGTGCACCAGCCCCAAGCATCCAGTACCGTGCATCGAACCTGGACTGGCAACTCGTTTCATACATGATATTATACATGTTTCAATGCTATTCTCCCAAATCTCCCCACCCTCGAATTAAGTATGTTTATGTAAAATTTCAATAAACTTTTTTAAATTGCATTACTTCTCTAGTGATTTTTGTCATTTATTCCATTCCATGATTATTACTACTTCTGTACTAGAGAGGATATATTAAAAATGGGCTGTCAAGTATGCTAGGTATACCTCCAAACTGAAGATACCTTAACACTTCACATAGAGACTTTGTAGAATTTATGTTCCCAGGTAAAATTATAAGTAGTACTCATGTGGGTCTTATATATCAGTCCAACTCCTAGAGGAAATCAAGAGGTTTTTGTGAATTCCAAGCCAAATAGCAAGTTGTTACTCTAACCACAAAGCAGTTAGCTCTCTACAGACAGGCCATAAAGTCTTGAGAAACAGAGGGCTTGGTGGTATGAAGTTCAGCAAGGGCTGCGAAATCACATTTTGGCTCTGCCACCTCTTAGGCAAGTTTGTTAATCTCCCCGGTTCTCAGCAGCTACCCTTACAAGATGAGGAAATGAAAGTCTTGTACAGTACATACCGTATCAATGACAGCTCTACTTTTATTAGAAAAAGTTTCCTAAGTATTTCGTTTCCCTAAGTATTTCAACTCAACACATTAGGCATTAACACAGTCCTACTTTTAAACAATCACTACAATTATTGTTGTTTTCCGCTTGCAAAATATTTGAAGAGTTGACAAAAAATTTTGTCTTCTGCCACATCAAAAAAAAAAAGGAAGTAAAAAACAAACAAAAAAATACCTATATTAAAAGCCAAGGCATCAAACTTTAGCTGTTGATGATTAATAATAGTTTGGGGCTTTGTTTTTTTAGGGAAAAGTGGTGTGTTTTTCTTTTTTATTTTTTTATTGAAAGATAATTGCTTTACAGAATTTTGTTGTTTTCTGTCAAACCTCAACATGAATCAGCCATAGGTATGCATATATCCCCTCCCTTTTGAACCTCCCTCCCATCTCCTGCCCCATCCCACCCCTCTAGATTGATACAGAGTCCCTGTTTGAGTTTCCTGAGCCATACAGCAAATTCCCATTGGCTATCTATTTTACATATGGTAATGTAAGTTTCCATGTTACTCTTTCCGTACATCTAATCTTTGTTTTTTGAAAGATCAGAAAAGCTGTACCTGAAATAGTGTTATTTTAAGAAACAATTTTCTGTTTGTGTTAACTCTTCTGTGACTCATGAGGGTTATTAGTTGAATTTTACTAATAACTCTATACCTTATTCCATCTCTTTTTCAACCATCGAGATGAAAAAAGATGCTACACAGGTTAAAGGAACCCAACCCACTTGGAAAAATAAACTTTGCTAGAGATATAGAACACGTTGGGTAAACAAACAAAAATGAAGAGAGAAAATCAATAAAAGCTCATATTTTTTAAAATTATGTACTTTTATTTGATTTTTATGCCTTAGTAGTCTCCCATGTTAGAATTATCAAACAAGGTTGGTTCTGCCTGAGTGATTAGTTTGCTATACTGAAGTAAATGGACACAGCCAGGTGTAGTGTTTTATGCTCCCTTTCCTAATTCTCTTCCCTAGAATTCCCCAGAAAAGATACATGTTTTTGACTTATAGAAGGAATGAGTAAATTAAATATAAAGAAGATAAACTGAACTGTATCAGAGCTAGAGGTGAGAATCCTTTGGGAAAATTATTTTATTATTGATTTATTTTGATTATGAGGAAGAATGAGGGACAGCAAATTGAATTAATATTTCAATATCTCATACATAATACAGGTTGTTTTTGGCCAGAAAGATTGTTCAATGAAGAAAGGCCTCTCGAATTTTATAAGCTGACCAAATAGAGGTAAATGGTATAACATTTTTACCTAAAAGCTTATGATCTTTCCATAACCCAGGTTTCATATTTTAATTCAGATGGAAGACTTAGAAAAATAAAAAGACAAAAACAAAAACTGATACTTGTCTCAGACCTTTTGACAGTGTCTGATGTGATTTTTCTAGAATGCTTTTTAGGCCAGGCTTCAATAATTTTCAATGTCTCTAGATATTGCTGACATGCAGCCAGGATAGGAAATCACTGTTAGTGATTTAAAGACCACAGTGGCCATGTGAGGTAACATATGACAAGAGTTCAGTCTAGTGTCTGGAATATCAGTAAGTCCTTACTTATCAGTAAGTACTCAAATGTCATATTCCTTTACTCTTTCATTGAACTGAGTCTAAAGATGATGCATTAATAGATGCAATTGGCTTATAAAATTTAAAAAGGGTGCATATGTTGAAAAAAATCTAATGTTGACCTGGTCATGACTGGGAATGTATCACAGAATTCTTCATGGTGGAACTTTCTTTCTTGTCAGATATGCCATCATCTATCATCATCATCATCACCATTATCATCAGTTCAGTTCAGTTCAATTTATTTTTTTTTAATTTAATTTTATTTTTTAACTTTACAAATTGCATTAGTTTTGCCAAATATCAAAATGAATATGCCACAGGTATACATGTGTTCCCCATCCTGAACCCTCCTCCCTCCTCACTCCCCATATCCTCCCTCTGGGTCATCCCAGTGCACCAGCCCCAAGCATCCAGTATCGTGCATCGAACCTGGACTGGCAACTCGTTTCATACATGATATTATACATGTTTCAATGCCATTCTCCCAAATCTTCCCACCCTCTCCCTCTCCCACAGAGTCCATAAGACTGTTCTATACATCAGTGTCTCTTTTGCTGTCTTGTACACAGGGTTATTGTCACCATCTTTCTAAATTCCATATATATGCATTAGTATACTGTATTGGTGTTTTTCTTTCTGACTTACTTCACTCTGTATAATAGGCTCCAGTTTCATCCACCTCGTTAGAACTGATTCAAATGTATTGTTTTTAATGGCTGAGTAATACTCCATTGTGTATATGTACCACTGCTTTCTTATCCATTCATCTGCTGATGGGCATCTAGGTTGCTTCCATGTCCTGGCTATTATACACAGTGCTGCGATGAACATTGGGGTACACGTGTCTCTTTCCCTTCTGGTTTCCTCAGTGTGTATGCCCAGCAGTGGGATTGCTGGATCATAAGGCAGTTCTATTTCCAGTTTTTTAAGGAATCTCCACACTGTTCTCCATAGTGGCTGTACTAGTTTGCATTCCCACCAACAGTGTAAGAGGGTTCCCTTTTCTCCACACCCTCTCCAGCATTTATTGCTTGTAGACTTTTGGATCACAGCCATTCTGACTGGTGTGAAATGGTACCTCATAGTGGTTTTGATTTGCATTTCTCTGATAATGAGTGATGTTGAGCATCTTTTCATGTGTTTGTTAGCCATCTGTATCTCTTCTTTGGAGAAATGTTTATTTAGTTCCTCATTCGTGTCCTACTCTTTGGACAACATGGACTGCAGCATGCCACGCTTCCCTGTCCATCATCGACTCCCGGAGTCTACTCAAACTCATGTCCACTGAGTAGGTACCATCCAACCATCTCATCCTCTGTCATCCCCTTCTCCTCCCACCATCAATCTTTCCCAGTATCATGGTCTTTCCAATAAGTCAGTTCTTTGCATCAGGTGGCCAAAGTATTGGAGTTTCAGCTTCAGCAACAGTCCTTCCAATGAACACTCAGGACTGATCTCTTTTAGAATGGACTGGTTGGATCTCCTTGTAGTCCAACAGAGTCTCAAGAGCCTTCTCCAACACCACAGTTAAAAAGCATCAATTATAGTCCAACTCTCACACCCATACATGACTACTGGAAACACCGTAGCCTTGACTCGACGGACCTTTGTTGGCAAAGTAATGTCTGCTTTGTAATATGCTGTCTAGGTTGGGCATAACTTTCCTTCAAAGGAGTAAGTGTCTCTCTTAATTTCATGGCTGCAGTCACCATCTGCAGTGATTTTGGAGCCTCCCAAAATAAAGTCTGCCACTGTTTCCATTTTTCCCCATCTATTTGCCATGAAGTGATGGGACCAGATGCCATGATCTTAGTTTTCTGAATGTTGAGCTTTAAGCCCAGTTTTTCACTCTCCTCTTTCACTTTCATCAAGTGGCTCTTTCGTTCTTCCTCACTTTCTGCCATAAGGGTGGTGTTATCTGTGTTCTGAAGTTACTGATATTTCTCCTGGCAATCTTGTTTCTAGCTTGTGCTTCATCCAGCCCAGCGATTCTCATGATGTACTCTGCATATAGTTAAATAAACAGGGTGACACTCTACATGAAAGTGTTATAGTTTTATAAAGTGAAAGTGAAAGTCACTCAGTCTTGTCCAACTCTTTGCAACCCCACGGACTATACAGTCCATGGAATTCTTCAGGCCAGAATACTGGAGTGGGTAGCCTTTCCCTTTTCCATTGGCTCTTACCTATTCAGGAATTGAACCCGCGTCTCCTGCGTTGCAGGTGGATTCTTTACCAACTGAGCCACAGGGGAAGCCACCATTATCATTGACCTCATCTAAATTATATGCATGCCTTCCTAGAGAGAACTCTAGAGTTATAAAAAGGGAATGTTGGACAGAAGTATGATAAGGACAAATCTTGCAATTTTTAATGAGGACTTAGATTTTTATAACTTCCTGCTGAAACAAATTTGAGCCTGCTTACCTTTTAGTTAACTGAAATAATCCAAAACTAATAACTAGGTTGTTAGTGCATTTGGGGATAGAATTTAATTTCATGACATTAAAAGTATGAGGTCCGGGGGCACTTTATTTTACAGTGTCCTCCCGCCCTTCCTCTGAAAAATTCATTACACTGCACTATAAAACTCAAGAGGTAACATTTTGTTTTTATTTAATCAAACTAAGCCCTATTTCATTATCTGCTGAATGACATTTTTCTGTAATTTCTGAGAGAAGATGGATTTTATAAAGTGTATGGACAATTAAAATCCCATTTTCTATATGCAAATAAAGTTAAATGGTCTAGGAACCATGGGGTTGTTACAATAATTAATTAAATGATTGCAATATTAAGATAATGCTAAATGAAGGCAGGAAAGAGCCAGTTGGACCTGGCTCCCAGGCCTGACTCAGTACTCCAAAGAGAAGATATTTAATTGTTCTAAGCCTTAGCTATTTTAGCTGTAAAATGAGAACAAAAATAAATATTTCATAAAATAATTATAAGATTAAGAGCACAGCATGTGGTAGCATTCAAATGTGTATGTCAATTTTCAAAATAATTTTTTTTCAGTTCACTTGTGAAATAAGGTGTATTCATTTTCCTTCTGATCTAGGTTAAGATTAATTGCTCCTTGATTGAATTTTCTTTGTTCAAACACAAAAACCTTCTAGGCACAAAAGAATTTTACCTATTGTACATCAAGTGTACAACACAATTAAAAGTCTGCTGACAAATGGTACGCTTTTCATCACTTTTTAAAAAGGTAGCTTGAAATGCAGAAAACGTATTCATGATCAGCCTTGAGAAAATGTCACAGAACTCAAACTCTAAAAACTTTACTGGAATATTTTAAAACTTCAATGTAAGATTTTATATTTATGTACAAACTCTAAAAGAAAGCATCATGATTACAAGCTTTTAAAGCTTGTTTTCAACAGTCATATGGTTTATGAATAAGAGAATATGAATGATAAATTTTCTCAATGCCAAAAATACCATGTTTAATATACCTACAGTTCAGTCTAGACAGCATCAACGTTATGGCTGACAAGTATCACAATCTGAACCTTTTCAGACTTCACTCCACTGAGCAAATTACTTGAACTTATCCAGCCAGGTATTATACTGGGTAATGGCTCTTTTGATTCATGATTGGAGAAAGTCTTCACAAAGTACAATTTAAGTTATTTTAAAAGGTAACCAGGGAGTTAATTGATTACAGTGAATAAGCTATAATAACATAAAATGTAGTGTTTTTTTTTAAAAAAATGATGTTTTGAGAATTCTTTTATCTGAGTAATATTCAATTTAAAAGAAACATATGAAAGTCATATTGACCTAGTATAACCTAGCTGTTGTCATAAAATATGATTATCTGCAGATAATGCATGGTGCCCAATTTAATTTCTATGGCTGCTATAACATATAGCTACCAAATTGTCTTAAAGCAAAAGAAACTTATGCTGTCTTACTTCAGCGAGCTGTGCTGTGCTTAGTTCCTCAGTCATGTTCAACTCTTTGCGACCCCATGGACTGTAGACTGCCAGGCTCCTCTGTCCATGGAGAATCTCCAGGCAAGAATACTGGAGTGAGTTGCCATGCTCTTCTCCAGGGGATCTTCCCAACACGGGGATTGAATCCAGGTCTCCCACATTGCAGGTGGATTCTTTACTGTTTTAGCCATCAGGGAAGCCTGAAAGCCTGAAATCAATAGCACTAGGCCAAAATCAGGTAGTCAGCTGGGGCACACTCCTCCTGAAGGCTGTAGAGGAGAATCTGCCTCTTGCTTATTCCAGCTTCTGATGACTAACAGAAGTTGTTGGTTTATGGCACATTACTCCAATCTTAAAGGCCAGCATCTTCAAGCCTCTCTCAGCTCCATCTTCACATTTCTTTCTCCTTTCTGTGTAGTTCATCTCCCTCTGCCTCCTTTTAATAAAGACATACATGATTGCATTTAGGGTCCATGGTAATCATGGGCTTCCCTTGTAGCTCAGCTGGTAAAGAATCCACCTGCAATATGGGAGACCTGGGTTCGATCCCTGGGTTGGAAAGATCCCCTGGAGAATGGAAAGGCTACCCATGATAGTATTCTGGCCTGGGGAATTCCATGGACTGTATAGTCCATGAGGTTGCAAAGAGTCAGACATGACTGAGTACCTTTCACTCACTTATGGCAATCGAGGATATGTCTATCTCAGTATTCTTAATCACATCTGAAAAGTCTTTGCCATATAAGGTAGCATTTACAGGTGCTAGGCATCAGGATCCACTATTTCGGGGACCATTATTCAATCTACAGCAGTGCTCTAATGGAATCCATTCCATTGAAGAGTCTGTGAAAGTGACTCAGTCATGTCTGTCTTTTCATGGCCCCATAGACTCTACAGTCCATGGAATTCTCTAGGCCAGAATACTGGAGTAGGTAGCTGTTCCCTTCTCCAGGGATCTTTCCAACCCAGGGATTGAACCCAGGTGTCCTGCATTGCAGGCAGATTCTATACCAGCTGAGCAACCAGAGAAGCCCACTGAAGAGTCTACTCATGGAAAAAAAATTTTTTTTTCCAATTATTACCTCCAAATTTCGTCATTAGAAGAAGACGATATAAGGAACTATGCTGGTGCATCAATAAACAATGAAGGTGAGGGTTGTAAGTTACTTTCATGAAAATGCAATCTATGCACTATTAATTAGCATAAATGGTAAGAAGACTTTATTACCTCTGGAACTGAAGCTTAATCTTTGAATCTTTAAAATAAATTTTAGGAATAATTTATTTCATATTCTTTATACAAGACATAAGTTTTTATAATTTTATTTTAATCACAGAGATTATGAAGACTCAAAATATCCCATTTGGGGATTTAAGGGACAAATATAGAAATGGAGACTCACTCTTTTGAGGACTTTTCACATGGATTTGGAGATGCAGAATCCTCAGTTATAATGAAGCCACCTTGTTTTCCAAGTCTTTTAATTAAGATAGCAACATAAAGTTTTTAATAACCATGCCTGTCATAAATTATACACCTACTGAGCCAGTCCTCCCCTGTGGCTCAGCAGTAAGGAATCCACCCGCAACACCGGAGACACAGGAGGTGGAGGTTCTACCCCTGGGTTGGTAAGATCCCCTGGAGGAGGGCGTGGAAATCCACTCCAGCATTCTTGCTGGGAAATTCTTATAGACCGAGGAGCCTGGACGCTACAGTCCACAGGGTTGCAAAGAGTCAGACAAGACAAGCAATTGAGCATGAGCAGACAATGCAAATACCTTATTCAGGACTGATGGTCTTTTCTTTCTGTCCTCAATTAAAAGAAAAATCTTTTTCATTGATTTTTTAAAAAAATAACTAATTAATATTCACTAATAATGATGACTGTAATTAGCCAAATCTCAATCTTCTTTCTGTTAAGAAATTAGACATGTTCACAATAGGTAAAACCTTGCAAGAATTTTTGTTTCACATTTAAGGCCACGGTACAATATCCTTAGAACTTTATCATTATTAAAATACACATAATTTCTAAAATACACATAATCAAAAACATGTCTAATCAGAGAACTATGAAAAAGCCAAGGGAGATAGAACTCAAGTAGTCTACCTTCTTGGAGAAGGCAATGGCACCCCACTCCAGTACTCTTGCCTGGAAAATCCCATGGACAGAGGAGCCTGGTAGGCTGCAGTCCGTGGGGTGGCCAGGAGTCGGACACGACTGAGCGACTTCACTTTCACTTTTCACTTTCATGCATTGAAGAAGGAAATGGCAACCCACTCCAGTGTTCTTGCCTGGAGAATCCCAGGGACTGGGGAGCCTGATGGGTTGCCATCTATGGGGTTGCACAGAGTCGGACAGGACTGAAGTGACTTAGCAGTAGCAGTCTACCTTCTATTGAGATTCTCAAATCTATCAGAGTTCAGACAATCAGAACACTAGCAGCCTAGAAAAATAAACATGTTTCAGAAATTCTATACCTATTGTTTCTTAGGACAAAGAGCATATTGGAAAAAACCTTTAAATAGAGAAAATGTGGCTGTAATGAGAATGCATCACTGTTGGTAGCTTGAATAGCCTAAATAAAGTGGAAATTGGTGACATACTAAAAAAAGTGGAGATTTTTCTTTTTTTAACTACACCGTAACCATACACTTGTAGTTCTGTCCCTGGTGGCTCAGCTGGTAAAGAATCTGACTGCAGTGCAGGAGACCTGGGTTTGATCCCTGGGTTGGGAAGATCCTCTGGAGAAGGGAAAGGCTACCCACTCCAGTATTTTGGCCTGGAGAATTCCATGGACTGTGTAGTTCACAGGGTCGCAAAGAGTTGGACACAACTGATCAACTTTCATTAGCCACACACTTGTAGTTCTGTACAGCATGAGCAGAGGTCAAATGGGAATGGTTTTGGTTTCAATAGAAATATGGTTTCAATTCAGTTTCAATTATTTTTCCTGAGAATTTAGACAATGTATCTATATCATTAATAAGGGGTTCTATAGACTTATGATTTATGAATATATCTGTATGCCTGTAATACTTAAATAAATAAGCATATTGTAAAAACCTCTAGCCAAAAACATACTTATAGTCCCTTCAGATCATTTAACTTCATTTTGTTACTATATCCAAGGGACATATGGATATGTTAAGTACTTAACAAAGTTATAATTGGAGTTTAAAACAATATTATACCTGCAATATAATTTATTTTCTCAAACAACATATTTTATGGATGTTTGACCTTATATAAGGCAGAATGAGCTATTTGGAAAGCCAGATTATGTAAAAAATGAATATTTTTTTAGTTCTACCCATAAAATACTTGAGAAGGAAATTGCAACCCACTCCAGTATTCTTGCCTGGAAAATCTCATGGACAGAGAAGCAGGCTACAGTCCATGAGGTTGCAAGGGTCAGACATGATTTAGCAACTAAACCCCACACCCATAAAATACACATAAAGACAGAAACATTTTTTTGAGGTAGCATGTTCACTGATTGGTTGGCTGTTTCATCCATTCAATGTGAAGCATTAATTTTCAGGAATATAGCTTTCTGCACACAGATTTTTGTTTCTATAGGTAGGTTTATTCCTAGGTATTCTATTCTTTTTGTTGCAATGGTGAATGGGATTGTTCCCTTAATCTCTCTTTCTGATTTTTCATTGTCAGTGTATAGGAATTCAAGGGACTTCTGTGTATTAATTTTATATCCTGTGACTTTACTATATTCATTGGCTAGTTCTAATAATTTTCTGGTGGCATCTCTAGGGTTTTCTATGTTGAGAATCATGTTATCTGCAGTCAGTGAGAGTTTTACTTCTTTTCCAATCTGGATTCCTTTTATTTATTTTTCTCCTCTGATTGCTGTTGTTGGGACTTCCAAAATTATGTTGAATAACAGTGGTGAGAGTGGGTACCCTTGTCTTGTTCCTGATGTTAGAGGAAATGCTTTCAGTTTTTCACCATTGAGAATAACGTTTGCTGTGGATTTGTCTTATATGGCTTTATTATGTTGAGGTAGTTTACTTCAATGCTTACTTTCTGGAGACTTTTTATCATAAATGGGTGTTGAAATTTATCAAATATTTTCTCTACATCTATTGAGATGATCATAATGTTTTTATCTTTCAGTTTGAGAATATGGTGTATCTTATTGATTTGCTTATATTGCAAAGTCATTGCATCTCTAGGATAAAGCCCACTTGATCATGAGGTATGGTCCTTTTAATGTGTTGTCTGTTTCTGTTAGCTAGAATTCTGTTGAGGATTTTTGCATCTTTGTTCATCAGCGATATTGGCCTGTAATTTTCTTTGTGTGTGTGTGTGCAAAACCAGATCTTTGTCTGGTTTTGGTATTAGGGTGATAGAGGACTTGTAGAATGAGTTTGGGAGTTTTCCTTCTGTACATTTTCTGGAAGAATTTGAGCAGGATATGTATTAGTTCTTTAAACTTTTGGTAGAATTTGCCTGTGAAGCCATCTGGCCTTTGGCTTTTGGTTGTCGGAAGATTTTTTATTACAGTTTCAATTTCCATGCTTGTGATTGGTCTGTTCATATTTTCTATTTCTTCCTGGTTCAGTTTTGGAAGGTTATACTTTTCTAAGAATTTATTCCTTTCTTCCAGGCTGTCCATTTTATTAAAATATAGTTGTTCAGTGTAGCTCTTAAAGGATCTTTAAGATCTTTTTTCTGAATTGCCTGTTTTAACTTCTTTTTCATTTCTAATTTTATTAATTTGAGTATGCTCCCTTTTTTTCTTGACGAGTCTGGCTAATGGTTTGCCAATTTTGTTTATCTTCTCAAAGAAACAGCTTTTAGTTTTATTGACCTTTGCTACTGTCTTTTCCATTCTTTTTCATTGATTTCTGCTCTATTCTCTATGATTTCTTTCCTTCTTCTAAAGTTGGGACTTTTTTGTTTTATTTTTTCTAGTTGTTTTAGGTGTAAGATTAGGTTGTGTATTTGATGTTTCTCTTGTTTATTGAGACAGTCTTGTATTGCCATAAATTTCCCTCTTAGCATTGCTTTTACTGCTCCCATAGATTTTGAGTTGTCATGTTTTCATTGTTATTATTTCTAGGTGTTTTTTTTTAATTTCCTCTTTGATTTCTTCAGTGACCTCTAGGTTATTGAGAAGTGTATTGTTTGGCACAAAAATATAAATATAGACCAATGGAACATGATAGAAAGCACAGCAACAAATGCCCACACCTATGGGCACCTTATCTTTGACAAAAGTGGCAAGAATGTACAATGAAACAAAGACAGCTTCATCAGTAAATAGTGCTGGGAAAACTGGACAGCTACATGTAAAAGAATGAAACTAGAACATTTCCTAACATCATACACAAAAATAAACTCAGACTGGATTAAAGACTCAAATGTAAGGCCACGCATGCATCCTAGGTCTGCTCAGTCGTGTCTGATTCTGTGTGACCCTGTGAAATGTAGCCTACTTGGCTACTCTTGTCCACAAGATTCTTCAGGCAAGAATACTGGAGTGGGTTTCCATACTGTCCTCCAGGGGATCTTCCCGACCCAGGGATTGAACCCACATCTCTTACATCTCCTGCATTGGCAGGCAGTTCCTTACCACTAGTGCCCCCTGGACCAGAAACTATAAAGCTCTTAGAGGAAAATATAGGCAGTACACTCTTTGACATAAATCACAGCAAGATCTTATTTGTCTTAAAGAAGTCATTCCTAAAGTAATGTCCATTCCTAAAGTAATGGAAATAAAAACAAATGGACCTAATTAAACTTAAAAGCTTTTACACAGCAAAGGAAACAATAAACAAGATTAAAAGACAGCTTCAGAAAGAGAGAAAATAATTGCAAATGAAACAACTGTCATACAGCTCAGTATCAGAGAAACAAATTGCTCAGTCAAAACAAACAAACAAATGGGGAGAAGACCTAACCAGACATTTCTCCAAAGACATACAGATGGCCAAGAAACACACAAAAAGATGTTCAACATCATCATTAATTGCTAGAGAAATGCAAATTAAAACTATAATGAGGTAGTAGCATATACCCTGAGAAAACCACAATTCTAAAAAAAAATCACAATTTCCCCAATGTTCATTGCAGTACTATCTACAATAGCTGGACATGGAATCAACCTAGATGTACATCTACAGATGAACGCATGAAGATGTGGTACATATACACAATGGGATATTACTCAGCCATAACAGAGAATGGATTTGAGTCAGTTCTAGTGAGCTGGATGAACCTAGAGCCTGTTATACAGAATGAAGTCAGAAAGAGAAAAATATGCTTATATTAATACATATATATAGATTCTAGAAAAATGGTATGGGTGAATCTAAAAATGGTATCGATGAATCCAGGAAAGGAATGGAGATGTAGGGAACAGACTTGTGGACACAGCAAGGGAAGGAGAGAATGGAACAAATGAAGAAAATAGCATCGACATATATACACAGTCATGTGTAAAATACATAGCTGCTGAGAAGTTGCTATATTACACAGGGAGCCAAGGCTGGCACTCTGTGATGACCTAGAGGTGTGGGATGGGGAGGGAGGGAGGAGAGAAAGGCTCAGAGGGAGGGGATATATATATATATATCTATATATAGATATATATATAGTTATAGCTGATTCTCATTATTGTATGGCAGAAACCAATACAACAATGCAAAGCAATTTTCTTCCATTTAAAAAATTTTAGGAATAGAGCAGATTAACCCTGGAACAAAAGGATCAATGCTTATTTTGAGTTTCAAACTAGTTATGTTCTTAGTAGTACTTTATTATTAAATGAGATTATTAAAGATAGAGATTAGGATTGAGACCAAACTGCCTCTTATTTATGGATCTAAAGCTGGAGTGCAGATGTGTGTTTTAAACAGGGATGGGGTAGGGGATTCATCTTCTATTTTTATCAATGGGATATATTTAGCTGTACACTCTCATGATGGGGCCATTACATACTTGAGGCAGTGTGTAAGGTTGAGGAGGATAGTGTTTCCACTTGCTCTTGGCCTATGCCAATAATATAGCAATTTGCCAGAGGAACCTAGATGGAAACATAGAAAATGAGATAATGTGAAACTTCAAAAGTGGCCAGAAGTTGACGGGAGGAGACCTCAGATACGGAATCTGATAAAAAGAGACAATACTCCCAACTTTAGCAGCTAGAAACCTGTCTAAAAGATTGGACTGATCATCAAGCAACCTGCAGAAGCCCCTCAGAGGGGAAGATGGCTGTTTTAAGTGAAGGCAACAGAAAACAACCATTGAATACACATACCCACCTCAACCTCTAAACAGCACCCTTGGGAAGAGGAGTATGATAGGAAACCCTTTGCAAAAGTAAAATCATTCTTGATGGATAAATTAAACATTAAATTGAATCAAAGTGATCACTTCAAATTTTAAACTGACCTTTAAATAGAGCATTTAAGTTCCATGTTACCCAAGTCACATTAATAGTAATTAACAGAAGAATTCAGAGCAAGGTGAAAGCATTATAGAAAAGAATGTTTCCTTTCTCTTTTACATGTTTTGAGTATAAATTTTGACTCCCTACCACATTTTTCAAAGTTACCTATTTCAGCAGTCTTCAAAGTGAAGTACATGTAGACATTCATAAAAATTCCCAAGAAATACAGAGTTATGATATTTTTACACGAATCCATTTTCAGACCCTCAACTTCCATAGTGATTTAAAAATGTATCTACTTGAAGATGCGTCTGGGGTCAAGACGTCTTGCTCTTCATTTCTACCATGTTGTCCTGTCTGCCCCTGAACAGTTATGGGTGTAATCTCACCTAGTGTTATTTTAATATCATGTTGCTCCCTGGGGTGGGAAAATCTCCAGGACACCAGACAATGATGCATCAGCTTCAACCATCAGTCTCTGTGATTCTCCTCAGATAATAAGTTTGTTGCAGATGTTTTATTTCTCCATTAACAGTAAAGATTGGCATTAGATATTGAGTCTTTTTCTCCATGTTTGGAATGTCCTGAATTCAGATACATTGTTGAGTGGTTAGTAGAAAAGATGGCTATTTTTGCTGAAAACCCTCTTCTACCCTACAATCTTGTCAAAAATGCTTCTAATGGAAAGTTCATTTTGCCAGTCATAATTTTGTTTTGCCCTTGGTTCCCTTGCCTACTTTTCCGTGTTCTGCTGTGCATTTTAAGGAAGCCAAGGCCCTTCCTGTAAACTACATTTTCCAGATTCCTTGGCCACATTTTTTTTTCCCGCTATAGAAACTGCAAGACAGGAAAAAGATTCTCTTGCTGCCAGTCTCTGCAGACACGGTAAAGCTAAATGCAGTTCTGATGCCTATAGGGGAAAACACCATACTTAGCCCAAGCCTCAGTACTCAAATCCTCTCAGAGTTCCCAGCACCTTCTTGGGTTTCCTTCATCTCTCTGAACTAGATCCAGGAAATACTTCAGGATTATGAGCTCTGGTAACCTCATATCTTATTACTCTTCCCCCAGCTATGATCATTTAACTCTGGAGTTAAAATCTAGATGTTTCTCTGTCCTGCACTTCCAAGCCTTTCAATGTCTATGTAATCAATTCTCTGCATTAAATTCTCTATAACTGGATTATGAAAGGCCAAGAAAAAAGAACATCAAAAAGAAATATAAAAATCAGTGGCACCAGATTTCATTCAAGGAACAAACTTATAAGCAGAATCTATGCCTTATCTATCCATCTAGCTGAGAACTGTACTGTTCAAAGTTTGTATAAAGTATGCTGGGAAATACAAATTTGCAACAATCTCTGATATTGCTGCCTTGTCCTTACTCTCAGGAATAAGAGAGAGTGTGAGGAGCTGCCTTCTTGACTCGTGTCTCAATTTTATCTGTATATTTTGCACAAATTCAGGAAGAAGGAGTCAAAAATTTCTGCTTCCAACAAATCAATGCTAAGTTTTAAAGTAGGACATTGGAGGTAAGTTAGTTGAATATTTTCTTGAATATTTATTCAGGATCAGAGGGAAAAAATCTGTATTAACTTTTGAAAATGATTATTAAACACTTGGAATTTATATTCCCTTTTTTCTAGGGCCCAAACATCAAGTTTTCTGTCATTTGATCATTTCTCTATTCACTTTCTTAATTGCTTGAGAGAAAATTCCTTGTCCAGGTTAATTTCTGCATTTGTGATTGGAATCACATTCCTATTCATCACTTTGGGAAAACATCCTTCTATCTCACCCCCCAGGCTTCTACTAGTTCTTTGCCCTCAATATATAAAGGCACTTCAATTTATACCGGCTAGATGACGACGATGACGACTATGATGCTAATGGTGACAATAGTAACGATGATTACTATAATTCTCCCTAGGCTCCTCCATCCTTAATTACAGTGCTCTCTCTCTCAGGATAAGCATTTTTTAATGAGTCGTCTACATTCATGGCTCTATTAATTCATATTCGTGAGTTATATAACTTTCTCACTTTTACTCTTCGTGCTATTACATTTGGCACTACTGGGATGTTGCTTTCTTTAAATTCTTTTCTCTTGTAGCTTCCAAAGCAATTTTTTCTACTGTTTATTGTTTTATTTCATTTCACCTCTGGCATTTTCACAGTGGTTCCTTTCTGGGTTCCTTTCTTATATATACCCTCAACTTTTTATATATTCTAACATGTTTTTATACCTCTTTTCACATCATCTGTTCTCCGTAGGCAATATCATGCATACCCATGGGTTCAATTATAGGTATGCTGAAGATTTCCAAATCTTTATATCCCAACCAGCCCCAGTATTCCAGATCATTTTGTTTGATTGCATCTTGGTTGTATGTCTCTGATTTTTCATGTAGAAATTCAAATTCTAAATAGTCAATATCCAGTTCATCATTATCACATCAAAACCTTATGCCCAACTCACTGACAAGACCCAATCAAAGATCTGAAAGTGATCCCTAAATTCCTGTGTTTTTACTCTCCATTTAAAATAAGCACTGAACAACTTAACATTGCAATGTTCATAGCAATTTACAAAATTGTTAATATTATTAAGATGTCAGTTATTTCCAATTTGACCTATATTTTCAACATGTTTACAATCAAAATTCTAGTGGTTACTTTGTGTTTATTTATAAACTGATTCTAAAGATTGTATGAAAAAGCAGAACACCTGGAGTAAGCATCGCATTATTAAAGAAAAAGAAGGACTTTTTGTAAAAAGGAGGACTAACATTGCTCAACCTTAAGACTAAGCACAAGGATAGAGTGATCAAGAAAGTGTGGTATTGAACAAAGGATAAAGAAATATGTCAATGGAACAGAATAGAGAGCCTTGAAATAGACCTACAGGAATAGAACCAACAAATATTTGATGAAAGGGCAAAGGCAATTTCGTAGAGAAAGGATAGTCTTCTCAACAAATTGTGCTGGAAAAAGAAGACATCCACAGACAACAGGGTGAATCTGCACATTGACTTTATACCTTTCACAACCATTAACTCAAGTAGATCATAGACCTAAGTGTGAAACGTAAAACTTTCAAACTTGTAGAAGATAACATAGGTGAAAAGCTTGGTGATCTTGGGTATGAAAATGAATTTGTGTATATGTGCCCTGGTGTGTGTGTGTGAAAATGTACATGACATAAAGCCTGATATTTTAACGACTTTTAAGTGTACAATTCAGTGGTTTCACATAGTTGTACAGGTAAATAGTTTTTAGATACAATACTAAAAGGATGATCCTTGAAAGAAAAACTTTGAAAATAGGATTTTATTAAAATTAAAAATCTCTGCTGTGCAAAGACAGTGTCAAAAATGAATGCACAGATATAAACTAGGAGAAAATATTTTCAAACACATCTACTAAACACACCCATTCAAAATATATGAATAACTATTAAAACTCAACAATATGGAAGAAACAACCCAATTAAAAAGTGATGAAAAAATTTGAACAGATAGCTTGTTAAGAATATTGGAAATAAAAGCAAAAATAAACAAATGGGACCTAATTAAAAGCTTCTGCACAACAAAGGAAACTATAAGCAAGGTGAAAAGACAGCCTTCAGAATGGGAGAAAATAATAGCAAATAAAGCAATGACAACCAACTAATCTCAAAAATGTACAAGCAACTCCTACAGCTCAATTCCAGAAAAATAAATGACCCAATCAAAAAATGGGCCAAAGAACTAAATAGACATTTCTCCAAAGAAGACATACAGATGGCTAAGACATGAAAAGATGCTCGAAATCATTCATTATCAGAGAAATGCAAATCAAAACCACTATGAGGTACCATTTCATGCCAGTCAGAATGGCTGCGATCCAAAAGTCTACAAGCTATAAATGCTGGAGAGGGTGTGAAGAAAAGGGAACCCTC
The DNA here is from genome assembly GCF_002263795.3 of Bos taurus. Taxonomy (NCBI): domain Eukaryota; kingdom Metazoa; phylum Chordata; class Mammalia; order Artiodactyla; family Bovidae; genus Bos; species Bos taurus. The sequence goes on along the minus strand of NC_037331.1, from coordinate 73,227,394 downwards.
TTACACTGTTGGTGGGAATGCAAACTAGTACAGCCACTATGGAGAACAGTGTGGAGATTCCTTAAAAAACTGGGAATAGAACTGCCTTATGATCCAGCAACCCCACTGCTGGGCATACACACCGAGGAAACCAGAACTGAGAGAGACACGTGTACCCCAATGTTCATCGCAGCACTGTTTATAATAGCCAGGACATGGAAGCAACCTAGATGTCCATCAGCAGATGAATGGATAAGAAAGCAGTGGTACATATACACAATGGAGTATTACTCAGCCATTAAAAAGAATACATTTGAATCAGTTCTAACGAGGTGGATGAAACTGGCGCCTATTATACAGAGTGAAGAAAGCCAGAAAGAAAAACACCAGTACAGTATACTAATGCATATATATGGAATTTAGAAAGATGGTAACAATAACCCTGTATATGAGACAGCAAAAGAGACACAGATGTATAGAACAGTCTTTTGGACTCTGTGGGAGAGGGAGAGGGTGGGATGATTTGGGAGAATGGCATTGAAACCTGTATAATATCATATAAGAAATGAATCACCAGTCCAGTTTCGATGCAGGATACTGGATGCTTGGGGCTGGTGCACTAGGACGACCCAGAGGGATGGTACAGGGAGGGAGGAGGGTTCAGGATGGGGAACACGTGTATACCTGTGGTGGATTCATGTTGATATATGGCAAAACCAATATTGTAAATACAATATTGTAAAGTTAAAAAATTAAATTAAAAAAAGATATATATAGATGGTAAATAAGCATATGAAGATATGTTCAATATTATATGTCATTAGGGAACTACAAATTAAAACGAGATACTACTATACACCTGTTAGAATGGTAGAAACCCCAAACACACATGGAATGCTGTCAAAGTTATGGAGCAACAGGAACTGTTGTCCAGTTCAGTTCAGTCAGTTCAGTCGCTCAAGTCGTGTCTCTTTGCAACCCCATGAATTGCAGCATGCCAGGCCTCCCTGTCCATCACCAACTCCCGGTGTTCACTCAGATTCACATCCATCAAGTCGGTGATGCCATCCAGCCATCTCATCCTCTGTCATCCCCTTCTCCTCCTGCCCCCAATCCCTCCCAGCATCAGAGTCTTTTCCAGTGAGTCAACTCTTCACATGAGGTGGCCAAAGGACTGGAGTTTCAGCTGTAGCATCATTCCTTCCAAAGAACACCCAGGACTGATCTGGGTGATGGACTGATTGGATCTCCTTGCAGTCCAAGGGACTCATTGTTAATGGGAATCAAATATGGTACAGCTATTTCAGAAGACAGTTTGTAGTTTCTTGAAAACTAGGCATACCCTGACTAAATGATCCAGCAATCACACTTCTTGGTATTTATTAAAATGAGTTAAAAACTTATGTCCACACATAAAACACTATACTTTGGTATTTACAACAGTTTTATCCATAATTGCCAAAAATTGGAAGTAACCAAGATGTCTTTCTGTATGTGAATAGATAGCAAACTAAGGCAATCTCATATAATAGATTATACACAATAAAAAGAAATGAGCTATCAAGCCACAAAAAACATAGAGAAACCTTAAAGCATATTGCTAACTTAGAGAAGGCAGTCTAAAAAGATTACATACTGTATGATTCAACTGAATGACAAAAGGTAAAAAAGTAAAAAGATCAGTGGTTTCCTTGGAGTTAGTGAGGTGGGGGATGAATCTGTAAACACAGGATATATTTAAGGAAGAGAAATTATTCTGTTATCATAGTGTATTGGTGGACATGGTATTGTGAATTCTTGTTGATTCACATTGATTCACAGTTGGTCCCCATTGATTCACAGTTGATCCCATACAACTGTATAACACAAAGAGTGAACACTAATGTAAACTATGGACTGGAGTTAATAATGCATCAATGCATCATTCATCAGTGGTGGCAAAAGTACCACAGTAAACAAGACGTTTATGATAGAGAAAATTGAAGTGTCAGTGGAGCAAGTATATGGAAATCTCAGCACTTTCTGTTAAATTCCTCTGCAAACCTAAAACTACTCTAAAATATAAAGTCAATCAACTTAAAGGAAAAGCAGAGTTTTTTCTTAAACTTGTCCATGCATGCTGGTACCCCCTCCGTCCAGAGCCACATTATAGCTCAGCTGTCTTGCTGTCATAGCCCTCCATCTAGTCAACTTGCCTTCAGTTCATTCAACTTGAGTACATCCTCCACACTGCTTCCAACTGTTTGCTTCAACACTGAAAAATGTATTATGGTATTTCACTGTTTCAAGTCATTTAGGTCCTGCCCACTTGCTCACTATTTAACCCATACTGTCTTTTATCATCTGGCAATAGCGAACTAATTACAACTTTGTGAACGCACTAAATGGTATGACATTTCTGTTGTGCTATTTTATTTGCTTGGGACACCCCCGACTCAACTACCCACCTGTACCTAGAAACTCACGCACTAGCTTATTCTTCTGAAACGTTAACTTGTCTTTGCATTTCTGTGCTCTTCTTCTGAATTCTAATGTTGAAGCCATTGGTTTGTCACCTGCTGGCTACACCACATGGGTGTGCTCCTCAAAGGCAAATGTGATAGATGTTTGTCTTTTCCCTGTTGCAGAGCCATTTTATAATTATTAGGATCCAGAACAGAATTTTGTTCAAATAAGCATACATTTAATTTCCACATGTAAATTAAGCATACCACATGAGAAGAATGACTTATGCAATGGTGAACATATAATTCTCTCTAGGGGCAGAGTGGCAAAATATAATGTTTCATCTGCTAGATAAGAGAAGAAAATGAATAACTGATAACAAAGGAGAAGTTCAGGGGTGCTATTGGTTTTTTGAAAAAGAGAGTAAAAGTGATTACAGATGTGCTTAAGACCAACTAGGTATTAGATTTAAAAAGAGAATTAAAAAAAAGATGCGTCATGAGATTGACCCCTGACTCCAACAGTGATGCAAAGATGTGACAATAAGAGTCTGTGGAAGGGAAGTGGCAATGAAAATAAAATCAGAAGGCAAAAGGATGACAAAATTCAATGGTTTCTGGTGCTGAGTCCAAGGGACTGTGTCATGGCTCAGATTCTTCCAGATCAGCAACCAGCACTGGGACAGCTGACAGACTATAAAATGACTTGCAGAAATGGCCTTTCCCATTAAAGAAAGAGAGATTTAATTTAAAATAAATTAAAATGATAGAAACTTTAATAAAGTTAGAGCATTTTGACTACTATCACAACTCTTTAGGAGTACAGGCAGTCCTTTGCTATCTCACAATAGTTTTATTCTCACTTCAATGTGCTGTTACAACAAATAGACAATAAAATACATCACAAGCATCATGTTTTCATTTAAAATAGGTCGGTAAATTAAATAGAATCATGCTGTCAAATTACTTGCAAAGATCTAAGTATTCTTCCAGTAATTATACCTAATGCATGATTTATTCCAGGACTGTTAGTGATTAAAAATATTTTTTTCCTTTATTGATGCTCTCTTACTAATTATACCCCAACATGATTTACTTTTTGCTTATGAATAGATGATAACTATTAGCTGGACATTTTTTTCTCCTACACTAATGACACAACTCTGCAGGAAAACATTTATTTATTAAATAGATCTACAGTTTAAATGTAACAGCAAATCAGGAGCTCTTTTTCTTCTCTCCCTCCAGGATTTTAAAGCACTATCTCTCTATTGGAGTCTTCCTTTCCAGCATACATTTTACATAAGTTATCCTAACATTTGCCCTTTTACCAACCACTTTATTGTAGGAACATATCTTGATTTTCAGCCATTTCTCTCCTCCCTTCATCAAGAATTTCTTACTTAACCCCTGTAATTTGTCTTCTGCCAGCCTTTCTACAGACATGGTTTTCTCAAAGGTCACTATTGACCTAGATCTTCCCACATCTGATAGAATCATCCTCCTTGACCTTCTGTGAGCTGTCTGCTGCACTGTCCCTGCATTTCCAAGTAAGCATGACCCTCATTCCAGAGAGGACCTATAAGATTACTTAAAGGAAGTGAAATCATTCTAGAATAGGGGAAAAGTTTTAAAATGTGAGTCACTTTTGAGGTAAGTTCTGTATTCTGTAACGTAAAAGGTATTGAAGATATTTCTTTCTTGAAATGTTTTACTTCCTTATTGTTTGTGGTGATGATCAGCCATCTTTCTCTTATCTCATGCCTCATCTTTCTTTAGAAACCACTGACCCCATGACAACTTTTATTTCTTCTCTCCCTGAGAATCCCTTGAAAGATCAATAGTCAAGTCAGTGCTCTTCTCTCTGCACTTTCTGTCTGAGATACAAGCCACCCATCCCAGCTCTCTGTGGATGGAAAAAGAAGAAAATAAAACAACTAACTACTTTTATTATATCATAACTTATGCTCACTAATAGGTGAATGGGAGGAAATGATTAATCTATTTTAATCACAAATTGTTTATGCCTACATTCCTCTTTTTCATATAGAAAAATTACATTCTACGTTGCATTAGTTGTTGAGACAAGCAAACAAGAAACACCAAGTTGTTATGGTTATGCTGTCACCTCTCATTATTTGGGACACTTGTGATTTGTTCCATGCAGTCATACCAAATCATAATGATAAAGGTTTTGTTTTTGTATTGAAATTGCTTATAATATGGCCAGCAACAGAAAGCATAAAATAGATGTGTCATTGCTACAGCCATGTAAAGACTTGTGCACCCATATGGATATAGGATGGTAGTTGATCATAGAGAAATAAACGTGGTTTTCCTAAGAAACTGTTGAAAAGAAAAAATATTCATTATATTATTAATTATTGTTCAGATGATTCATGTTTGCTTTTTTTTCCTTCTGATAACTGACTTCCTGGTTGTGACAGTCCTAGAAGATTGAGATGTTTCCTTCTCTCGCCCCAGACAGGTGACCCACGCCACAACTTGTTGAAGTCTTGTTCTTCACCCAAATCAGGAGACTTCCTGGGAGCATCCACTCTTGCTCCCATTTCAGTTCAGGAAATGAGTTCTGGTTACCTCCTGAGTACAGGTTACCTCCTATGCCACTTGGTAATTGCTGAGAGCTTTTGAAAGTTGTCAGTGGCCCACTCCACTTGTCCGTTTTGTTTAGATTAAGTCTGAGATGTAGGACACAGTTCTGCCATGTTCTCACAATTGCAAGGGAATCCCTCACCCCAGGTTCATGGGAGAGGGCACAGAGTGCATGTGAATATATGCACACATTGCACCTTTCTTCTTCCCCAAATTAACCATTCTACCCCCAGTTCTCTCTAGCCTCAGTTCAGTTCAGCTGTGCAAGCATGTCCAACTCTTTGGATTATAGACCTGTGTTCTCAACCCTGAGGGTTACACTGGGGTTCAGCACCACTGCTCAGTCCCTTGTTAACTCAAGTATCATCTGGATCAACAGCATACACATTACTGGAAGCTTCAGTTTAGTCACTCAGTCATATCCGACTCTTTGCAACTCCATGGACTACAGCACGCCAGGCTTCCCTGTCCATCACCAACTCCCAGAGTCTGCTCAAACTCATGTCCATCAAGTCAGTGATGCCATCCAACTATTTAATCTCATCTCATCTCGTCCCCTTCTCCTCCTGCCCCAGCATCAGGGTCTTTTCCTACGAGTCAGTTCTTCGCATCAGGTGCCTAAAGTACTGGAGTTTCAGCTTGAGAATCAGTCTTTCCAATGAATATTCAGGACTGATTTTCTTTAGGATTGACTGGATGATCTCCTTGCAGTCCAAGGGACTCTCAAGAGTCTTCTCCAACATCACAGTTCAAAAGCATCAATTCTTAGGCACTCAGCCTTCCTTCTGGTCTAGCTCCCACATGCGTACATGGCTACGGGAGAAACCATAGCTTTTACTAGACAGACCTTTGTCAATAAAGTAATGTTTCTGCTTTTTAATATGCTATTTAGGTTGGTCATAACTTTTCTTCTAAGGAGTAAGAATCTTTTAATTTCATGGCTGCAGTCACCATCTGCAGTGATTTTACTGTAGTGGTAGTGTTAGTCGCTCAGTCATGTCTGACTCTTTGCAGCCCCACGGAGCCAGGCTCCTCTGTCCATGGGATACTGCAGGAAAGAATACTTGAGTGGATTGCCATTCCCTACTCCAGAAGATCTTCCTGATCCAGGGATTAAACCCGGGTCTCCTGCATTGCAGGCAGATTCTTTACTGTCTTAGCCACCGAGAAAATAAAGTCTGTTACTGTTTCCATTGTTTCCCCATCTATTTGCCAGAGTCAAAAATCTTGTCTAACAGCAAGACAAATTCTGGCTTTATCTATGCACACATACACACACAGACAAACCCAAAAGGTTGGTCACTCAGTCATGTGTAACTCATTGCAACCCCATGGACTCTAGCCCACCAGGCTCCTCTGTCCATGGAAATCTCCAGTCAAGAATACTGGAGTTGCTTGCCATCCGCTTTTCCAAGGGATCTTCCTGACCCAGGGATCAAATCCAGGTCTCCTGCACTGCAGGCAGATTCTTTACCATCCGAGCCACAAGGGAAGCCCTTATCTATTCATGCACATCCCTTAATCAATTGAAAATCTCTATCTTTAAAACTCAGAATCTTAAAAATGTAAAACGTTTTCAGCTATGGATTCTTCCTAAGGCACTAGGAATCTTCCCCTGTTAACAAGGGAGTCTCAGTGACTGTAACAGAAAGTCTGGGAAAAGCTTATCAACTTATATTTCACATGCCACTCTACCATAGATATCTCATAATATACAAAAATATTCCAAAAATACTTAGTGGTAGATATACTTAGTGGTAATGATTAATATAAATTTTCATGTAAAACATCACTGAATTTATAGTTCATCAGTATATTTTCACATATTAAGAAAATAACTTAACTCTCATCATGCATGATGATAAAAAGTGATCCTCAGTATTAAAAGAATTAGAAATTACTGCAGCTTATGACACTAATTATAAATAAAAATTGTTTATATGTTAGCTAATATTTAAAACTAGCAGGTTAATTTTTCATTTGGACTGCATTCTTGAAAATTTACCCATTTTCTTCATTTTACTTTAATAACCAAGCTTTTAACAACTATAGCTCCATCTCAGAATATGTTCTTTATCTGAGTTCCATAATGATATTTACAATTTCTGCTGAACACTTCCAGTAGGAATCACAGTCATCAAATGCCTTTAGCTCCAAACCAAAGTATTCATCTCCAAAATAAAACTTCTGGTGTCCAAAGTATATTCAGTGACATCGCCTGCCTGCAATGATGTTACCATCTCCTGCTTAGAGAACTGATCTATCTTTTGTTCCCCCTATTCTAGTCCTTCCTCCATATTTAACTGGTCCTCTTTCCATTTTATAAAACATAGCACTGAATTGCCTTTTCACTCATACATTTTTCCTACCACATCTCAGTCCAGGCTTTTTTAAACCTCATGTCTGCATTGCCACAATAACATTCTACCTGGTCTCCCCACTTTCCAGCACATCTTGGTAGAAGTAATGGACTTTTGTAAAATATACTTTTTTTGTCTTATTTTATTTCTCTTCACTGGGATTCAAAATAGCTTTAATTGTATTACCAATTATTCATTTAGAAGTCTGATAGTCAAACCTCTCGGTTAAGAGTCTCCACTTTTCTCATCTAACTCTCCTGTTTCTCCCTACATGAACTCTCTGCCTCCAGCTAGCCTCCAAAGGCATTCATTCATGGTCACTTGCCCATCCCTCCTTTTAGCTTATATCATATATCTTACCTTAAAAGCGTTTTGTATTTTCTTGTTCTATTCCTATGTATTCTAAAATACTGAATTTTACTTCTCTAACTTCTGAATGCTAAACTGAGTGGTATAGAGCCATAGACTATGAGCATCTTGCTGTGTCACTTGATTTAAAACACTGAAAAAGTAGCACATAATACTAAACATCCTTAGAGCTGCTATAGTATAAACACTAGTTCCCAAGAGTTTAAATAATTACATAAAGTGTCGCAGAAACCTCATGATAAATGGGTATGTTTTTAACAGCTGTCCACCCAGAAAACAAAAATGTAATGTTAAATTATATGTCATAAATCTATTAAATTTGCTTTGAATTCATGCTTCAGCAAGTGTGTCCTGAGGGCCTTCACATGCTGAACTCCATGCTAGGTACTACATATAAAGTAGGCGCTAAGACTGACACCACCTCTGCCCTCTTGCAACTTATATTTCATTTAGAAGTTCTTTTAAATAAATTGATAGCATTATCCAAAAATTAAATGTAAAAAGCAATATAATTTTTGCATTGTGTACACACTAATTATTTAAAATGAATTACTTCTGATTCTACATACAAAATTAGTCAACTTTTTGTATAGTCAACTTTCCTCTTACAGGAAATTGAAATTTTTGCTCCTTTTATAAATGTGAGCTAATTTGCTTTATAGTTTTAAAAGTGAAAAATAATTGAGATATTTGATCATTATAAATAGATATGATTGTATATTTTAAGAGGGGTAGCTATTTATGTTCACCTCTAACATCACACTAAGTTTAATGAATGCAGATTACTGTGAAGAGTTTGAGGATAGCAATATTGTCATGAATGAAATATATCTGATAATGCAAAATACTCACTTCTGACCTGTCTGTGTGAATGCCAACCGTGCCAAATTGGCAATCTGCACACCATGCAAATAGCTCAAAGCTAAGCTTGCCTGCTGGAGGAGCTAGTGTATATAATGAATACAGATTATTGAGTTTTGCTGTAGTGACTGTGAGGAAATGAGATGCTTTGGAGTGTTCATATGCACTAAAACTGCTACATTAAAGGATTTCATTCTGAAATTGTATTGCTTTTTGTATTCCATTAATGAATTCTAGTTTGAAGAAAAATGATTAAAATAAAAAGAATGGGTTCCTTTATTTCCAGCAGTAGCTTGATATAAATTACATTTGAAAGTTTTTGATGAAACAGAGGTAAAATATGTATCTAATATCAATATAAGCCTGATATACATATATCATACACATGGTATATAACCTTGAAACTACCTTGACAATATGGTTTATTGCTGTCATTTTCCTGAGAAAAAATATGTTGGTAAAATACATGTGCTTCATACACTAGTTAAATTAATCTGAGGTGATTTAAATGCATACTTTTACCCTCCACCTGGATTACAGGTTTCAAAATTTACCTTCTTTAAACTGTGCTATATGAGTCAACATCCAAAGGTTGAAGCCTCTCCAAGATTGAAAAAAAAAAAAAAGAGTAACAACGCTTTTGTGCAACTGTCTCGGGATTGCCATGGGGTCATCTCTGCAGATAGTTTGGTTCAGATATCACACCACCGAGTTACTATACCCAACCTGCTTCAGCTTTGCATCTCTGAGTCTGACTTTCGTCTTTATAACTTCACTAACACTTCTAAAACTAGAGGTGTGCCTTATTCTTGGCAGTTGATGTCTTACCTCAAAATCCCAGTCCAAACCCTACTGAGCAATTTCCCCCAGGCAGAGATCTCTCCACAAGAAAACCATGGAGATGATTTGGCCCTGAACTCGTGATCACTACTCCAATCCACCACCTACAGCATTTTCATTTTATAGGTTTGATACCCATGATGCCCATCTCTGCCTAAACCTCCAGCTCCTTGTGTTTGTCACATCTGAATACCATTTTTCTTTCACTATGTCTTGTCCCAGTCCCTAGGACTGAGTTTATTTCTTCGAGGCTGCTCCTTTCCCAGGGAACAGGGAGATTTCAAAACACGTCTCCATATATATAAGACATTAGGACATGTAATTTAACATTTTGGGGAAAATAATTTGCATTCTATTCTCCCTTTTACCTTTTTTTCTTGCACAGCAATTGTTAGATCATCACTTCAAAGAAAGGATATAAAGTTATGATGTAGCATAAGAGCAGGTACTTCACAGGTCTTAGCTCTATGATCTCACTTTCTGGGGGTGTCCTCAAGGATTTCCAATACAAAGTTCATCACAGTATCTAGCTAGTCTATTGTTTTGTTCTTAGCATATTTCTGAACAAAACACTCAGTTTAGAAAAAAAAACTGATATAACACAAGGTGTTTATTAATAACTGTCTCAGTTACTATATTTCCACATGTCCTGAATGCACTGATAGAATCCAGGCATTTCATTTAAGAAAATATTTCAGCTAAATTCAAATTTTACTATAGGGAAAAGTTGATTAAGGTATTTATGATTAAAGCTTTCAGAAGGATTGGTTTATCTATGCTCATTATGGCCATGGGTAAAAATGCAAATTTCAATGGACTTAGAACAGGTATCTGAGCAAGTAAACAATTATTTATTGAAATTATAACATCCTGGCAGTTTACAGTCTAGAATCATGGGCTTTTCTCTGTCATTCTGTTTTGTACCCAAAGGTGGAAAGGTAAGAGTTTGGGGAGTATAGAAAGCATATGTGGTATAGGAAGAGCATGAAATTCAAAGTTAGACAACTGGGATTTGAGTGCAGAGCCACTGAATGGCCACATTAAGATGGCCGCATTAATGGGCACATTAAGATAACTACTCTGTACCTCAGTTTCTTCATTAGCAAAACTTACTACAATGCTTTTTGCTTTGCACAGAATTTGTAAGGATAGCATGGTGATGAAGAACATGCATTTTGAAGGTAATCCAGGGCTTGAACCTAGGCTCCCTTTCTTACTGTGTATGATCTTAGACAACTTACATCTCAGCCTCCCTTGACCCCCCCATCCCAGATTTAAAATTGAGATATAAATTGTTCATTGATCCTACTTCAAAGGATTTTTTGTAAAAGATTATACTTGATAATATATGTAAAATGTGAAGTTTTTGAGTCATTGTCCAAGCTAGTACACTATCAGCATTAAATATAATTATTACATTATTATGGAACTTTGGAGTTTTTTTAAAATGCCAAGTATATGACAGCTCAATGATATGATGAGGCAATCACAACTTTATCAAAGCAGATAATTTTACTGAAAAGTTTTATAAACAGTTTATGCAAAAAGGGGGTGGTTCATTTGCAATAAAACAAAATTTCCTTCAAGAAACTTCATCATAAGATAAATCAGAGTTTGCAAGTTTGTGAGATGTCCAACTCAATAAAGTCCTTCACAAATTTATGTAAATGAGAATATTTCTACAATGATATAATCAAGGTTCTGAATTATAATTTTTTAATTGTCATGATGAAAAGGAAAAGTTACAATTTTACATAACCTCCTGCTTGTTCTGCCTCTGTAACTCAGCTTGCTCCTTGCAAAGTCTGGATCATGTAGGTCACTGTAGTCTCAGAAAGTGGGGACTTACAATAATAGGAACTGGAGCTTATCTCACTCACCCTTGTCCTGTTCTTCACAATTTCCCAGCCCCTGCAAACCTGCTTAATCATGCCTGTCCCTGTAAAGGTCAGGCATACCCTTCCCCATCTTGACTGCTGTTCCCTTCACAAAAACCCTTTGTTTAAACCAGCCTATTAGAAGCTAGTGTTGCCCGTTATAGTCTGTCTATAAAAACTTTGTAACCACTTTGTTCCAGGCTCAGAGCTTGGAGTGTTAACTCCTCTGGGCCTGCCTCTGTAATAAACCTGAGTTCACCAACTCTCTGAGTGTGGTGTTTGGTTTCTTGATCACTGGTTTCTGCAACAGTGATGGGGATCCTATTGCTTCCAAAATACAAACTGTTATTATGTTTCTATTGATTTCTTGTTAGGTTTTGAGTTGAAAGCTTTTGTGATTTTCTATAATAACTTTCAAACCATATACTTATTGGTTTATGCTGATACATTCTTCTATTTAACTGATAGTCTCCAGCTTGGTTCTTTTCGCCTAAATTATTTAATACTTGTCATCATTTAAGTTGATTGAGTGCCTCTTAGTACTCACACTCAAACTTTCTTCTCCTTGAATCAGGTTTCATTGCCCTTCATTATTTCCTCTGCTTCCAATTCCAGCTTCATTTGCAGACTCAGAAATTTTGTTTCACTGCTTTCATCCAACTCATTTATGTGTATTACAAACATCCACACTGCCGAAATTGATCTGTGGCCCAAGTACAAGAAAATTCAGCCTTCAAGTGAAATAAGCCAGCAAGAAAGTCATTGCAACAGAGTGTGTGCTTTGCTCTGAAGCAGTCACAACAACCCTTCAAATGGTTAAAAGGCAAGTGAGGAGGACTAAAGGGAGCAAGGGAAGATGAGGTCCACCTGGAGATGCAGCTGCACGTTTCCCATTAATTTCGGTTGGGGACTCAGCATGAACTTGAATATAGGATTTAGCTGGAAGCAATCTGTGAGGCCTTTGAGGATGTTGGTCTTTGCAACTGAAACGACTTTCATGATAAGCAAAGATTAAGGATCAATGATGCCAGGGATGAAATGTAAGGTGGGAATAATTCAACACTGCATGCATGAGGATGACAGGAGGATCTGAGGAAGTGTCTGCTGGGACTGTCTGCAGCTGAATAAAATACCCAATTTCGTGGTATAATTTCAACTTGATTTCCTTTTATATACATGTAGTACCCTATAAGTGGATCTGTTTGTCAGCCATCTAGATTAAAAGTAGCTAATCAACTCAGAAAACGTACATGTATGATAAAAATTACTTTGAAGAGGAGTGCAATAGGAAACCTGCATTCAAAAATACAAATGAAATAGATAATCTCATTTTTAAGGGGTACAGAAAAAATTAAGACATCTTTCTGAAATTCCATACTTATCTTTCAGACTAAATTATTTTAAAATCAGGAACTGAAAAACAAACAAACAAACAAAAACAACATTCACCAAAGAAACAATTTGGCAGCAATAGCAGCAATCATATTACTTCTCATACTACAATGTATAGGTCACTTTGGGTCAAAAAAGATCACAAAAGGCAACCAAAGAAGGCTCTAGGCAACTCCAAGGAAAAGGAGCATTTGATAAGAACTACTGGTCAACACCTGCCACGTGATCAATGCTCCCATTGAGTGCTCCTTGGACAACTGTATGTCCATGGTTCCTTTCTGCCTATCAGACTTGTCTCATCCTTGCCTGTATCACCAGACCTGTCATACTTCTTCCTGGTGTTCAGTTTTGATACTTATTTATCTGGTCAAGCCTTAGATTAATACATTTCTTATTTGCTGGGATATTGATTTTTCAAACTGGGCTCTGCAGGGATGGATTTTTAATAAGCCCTACAGGAAGCTCTAGGAGAGCTGCAGAAGTTCAACCAAAAACACTTTTGTATATATTTTTAAAGAGTTAAAAAACTTGAAAGAAAAAAAATACAAATGTATTGTGTATCAAATTTTAACATGTTGGAGATCCCATTTGCTAACTTCTGTAGTATAATTTAATTTTATACAGATCTTGAAACAGTTTTCTTGCTTTCCCATAGCATATACTTAAACTTTTGTAAGCTTATCACTGATTATGAAAAATGATGATTTACACTGAATTTTGTTTCATACTTGTGCATGTCTGTATAATCATTGGTCTAACATCAGGCAAGACCCACATATACCTTTCAATATATACTCTCATTTTGGCACAACTGTCTCTTGTACAACCATAAATAATAGAACATACTGTATTGTGACAATAGAAGTTTATAAGAATTTTCATGTTTATATTTTTTGGAATGCTTACCTTTTAGCTTTTCCATTTATGAAAAATGTAGTCCATTATAGATATTTCTAGAGACTTAACTCTGAAACAAAGAGTATTGCTGCTCTCCTTTAAATGTTTTCAATCAGATTAAATTGAATCATATCCTGCGACTACAAGTCAAATTATTTTTTTAGGTCTGTTGTCATAGGCACTGACTTTTTAACGTGAATTTTAACAGCACCAATCTTGTATAAGCAAAATAAAGAATTCAACTCATACTGAAATTGATATAAAAGTGCAATCATCATTTATGTTTTGGAAAACAGGCACAGACTCAAAATGTATAAACAAGCTTTTACTATTAATAAGAACTACATTGTAGGAATGGAGGAATGCGCCCATTGTCAGAGTCTATAAATAACTGCACCTCAGGTGCAAATGCATCAAAATTCCTTGTTTTTCCTTGTTATAAAAATTACCTGAACATACTCACACCATCCATTTTCAGATTCTTCTCCATTATAGGTTATTACAAAAATATTAAAGTATGACATATTTTAAATGAGGTCAGACGTGTTTTGGGTTCCCCCCCGCCAGCTTTACTGAGATATAATCAACACATAATGTTGTATAAGTTGGGCTTCTACAGCTGGTACATATATATATGTGTGTGTGTGTGTGTGTGTGTGTGTGTATACCTGGTAGCTCAGCTGGTAAACAATCTGCCTGCAATGTAGGATACCCTGGTTCAACTTCTGGGTCAGGAAGATCCTCAGGAGAAAGTATAGGTTAACCACTCCAGTATTCTTGGGCTTCCCTGGTTGTATAAATTGAATTTGCATTACCACAAAAGTTTACTTAACACATTCAACACTTCACATTGTGTGTGTGTGTGTGTGTTTACTGAGAACATTAAAGATCTACTCTCTTAGCAATTTCAAGTATATAATAGAATATTGGGAAATTTTAGGGCGGTTGCAACTGTTCTGTCTGACACTGTAGGGGTCAATAATGAAGCTATGTAGTTGTCAATACTCATAGACTAAGGCACAACAAGCTAACTTTAAATTTTAAGACTTAAAAAATCATTTAGAAGTTTGAGGGGTTTCTAGAATGGAATGTGATAAAATAATTTCACTATATTTCAAATTATGAAACAATCTCACTTCAAGAATAGAGGGGGAGTGTGCTGCCCTGACTAACTTTAGAAATGAGAGGGGTCCTCAAGACTAGAGGCAAGGGGACTTGTACACAGCACTGTATTTTAGTTGAAGAACTTATTCCCCACAGTGATAGAGGTAATAGTTCTGAAACTACTTTTCATGTATACTGGAAAAGTAAGTAAATGGGTTAGAGTCAGTTTTCTTACAGTCAGAGTGGGAGATCATAGACAAATAAGAGAAAGCTAGGATTCATGTGGTCATAGGTCAAAGTTGGAGAGAACAGAATGAACACCTTTTTAGTCTAGTATAGATATCTGTGGTTACACATAAAAATTTATAGATCTAGACTCTTTGTGACTCCATGGACTGCAGCCCATGAGGCTTCTCTGCCCATGGAATTTTATAGGTAAGAACAGTGGAGTGGATAGCCATTCCCTTCTCCAGGGGAAGTTCCTGACCCAGGGATTAAACCTGGGTCTCCTGCATTGCAGGAAGATTTTTCACTGCCTGAGCCACCAGGTAAGCCCTTGCATGGGTTAGTATGCACATATTAAAAACCAAGATGTAAATGTTAGGTATATTCATTGCTACTGATGTGCCATTGCTTCTAGGCTCTTTCAACTGAAACAGCAGGGAAAATAATGACAAGAATGGAAGTATGTAAAGGGGCCAAAGAAACAATGGAAAGAGCTCCCAATGGTCAAAACTGGAAAAGTCTGAGCAACAAAATAAATATTGGAACATAACCCAAAGTATAAAATAAATATTTAAAGTCCATATAACATGAATAAATAGGGAGAACAGAGAATTTTTCTGTCTCTAACAATTGCACATACTCTATGTAGAGACTGACCACCCAAGCAGGTAGAACATAAGATTCTGAACAGGCACATGTTGATGAAGGAAAAGGAAATAAACACAAAATGCCTGGAACTCACAGTTTCACTCATTTACTGAAACCCTGTGTGGGAAGCCCTGAGCAGATGGTGTGGCATAGGAAGGCACAGAATCTTGGTGGGCGGTTTCAGGGAAAAGAAGAAGAGGCCACGGAGTGGAAGTGAAGCCACAAGCCAGCTCATTACTACTATGTACCATTGCTCCTGGCAAAATATATTCAAAGTCCTAGGAACCAAGTGTTTATTCTCTTTCAATTAATAAGACTGTGTCATGTTTTATTTTTTGTACATACTTTTAGTTTGAGGCTACTTACTTATCTGTGCTCTGTTTTTACTCAGATGTATTTACTCACAGCTGTGAGATTATTAATCCCCCCAAACTAAGGCAAATCTGGTGGAAGATTTTTATAAAATAATAAACCATTTGCCTTACAGTAAAGGTGAAACCTGTTACTACTACTGTTACTGTTTTAGTCAGGTCTTACCATGTTTGGCTTTCCTGTGGCTCAGTCGGTAGAGAATCAGCCTGCAATGCAGGAAACCTGGATTCGATCCCTGGTTGGGAAGATCCCCTGGAGAAGAGCATGGCAACCCACTCTAGTATTTTTGCCTTGAGAATTCCATGGACAGAGGAGCCTGGTGGGCTGTAGTCCATGGGTTGCAAAGAGTCAGACATAACTGAGCGACTAACTACCCTACCATGTTTGAAAGAAAATTGTTGGTTTCTCTTTAAAATGATGTGATTTGCATCTAATTTACATCTAAGTTAGCTAATTTGAAAGACTTTAATTGCTTTACTTTCCCTTACTGACATTACCCAAGGTGATTGACAACCCTAAACCCATACAATTTTAGCCTTGCTCCAAACTGTTTTGATAAAAATGAAGTAGAATTCATAAAAAGATAAAATGAAGGATATAATGAAAATTAGATAAAAGTAATAAGTAAATCTGCTCTTTGCTGCTCAATGCATGTCCAAACTTTCCTCAAAAGTGTTACTTGCTGTCTTTTATTCTGAATGACACATGTGTTCCCTCAGCATTTTTGCATTTGACTCAGTCTGTATCAATCTGTGCTTATTAATTGTTTATTAAATGTTTTTGGTGCCTTAATATCGTGCGCATATAAGTGTGCATGTCTCTGCCTTACACATGTATGCATGTGTTTGTATTCAGTCTACCAAAATAAATCACAAAACTCTTTAAGATCAGCATAGTATCTTTGAATTTTATGAAGGGTTAAAGGAGGTATAGAAAAGCCTTTACATTATAAGAGGTCATATTATGGAGGTCCTTTGTATTATGGGGAACTGAGAAGGCAATGGCACCCCACTCCAGTACTCTTGCCTGGAAAATCCCATGAATGGAGGAGCCTGGTAGGCTGTGGTCCATGGGGTCGCTAAGATTTGGACACGACTGAGCGACTTCCCTTGCACTTTTCACTTTCATGCGTTGGAGAAGGAAATGGCAACCCACTCTAGCGTTCTTGCCTGGAGAATCCCAGGGGCGTGGGAGCCTGGGGGTGCTGACGTCTATGGGGTCACACAGAGTCGATACAACTAAAGTGACTTAGCAGTAGCAGAGCAGCCCAACATTCCCAAATAACCAGATAGGTTTTCTTGATAAAGTAGTCAGTAATGCTGAATGTTCTATTTTCCTACCTTTATACTCTAATAATCATCATGAGGCAACTGATTATACAGAAGTAGTCAAGAAACTAAAACTACACTTATATACAATGATTTGGTTTAAATTTACTTTGTCAACCTTTTTTGATAACCCTTCTTTCCTATATGCTAAACATTTTTACTATTCATTTAGGAGATAAAGAGAAAGAAAATAATCACATCTTGAAAACCCTGAGTATCAATCACTATCCCCCTGATACATTTAATCTCTTCTTATATCTTTCTAACATTTTTATTTTCATATTTATTCAGGCCACAAATATTTATTGAACACTTACTATATGCAAGGAAGCCTTCTATAAGCTAGAGCTATAGAAATGAACAAAACAGAAATTTTATCATGTGGACATTTCATTCTCTTCCTGCTTGGATATTGAAATTTTGATGAGAAAAAGTTAATATATAAGGCATGAATGCAATCAATTATCCACCACTAATTAATGATAAGAAGAGAAAGCCCAGTTGCCCACTAGATATTTAAAGCTCAGAATATGCTTTCAGTTTCTTTTTGTGTTTCACAGTTATAATGACTAACTGTATTTGTTTTACTTTCTCTAAATTTAACAACTACTTTAAAAATCTGAGAAAAAACTCAGGCCTCGTAATTTTTTTCTAACCAATCCAAATATATAGATCTCTGGAAGGTTCTTCCTCATAGATTCCAGATAGTTCAGCCTAGAATCCATTCTAGGTAAATACTGTCTTACTGAGGATTATTCAGTGTAATTTTCCTTAAGAATCAGTACATGGAAAAGGGAACTCTCTTACACTGTTGGTGGGAATGCAAACTAGTACAGCCACTATGGAGAACAGTGTGGAGATTCCTTAAAAAACTGGAAATAGAACTGCCTTATGATCCAGCAATCCCACTGCTGGGCATACACACTGAGGAAACCAGAAGGGAAAGAGACACATGTACCCCAATGTTCATCGCAGCACTGTTTATAATAGCCAGGACATGGAAGCAACCTAGATGCCCATCAGCAGATGAATGGATAAGAAAGCAGTGGTACATATACACAATGGAGTATTACTCAGCCATTAAAAAGAATACATTTGAATCAGTTCTAATGAGATGGATGAAACTGGAACCTATTATACAGAGTGAAGTAAGGCAGAAAGAAAAACACCAATACAGTATACTAACGCATATATATGGAATTTAGAAAGATGGTAACAATAACCCTGTATAGGAGACAGCAAAAGAGACACCGATGTATAGATCAGTCTTATGGACTCTGTGGGAGAGGGAGAGGGTGGGGAGATTTGGGAGAATAGCATTGAAACATGTATAATATCATGTATGAAACGAGTCGCCAGTCCAGGTTCGATGCACGGTACTGGATGCTTGGGGCTGGTGCACTGGGACGACCCAGAGGGAGGGTAGGGGAGGGAGGAGGGAGGAGGGTTCAGGATGGGGAACGGTGGTATACCTGTGGTGGATTCATTTCGATATTTGGCAAAACTAATACAATATTGTAAAGTTTAAAAATAAAATTAAATTAAAAAAAAAAAGAATCAGTACATGAAATGTCTTTAGAAAGTAAAATTAGCAGAAAATAAAACAGCTGCATTTTGAATATGCACTTGCCACCTGCACATTTGCAAGTACATAGTATCAAATTAAAATTACAGTGACCTGAGAAGGAATTGAATTTAGTTCTATTTGAATATTTATATTGCAACATATTTAGATGTTTTATTTGAAGGTGTTTCTGCCTTTGGACTAGGCAAGTGTATTGGGTGTGTGTGTGTGTGCATTGATATGTGTGTACACGCATTTTGCATATGTACAATAAATAAAAAGAGTTTTTCCTCTACCTCTTATAAAGCATTTTAAAATAAAAATACTTGATTTAAAGTACCACTCACTTTTACTTTTAGGAAATCTTTCAGACATTATTTGCTGTCATAGCAGAATACAAATAAAAACTCTACATACTTAAGTGTGTGATTCCATAGACACCTATCCAGAGAAGTGAGAAAATGTTTCCCAAGATACAGTGATATGTATCTAAGCACAGTGCATTTTTAGGCAACTAATAATCACACCTAACAATCACAATAAAACATTGTATCTTGTTATAGCAAAAGAATAGTAATTTTAACATTGTAGAATTCCTGTTCAAGAGTTAGCACTGAGCTGAGAAATACATTTTACTGTATAAAATAACAATAAACATCAGTTAAGGAAAATTCTTGAAGGCAACTGCATGAAGCATTACATGGGTATTGCTCTAGAGGAGGCTGATGGCTCAGTCCCACCAGACCTCTTCAGAGAGGCATTGTAATAATAGCTGCATCTTTGAAGAGTAGCTTAGGAGGAGAGAGAAAATAACTGCTAGCTACCATCTTCCGTTGTTAAGCTTTACCTCCACATGGTGCTAAATCCCAGTATGTTCAGATTGAGTGGAGCTGGTTCAAGGCAACAAGGAAACCCAGAAACTGGAGGCATAGGCCACAGTAGGGTTTTGCTTCCCAACATCAAAAGCAACATTTGAGGCAGGAGCTAACCTGTCTCCAGGATGCAGAAGTGTGCAAGTATTATCTAGGCCATTCTGAAGAAAAAGTAAAGGCAAGTGCAGGACCCAAGGGAAAGTGTCAGTTGAATCCACATTGCCTGAGAACTTTACCCATGGGTCTAACTCAGATTGTATCTCTTTGCTCTACTAAAAGCCAGCAAGAACACGTCATAGGTAAACAATAGCTTGTAATGAATTGTAAGGGACTACCATATAGCCTAAACTTTTTAATAGTTTAGGATCCATTACGGACTCCTATTGCCATTCTGTATTTTTTATGTCTTCATGAATGGAAAATGTTTTACTTGTTATTTCCCTCTTAGAATTTGTATTTTACTTGTTGTTTCCCTTTTAGTATTTAGTTATTTCCCTTTTCATATTTCCCTTTTAGTGTCTGATTGATCTAGTTTTCAGATATCTCCCCCTGTCTGTTTGACCTTATTTATCATGCTTTAATATGAATAATTACCAAAACATAAAACACATAAGCCACAGAACACTGATAGAAAAGCAGCTTCTCAAGTCATCCTGATGAATTGTAATGCTGTCTCTAATTCTTAGAAACTGCATGGATCCAGGGAAAACTTACTCTCTTGTCTATAGTATCGAACATGCCTATCTTGTAGAGTAGTGGTGGAAATTAAATAAGTTAATACATAAAAACACCTAGAAAAGGGCCTGCCACAATATAAGTGCTGTATAGATCACAGCCATATGATTGCTGAGAGATTTTTACTGTGAAAGATTTTCTAACTGAACATGGCCATCGCCTCTACAATCTCTTTCTGGTTGTGGCCAAGAAGAGAGCACTCTGCCCAGCACACAATATATATTCTTGTAGTAGGTAATGAGAATAATACAATAAAAGATTTGGGAAAAGGAAAAAAATGGGAAATGGAATCAATCACCCAATTATTTGTATTACATATAAGACAAACATAAGTGGAACACTTTAGGGTAAATCCTCATGGCCAATGGGTTCCACAGTCAAAAATTTTTAGTTAAGTATATTTTAAGATTTAAAAATCAACAGATACTAAAAGCTAGAATTAAATATATGATGTGTTGAAATATGTGAATAAAAACTTCAAGTATATACTTAAACTATTTAAGTGAGCAACTGTGCTTGTACATTCAATTAATTTTAATATTTACTCTTTTTACATTAATGCTATATTTTTAAAATTAATGTTGATCTTTATTTATTTCTTATCTACCTAGTCACTTAAAGGATTTGAAATGACTTCCGGGATTTTCAAGCTTAATGGTCATATTAACTGCTTAAAATGTGGACCTTTTTTTTTTTTTAATCAGAAAACATACAATAATTGAGATGAATATCATTTTGGCACAACTGCAAACTTAAATGAGGGGAAATCAAAAATTGAAAATAATGACTGTCTTATCCATTTTCACACTTATGCATTAAACCTCTCAGTTACATTACCAAAAAAATGAAATCCATTTAAACCTTTGAGCATACATCAATTTTGTCTTGTCACTTCACTGATGCATTCTAAAAAATCAATAAATACACTGAGTTCTTTGAAAATTATGCTTCTTTTCATTTTCAAGTATCTATGCTCTGAACACTAAAGAGTATAATTTGGCATGGATTCCATTTTATACAAAGACAGATTTCCATTATAACTATATTGACAAATTACTTATACACAAGCTTCCAGGCAGAACTAACTTGTAATAAAAGTCATGTACTAGATCTCACTTCAGCAAACTTTCCAAAAGCACCCATGAAATGTTGCATTCTGTAATTCTACCATCTGCTGCATGGTTCAACATCATATAACCTTTGCCAGATAGGACTGTTAAATAATTCCATTGTACTTGCAACTAAGATAGGGTAATTTTACCCCAATTTATTAAGTATGAAAGGGTCTAGAGAGTCTATCTTATGTCTAATACCAAAACTTTTTGCATTTTCTTATCTTTCATATTAGTCTTATATCAATTAATTGTTCCCACCAACCAAACACCATAAATTACTAATTAGAGTATACCTTATAAAATGGCTATGTGGTAAATGCACTAGCTACAGAAGAATGAGATACGATCTCAAGATACATATTTGGATGTGAATTGTCATTTTCATATACAGGAGATCATATGCATGATAAAAAATGCTCTCTAATAGAATAAATAACAGCTGAATATCACATTTTTGCATCATGAAACACATAATAAGTCATTTTTTACAAATTCACTTCAGTGTTATTGCTAGACCCTGAAAAGGCTTACAAATATTTTTGTCAGTACCTGAATCTGCACAGTGAAAGCTTATTGCTTGTAAGTTAAAAAAAAAAAAATCAAATCATATCAGGCAAGCAGAACAGGAAATGATAACAGACTCTCCCCTCACTGCCTTACCAACTATCTCATATTTAGTCAGTAGATTAAGTCATGGAAGATTAAAATAGAAGCTTGCTCAGGACATGTAGAAAATGTAAAATACTTTATTTGCAAAAATGTAAAGAGGAAAAATGGGTTGGAAAAGCAATCAAGTTTAAAAAGTCCCTGAAGAATCTAAATACCTTTCTATTATATTTTTGAGGGATTGCCATAGTTTGAAGATAAACCATTAAATCTTTAAAATTAACCAACAGGAGGGCAATCTGAATGATAAAGCCATTCTAATGAAATGCAGACAAACACTAAAAAGTATTAAAAGTGACAAGTAAAATCCATTAGAGAACAGCATTTAACTACTGGAATCAGAAGACTACTTACTTTGTCAATTTATAGCTCCTTTGCACAGAAACAAAACATCCTACAGAGTGTCACAGTCACACTTGTAAGGCAAACAGAATGTGGTCATTTGAGTGGTATACAGAGTATTCATGCTTCCAAGTGAAACATCCAAATATCATTGAATCTACAAGCCCACAATTAACTATGCTTCAATGGGTTAACACTCACTCTTGCAAAATGAACACAGCAGATTTAGGAAGTAATTAAAAGCCAGAAAATAATTGCAGTTCAATTCATCAACTACAAGAATGTTTCTCAACAACTAGAAAAGCTATCCTTAGGTGAGCAAATAAGAGTTCCTGTTCAAAACTCTTCAGAAACTGTAAGTGAAAGTGAAGTTGCTCAGTTGTGTCTGACTCTTCATGACCCCATGGACTGCAGCCTACCAGGCTCCTCCGTCCTTGGGATTCTCCAGGCATGAGTACTGGAATGGGGTGCCATATCCTTCTCCAGGGGATCTTCCCAACCCAGGGATCGAACCTGGGTCTGCTGCTTTGCAGGCAGATTCTTTACCATCTTAGCCAGCAGGGAAGCCCTCAGAAACTGTAGGTGACCAATAAAAACAATAGATGATTCCCTACTTGGAGTTCTATAAACACTAAAAATCCAATCATTTCTTCTGGCAAACTGTTGTAAACCTTAAAATATGCAGAAAAAAGGGATGAGAGTAGAACTTTCCAAACACAGAAAACATCTCCATTTATAAATGCTCACCAACAAAGGCAGCATTGATTTTTCAAGAGAACTTTGATTTGAACAAGCATATTCTAAGCTTATAGAATGCATGCTGAACAGGGTTACTACTTTTGGAAACATTAATCTAAGAAGGGATCAAGGAAAATGAAATTGTATACAGAATCAATTCATCCCCTTGAAATGAAAAAAGCTACAGTGCATGTTTTTCAAAGACTATATTCATCTTTTTTATTAGTAATACAATAAACTGATAGCTTAAATGATTATTTAAAGAAATTACTATATTTCAGATTTCACTATGATAATTTTATTCATTAGAAAACATTAGTAAAAAATATTAGGAAATAAGCACTAAAAATCTAGCTTGAAAAAGAAAAATATGTAAAAATAAATCAGACAAATAATTAGCAGTTATTTTAGAGAATTCATGTAATTCAGGGAAACTATTTTGTTAAATAAAACTACTTGCTATTATCTAAACATTTCAAGGCATTTACAGATATGGCAACCCACTCTAGTTTCCTGCCTGAAAAATTCCATGGACAGAGGAGTCTGGCAGACTGCAGTCCATGGAGTCACAAAGAGTCAGACATGACTGAGTGACTGAGTGCACACACATACATGTAGAGAGATTCCAAAATCAGTCTCAGTAATGTATGCCTCTTACCTGAACTTTTTGATACAACATTCTATGTCAGTTCCAGCAGTACCAAAATAAATGGTTAGAGTTTCAATACTAATATGAATAAGCCTATTTCTGGTGTCACTAAGACTGGCCTGTCATGCATAGCAATGCTAAGCCCTTGCCATGGTGGGAAATATTAGCAGCCATTGCCCAGTAAGGCTGGCTCCACTGTGCCGGAGATAAGGGTCTGTGATCTACAGACTCTGCTAATAGCACAGCATAGTTTATTCTGTATCAGCCAACCTCTCTTTGAGTATTTCAATTTTACAATAAGTTGGTCCTCCTGAGATTCGAACTTTCTCTTGAAATCCAATCAGCCTGCTAGGTTTCTATCATTCTCTCTCCCACTTTCCAACCCTTTTCTACCCACTCTCCCTCACTCTGTGAGACTGGCAAGAGTACTCACTGGCTGTGAAACTCCCCTGGAATAGTATTCCTCACATAACTTATGGGATTGTGACAGTTGAGTTTCATCATCTTCTGGGCTCTACCTGTAGATCAAGTTGCTTTGCCATTTTGATCAGGGACCTGAATACCTAGACCACTCCCCAAGAGCATTTGGCCTACAAGCTGTTTCGTAATCTTTGTCCTATTTCATCTGTGCCCAGCTTCTTCTATTTCCCCAACTGTTCTCGAGAGCCTTTATAACCAAACCACAGGAGATACAACAACATGGCTGAAATCATGGTCCTGTACCGGAGCTGGGCCTCAGGCGTGATCAAATGGCCCCTACGGCACATCTGAAATACCCTTGGAGACATTTAGTCACCATATCTTCCTATCCTCTAGGATTCAATTCAAAGACAAAGAGGAGAAATAAGTTTCTCTCCAGTATGAACCTGCTGCATAGGCTGCAGCTGTTACTTTTTGGAAACAAAAATACCTCCAGAGGTAAAATATCTTATGATGCTTGACTAAGTTAGAGGAAACAGTATTTATAATGGTTGCAATTCTTTTCAAAGTATATGCGATGAATTTGAGCAAGCTCTGGGAGTTGGTGATGGATAGTGAAGCCTGGCATGATGCAGTCCATGGGGTAGCAAAGAGTTGGACATGACTGAGCGACCGAACTGAACTGAAGCCTGGAATGTGTGAACATGTCTTATCTAGCCATAAAAAGTTATTCACATATCCTTAAATACATGGATTTCTTAATATGATATCATAATAAACAATTTGGGAAGAAATGGGAAATAAGAGTATCTGAAGTATATAGTAACAATCATGATCATTCCTTCTTGGTTTGGTTTTATATTTAACTTTTGTAACCTTGCTCTGATTTGCCCCCAGACAATTAGAGAGTCAAAATTAGGAGAGTTGATTTGGAAAGGAGGCAATGAGCTGAAATTACTAACAAATTTGATTATAAGCACCTACTGTTTTTTATTTCACAATATTTCAGAAAGTTCAAATAATTGCACATATTTATTCAGAAAAATTTTGTAATATTAATGGTTTTATCTGTATTGCTGGGAGAAATTTCAATCATCTCAGATATGCAGAGTTTGAGCAAGCTCTGGGAGATGGACAGGGATGCCTGGTGTGCTGCAGTCCCTGGGGTCGCAAAGAGTTGGACACGACTGAGCAACTGAACAGCAACAATCTGTGTGTGTGTTTGTGAAATATGCTTCATACTATATTTATTTCTAGTAAACTTAGTATATTTACCCTTGCTAGGCTAATTTGCAGAATTTCAATTAAATGGTATACTAAAATATTTTGCAAAGAGGATCTTTTTTTGTCAAAAATTCACAAAAAATAAAATCCCTTTGAAACTTCTTAACTCCAAATAGCATTGAACATAAAAGCATATCACAAACTATTACATTTAAAATAGATAAACAACGAGGTCCTACTGTATAGCACAGGGAAGTGTATTGGATATTTTGTGATTAACCATAATGGAAAAGAATACAAAAAAAGAATGCACACATGTGTATAAGTGAGTCACTTTGCTATACAGCAGAGATTGGCACAATATTGTAAATCAACTATACTTCAATAATTTTTTTAAAAAGGAACATCAAATAAAACAGGTTGTTATTAAAATACTTTTTATGTTAATAGTAGATATCAACCCTCATGTTCCCAATAAATGTGGTCACCTAAAAACTGAGTATCTAGGGAACTGTCAACTGTCACTAATTTAGTTGAAGAATTGAAATTATCTTCAGCAAATTAATTTATTTTACACGCCATAAGATTTTTACACTTATTTAAATCATTAAGAATATTTTCCATTGAATACTGTGAGATCCATAAAGCATCACATTTTTTTCAAATAAGGGTTTCATCCAAGTTGGTGATTTATTTTGTTTTTAACTACTTCGGTTAGTCCTTACAGGTTAGCTTAGTTAGAAGGAAAGTAAGAGTACAATTTCAGGTTTATGAACCTTGAACCCACTCCCACTCCAAGCACTAACTTGATTATCAATGGCCCTTCACTCAGAGATAATTTTTTTTTCTTTCTTCTTTTTTTTTTTTTTTAAACTTCATGTGGGTCATACAACAAACTATATAGTACAGTCTTCTACTCCTTCAAGTGAGGAAGATTTAAAGATTTTTATTTTGTTTTGAATTTGAATGGAAAAATATAAAGTGAGTATTAGTCTAGTAGGTATTTGTAAGAAAAAGAAATGATAAGGAATACTTAAATCCAGTTGTCTTAATATACAATTTTGAGTTTGAGAAAGCCTAACTGGGAAACATATGTAGACAAAACAAAGAGATAATCTGGATCTTATTTTCTATTATTTCAATGATCTATTTTGCAGTTGAATAGACACATATATGTCTCAAAATTATTTAGGATGACTCGCTAGTTGTCTCTTTCATTTATTATATTTCACCAGCTCAATATTATTATTATTAGTGGCATTTACATATTATATGCAGGTGCATTTACCAAGATCCCTTCATATGTAGTTTGGTTATTTGGTTGCTCATGGAAAAATAAATACCATATAGATCTTGAACAACTGATACAATATATATTTCAAAATGCACAAGCTGAAAGGTTGAAATGTTCCTTCCATATTCTATAAAGAAATAATTATTAGAACTGGATAGTGTTAGAGTTTCCTGAAGCTTAGAAATCATTTCATTGAATTTATAGAATTTAAAGGAAGAGAAGATGGCTCTTTAGATTTGAAAAAAGGACTAAATTGTTTCAAATATAAGGGATGTTTCAAAGAAGAAAACTATAGAAAATTGAGTATAAAGTAATTTGCTTTTTCACAGGTTATCAACAGGATAATCCATAAGACTAAAGTAGAGAAATATGAACAATTTGCTCAGTAGAGATGGGAAAGTGAGAAGAATGAACACAGATTTTTTTAAATAGTGAAGGAATGTAGGAAAATCCATTTTCCCAAAATGTTCATTTTAGAGATCATTTAAATTTGTAGTTATACCTTAGAATGATCTTCATGTAATTTAAAATTAATTTGCTCAAATCTTGATCCTCTGATGACCTATTTTCCTTCATCTCTCCCTCATTTCCTTCAACAACTGACTGAGTTCATTTACTTACCATATGCTAAGCTTACACATAATGTTCCCAGTGGTGAACAAAACCAGCCCCGGAGGAATTTACAAGCATATAGTGGATTGGCAGTGAGCAATACTGATCAAATATAAAAATGTAAATTTATAACTATGATAAGGGACCATTCAACAAGTTATGAGAACATCCAATGAGGCAAGTATATCAAGTTGGAAAGGTTAGGAGGGTGTTTTCAAAGAATAGGGGGTCCAGCTCAGTTCCTTCCCTGACTAGTTGATAATTTGATTCAATTCTACCTTCAATTTTATTTCTCATTTTCTTTTCCTATCACTAAATTTCAAATTTCTGGCCCTGAAATTGACCAGTGTCTCTGATGAAGGGTGAGTTCTTTCTCCCATGAGAGCAACTATATGCAAAATAACAAAAGCCAGCTTATCTCTATTGTTTCAACATCCCTTTGGCTATCTGCTCCTTGTCTCTGAAAGTCCAACTCTGTTATAGCATTTATAGAACCCTACATCAACTTTTATGTATCAAACCAAAACACTCAGGACACATCACACTTTTCATATTTCAGTGTAAAGAAAATTTAGTTATTGCTTTTTGATAGATAACTGTGGATGGATTTGAATATGTAGTTAAGATTTAGTTTTTTTTTTTCCCCAATAAGATTAAAGTGCCTATGTGGATTCTTTATTATAAAAAAAAAAATGAAAACACTATATCATGCTTTAGACTTGCTACAAAATGCACTTAAAATTTACAGGAGGACCACTCTTTATCGAAGATCTCCTCTCACATTTCTGGAGATTTCCAGATGGAGCATGCTGGAGCAGAACTGAACTGATCCACTTATCAAAGGGAATATTCCTCAGGACACAGGCTGAGGCCAGATGACACGGCTGCCAGAGATGGACTATGAAGAGTTGCTTTGATTTCTGCAGATCAGTATCCTTATTAATCAAAATCCTGACAAATGCAAATTCAATAAGGTTTCTTTGGACCTAAAGAGATCAAATTGCTAACATCCATTGGATCATCAAAAAGACAAGAGAGTTCCAGAAAAAAAAGATGTTTTTCTGTTTTATTGACTATTTCTGCTTTATTGACTATGCCAAAGCCTTTGACTGTGTGGATTACAACAAACAGTGGAAAATACTTAAAGAGATGGGAATACCAGACCACCTGACCTGCCTCCTGAGAAATCTGTATGCAGGTCAAGAAGCAATAGTTAGAACTGGACATGGAACAACAGACTGGTTCCAAATCGGGAAAGGAGTACATCAAAGTTGTATACTGTCACCCTGCTTATTTAACTTATATACAGAGTACATCTTGAAGAAATGCTGGGCTGGGTGAAGCACAAGCTGGAATCAAGATTGCTAGGAGAAATATCAATAACCTTAGATATGCAGATAACCACCACCCTTATTGCATAAAGCAAAGAAGAACTAAAGATCCTCTTGATGAAAGTGAAAGAGGAGAGGAAAAAGTTGGCTTCAAACTCAACATTCAGAAAACTAAGATCATGGCATCTGGGCCCGTCACTTCATGGCAAATAGATGGGGAAAGAATGGAAACAGTGAGAGACTCTATTTTGGGGGGCTCCAAAATTACTGCAGATGATGACTGTAGCCATAAAATTAAAAGATGCTTGGAAGAAAAGTTATGACCAACCTAGACAGCATATTAAAAAGCAGAGACATTATTTTGCCAACAAAGGTCTGTCTAGTCAAGGCTATGGTTTTTCCAGTGGTCATGTATGGATGTGAGAGTTGAACTATAAAGAAAGCTGAGTGCCTAAGGATTGATGCTTTTGAACTGTGATGTTGGAGAAGACTCCTGAGCGTCCCTTGGACTGCAAAGAAATCCAACTAGTCCATCCTAAAGGAGGTCAGTCCTGAATATTCATTGGAAGGACTGATGCTGAAGCTGAAACTCCAATACTTTGGCCACCTGATGCAAAGAACTGACTCATTTGAAAAGACCCTAATGCTGGGAAAAAGTGAAGGCAAGAGGAGAAGGGAATGACAGAGGATGAGATGGTTGGATGGCATCAACGACTCGATGGACATGAGTTTGAGTAACCTCCAGGAACTGGTGATGGACAGGGAAGCCTGGCATGCTGCAGTCCATGGGGCTGCAAAGAGTCAGACATGACTGAGCAACTGAACTGAACTTAACTGGACATAAGGAGCTTATTATATGGTTTCCTATATTCAAAAAGAAAGTATAGCACCTCCTGAAAATGATGTAATCCTGCACATTCAGGCTCTGGAAAAGTCTGATTTTAGATACTGCAAATGCCCCAAATAGCAACTGGCACTTATTTAATTCTTACAACATGTATTTCACAATAATTCTGTAAGCAAAAGTGCAAATAAGATGCTTTTTTTTTTGTATGTGAATAGACCAAAGATGCAATATTCTTCTCATTTTCTCTCACAATGTCTTTTTTTTTCAAATTCAATTAATTTCTATGGATTTGACTAAAATATCTTCAAAATGTATCTAGACTTTGATTACTTCTCACCACCACCATCACCACCCTGATCCAAGCCACCTTATTTCTCCTAAATGACTGCAATATCTCCTAATTGCCTTCCCTGTGTCAGGGACTTCCTATCTTCAGTCTATTCTCAACACAGTGGCCAGAGTGATCCTGTAAAAGTATATGTCAAATCACATCATGCCTATGGTGAAAGCCTTCACTGGTTTCCAAGGACCTGTAGGGTGCTTCAGAATCGCATGCCCCAGGTGACTCTGTTCTCATCGTTTTCATCTTCTCCTCTCCTACCACCGTCCTCAAGCTTGTGCACTACCTAACAGCCATGCAGGCCTCTTGCTGCTCCTTTAACATGCCAGTATGAATCTTATCTCAAAGCTGTAGACAAAGTATATCCTCATTTTAGAAAGCTTTTACACTAGATATCTGCATGGTTAGTTTACTCAGCAGTCACTTCTGAGAGGAGCCTTCTCTGGGCCATATCTAAAATATCAGTCCTCATGGATCAGTTATTGTCCACATTCTATGTGTGTATCTCCCCTTCACTTAATATCTAAATTATATATATTTTACTTTTTCATCTTTTTAAGTTATCTGTCTGCCCCAGCTAGAATGTAAGTCTTGTAAGGACAGCTTTATTTACTGTAGTATTTGCATAAGGGTACTTGAAGAGAGAAAAGTGTTTAATCGCTATTTGACTCTAAATAAGTGAAGTTCTCAGATGTTGAATAATTGATTGAAGGCCATATGGCTAAGAGTAAAGGACTCTGTAGTCAAATTGGGTCTTTCTTATTTCATAGTATTTTACTAATTTGTGACACCTGCCTAACTTTCTTAAGCTGCATTTGCTTCTAAACATAGAACTGCAAAGAGAATGTCCAGATGTAAAGGCTGTGCCCCACAGCTTGACTCTGGGTAGAAAAATGATCAAATAACATTTAATTTTTCAACTTGAGCTAGAATATCTATATCTATATTCAAGAATCACAGCCAAGGCTGCACTTCCATACCTTTATTTTTCCTTCCAAAATGACATCTCTGTAGTTCTTGAAGGAGATTGTGAAGTGAAGTTGCTCAGTCATGTCCAACTCTTCACGACCTCATGGACTGTAGCTTACCAGGCTCCCCTGTCCATGGGATTTTCCAGGCACGAGTACTAGAGTAGGTTGCCATTTCCTTCTCCAGGGGATCTTCCCGACCCAGGGATCTAACCCAGGTCTCCCACATCGTAGGCAGATGCTTTACCGTCTGAGCCACCAGGGAAGTCCATTAGTTCTTGGCCTTTGCCAAAATGTATTCTTTGTTAAATGGATATGTATATTTTGGAAATTTAAGAGGGATTTTGTACACTTGAATGTGAGATGAGGCAGTTCTACACTGAGCCTTTCAAAGCTAAAAGAGTTATGGATAAAAGAGAAATTTTAAAAAATTAAATGGAGGAAAAGAACAAGAGCCATAAATGCTACTTCCTAATTGTCATATTATATAGCCCCATACCCCATCTCTTTCTGTCTCCTGAAGATGTTAAACTTGTTCTATCTTATATTAACAAAATTATGGTTTAAATCCAATGAAAGATTTTTGAAAACTTAAATACTTTTTCAAATGTGTAATGATTGAAAGAAAAGGAAGTTAAAGAACTGAAAAATTCTATTTCTTAGACTCCCGAATTTCTTCTTCTTCAATAGTCATTTTACTTCCTTATAAGAGGAACAGGCAAAACTGTAGATCCTTTGGAAACAACTGAAAAGGTTTTAGGCAGAAAGAAAATATTTAACAGGTTTGATAGGTAACAAACTTTTAAACCACAATACTTTTGTTGTTATTGTTGGTTTGTGTCTGTGGTAAAAATTACATAATGTAAAACATATAGTTTTAACCATATTTATATTGCTGTAATATCTTATTCATCAGATTACAAAATATTTAGATAATATTTTAGGAAGAAGAAAACCCTTACTATGGCAGGCTTTCCTATCATAGTAAATATCCCTCATTGATGAGAATAAAATGCCCTGAACTTTCATGTACTGGTAGAGAAGAGTAAGAAAACAAACATTTTCTAGCTAAAATAAGAAAAATATTCTATTTTCACAACAATCTATTAATTCCAAAGACTGTTGCATACTGGTCTTTAGAGGATATCACAAATTAGAAGCAAGACCAATGATTTCTAAAATTCTTAATTGAGTATTTCCAATGACTTCACGCTATGCTAAACGGAGATGAAACTTGGGGATTTTTTTCCTAGCACAGAATATACTGATTACACTTTATTGCCCTCAGTGCTCAAGTCACTGAAGCAGTAATATACTCTGAGATAGTGTGGAAGTCTGAAAAAGTTAGTTTCTCTTCATGGTACAATCTACCATACTAATGGAAAACAATTTATACACTTGCAACATTCTAACTTATTATCCCACTAGTAAGTTTGTAAACGTTTAATGTCAATAAAATCTTGTCCTCCTGACTTTCAATAGTCATAGAAAGCTTCTATTAAAGAGTAATACCTTCTGAGTATGGTTCTTATTAGTCTTATTTATTACAAAAACTATTTAAATATGAAAGAGGCTTTAATAGAATGCATAATTAATTAACCTGAATAAATGTGAAAATAATAGTTCAACCAGATGTCATGTAAAAAGTTTCCCTGGTGGTCTTTCTGGAAATATTTTTAAGTTGGATAACACTTTAGGTGCTTTTATTTATACTGATATAGTTAAATATTTTTCATTGTTAATTCACCTAGCTTTTGTTGAATTCCCTTGATTAGCTTAAGAAAGGCAGAACCTTGGGGGAATCTAATATAATGTTTTTCCTTAAAAGAAAAAAAAATAAATGATTAGGAAGGAGCAGTGTTTCTAATCAAAAGATCAATCATATCTTCAAATTCAAGACTCCTAAAAAGTTATTTTTTGAACTTGAGCAGGACATAAGTTGCTATAGCACCAAGAGCCATTAGGTTTTCTCCTTTTCTCTGTTATTTCAAAATCTTACTGAAGAATAATCAACTTCATTAACTTACCTCCCTGAAAACAACACCCAACTAAAACAATTCCAATTTTTAAATGTTTAATTTTTGTGAGCAATTTTATACCTTCTAGAAGTTAGAAACTTCTACATTAAAAACTGTCAGGAATCACACATCAAAACCACAGTGAAATAACATTTCATGCCAGTTAGGATGGCTATTATCAAAAGAGACAAGTGATAAGTTGAGGCAAGGATGTGGAGGAAAGAGAACTCTTCCTTGCACCCTGTTGGTAGGAATGTAAACGGATATAACCGCGATAGAAAACACTACAGAGGCACCTCAAGAAGTTAAAGATAAAACCATCACGATTTAGAAAATCATTTCTGGGTACATATCTAAAGGAAATGAAATCATTATCTCAAAGAAATAGCTGTACTCCCTTGTTCATTGCAACATTATTCATAATATCCTTAAAAACAACCTGAGTTTCCATTGACAGATGAATGAATACAGAAAATGTGGCATATTATTCAGCCTTAAAAAAGAAGGAAATCCTGTCATCTGTTATAGCATGGATGAAGCAGGAGAGCATTAAGTGAAATAAGTCAGAGAAAGACAAATACTGTTTGGCATTACTTATATGTGGAAACCTCTCCTCCCCTCAAAAAAAGAAAATTGAACTCAAGCAGTAGAATGGCTTGAGGATAGGAGAAATGTTGAGAAGTTGGTAAAATGGTACAAACTTTCAGTTATAAGATGAAAAAGTTCTTAGTATCTAATTCATAATGTGGTGACTATAGTTGACAGTACTATATTACATCATTGAAATTTGTTACGATCTTAAGGATTCACAATTTTAAAAAGGTAAATATGTAAGGTGATGGATGTGTTAATTCAATTGTGGGTACCTGTTCATAATATATATATGTATCAAATCCCACATTGTACACTTTAAACATATTACAATTATATTTGTCAATTATACATTAATAAAACTAAAGAACATTGTCAAACTTCCTTCTTCACTGATTTGCTATGATTCTGTGGTCCATTATTTTAATCAATAACTCTCCTGTCAAAAGTCTGCAGCCTCCTACCTTTCTGCTTTTACTCCTACCCTCACTCCCCATTTAAACTTCTGCAGTTCTTAAGGATCCCATGAAACCAGCTCCCTGTAGCTTCCCTGAAGCGGTCAAGTCTTTTGAAAAAAGTGACACAATAGAACTGATTATTGAGTCTGAATTTACAGAGAAAGCAACATCAGAGGAGCCTTCTAAACTGCCTGTGTAGATAGCTCCTTACTGTCACTATGTCAAATATCCTCCATTGTTCTCCTAACTATAGCCCCTGAACATATCCTCTGACTATAGACTGGGCTTCCCTGGTGGCTCAGACTACAGATTATCTCACCTAATATTTTGTAGGAAATTGAAGCCATTAGACAGGAGCCATCAGCCATTCTCACTGACCTAACACACTACACACTGCCCCTTTTGGGCTACCCCAGAAGGGCTCTTCTTATTGCTTTCACCTCCTTCTTCCAGCAGTACTTTAATTCCTGCTGCTGCTGCTAAGTTGCTTCAGTCATGTCTGACTCTGTGCGACCCCACCAGGCTCCGCCATCCCTGGGATTCTCCAGGCAAGAACACTGGAGTGGGCTGCCATTTCCTTCTCCAATGCATGAAAGTGAAAAGTGAAAGTAAATTTGCTCAGTCGTGTCCGACTCTTAGCGACCCCATGGACTGCAGCCCACCAGGCTCCTCCATCCATGGGATTTCCCAGGCAAGAGTACTGGAGTGGGGTGCCATTGCCTTCTCCAACTTTAACTCCTAATAAATGGAATATTGCCTCCCATATCAGTAAACAAAGGATGCCACAGTCATCAGTGATTGCGGTCACAGCCTATGGTAAACTAGTGATCCCTGAGGGAACTCAGGAAGAAAAAGAATACCTGCCTTCTAGCAGCCACTAGACTGCAGTAAAAAGAATACCTGCCTTCTAGCGGCCATCAGACTGCAGCCACTTGCTCCAGTGATACCTGAGGAAACTCAGGATGTGCAAACACAGGATACTGTTCCCAGATAGCTGAGGCGCATGCTAAAAAGAGTAATTTCTGTGAGTCCAGACTCTTGCATCATCCCATAAATAGAAAAGCACTAAATTCCTTAGCTTGAGATTTCTATTAATAGTTCTCTTTAATTAAAAGTAATCTTTTGCTCACATTACCTGCCCTTTGGTGCAAAGCTCCTACATATCAATTAGCTCCACCCCCTCCCCCACCCTCACTCTCTCAGAGTTACTTGTGATGCTGCCTCCTGGGTTTAAAGTCCTAAAAAGTCCTGCCAAATAAAACATAACTCTCACCTTTTATGTTGTGAGTATGTTTTTTTAGTTGACATTCCCAACCCCTTCTGTCCTCAGAAAACCATCTTAGCATCAACTCTTTTTCTCAAACATTCACAATTCCATCCTTCCTATAAGTTTGCAAACATGCTTAAGCCTCTACCATTTTTAATAATTCTCATTACCATCATGCTGCTTAGCTACTACAGTTCATTTTATACAAAAATTTTCTCTAAGAATCTTTCTGTAATAATTACTAAATATCACAATCATATTATCAAAAAGTTATTTGGACTTAAGTAATTGTATTGCTCAGCAATGTTTTTTCTTATAAGGAGAGAAAGATTCTTAATAACTGATTTTTTTGATCTGAATATATGTATCTACATATTTTTTTCCTAGAAAGGGAGTATAGATCATTTTAACCAA
The DNA here is from genome assembly GCF_002263795.3 of Bos taurus. Lineage (NCBI taxonomy): Eukaryota > Metazoa > Chordata > Mammalia > Artiodactyla > Bovidae > Bos > Bos taurus. Next base: position 73,191,620 of record NC_037331.1, on the reverse strand, counting down.
ACTCTTTTGACTCTACAAAATGCCCAACTCCAACTGGCATCAAATAATTGGAATTTATTGACTCACAGAAATGAACACTCAGGGAGACAGCTTTTGTTTCTGGCATGGTTGTATCCAGAACTTAAATATCATCATCAATACTCTACCTTTCTCCATTTCTCATCTTTACTTCCCCTGGTGTTTTGTTTTGTGTTATGCTATTCCTACAGATATTTTCCTTGTGGTGTCCCCTGGCATCACCGGGGAATAATCCTATTCATGGCAGCAAAAGACTTTTGTGGATGCTAAATTTTCTGAGTGGGATTATGAAATCATCTCAGACTCGATCTCTGTAACCTGACAGAGGGAATTTAAGATTGGCACCATCTTGAATATTTTGTTAAACTCTGTCAAGAAAATTAAAATTTAGAAGCAAAGAGTAAATTTATAATAATAATTCAATGACCAGTGGTTAATAATAATTGATAGATTAAAAATATTTAAAGATCTGCAGGCAACAGTTATTTTACAGGTGACTGTCATATAACTTTGAAAAATAAATAAGTCTGATATTATTCAAATACTAAATTTTATCCTGAATCCAACAAAACCAATACAACAAAATGGATTAAAACAAAATAATATACTAACTTCACTTATGAATACAGCCAAGCTCCAGAAAGTATTAAGAATCTAGCAGCATTACAAATACAAAAATGCAAGAATGGTCTGGTATAAGAAATCTATCAAAATAAAGGAAATGATCATATCATTATGTTGGTATGCTCAGAAAACCAATTAAGTACAAATAAGTAGTGTTTTATAATAAAACTTAAAGTATAATAGCAATATAAGAAATTCTTTTTTCTACTAAAAATCTATTTTAGTAAGCACCTTATTCACTCATACATTTGAGCACCCTTCCCCAATGTAGAGAATGCCTCATCTTATTAATTCATACCTCCTCAAGGTGCAAGCTGAATACTTTCTAAGCTGTACTTACAAACTACTATTTTGTAAAATGTGTACATAATTTCTACAAAGCAATAAGGGACTTAATTAAAAGTGTTCATGTGTTCCTTTGTGTGTGTGTGTGTTCTACAGTGGCGACTATCTTATTTTAGTCACTAAACCCCAATCTTTTTAAAGTTCACTTAACATGTTTTGACAGAAATTTAACAGCAAAATTCTGAAAAGCAATTACCTTTCGATAAAAAATAAATTAATTAAAAAATGTTTGTGGAATTTATTATTTTATCAGTTTTTATAGTGGGTCATCATTTCAAGCTTTGGTTTTCTACAAGCTCTGGTTGAAGACTTTTAACTATTTTCTAGTTTCTTGAACAAACTATTTGAAGACCCTGACCTGAATGCATTTCAAAAATCTAATTGTTCATTACCCAAGTGCATCTCTGAGTCTTGAGTTTCTCTTTATGATATATAGTAGAAGATCAAAATAAAAGAGCTCGTCTGTGATTGCCAGGCAAGAGCCTTATTTCCTCTTTGTGTATTTTCATTTTCTGAATACAGTTGAAACAAGAAAAATATAACAAAAAGAGTCCCTAGAGTTCTTCTTTAAACAACAGGTTATTCTATGTTGCCTTTCTGATTATATTTATATATCCTCATGCCACTCTTTTGAAATCACTTTTATTGGGAGTATTCTTATTCATTTTGTATGGAATTTTTATTCACAGAGATATATTAAGTCACTTACCCAGATACCTAAAGGGAGAATATAATACTTGGCCCCCCCTGCTGCAGTGTTCCAGATTTCAGGTAATAATTTTGAAGAGAAGGTCAGTTTAGATGGATTAAAGACAGTTCATGCTCTATCAGATACCCACATGTTTAAGAATTATTAAAAGAATATTTCAAGTATAGTCCAGTTCCAGTGTTCATTCTTTTATTGAAAAGCATTGACTGTGTAGTTATATAATCTCTGGGCAGTAGGAACTAAAAAAGGAAAGGAAAGCACAGAAGTACTTTCTATAAGCCTGGATCCCTAGAGTTTCAAGAGGTGGCTGCCCAAGTCATTCTAACCATGGGGAAGGAAATGTACCTAAAGCCTCAGAGAAAACTGGACTCAAGATCATGGGAGACAAGTGTGTTCTATCATTTATGCAGCTTTCTGTCTTTTGCAGACTGATCTCATTTCTTTCTATTTCAGACTAAATAGAAAGTCTGGGTCATGGAAGTTCAGTTCAGTCACTCAGTTGTGTTTGACTCCTTGGGACCCCATGGACTGTAGCACGCCAGGCCTTCCTGTCCATCACCAACTCCCGGAGTTTACTCAAACTCATGTCTATTGAGTCAGTGATGCCATCCAACCATCTCATCCTCTGTCATCCCCTTCTTCCTCGTGCCTTCAATCTTTCCCAGCATTAGGGTCTTTTCAAATGAGTCAGTTCTTCACATCAGGTGGCCAAAATATTGGAGTTTCAGCTTCAGCTGAAAACTTCAGCTCAGCTTCCAGTGAATATTCAGGACTGATCTCCTTTAGGATGGACTGGTTGGATCTCCTTGCCGTCCAAGGGATTCTCAAGAGTCTTCTCCAACACCATAGTTCAAAAGCATCAATTCTTCGGTGCTCAGCTTTCTCTATAGTCCAACTCTTACATCCATACATAACGACTGGAAAAACCATAGCCTTGACTAGATGGACCTTTGTTGGCAAAGTAATGTCTCTGCTTTTGAATATGCTGTCTAGGTTGGTCATAACTTTTCTCCCAAGGAGTAAGTGTCTTTTAATTTCATGGCTGCAGTCACCATCTGCAGTGATTTCAGAGCCCCCCAAAATAAAGTCTCTCACTGTTTCCACTGTTTCCCCATTTATTTGCCATGATGTGGTGGGACTGGATGCCATGATCTTAGTTTTCTGAATGTTGAGCTTTAAGCCAACTATTTCACTCTCCTTTTTCACTTTTATCAAGAGGCTCTTTAGTTCTTTTTCACTTTCTGCCATAAGGGTGGTGTCATCTGCATATCTGAGGTTATTGATATTTCTCCTGGAAATCTTGATTCCAGCTTGTGCTTCATCCAGCCCAAGGTGGATGGATCCAGCCAAGCTGGATGGGTCATGGAAAGCACTCCTCTAAAGCTTCATATTTCTCTCTGAAGAGAAGGGTGGGCGAAAATTTTTTAGGGCTGTGTCATGAAAAGCACTTCTCTAAAGCCTCATATTTCCACCTGCAGAGAAGCTAAGACTTAACCCTTTTATTTCCAAGTTTAACTTTCTGGAAAATCTCTGCCCTTAGGTTAGTTCAACCTCTCTTCCCCATTCTAATCACCTTCTGCCAGGGTGTATTGGTCTTTCCAGCATGGGATACGTCCCAACTCTGATAAATTAGACAGAGAGCAAATGGAGTTTGTTAGCAAATTGCAGGAATGACAAAAAGGATTTCATGATCAGGAGGGGAAAAGAAGCATTTCTTAGAAGGATGCACTTGGAAGGTAATTATATGTGTGTGACTGTATTGTATGTGTGTGTGTGTGTGTGTGTGTGTGTGTGTACATACACACCATCTCTTCTGCATACTTGAAACATTTTATTTAAATAAATTACAAATATTTATACTATTAGATAAGCACATTTCCTTTGTTAAAATGTGGTCCTATTGTATATTTTAAATTGAAAATTGAGCAAAATGGACCTGAAATTGAGAATAAGAAAACTGTGATCTAATGAGACAGATATCAGGCTACAAGCTAGTGCCTGAATTTGCCATTTACTGATTATTTCTGGGAATAAGGTTTTATGGGAAGGACTCTCTTCTGATACTATAGTTTCATTTCTATATTTCTTAGATAATCATGCCTTTGTCTGAGTCCCTTGATCCCTTCATCACATGAAATGATCCTACAGAAACATTAACTTTAAAAATGCTTAAGTCAGAGATGGCAATTTAAAATTTAACATTCCTATCAAAGATTTATTTATGCACTGAGATTTCCCGATTAAGCCAGTCTTTGTAGTATTTTGAAATCTTGATAACTAGGAATTGGGATAATGTTATAATATGAGAGGAATTTTTTCTCTTTCTCTACAAGTGGAATCTTGAATACCCATTTAGGAACAGCATACCCTTTAGTTCGAGGCAAGGGTACTATTAATAGGCTATTTGGCTTTACCAAAGTTGTACCTACAATTAGCCAGAGAGGCTAAATTTTATTAAATTTTACTATGTGCTAGGCAGAATGTTAAGAATTGTTACATGCTGTAACTCGTTTAGTCCTCAAAACAGACCAAGGATGTAGATCCTGTTATTGCCATTAATCTATATATGAAGAAACCATGGTTTAGGAGAGGCTAGTTAACTTGCTCCCAGCTCACCCAACTAAGGAATTAAAGTATCTCAGCTAAGATGAAATTAGTAGCCTAATGCTAATGTTTAACTCACCATGGGGTTTAAGCCCTCCAGTGATGTCACAGAACACGCTACACCACATTGGGATCTCTATCCTGACCTTGAGGTCAGGCTGAGCCCTCCCCTCTATACTCACTCATTCTTAGTGTGCCTCAGCCACTCATCAACTTTCTGTTTCTCAAACTTGCTAAACTCATTCACAAACCAGGATTTTGTGTTACTACTGTTTCCTCAAAATTTTTTTCACTTGGACCACAACAAAAGTACCTTCTAACTGCCTCCAACCCATTACCACAAGTGATGCTAAACTCCAGGACACCTCACAGTTCGCTTCCTTCATAGCACAAAACACAATCTAAAATATCTTGTTGACTGATGTGTTTAGTTCTTAATTATCTGTGTTTGAAAACATATTTAGGCAGGAGGTATCAAACAAATAATAATTTGCTTGTTTTTAGGAAAACAAACTCAATGAAAGTTAACATTTATCAAACACTAAGTATATGGTAACATATTTCTTCTTGTTTTATGTCTACTGTCTCATTTAACTCTGTCCCACTAGCAGGCATATTATCTTAACCTTCAGATGATGATATTGAAACTTTGTGAGGAGAAATACTTTCCAAGGTCATTCAAATAAAAGGTGGTTAAAATTGAGTTTATCCAATTTGAGCAACTATGCTTTCAAGCACAACGTTAAATACTGAAAAAAAAAATACTGTAAAACAGATGATAGTGATTATTTTCAATAGTGTGAAGATCTTAGTGTACAGATCCAAATACAACACAATCACAAAATAGAATATTGTGTAGTCATGAAAATTATTATATAAAGATCATAGAAAATCACTCAAAATGCTTATTGAATGTTTAAGTTCAAAAAGTATAAAATCATGTGATCAATTACATAAATGAAAAAATTAATTGTGCATTAAAAATATTGAAGGGAAGGAATCAGTGATTGTCTTTGGATGACTAGACTATGCATAGTATCTTTTTTTCTACTTTAAAAAATGTTCTACCTATCCTTAATGAGCTTCAAATATACTTCTGCAATGGTGTAGACTTTTCATTTCATATACACAGTCTCATTAGAGATATTTAGATTCTAACTATATGTGAGACCTCCTGGGGGAAAGGATTGCCCTTTAAACCCTCTGTACCCCTTTACACTCTGTCTACTCAATTGAATTCTTCTGGATAAACAGGCTTAAGGAATTTTTCTTGTTACCTTATTCAGGGTCATTATGGCAGGAAAGCGTGGAACTTACGTGTCTCCTTCTTTCATTAGTGCAGACACATGATAAATAAATAGGCCAACCCTGGAAATTGCCCTTCTTTTGTCTTCTGTCTACTGGATACTGGTAAGTCAATGCTGGTTTTGTTGATGTAGGCAAGTGCCTGACTATCCAATCATGCTCAGTGAGACCCAGTTATCAGCTTGGAACACTGGACTTGATTCAGTTATCTCAGAGGTCTTTTCTTCGGGCACAAACTCAGCTCTGCTTCTACAACTGTCTACAGCCTTCTAAGTGTCTCTAAGAGTTCTGTTCCTCACAATGAAAATTTTTCTAGACTAGTTAGGCACAACTGGCTCTTTTTTCAATTACACATTCTTGGATGACTTTGCAATTAATCTTGTTCACATGACAGTTAATGGTGAGATTCTCAGTCACAATGTGGATTTTTAAATGGCAAATCACAAATTTTAAAAGATCGCAGATAGACCTCTTCAGGACTATAATATATCTAGTCTGTAGCTTTATTTCTTGTCTAGTAATTTGCTATTCTCAATTCAGGGCAACTAAACCTAGCATAAGATTTCATTTAGAAAAATGTAAGGATAACTTTCTTTCAAATGAAGTGTTTCTTTTTAGTAATATACTAACACTTCTGATTGCATTCACTCTCCTTGCAAAGAGATCAATGAATAGAAGTTATTTATAAATTGATAATGACCTCAGGCAAACATTTGGGTTTTAGGGACATTGTTTCTACATCATAAAATATTCATACAACACAACAGCATACATAATTAGGTAGAATATAATAAAAGTAGTATCAAGCTACAGTAATATATACATTATTCCAAATGTCATAGTTAGTTAGCTCAGTCTCTCAGTTGTGTTCAACTCTTTGAGACCCCGTGGACTGCAGCACGCCAGGCTTCCCTGTCCATCACCAACTTCTGGAGCCTACTCAAACTCCTGTCCATTGCATCGGTGATGCCATCCAACCATCTCATCCTCTGTCGTCCCCTTCTCTTCCTGCCTTCAATCTTTCCCAGCATCAAGGTCTTTTCCAATGAGTCAGTTCTTCGCATCAGGTGGCCAAAGTATTGGAGCTTCAGCTTCAGAATTAGTCCTTCCAATGAGCATTCAGAACTAATCCCCTTTAGGATGGATGGGTTGGATCTCCTTGCAGTCCAAGGGACTTTCAAGAGTCTTGTCCAACACCACAGTTCAGAAGCATCAATTCTTTGGTGCTCAGCCTTCTTTATGGCCCAACTCTCACATCTATACATGACTACTTACATACATGTTATACTTATATAATATATAAAAAGTCATAGGATGGGGTATGTTGCTATGACTTTAAAAAGATAAAGTTCATAGTATTTTCCTAATCATCAAGCCCTGTCATTATAACTTTCCAACAATAACTACAAAGGTTAAATGAAAAGGTATAAACAAAAGAATTCATTATGTTATCTGGTAGAAAATAGTTGATATTTAAGATACTCTTGAATACCAACATTCAAGTGTTTTGTCACCCCACTGTGTTCAGCATTTTGCATGGATTATCTCATTTAAACTTTCTATTTTTTAAGCATTAGCTCTCTAAGAAGTTACCATGGTTCAGTTATGTACTTAAAGTCATACAGGTTGAATGTGATGAATACTGACTTAAACTTAGATCCTGTGACTTCAGAGCTCTTATGGTTAACTACTTTTATTGCCTGCATACATGCTCAGTCACTCAGTTGTGACTAACTCTTTGTGACACTATGGACTGTAGCCTGCCAGGGTCCTCTGTCCATGGAATTTTCCAGGCAATAATACTGGAGTGGGTTGCCATTTCCTCCTTGAGGGGATATTCTTGACCCTGGGATCTAACTTGTGTCTCCTGCATTGGCAGGCAGATTCTTTACTACTATATCACCTGGGATTAGACTTCTTCAGTTCCTAAGAATTTACTGGCTGGGATACTTGTGAATCGAATAAGATAATAAGCACAAAGCATAATACGAGGAGTGCAATCTTCTAACTCTCATTGTTATTTTCGCTAATAACACTAAGAGTATTGTCATGGAGTTTTGATGTGTCAGTTTTACTAGACTTAGCTATGGGAAAGGAAAGGAGAGGAGCAGTCACTTAGTTCCAGACACATACCTTTTTCCAGTTATTCAAACAAACACTAATCTCAGTTCTGCTGTAAAGGTATTTCTGCAGATATAATTAACCATTGAACAACACAGTGGTTAGGGCACCAACCTTCTAAATAGTTAAAAATCCATATGTAACTTATAGTAAGCCCTCATTGTCTGTGGACCCAACCAAAAATTGTATAGTATTAGGATACTTAGTTAAAAAAAAAAAAAATCCATGTATAAGTGGACCTACACTTTAAATCATCTTGTTCAAGGGGCAACTATATGAGTAGCTAACTTTAAAGAAGAGAGATTATCTTAAATGGGCCCACTCTAGCCAAGTAAGCCCTTAAAAGTAGCTAAACTCTTCCTGGTAAAAGAGCACCCCAGCAACAGTTTGGTCTACAACTGCTACCCTTTTCCTGGATTTTCCCTTTTCACTACCTTCCCTATAGAGCTCAGACTTGCTTAAGCAGCCTTCAAACATAATCACATAAACCAGTTTCTTGAACTACACATTTCCCTATAGGTAGGTATGTGATAGGTGTGTGGATAGATCGACAGATGAAAGATAGGTAAACACACAGAGATAGATAATCTGCTTTTCTGTTTAAACCCTGGCTGATACAAGTGTTATCAGTGACAGATTCTGATTCTGTGAGGCCTGCATCTTACATAGATGGAGATGTATGTAGAACTATGGGATCCTCTTTAAGACAAAAAAATAAGACATTTAGCTATCAAAGTAAGTATGCAAGATAAGAAAAGACTCACAAACAGTAAAATTTTTAAATCTGACAAGGATCACAAGATCACATAACCCAGAAAAAAATTATTTTCTAGTATCTTTGCTAATGTTTTTATCATGAACTGTTTGGTACAGGTTTAAAATACTTTTTTTCTCTAAAAATTTTTAACTCATTGTCTCTTCATATAACAAAAATTTGGTAATACATTTTCTATAAAGAGAATAAAAAATGTAGTTTATTCTGTAGTTCAGGGTTTGTATCTATAAAGAAAGCTGAGTGCCAAAGAATTGATGCTTTTGAATGGTGGTGTTGGACAAGACTCTTGAGAATCCCTGCAAGGAGATCCAACCAGTCCATCCTAAAGGAAATCAGTTCTGAATATTCATTGGAAAGACTGATGCTGAAGCTGAAACGCCAATACTTTGGCCATCTGATGTGAAGAACCAACTCATTGGAAAATATCCTGATGCTCGGAAAGACTGAAGGCATGAGGAGAAGGGGACGACAGAGGATGAGCAGCAGCAGTAGTCCTAAAACAGAATCTTCCTGAGGGCAGGAATTTTTTAATTCATTAGCTATAGTCAGCACCAGAACAGTGCCTTGCTACTCATGCATTTACTCAACAAATTGCGATTCATTGTCTGCTATATGTCTTGATATTTAAAGCACATTAAGTGAACAAATAAACAAATGGATTATTGAGTGAGATAGTAAGCTCTTCCTCCACAAATGCAAACAACTTTAGTTAAATCCAGAGAAGGGGATAGCACCCCACTCCAGTACTCTTGCCTGGAAAATTCCATGGACGGAGGAGCCTGGTAGGCTGCAGTCCATGGGGTCGCAAAGAGTCGGACATGACTGAAGCGACTTAGCAGCAGCAGCAACTTAGTCAAATCATTTGAATGCAAAGGCAGTATTTTAAACTTTTTCATGGTCTTCCTCCTTCTCCAAATGAACAATTCTCTGTTTTTTTCACTTCCTATAAATCATAGTGTATAGGGTGGTCTACATATTTATCACTTATTCACTGGCCCACCTTATTCACTGCCAACATTCCTTTACAATAATCATATGAATAGTATGAAACTTCCTTCTGTGAGTCCCTAATTTCTGGGATGAAATGTAATAGGTATTTGTTGATTGATCATTTGTGCTGCTGACATTTCAGTTTATTTACATTTAAGATAGGTCTCTACTTTTCTTTTGCTTCCATCCTGCATTCCAGGATGAACATTTTGAAGAGGATGAAACATAGACCATGAGATCCTAGACTGAGGATTCAGTCTTACACAGCTTTATGCTCTCTGAGACTAGCACAGCATCTGATATATATATAAAGTCTCCAAAATGCCCCGAATTTGACCTCTCTTATGATGGTAAAGGGGCTTCCCTAGTGGTTCAGATGATAAAAAATCTGTTGTAATAAGGAGACCCAGGTTCACTTGCTGGGTTGGGAAGATTCCCTGGAGAAGGGAATGGAACTGACTCCAATATTCTTGCTGGGAGAATCCCATGGGGTCACAAATCAGACACAACTGAGCAACTTACACTACTACTACTACTCTGATGATAAAAGAGGGCTTCCCGGGTGGTGCAGTGGTAAAGAATCCACCTCCCAGTGCAGGAGACACAAGAGATGCAGGTTTGATCCCTGTGTTGGGAAGATCCCCTGGAGTAGGAAATGGCAACCCACTCCAGTATTCTTGCCTGGAAAACTCCATGGACAGAGTAGCCTGACAGGCTACAATTCACTGTGTTACAAAGAGTCAGAAATGACTAAGTATCCACAATAGCATGATGATAAAGAGTAGAGAAAGTTGCTTAGTCTGACTAGCACTTCCGAATATTTGTTTCCAGTGGGGAGGAGTGTGTTGAGTATAAATTATATTTATTGCTAGTAATTACAAAGCATTTACTTTCATGTCCAACAGTGTACCAAGTATTATGTATATAGATTATCTCCTCACAAAATCTATGTGAAATAAAATTTTATTATTATATTAAATGTGAGGATGTATCTGAGTAAGTTAAAGTATATTACCTAAGTATATATTACCTAAAGTATATTACTCATTTCTTAAATGAGTAAGAGCAAAGTAAACTTTCAAAAGAAGTCTGTCATTAGTCTGTCTTAAGTTCTAATTATAGCAAGTTTCTTTAGATGCCATAAATGCACTATTTCATAACTGAATCCTTAGAATATCAGCAAGTAGAAAAAGACCATAAAAATTTAAATATATATATATATATATAAAACTACATGCATATATTTAAATTATTATTAAATCTACTCACCTCAGTTAACCTGAGAAATTGAGTTAATGTATGTCCACTCAATAGGAAATTATAGGTGAACAGTTATCTCAAATTATTTTATTTACCAATTCAACAGATATTTATTTGAATGCCTAATATATTCTGGGATCTTCTTTAGGTACGAGGAAGCAAAAATTACAAGCTATAAACTTGCCCTCAAGAGCTTATGATCATGTAAAGACAAAAGTTAATGTGTAAGTAAGAAATCCTAAGATAATATAACAAATGCCAGGTCTGATGGACTGATTGTTCCTCTCTGACTGGAGCACAGAGAGAAACGACTTTTAGGGGCTGGACGGTGAGTTGAAGTCAGGAAAGCTGTCACAAATAAGGCTCCCTTCAACTGAGGGGCAAATAGGAAATAGGTGGACAAAGTAGTACCTAGAGAGTACATTCTGGCAGGCAGTCAATATAGACAAAGGCATGGAAGCCTGTTATAATACAGTATAACAATATGAGCATTCATTTCAATATTGCTTATAGCAAGAGTATTTTAGAGGGATAGAAATGGGGAGGTGACATGTTCCAATAGGAGGTAGGGGACAAAAGGCAAGAAGCTGCTAAGAAAGTAACCATGAGTGCCGATCACTTCTTGTCAAGAAGTTCAAATGCTCTTCTGTGTAGAGTGAAGACCCACAGAAGGACTGTCAAGCAGAAGGTGGACAGGATTGTATTTTCTGGATCAGTAGTTCAGAAATACTCCTCTGGCAACAGTGCTAAGGGTGGACTAGAAGAGCCCACAGGTTGGAAAATAAGTTCATTAGAAGGCTATTATGGAGGTCCTGTCTGGACTTGGTGTAAGTTGAGTCATGTGAAGAAAGCTGGGATGAAGGTGACGGCACTTTTGATAGGTATAGGAGGCAGAACTGCTGGATTGAGGAACTAACTAGATGCAGTGGAATTCTGAGGAAACCAAAATTCCTGACCTGGGTAATAGTCAACATTTGGTATAGACAGAAAGAGGAGATGAAGCAGAAGGGAGAGAGATGACACATACTGAGCTCAGGTGTTTGCGAGACATCCCCATAGAGATGAACTAGAGGCAGAAGAAAAAATATTAATGATAAATATCATTATTTACATGGCATTGTTCTCAGAATTTCATATTAACCCCTTTGATCATGATGCAATCTAAGAAGAAGGAAGTGAATTGTAGAAGCAATTAACTCACAGATGCTCACACAGCTGGTACAAGGGAAAACTAAGACCATCTTGTTCCAAAGCTTACATTTTACTCAAAGACTTTTGGAGGTTATTGAACCTTTTATGTATGACATGTTATATTTAGATGGCTTTTAAGGAAAACTATTGCTAGTTGGGCAATATTGGGAGGAGCAGAATCGTTTCTTCAACTAAAAAGTTAACACAACTACTAACTGGCAGGGATTATTTGTGATCCACGTTGTGCCACTTGGGACAATGGGGCAAACAATTTAATATGGAGCCAAACACAGACCCTGGCACAAAGTCTACATGTAATACATCTTGGTCTCTCCCCATTCATTTCTGATTTCCTTTCCTCTTGCTTTATTAAAAACAAACAAACAAACAAAAAACACCCTGTATTATCCACAGTTGTACTGCCTTGCAGAAACAAGTGTGGGTCTAGGGAGAGAGCATGAGCAGTTTTGGATATGTACATCTCAGAATTAAATACACAGGTGGCAGTTAAATCTTTGAACACAGACAAGGTGAAATTCACGCTCTCTGATGTGTCCTTTCCCCTGATATCAATACACACACATGGAGGTTCATAAGTATAGTCTCGGCATATTTGAATAGGGCAAATGAATTTGGTCAAAAGAGGATTATTTGACCTGAAAAGAACCTGTGAGTTCTGAGGGGTAATTTTGGCTTCTCTCAGTGGACTACAGTCTTCCTTTTGTTCTTTGATTTTTGTCAGAGTTACCTATTCCTCATTCTGCATCCTCATGATAAGTCTGATAAAAGGTAAAACTTTAAAATGCTTGCTTTAAATAAAAGAAAAATATTTATTTAGCAGCAATGTTGTAGCACACTGCAGAGTACATAGAATATTATAGTAAAAATACTAATCAGAAGTGTGGAAAGTAAAATCCATTAAGACACTTTTCTGGTGAATCATTTTATAGTGATAATATCAGTATAAAATTATGTTATACCATAAAGGATCTTTCTCAAGCTTGTACTAAATTTTCTGGTTTATGATCTTTAAACAATTAAAAAGCTATAAAGGTAGAAACCTGATGACAATAATTATTAAGATATAACTGAAAGCATTAACCTCTATCATACCTAAGCAGTTTCAAAATGTCCCCATATTTCAACACATTTTATTTGCAGATCTTCAATATAAAAGTTGTTTTTATAATAAATATAAGGAAATTATCTTACTACCAGTTATCAGAGCAAGTAAGCATCTTGAAAAATGTAATCAAGTCAGTGAAATGGGATGTTATGTTAATGTTGTTTTGCTGTTACCAAGCCTGAAAATTGACCTCTCCCCAGAAAGTCTGTAACACTTCTCTCCTTTCCTGGGACCGAGTATGCCTCAGTTTCCTCCTCCACCTCTACATTTAGGCTAGGTCACCATCTAGATGGATTTTCATACTGATGTACTTTACTACTCAATTGTGCATTTCTTTATGTTGGACAGGAGGATGCCTTAGCCTAATTTCTAAGCAGAAATCAGGCACTAAACTCTTCAATCTGGGGAGGAAACTGAGAAGCTTTTGGTTGGTAATGTAATAGCACAGGAGTAAACTATAGAATCAGTATTTCATTTACTCACTTGAAAAAAAAAAAATAATCCCCACTTGCTCCTACTTCAAGTCCACTCCACAGACACACTCCCACCACTGCTGCTCTCAATGGTTATTTATCATCTGACTCCTCCCCCCTCTAACAAGACCCATCTCTCTCCATCTTCCACACCCCTTCAGTGTCCTACTATTAACCTGAACATTCATGAAGCCAAGGATAATGTAAATTTTATTTCTACTTCTCTGTATCCAGAAATAAATATTTTTCATTAATTAATAATTTTTAAAAGCTAAATGAAGAGAGTCTGTTTTGCATCCTAAGTCCTTGAAGGAGCTGTGGTTCTCACTCTGAACCCCTGCCACCAGCCAGGACTGTACAACCTGCTTCATGGCCTCCTTTTCTCTTTAATCTTTCCTTTACTGCCCTCTGCTTAGATGTCTAGTTGGTTTCAGAAAATTAGGTGTATCTGGTCAAATTCAAGCCCATTCTGACAGATAATTAACCTTCTACCTCATCCCATTTAAAGAAAAGTAATTCATTGACTGCTTCTCTGAAACCTGAATGCTGTTATGCTTTTCCTGCAATGGTTCCATCCTGTTTGAGTGTTATAACAACAAAACTGCTCCACACAAAGGACACATCAGGTTTACAAATGGGAGGTATTTTATTTTCTTTATTAGTGGGCTTCTAGTTTTGTCATTCAGTTCAGTTCAGTCGCTCATTCGTGTCCGACTCTTTGTGACCCCATGAATCGCAGCATGCGAGGCCTCCCTGTCCATCACCAACTCCCAGAGTTCACTCAAACTCACGTCCATCAAGTCGGTGATGCCATCCAGCCATCTCATCCTCTGTCGTCCCTTCTCCTCCTGCCCCCAATCCATCCCAGCATCAGAGTCTTTTCCAATGAGTCAGCTCTTCTCATGAGGTAGCCAAAGTACTGGAGTTTCAGCTTTAGTATCATTCCTTCCAAAGAACACCCAGGACTGATCTCCTTTAGAATGGACTGGTTGGATCTCCTTGCAGTCCAAGGGACTCACAAGAGTCTTCTCCAACACCACAGTTTTGTCATAGTCTCTTCCTAATCTTATGCCTACTTTCCCTGTGACAAAGAAGACACACACTATTTTCCTCAAGACCCTATGATCACTCATTTGACTTTACTTCCAAATTGTGCCATTATATCTACTCTACTCCTTATTTAAATTAGCATCAGCACTTCCCTTATAGCTAAACAACCAGCATGCCTGTCCTTAGGCTCCCAGCTTTACTAGGCCCACTCTTGCCCACCTTCAGCTTCACCCTTCCCTAAGGGCAAGGAATCACTGAGTCAAGGCATTCATACCTCTCAACACTCCACCATCCCATTTCCACATCTATTTCCAAATACAAGGGTTCATGGAATTTCCTGCTCAAGTGACTGTAGTGTTCACTTGTATGTGTGAGGCTCTGCACAGAGGGAAAGAGTGTCCTCAGTTCAGTTCAGTCACTCAGTTGTGTCTGACTCTTTGCAACCCCATGGACTGAAGCACGCCAGCTTCCTGCTGTGGGTGGGGTGGATAGGCTGTTTGGTCAGGATTCTTCATTTGTTCCTGGACTAGTTTCTTGCCTGGAGAATTCCATGGACAGAAGAGCCTGGTGAGCTACAGTCCATGGGCTTGCAAAGAGGTGGGCACGACTAAATGACTAACGCACACAACATACAAATCTTAGAGATGGACCTCGTCATCCTAATTATGATGCTAATTCATTTATCCTGTCCCCGAAATGATCTCTCTGCTGATCCCCAACAATACTTTCTCAACACAGCAACCAACTCCAGATTAGATCTTAGCATTTTGCTACTTATAACAATTCATTTTCCTCCCATTAAACTCACAGTGGCCTCCAGGATCTCATCCACTATCCAGCCACGAGGCCTCCTCCACCAGTTCAGTCCTTCCTCAGAAGTGTTTCACCCTCTGTCCTAGAACTCCAGACGAAAGGTTTTTCTCTTTTGTTCATACAGCTTCTCAGGTAGGTCTTCCATGGCCACCCAATCTAACACTCAACAATACCCTGATTGCTCATCACACTACATTTTATAGCAACCACAATGATCTTAAAATTTTGTACCTAAGTATTTGTTTTAATTATTTGCCTCCCAGCTTTAAAATATAAGGCTTCACAGTAGCAAGGGTCTTGCCCATTGTGTTTACAGATCTATTGCAATGACAGCATGGTAGACATTCAAGAATACTTGTTGAAAGAAGGAGGAAAACAAGGAAGAAAAAAGATAAAAGGTAGGGAGAGGAGAAAGATGCCAGTAGGGAGGGTCTATCATCAGAGAGGGGTAGAGATCAGCTTCCCAGAAAATATCTGACTGCTTCTTCATTCCACACTGTAAAAATGAAAGAAAGAATGATTCAGACTTTTCTGCTACAACAGGCAAGGCATTTTCCTGTTGGAAGATGGAGACATTTGGGAAGAAGATGTGCCTTTTCTTAGTACCTTGTGTCCACTGAGAAATAAAAATGAAAAGATTTACTCAGTGCTTGATTGTCCCTTCTTGGGTCTCATTTCTTAGTTTTCTTCATTTCTATGCCACAACCATTTCTAAGTGGCAATATGCTCTGGAATTTCTTCAAAACACTAGTCTTTAGGGGAAAATCACATGCCAGGCACTGCACTGGTGTCTGGTTTTTCCCACCCCAGGAGGTCTGAATGGTTTTATTATTACATAGTGACCATATAAAAGGTAAGAGTTAATTTTCTGAAAGACAGCATGAATGCCAGGAAAGAGAACACTGAAGGAGAGGATCAGGCTAATTAAGGACAACTGCTCCTATGAAAGCCTCTGCCTGCCAGGTAAGTCACATACCTAGGAGACAGTTAGGGCTCTGAACTCTGCATGAAACTTGGTGGGTAAAGAAGAGCTTTTTGTTGTTGTTTTTAATGTTTATTAGAGTATAGTTGATTTACAATGTTGTGTTAGTTTAAAGTGTACAGCAAAGTGAATCAGTTATACATGTACCTGTATCCACTCTTTTTAGATCCTTTTCCCATATAGGCTACTATAGTGTACTGAGTAGATTTCCCTGCACTACACAGCAGGTCCTGATTAGCTGCCTATTTTATATATAGCAGTGTGTATGTGTTGTACTGAGTGAAACAAATCAGACAGAGAAAGACAAATATCATATGGTATCACTTACATGCAGAATCTAAAACAGAGGGGCACAAACGGACTTATTTACAAAACAGAAATAGAGTCGCTGATGTGGAAAACAAACTATGGTTAGGAGTTTGGAGTAGGAGTAGGAGAGGGACAAACTGGGAGATTGGTATTAACAAATATATACTATTATATATTACATATAATATTTTGTGTGTGTGTGTGTGTGTATATATATATATATGTATATATATATATATATATATATATAAAGAAGGGTTTTAAGGATTAACACTACATATTAAGTAGCAGGATGGCTACAGTTGTGAATATGTGATTTTTCCAGGGTAAGAAGAGATTAAAGTCACATGAGAGTGCTTACACTGGAAATGGTGGTGATAACTCTTCAACATAGAACCTATGACCTATGTTCTATGTTCTGTAACACTACTATATCAATAGAAGACCAGTAACCAGCATTATATTGGAACTTCAATTTCTACCTGCAATTCTCTTATTATTCTCATATTATTAATATTACCTTCAATACAAGAGGGTCTCTATACAGATTTGGGGATTTTTTCAAAATCAGTAAGAACATCTGATCTGTTTTATTCAACAAAAGACAGAAAGAAAAAGAGAGAGAAGGAGAGAAGAAAATCACTGAGGAAGACAGAAAGGGAAGAAGGAAGTTACAAAGAATGGTCGTTATCCTAAAACAAAAAGCAATTATTATGGCAAAAAACAACAACAAAAAAAGGCATAAGCCTCTGTCAAAAATAATAACATTTATGCAAAACTCTGCTTTGATCCCCACAGGAAAGTTCAAATACAAATTAGTTTATTTTTAATATTAATATTACTACAGTAGATATTCAATATTAGTAGCTGAAGAGAGAATTCATCCAAATCAACTTTACAATTCAGCTTAAGCTGCCAATATATTTTTATTGTTTTCTAGATACTAGAGTTAACACAGAAATGAAAGCACCTAAGAGTGACAAGAAACATCGCTGAGTTCAGCAACAAGATTCCAAGTGTCTGTCAGATTAGAATTTATTACTTTTTGCTACAAAGACAATGAGAAGGTAGATGGAATAAGGGCATGGTTTTGACTAAAGTACTGTAACTTATTCATTCATTTGATAGAATATCCTTCTGACAACTAGTATTATAAAAATCGCAACCAGAATGTCTTTTGCAAATTCTCCCATAAGAAACAGATTCTATTCAATTCTATAAAATATTATGAAGCTATTATATTTATATCAACAGAATTTTTGGTAGTGTTTAAAATGTTTTAATTCTATGGAAGAAATGAATGATTTTGTTAAGCACAGTTAGGTGTAAGTAATATATTAGAAGACAAATTTGGTAATATTTATTAAAATTAAAATTCAGAGAGCAATACAAGCAAACTTTCTTATATTTTTTTTTTTTTATTGCAGTAAAAGTAGGTAATGAACACACACAGGGATGCACACAAGGTTTGTGAGTGAGTGTATGAGTGAAAAAATGATACCTATAAGAAACTTTTGAGTAAAAACCTAGTTGGAGGACAAAGTTCATGCTATTCTTTCATCGTAGTAAAATGTCAAACAAAATAATAATGAAATATATTTATGTGTGTATGTATTTGTACATATTTTGAGAACAATATGAAATGACATACACACTGTCAAAATTGTTGCTATAGAAGGTAAGAATTAGGAAGAACTAGAGTTATGATTAATTTTTTTTCTCTATTTGTCTCTATTATTTCACTTATTTAACAAGCAAGTTTTGTTAAATGAAAAATGAACTCTGTTTTGGAAAAAGAAGACAATTTCCTAATTATTTTACTGAAAGGTCTTTTAATAAGTAACACTTTAGCAGATGAAGATATTTAATGCACCTTTAAAAGATCAGCACTGTATTCTCTATTGAACATTAAACCATCTCTGAGAAGAAAAAGTCTACTATAAATGAGTCGTGATGGACAGTGAATTAGTAAAGTGACTCTGATCACTCAGGACATAACTTCAAGGCTCATGTACTTATAAGGAATGAGTTGTAGAACCGTTAACTATAGAGCAAGCATTGGAATTTTGTCAATTTTCCATTTAAATTATAATATAGATTGAAAATGGTGTGACTTTTAGAGAAACAATTATTTAAAACCACTTGAATATTAATTTAAGATTCTCTTCCATGATGCCTTATTTGGCAATAAACTATAACTCCCTTTCATCTGGGACTAGAAAGGAAGTCCTACAGAAAATTTATGATGTTGCATTGGTGGATAAAATTCCATATGTAAGTCACCTGGTAATAATCTTTTTTTGTCATCACCATCTAAATATGTTATAAAACATTAATCTATCTTCTAAAATATGCTTTTAAATTGAAAGCATCAGCACTTTGAACCTAGAACAGCCAAACTGTGGTACTCTGTTTATGAATGGAAAATTACATTTATTTCTATGTGTACTTATTTCTGGACTTAGATGGAAATTTTTGAAAGGAGTTATATCCAGAGTAGTATAGATTCAGATATATATTTTAAATCTTTTTCACTTGAAACTTGATAACAGAGAATGAATATATGCATCAGGATCCTGTTGCTTTTGGTAATAGCTAAATTAAACAGAAATCAGTTTTCCTCAACCAACTCCTGATGTCTGTATCTCTGCCCCATAGTGATTAAATTTAGGGTTATGTGACATTCACTTTGAATCCTGAAGTTGTGGAAGTGAACCAGATATGCTAACAAATGTTGAACAACAGGATCTTTATGGGTTAGAAGGGCAGAAGCATTTTGCAATGTATGTGCTATAAATATTTACACTATGGCCAATCTCAAGCTATTAAATATTTTAAAAACTAGGTGGCAAATGTCCTAAAATTTTAATAGTCAGCTCTTACAAATCAGTACAGGTCAACTCCAACACATCATCCAAGTGAACCACAGGTTATTCTGATCTTCCAAGAGAACCACAGGTTATTCTGATCTTCAAGAGTGATGGTCAAGCTGATATGGAGCAAAATGACAGCCTCCATTTGGTGGAATATTGGATTTGGTGAGAAAATTTGCTTCTTCCTATCATCTCCCACATAACATGCTCATTGACCTTGTACTAATCAAGGTGATTTCCCATTCTTATTGTATACAAAGTACCTCAAAAAGTCCCAGAACATGCCAGCATTATTAAATGTTCACAATACTTGATTATTAATGATATGATAATGATGAACAATAACTAGTTTTAACAAGCCAAAAAGGAGAGACTTGTGAAATCTGACTACAAACGTGTTTGGCTATTTAATGAGAAAATAAAAATATATTTTTATTTGTCAGCAAATGTTTTATACTGAAACATAATCGTGAAACTGAAGCAAAAGGCTAGACAATTTGTCATATAAATTTAATATCTAAGATCTTTGCTTTACCTAAAAGAAACCCTTAGTCTATATTGAACTCGGCTTTGACTTATCTAATAAAATGCACAAGAAGAGGTTAAGCAAAATCATTAGCTAATCCAAAGAAAGGAAATAATTAAGAGCAGTACTAAAGGAATGGTAAGACATGTACTATAACCAGTTAAGTAAATATTGTAAAGGAAATTTTTGTAATAAAAGCTTAGAATTTTCTCTCTTTAACATTTTTGCATTACATAATTTCTTATTTCAAGACCATCTTTCAACCTGGCATGCATGCTAAGTTACTTCAGTTATGTCCAACTCTCTGTGACACTATGGACTGTAGCCCACCAGTCTCCTCTTTCCATGGGATTCTCTAGGCAAGGATACTGGAGTGGGTTGACCTTTCCTCTTTGAGGGGATCTTCCTGACAAAGAGAAATAGCAGTACCAGAGTTAGCAGATTTATATTCTAATTAACTTACCTTCTTAACATAATTGAATTAAGACACTTACTTTTAATTATAATGTATTATCAATAGTTAAATGATTATCATCATAGTTTATATGTAAAAGGGCTTCCCAGGTGGTACTATGGTAAAGAACTCACCTGCCAAAGCAGGAGACAAGTAAGAGATGCAGGTTCAGTCTCTGGGTCAGGAAGATCCCTTGGAGGAGGGCATGGCAACCCACTCCAGTATTCTTGCCTGGAGAATCTCATGGACAGAGGAGCCTAGTAGGCTACGTCCACAGGGTCACAAAGAATCAGACACAACTGAAGCGACCTACCACAGCACAGCACAGCAACATGTAAAAACTGCCAATCACTATTCTTGATCTTTTAATATATGCTATATCTAATATTTTTGGTGAAAAGGTCAAACTGTTATTTTTCCCTATGAGTAAATGAAGGAAATAAGAGTTTGGGAGAATTAACATTTAAAATCACACAAACAACAAAAACAGTAAATATTAGTGCCAAGATCTGAATTCAGCTCTATTTTGATAGTCTATACTATATTTTCCGTATTTTTTAATAAAAGAACTGGCATTTGCATTACTGAGAATTGTCTTTACTTAATGGTATTTGATTGTCAATATTACTTCCAATAAATATTTCCCAACAGTTCCCATAAAATGTTCCCAGCAGTCAACATTACTTCCAATAAACTCCAAGGCATGAAAGCCTACATGTTATTGGTGTTAAGGAATTATCGGTGGCTGCTGATATTTGTGCGCACAAAGAAGTGAGGTGAGTAATGTGAGGTATAATGCGAGGGCTTCCCAGGTGACACAGTGGTAAAGAATCTGCCTGCAATGCAGAAGACACAGGAGATATGGGTTCAATCCCTGGGTTGGGATGATCCCCTGGAGGAGGAAATGACAACCTACTCCAGTACACTTGCCTGAAAAACCCCATGGAAAGAGGAGCCTGGTGGGCTATGGTCCATGGGGTTACAAAGAGCTGGACATGACTGAGCAACTGAGTATGCACATCACAATGTTAGCTGTGGGCTATATATTGGCATTCCAATCAGTCCTTGATTTTAATCATTTCCAGTCCCTTGAAATGAAATGAAATGAGATTAAACAATGAGACATGAAAACTTTGCAGAAAAAGTTTGTCACTTCACTCAATGAGAGCCAATACAATATGGTTTATATTCTCTATGAGCACTGATTTAGAATTTAGAATATGTAAAGACCTAATAACATTTCAGAATATCTTGTCTTGTTCCACTATTCATTCCATAAACGCTTAGCCAAATTTAGTGCCCTGCCTATATCACAGTAGTAAATTAGCATAAACTCAGAATTACAATCTAGGCCTTCTAATTATCAGTTTCTCAATCAGTAAATTGAGAAACTGATAATTACACAAAGTATTAAACAGGGAAACATCTAAGTTAGTCTATGAAATACAAAGTTAAATAAGACACTTATTTTGAGTATAGGAGAGTCAGAAAGGCAAATCAATAAGCCATAATTCAGTGGAGCAATTAATTCAAAATCTTGTGAAAAGAGAGTCACAAAATACACAAGGAAGAGATCAAGTGAGGTTTTTAAAAAGCTTCAGAAAAAGCAACACTTATAACCAAATATGTAACAACAGCCTGGTTCCAGATTGGGAAAGGAGTGCATCAAGGCTGTGTATTGTCACCCTGTTTATTTTACTTATATGCAGAGTACATCATGCAAAATGCTGGGCTGGATGAAGCACAAGCTGGAATCAAGATTGCTGGGAGAAATACCAATAACCTCAGATACGCAGGTGACACCATCCTTATGGCAGAATAAGAGGAACCAAAGAGCCTCTTGAAGGTGAAAGAGGAGAGTGAAAAAGCTGGCTTAAAATTCAACATTCAAAAAAATAAGATTATGGCATCTGTCCCATCACTTCATGGCAAATAGATTGGGAAACAACAGAAATAGTGTTGAAATAGAAAGACTTTATTTTCTTGGGCTATAAAATCACTGTGGATGGTGACTGCAACCATAACATTAAAAAGACTTTTGTTCTTGGAAGAAAAGCTATGACAAACCTAGACAGCGTATTAAAGAGCAGAGACATTACTTTTCCGACAAAGGTCCATCTAGTCAAAGCTATGGTTTTTCCAGTAGTCATGTATGGATGTGATAGTTGGACCATAAAGAAGGCTAAGCACTGAAGAATTGATGCTTTTCAACTGTTGTGCTGGAGAAGATCTTGAGAGTCCCTTAGACTGCAAGGAACTAACCAGGCAATCCTAAAGCAAAACAACCCTGAATATTCATTAGGACTGATGCTGAAACTGAAGCCCAATATTTCAGCCACCTGATGCAAAGAGCCAATTCATTGGAAAAGAGTGCTGGGAAAGATTGAAGGCAGGAGGAGAAGGGGTTGACAGAGGATGAGATGGTTGGATGGCATCGTCAACTCAATGGACATGAATTTGAGCAAGCTCTGGGAGATGGTGAAGGACAGGAAAGTCTGCTGTGCTGCAGTCCATGGGGTCACAAAGGTTCATACACAACTAAGTAACTGAACAACAAGAACTAATAGATGAGGAGCATAATTTGCAGTAATTTAAATAGTGGATGTATTAACACACAGCAAGAAGTACTCAGGATATACCAAGACCTGGAAGCCAGGAAAGCAACAAGTAGCTGAAATATAGCAGGAAAGTCAGAAAAGAGCTGAATGAGACAAGAAATAGGGCTAGAAAACACATTTCAGAATGCTTTTCAAGCAGGAACAGGGAGACAACAGAGGATGAGATGGTTGTATGGCATCACTGACTCAATGGACATGGGTTTGGGTAGACTCCAGCAGTTGGTGATGGACAGGGAGGCCTGGCATGCTGCAGTTCATGGGGGCCCAAAGAGAGTTGGTCAGGACTGAGCGCCTGAATTGAACTGAAAGCACAATGCTAGAGCACTTGGACTTAATTCTGTGAAAGGACAAAACAATGAAATGTTCAAGCAGCTATATTCAAGGTTGTGGTTCTTAAGTTCTCTTTGACCACAGAGTGGAGGATATAATGAAGAGAGTTAACAGAGATGGAGGCAGGAAAACAACAACAAAAGAAGAAATCATGATAACACATAAAGAGAGAACGTTAAGATCTGGATTTGCTTTAATATGGAAGAAGCTAGAAAATAAGTAAACTCAGGATGACTCTGAAGTTTCTAACTGAACCCTTGGATACAAGATGACACCACTAACTCAGCATAAGGAAAAGAAGAAATAATCTAAGGAGGAGGGAGGAGAGAGTCAGGTCATGAATTTTTCCTAAGTCTGAGGCACCTGGGAGAATATCCTGGTACATATAGGCAACAGACAGTTCTACCACAATCTTTTCCTGATTTTTCCCCCCTCTATAAACTTATTTTGGCCCCTAATATCTCTTAACATATATTCAGTGAAGCTGGTCTTATTACAAGGATGTCACTGACCCCTTTTGGAAGGTGGCTGATGCTCTGAATTTAAACAATTATCCTTACTGTCCTTAAAAGGGGTTTTGTGTTCTGTGAGCACTTTGCCCTTAGCCAGATCAGTAGATAGAGTGAATCATAATTGCTTTTAACTATAAACTACATAGTGCTTTTAAATGTAAACCACAGTACATTTGGTAAAATGTTTTCCCATAAAGATTTACAGATTCAAAGCATGCATTTGCAAAAGTTAATAGAGAAATCCTTTGAATGGCTTTCAGTGAGTTTCTCATCAACCATGACATTTTATGGCTGATGCTATATTATGTTTTCTCAATGACATCGTTTCAGACACTTCCATGGCTAAATGTACTCTATAACCCACTCAAAATATTCCATTTAATTAAACAAAAAATAATTAGATGTTTGTAATTAAAAGCAGGAATTAGTTTTATTGTGCCATATTTGAAACAATGCAGGGTTGATGATGTAAGACGATTTAAACACCATTGTGTTTAACTGTAAATATTTACATCAAAGCAATTTCTACCTTAGGCTGCAAATATTTGTGATTAAATAATAAATCTTGGGAATGCATATCTTTAAAATGGCCCTCATCTTTCATCAAAAACTTAAAATTTTCCTTCTGTATGCTATTAGTAAGCCTCAGAGAACTCTGGTATTAATCTGGAGGAATGTCAGACATCCATGAGTTGATTTAGGAATCACTTTATTTTTTTAAAAGGAGCATCTCAAATTTCTTCTTTCAGCATTTTGACTTTGATTTACTTCACAGCTATCCTTGATTTCCACATTAGTTTTACACATACAATCCCTGTATAAGAAGTCAATAAAACATGTAAGAAAGCATAGAAATGAATATACTCTCATATTTTATTAGAAAAATTGAATTGCTAATTATGTCTTGTGTACACTATACACAGTATTTTGTTATCTCTCATCCAGATTTTAAAAATCTGCTTCCATCTCATATCTCTACAATACTAGTATCATATATTCTGTATCATTTTATTCTAGTATCATTTTATTCTATGAAAAAAAAGTGTTTTCAGCTAATTTTGCCTCAGAAGCCTAAAAGGATAAAACTCATTCATAGACTCTAGATTTCAATGTTATCACTGATTCTCTTGGTTATCTTAGAGGGGATGGAGAACTCATTAAGTAGAACACATTTCTTTCCATCTTTCAGAGTAGCACCAGTTCTGCACTGTTAGAAAAATATTATAGCTGAAATTAGAGCTCATTTCACATTGGGATCTTTTCTCTCCTAAAACATAGAGGGACTTTATGCTAATGATATAGGAAAGCAAAGTTAAAAATCATTAGGAATCCAAATCCTTTAATATGAAGGTCAGTAGTGAAAAATTCTCATTTAGCAAACATTTTAAGGCAATCACTCAGTTCAGTCCGGTAGCTCAGTCGTGTCCGACTCTTTGCGACACCCTGAACCGCAGCACGCCAGGCCTCCCTGTCCATCACCAACTCCTGGACTCCACCCAACCCATGTCCATCGAGTTGATGATGCCATCCAACCATCTAATCCTCTGCTGTCCCCTTCTCCTCTTGCCCTCAATCTTTCCCAGCATCAAGGTCTTTTCAAATGAGTCAGCTCTTCACATCAGGTGGCCAAAGCATTGGAGTTTCAGCTTCAACATCAGTCCTTCCAATGAACACCCAGGACTGATCTCCTTTAGGATGGACTGGTTGGATCTCCTTGCAGTCCAAGGGACTCTCAAGAGTCTTCTCCAACACCACAGTTCAAAAGCATCAACTCTTCGGTGCTCAACTTTCTTTATAGTCCAACTCGCACATCCATACATGACCACTGGAAAAACCATAGCCTTGACTAGATGGACCTTTGTTGGCAAGGTATGTCTCTGCTTTTTAATATGCTATCTAGGTTGGTCATAACTTTCCTGCCAAGGAGTAAACATCTTTTAATTTCATGGCTGCAATCACCATCTGCAGTGATTTTGGAGCCCCAAAAAATAAAGTCTGACAGTTTCCACTGTTTCTCCATCTATTTCCCATGAAGTGATGGGACCGGATGCCATGATTTTCGGTTTCTGAATGTTGAGCTTTAAGCCAACTTTTTCACTCTCCACTTTCACTTTCATCAAGAGGCTTTTTAGTTCCTCTTCACCTTCTGCCATAAGGGTGGTGTCATCTGCATATCTGAGGTTATTGATATTTCTCCCGGCAATCTTGATTCCAGTTTGTGCTTCTTCCAGCCCAGCATTTCTCATGATGTACTCTGCATATAAGTTAAATAAGCAGGGTGACCATATACAGCCTTGACGTACTCCTTTTCCTATTTGGAACCAGTCTGTTATTCCATGTCCAGTTCCAACTGTTGCTTCCTGACAGAATGTAGCCCACTGGAGAAGGGAATGGCAAAGCACTTCAATATTCTTGCTTTGAGAATCCCATGAACAGAATGAAAAGGCAAAAAGATAGGACACTGAAAGATGAACTCCCCATGTCAGTAGGTGCCCAATATGTTACTGGAGATCAGTGGAGAAATAACTCCAGAAAGAATGAAGGGATGGAGCCAAAGCAAAAACAACACCCAGTTGTGAATGGGACTGGTGATAGAAGCAAGATTCGATGCTGTAAAGAGCAATATTGCATAGGAACCTGGAATGTCAGGTCCATGAATCAGGGCAAATTGGAAGTGGTCAAACAGGAGATGACAAGAGTGAACATGGACATTCTAGGAATCAGTGAGCTAAGATGGACTGGAATCAGTGAATTTAATTCAGATGACCATTATATTTACTACTGTGGGCAGGAATCCCATAGAAGAAATGCAGTAGCCATCATAGTCAACAAGAGAGTCCGAAATGGATTACTTGGGTGCAATCTCAAAAATGACAGAATGATCTCTGTTCATTTCCAAGGCAAAGCATTCAATATCATGGTAATTCAAGTCTATGCCCTGACCAGTAACACCGAAGAAGCTGAAGTTGAACAGTTCTATGAAGACTTACAAGACCTTCTAGAACTAATACCCAAAAAAGATGTCCTTTTCATTATAGGGGACTGGAATGCAAAAGTAGGAAGTCAAGAAACACCTGGAGTAACAGGCAAATTTGGCCTTGGAGTCCAGAATGAAGCATGGCAAAGGCTAATAGAGATCTTCCAAGAGAATGCACTGGTCATAGCAAACACCCTCCTCCAACCACACAAGAGAAGACTCTACACATGGACATCACCAGATGGTTGACACCAAAATCAGATTGATTATATTCTTTGCAGCCAAAGATGGAGAAGCTCTATACAGTCAGCAAAAACAAGACCAGGAGCTGACTGTGGCTTGGATCATGAACTCCTTATTGCCAAATTCAGACTGAAATTGAAGAAAGTGGGGAAAACCACTAGACCATTCAGGTATGACCTAAATCAAATCCCTTATTACCATACAGTGGAATTGAGAAATAGATTTAAGGGACTAGATCTGATAGACAGAGTGCCTGATGACCTATGGTTGGAGGTTCATGACATTGTACAGGAGACAGGAATCAAGGCAATAATTATCACTATCTCAATCAACACCAAGTAGGCATGTCCTATATCTAATCCAAAGTGAGACAATTTTAACTATAGTTTCTATTTAAAAAAATCCTCATGAAATTCCTCAAATAGGTTTTTTCATCTTCCAAAGTCAGAGAACTTCAAACAGAACTTTCAGAAATATTCTCCTATCTATATACAGTAATTGGAGAAGGCAATGGCACCCCACTCCAGTACTCTTGCCTGGAAAATCCCATGGGCAGAGGAGCCTGGTAGGCCGAAGTCCATGGGGTCACTAAAAGTCGGATAAGACTGAGCGACTTCACTTTCACTTTTCACTTTCATGCATTGGAGAAGGAAATGGCAACCCACTCCAGTGTTCTTGCCTGGAGAATTCCAGGGACGGGGAAGCCTGGTGGGCTGCCGTCTGTGGGGTCGCACAGAGTTGGACATGACTGAAGTGACTTAGCAGCAGCAGCAGCAGCATATACAGTAAGAACACAGCAAGTAAACATTAAAACTGAGACTAAAGTTCAATTCCTTCTCTAAATCCATAGCCAGAATTGGTGTTCTTTACCAGTACCCTTGTGACTATCTGTAGTTGAGCTGAACTAGAAAAAGTGTAACTCATTTCTCAGTCTTTGATCTTTTATCATTCTTCTACTCCACTAGAAGGAATAGCTTATTAAAAACTAACTCTGAATCTTAAGTTTGCTACTGCTGCTAAGTCGCTTCCGTCGTGTCCGACTCTGTGCGACCCCATAAACAGCAGCCCACCAGGCTCCTCTGTCCATGGGATTCTCTAGGCTAGAACACTGGAGTGGGTTGCCCTTTCCTCCTCCAATGCATGAAAGTGAAAAGTCAAAGTGAAGTCGCTCAGTTGCGTCCAACTCTTAGCTACCCCATGGACTGCAGCCTACCAGGCTCTTTCATCCATGGGATTTTTCCAGGCAAGAGTACTGGAGTGGGGTGCCATTGCCTTCTCCAAGTTGTACTGTTTCCTGATAGCTCAGTTGACAAAGAATCCACCTGCAACGTGGAAGACCAGAGTTCGATCCCTGGGTTGGGAAGATCTCCTGGAGAAGGGAAAGGCAACCCACTCAGCATTCTGGCTTAGAGAATTCCATGGACTGTGTAGTCCATGGGGCCACAAAGAGTCAGACATGACTTAGCAACTTTCACTTTCACTATCTTTCATTACTTCTATGTCCTAGATGCACACACAATTTTAAAATTTATATTTAAATATTTTGATATATGTGTTGAACTGATTTGGTTCAATTACAAAAAATAGCACAATCAATGTTTTTTTCTAGTGAGGTGGCATTTATCATATGCTGGTAAAATACACCTCCAAGCAACAATCTGGAATCATAGAACAATGTCAACACTAGAATTATACTATTTAGAGGACTGTCTGTAGTAGTAATCTTAACTTGTCAATTTGACTTCCTACTGGTATTTTTAGGAGCCAGTTGATTCTGGCAGACCAACTAGAAAAGAGTCCTATTGAAATGTGGACCTTGTTCACAAGACTCACACAAATGTTTCTTTTGTGTTTTGGGGGGGTTAGAATGATATATTGATAACATTTCTCCTTAAATTTTCTTTAGGTTAAAATTTTCTCATCCATGTAATGTGGCAAGTAATTCAATAGATTTAAAGCTCATTTTGCAGAAAAATATCCATTTTACCTACAGGCATTCTGGAGACTAATTGATGTGAGAAAGTAAGTTAAACCTTGTAGCAAGAAAACAATTTTGGTTTCCACATCTTCACAACAGCACGCCAAGTCTGGTTCTTTAATGTCTGATAACTCAAGCATGTAGTCCTCACATTAGTCACCACACAGAAGAGTACCTCTTCACTTAGCAGAATTCAGCTTGGAAGTGACTCAAGCCAAATAAAAGCTACTTCAGACTCTTAGTAATTGAAGGGGTGGCCTCATGTGTACAATACCCCAAGTTCTCAGACCTTTATTCCTGTAGTAGATTAACAGGAACTCGGGTGTCCACACTATACTGATTCATCACTTTGCTCCAACAATGCCTTTTCTGCATTATGCATTAATGTTCAGGTCTCGGTTTCTGGGTAGAGTTGATAAAAAGAAACATACTTTTGTAGAATATATTCTTGTTCCTTTTTGAATGTCACACTTAAATAAGGAGTGTATTCTACTAAGCAATTTCCCTTCAGTTATCCTGGCCCTATGTGCTTTTTTGAATGTAGTTACTGGGGGAGGCTAAGGGAGGAAGAAACTATCTATATAAATGATCATACTCTCATTTAGCAGACAATTATAACACTATTAATCTTCATTGCTAATACTTATTGAACTATACTGAGCATGTGCTATGTGTACAGCGCTCTTTTATGTGTCTTACATGTAGCAATAGCTGCTGCTGCTGCTGCTAAGTCGCTTCAGTCGTGTCCGACTCTGTGCAACCCCATAGACAGCAGCCCACTAGGCTCCTCTGTCCCTGGGATTCTCCAGGCAAGAATACTGGAGTGGGTTGCCATTTCCTTCTCCAATGCGTGAAAGTGAAATCACTCAGTCATGCCCGACTCTTAGCGACTCCATGGACTGCAGCCCATCAGTCTCCTCCATCCATGGGATTTTCCAGGCAGTGGTTCCCAAAACAGCCCCATGGTGTAGGTACTATTATCTCCTCTTGTACTTGAGGATTATAGTGTGCTTAAATTTTGCTCAGTCATGTCCAACTTTGTGACCCCATGGACTGGAGCCCTCTGTCCATGGGGATTCTCTAGGAAATAATACTGGAGTGGGTTGCCGTGCCCTTCTCCAGCAGATGTTCCCAATCCAAGGATTGAACCCAGGTCTCCTGAATTGCAGGCAGATTCCTTACTGTCTGAGCCACCAGGGAAGCCCTGAGGATTAGAGAGGAAGAGAGAAAATAAATAATTTACTTATAGCTATTAAGTTGATGAGTCAAACCAGCAACCCAGCAAATCTAAGAACTATATATCCCAATATAGGTTTCATTCTGCTTTGGTTTACAGGAAATTCAGAGTTAAAACTGAGTGCTCAACTATTGTGAGAATTGTAGATGCCTCATATTCTGTTTTGCTCTATTCCTTTTAACTAGAATCCTGTGTTTAGTTTTACAATCCACATCAAATAAATGTAGAGGAAAGAGTTTCAAATCGTAAATAAATCACATATATATGAATGATCACAAAGTACTCAGTGTACTGTTTTCCCTTCAACGTCCTACCAGAAATACCACATTTGAATTTGTCCAGTATGCTTGAATCTTCATAAATTTTGGAATCTGCCAACTTTTTCCTTTGTTCCTTACATTTCTGAAATAGGATCATATTACCTGAGTAATGCCTGAAAGCCTAATTCATTGTTAACCAATCAAGAAATTGCCTAAGGTTAAGAAAGACTAATCAAAAGCTTGTCACTTAGAGCTTTGCCCAGAATATCCACTTCATTCCCAAGCTTTATTCTAAAGATTTATGTCTAACTCAACTCATCTCTTCCATCACAAGTGAAACATAGTCTCTTCAAAATAAAAAGCCAATGGAGGTGATTAAGAAAATATACCATCTTGTTATTCTAATAACACAATTGGCTCCCAGAGCAAGAAATCAGAATAACACCCTTGGGAGACTTTTGAACCATAATGAAATTAAACCCTATTCATTGCTAGTGATAGAATTTTTTTTAATATAAATTTATTTATTTTAATTGGAGGTTAATTACTTTACAATATTGCATTGGTTTTGCCATACATCAACATGAATCTGCCACGGGTATACACCATGTTCCCCATCCTGAACCCCCCTCCCACCTCCCTCCCCATACTATCCCTCTGGGTCTTTTTTTAAATGAATTGCCTGTGATATTCCTGCTCCCACAGCATCCCCTCAGAATAAAAAATTACAACAGTAATCATGTTGTTCTTTCTTTGAACAGGTAGGTCTTTTCCAAATAGGCTGTGTAACAAAAAATAAATGATACCTGGTGTTCAATTCAGTTCAGTTGCTCAGTCATGTCCAATTCTTTGCAATCCCATGGACTGCAGCATACCAGGCTTCCGCTCCAGGCTTCCCTGTCCATCACCAACTCCCAGAGTTTACTCAAACTTATGTCCATTGAGTCAGTGATGCCATCTAACCATCTCAACCTGTCATCCCCTTCTCCTCCCACCTTCAACCTTTCCCACCATCAGGGTCTTTTCTAATGAGTCAGTTCTTCGCATCAGGTGGCCAAAGTATTAGAGTTTCAGCATCAGTCATTCCAATGAATATTCAGGACTTATTTCCTTTAGGATGGACTAATTGGATCTCGTTGCAGTCCAAGGGACTCTCAAGAGTCTTCTCCAACACCACAGTTCAAAAGCATCAATTCTTTGGTTCTCCAACACCACAGTTCAAAAGCATCAATTCTTTGGTGCTCAACTTTCTTTATAGTCCAACTCTCACATCCATACATGACTACTGGAAAAACCATAGCTTTGACTAGATGGACCTTTGTTGGAAAAGTAACGTCTCTGCTTTTTAATATACTGTCTAGGTTGGTACTAGCTTTTCTTCCAAGGAGCAAGCATCTTTAAATTTCAGCAGTATTTTAAAACATAAGATTTTTTAAGTTATACCTGGTGTAAAGCACTTTAAAAAATTCTCTTTTAAAATACTGTTGAGAGAGTTAATTGCTGGGCAGGTTGATAAGAAGTCCGGGATCCCCAAGGAGGAGAAAGGAGTCTGGGGCTCTTGAGGAGATAGGGATCTGGAATTCTCAAGGAGGAGGAAAGGACAAATGTCTTTTTTTTCTTCTACATTCCTTAGTCTTAGTCACATAAATGGTTTTTTATCTTTAAACCTGGAACTGCAACAAACAACAAACAACTCAGTTTAAAGATTATACTAAAGATTATATAACAACAGCAGTATCCAGTTTGAGGTCAGTTTGTCCTTCTTGAAAACCTTCTGACTAATCCTGTTAAAATGTATATTATGGGAGTGGGTCTGGTAAGATCTTTCTATTGTTAAGGTCTAATTCTGTTACCTTAAAATGTAAATTGTGGGAGTGGGTCTGGTAAAATTTTACAACCTTCTTTTGATTTATTGTAATGACTAACTAAAAATATATAACTCCCTTGCTTAGACTAGTGAGGGGGACACTCTCCACCCCCTTCTGATGTCTATGTCAGAAGCTTGTTCTGTCCCTCTTCACTGTAATAAAACTTGTATCACACAAGAGCCCTGAGTGATCAAACCTGGTCCCTGGTGTTGAAGCTAAATCTTCTTCAGAGATCAGGAATCTGAAATCTTTCACTGTAAGCTATCAATGCTCTCACCATTATATTTCTCCAGAATGCTTATTAGTATCATTTCTGGATGCAACTGTCTGTGCTGATATGTGAATGCACAGTGTACAACTATAGAAATTTAGTCTCTATTGTTCCCCCAACAGAAAATTGAGTGATTAACTATCAGCTCTAAATTTCATATATGATGAGAGTAGCAAGTAATCAGTAAATTATGCACTAACTTTTAAACTTCATTTTTCTAATAAAGTATATTGAATCAGACAGGAAAAGTTATATTCAAGCATGGGCACTCTGGGTTTAGTGGATGTGATTTGACAGTTAACAATATTTTTCCAAAAATCTATTCTATTTGATTATAGGGCAGAGACTGCATTTTATTTATCTATTATCTCCAACCTCCAGAAGAATTAATGCATGTGATCCTCACTAGATTCTTACTGAGTGGATTAGACATAAAATGACCTTGAAATTATTTACTGGTATTCAATCCAAATAATACCATAAATATGAATACATAGGAAGAGATTGAATATACTTCAAAATTCATTCAGATTGTACTACAAAGCTGTAGTCATCAAGACAGTATGGTACTAGCACAAAAACAGAAATATAGATCAATGGAACAAGACAGAAAGCCCAGAAATAAACCCACACACCTATGGGCATCTTATTTTTGACAAAGGAGGCAAGAAAGTACAACAGGGCAAAGATATCCTCTTCAATAAATGGTGCTGGGAAAACTGGACAGCTAAATGTAAAAGAATGAAATTAGAACACCTTCAAACACCACACACAAAGATAAACTCAAAATGGATTAAAGAGCTAAATGTAAGATCAGAAACTATAAAACTCTTGGAGGAAAGCATAGGCAGAACAATCAGCAACATAAATCAAACAAGATCCTCCATGACCCACCTCTTGGAGTAATGGAAATGAAAACAAGAGTAAAGAAAGTGGGCCTAGTTAAACTTAAAAGTTTTTGCATAGCAAAAGAAACTATAAACAAGGTGAAAAGGAATGGGAGAAAATAGTACCAAATGAAACAACTAACAAATAATTAATTTCCAAAATACACAAGCAGCTCATACAACTCAATGCCAGAAAAAATAAACAGCCAAATCAAAAAGTGGGGGAAAGACCTAAATAGAAATTTCTCTAAAGAAGGCATACAGATGACTAACAAACAGATGAAAAGATGCTCAAAATTGCTCATTTTTAGAGAAATGCAAATCAAAACTACAATGAGATATCACCTCACACCAGTCAGAATGGCCATCATCACAAAGACTACAAACAATAAATGCTGGAGAGGGTGTGGAGGATGCTGTGAAAGTGTTGCACTCAATATGCCAGCAAATTTGGAAAACTCAGCAGTGGCCACAGGACTGGAAAAGGTCACTTTTCATTTAAAGGCAATGCCAAAGAATGCTCAAACTACTGAACAATTGCACTCATCTCACACGCTAGTAAATTAATGCTCAAAATTCTCCAAGCCAGGCTTCAACAATGTGTGAACCGTGAACTTCAAGAGGCTTAAGCTGGTTTTAGAAAAGGCAGAGGAACTAGAGACCCATTGCCAACATCTGCTGGGTCATCAAAAAATCAAGAGAGTTCCAGAAAAATATCTATTTCTGCTTTATTGACGATGCCAAAGCCTTTGACTGTGTGGATCACAATAAACTGTGGAAAATTCTGAAAGAGATGGGAATACCAGACCACCTGACCTACCTCTTCAGAAATCTGTATGCAGGTCAGGTAGCAACAGTTAGAACTGGACATGGAACAACAGACTGGTTCCAAATAGGACAAGGAGTATGTCAAGGCTGTACATTGTCACCCTGCTTATTTAACTTCTATGCAGAGTACATCATGAGAAATGCTGGGCTGGATGAAGCATAAGCTAGAATCAAGATTGCCAGGAGAAATATCAATAACCTCAGATACGCAGATGACACCACCCTTATGGCAGAAAGTGAAGAATTACTAAACAGTCTCTTGATGAAAGTGAAAGAGGAGAGTCAAAAAGTTTGCTTAAAGCTCAACATTCAGAAAACAAAGATCATGGCATCCATTCCCATCACTTTATGGAAAATAAATGGAGAAACAGTGGAAACTGGCTGACTTTATTTTTGGGGGCTACAAAATCACTGCAGATGATGACTGCAGCCAGGAAATTAAGAGACACTTGATCCTTAGAAGAAAGGTTATGACCAACCTAGACAGCATATTAAAAAGCAGAGATATCACTTTGCCAACAAATGTCCATCTAGTCAAGGCTATGGTTTTTCCAGTAGTCATGTATGGATGTAAGAGTCGAACTATAAAGAAAGCTGAGCACCCAAGAATTTATGCTTTTGGACTGTGGTGTTGGAAAAGACTCTTGAGAGACCCTTGGACTGCAAGGAGACCAAACCAGTCCATCCTAAAGGAAATCAGTCCTGAATGATCACTGGAAGGACTGATGCTGAAGCTGAAACTCTAATACATTGGCCACCTGATGTGAAGAGCTGAGTCATTAGAAAAGACCCTGATGCTGGGAAAGATTGAAGGTGGGAGGAGAGGGGATGACAGAGGATGAGATGGTTGGATGGTGTCACTGACTCAATGGACATGAGTTTGAGTAAACTCTGGGAGTTGGTGATGGACAGGGATGCCTGGTGTGCTGCAGTCCATGGGGTTGCAAAGAGTCAGACGTAACTGAGTGACTGAACTGGACTGACCTTGTACTGTTGGTGGGAATGCAAATTGATATAGTCACTATGGAAGACAGTATAAAAAACTAGGAATAAAATCAACATATGATCCAACAATCCCACTCCTAGGGATATATAGAGGAAACCGAAATTGAAAGAGATACATGTACCCCAATGTTCATTGAAGCACTATTTATAATAGCTAGGACATGAAAGCGACCTATATGTCTATCAACATATGAATGGCTAAAGAAGCTGTGGTATAGATACGCAATGGAATATTACTAA
This sequence comes from Bos taurus, assembly GCF_002263795.3. Classification (NCBI taxonomy): domain Eukaryota; kingdom Metazoa; phylum Chordata; class Mammalia; order Artiodactyla; family Bovidae; genus Bos; species Bos taurus. Next base: position 73,155,818 of record NC_037331.1, on the reverse strand, counting down.
GCCATAAAAAGGAACACATTTGAGTCAGTTCTAATGAGGTGGCTGAAACTAGAGCCTATTGTCCAGAATGAAGTAAGTCAAAAAAAGAGAAAGATAATGGTAAAGATGAATTTATTTGCAAGACAGCAATGGAAAAACAGACATAGAGAACAGACTTATGCACACAGGGAGAGGGAGGAGAAGTTGAGATGTATGGAGAGAGTATCATGGAAACATGTTACTGTATGTAAAATAGATAGCCAATGTGAATTTTGTGTATGTCTCAGGGAACTCAAACAGGGACTCTGTGTCAACTTAGACGGGTGGGAAGGGGAGGGAGATCAGAGAGGGGTCCAAGAGGGAGGGGACATATATACACCTATGCCTGATTCATGTTTATGTTTGACAGAAAACAACAAAATTCTTAAAGCAAGTATCCTTCAATTAAAAAAATAAATAATTTTTTTTAAAAAAAGAAAAAAGAGAAGATATAAATCTCCAATATTAGGAGTGATGAAAGGCATATTACTTGAGAAATATCAGACATTAAAAGGATAATAAAGTAAAAACAACTTAGGCCAATGCACTCAACAACTTAGAGGAGGAATCTGACCGCAAAAGGGTACTAGAGAATTTTGGAGGTGCTGGAAATATTCTACATCATTATTGGTGTAGTTCCTGAACAAATGTAACCACTTGTTAAGATTCATCAACCTATACAATTAAATGCTGAATTATACTTCATGTAAATTATACCTTAATAAAGCAAATATCAAAAAATTATATTTTAATGTGCTTTGTGGAGAAGACAATGGCACCCCACTCCAGTACTCTTGCCTGGAAAATCCCGTGGATGGAGGAGCCTGGTAGGCTGCAGTCCATGGGGTCGCTAAGAGTCAGACACAACTGAGCGACTTCATTTTCACTTTTCACTTTCACACATTGGAAAAGGAAATGGCAACCCACTCCAGTGTTCTGGCCTAGAGTATCCCAGGGATGGGGAGCCTGGTGGGCTGCCATCTGTGGGGTTGTACAGAGTCGGATACAACTGAAGCTACTTACCAGCAATGTGCTTTGTGTTTAAAATAGAATAATGAAACATATACTTGTAAATGTTGATACTAGTGATAAATAAAATTTAAAATGATATAGTGAATGATGTTCATAATTCCTTAACTAGCTAGTGGTTAATTTCATGAATGTTATGATTGGGAAATCTGAAAGTTCAGAAAAAAATTACTTCTCATCTGCCTATTAATAAACTTCTCATTATTTCCTAGCTATATCATAATGGCTAATCATACCCAGTCTTTGAATTGATATTTCTTTCACAGTATCTTTAATTATGTTATTTATCTAAGATGGCATTTTTTCTTTATGGATAAAAGCATTCACATAGAAATTTTATAAATTCATGTTTCAAATTGCACCTTAAATTTAAAAGGAAATATATTTGTCTTCCAAAGGCAATGGCAACCCACTCCAGTACTCTTGCCTGGAGAATCCCAGGAACAGGGGAGCCTGGTGGGCTGCCATCTATGGGGTCTCACAGAGTCAGACACGACTGAAGTGACTTAGCATATTTGTCTTCCAAAGGTAAAGGTTTCTGCATTCTCAAGTAGATCTTGTTCAGAAATTGTAACAATTTCACATCTAATTTCTGCTCATTTGAAAGTGAAATGAAAGTTGCTCAATCATGTATATTTGTGACCCCATGGATTATATAGTCCATGGAATTCTCGAGAGGCCAGAATACTGGAGTGGGTGGCCTTTCCCTTCTCTACTCATTTATGTCCCTTCTGTTTTCAAACTGACATTCATAATCAAGGCTGCTCAAGTCCCTGCTCAAGGCTTCTCAAGCTTGTAAAGTCCCAAGCCTTCTTCCTGATCATATATTTACATGCAGTGCTTCTTATACCCAGTTTTATATATATTATTATGTCTCTGGATCGGAAATCTCTTTACATGTAAAAAAGCCTTATTAAAGTAAGGCTGATCTCATGATTTTAAAAGTATTCTGGAAAAAATAAAATAAAAGTATTGTGAAGTCAAGATAAAGAAAGGTAAGCATATAAATCTATTTTGTCTGTCTCATATAAAATGAAAAACTAATTATTCTTGCTTCCCATGTATTAGTTCCTAACATTTAACACTTACTTTAAAACCTAGCCAGATTATCTCCAGAAATATTTAGGTATTTATTGACTCTAAGTTTTTTCCCTAAATAGTTCCCTAGTGGCTCAAAAGGTAAAGAATCTGCCTGTAATGTGAGAAATCAGGATTTGATCCCTGGGTTGGGAAGATCCCCTGGAGAAAGGAATGCCCATTAACTCTAGAATTCTTGCCTGGAGAATACCATGGACAGAGGAGCCTGATGAGCTACAGTTCATGAGGGTGCAAAGAGTTGGAAACGAGTGACTAACACTCTTTCCCCCATATACATTCTCTCTATTCCTTTCCTTCTCCCTATCACCCCACCAACACATACACATTCTCCAGGTACCTGGAATGTATTACAAAAATCTATCAGGGCATATATTTTCCACATCTGAAGTAACAAAAGTTTGAAATCATTTCTGACTTTCTTTGAAATACTGTGTATTTGATAAGTATACTTTCAAATACTTTCTTTGAAATATCACTGACATAAAAATTGAGGGAAAAATTCAGCCTCCTGAAAATGCTACAAGATTAGCTAATCCTATCATATTGAGTAGCTTGATGTTTATTTCAACTCAAAGTAAAATAGTTGGTGTGATCTTGGCCTGAAAATTAGATAATATATTACTCATACTCCAAAACTGAAAGCTTGAAAACAAAGGAGAACACAGAGTATTTGCCTCCAAGTCATTGAATAGGTTGTATCAGGAGAAAAAAAAGTAGTGTGGAAATATTAAAGTACTGGCCAATACAAAATGAATTCTGGCTATGCCAAACAAACCTGCTCCCTTTATGTACCTCAGCTTTGGAACCACATTGATTATTGAAAAGGCTGCCTTTCACCTAAAGATGTAAATTCACCTTTAATAGTCCTTCCCAGGAAGTAACCTACTAGTCTCTAGAATATGGTATTTGCATGATATTGCTGGAGGAGTGTGTAATTTCCTTGGTTCTGTCTTGCTGCAGCAAAGATTTGAAACAGCAGACCAGTGTTACAGCTAGGTTACAGCTCAGAGTTTTTTCTCAAGCAAAGGATAGTACATCCTTGAGGCATGAGGGCGGGCCAAGGGTGGCCCAAAGGAGAGGCCTCAATCTGTCTTGGCTTCCTCCTTTTATACATTTGTCTTATCCCTGCAGAGCCTGCCCTATGCAAATTGGGCTAGCCAAGAAAGGGGTGTGTTTGTTTCACCTGAAGTTCTCACTCCGGTCCACATGTCTTCTTTTGTTCCATTTTCACAGGTTTTTCTCTTTCTTTGTCTTTTAGCCATCACCATTTTGGACTCCTTTTTCCTATTGTAACTGCCTAACAATATGATATAAATTGTTTGAAAAATAAGATCATGCAGCCATTATAAGAGACACAAAAAGAGTTTGTTTAGCTTATTCCAGTGGTCTCAATATAGGCTTAAAATATATTTTTGCTGAAAAGGGACTTGACTATTCAACTCTCTGTAACTATGTGGAAAGCCAAAGTCTACAGAGAATATCTATCTTTTCTACATCCTATAAATTTTAATGGCAAAGTAAGGAAAACAAGTAGAATTCATTGTTTATGCTTTGTTTATACTATGTTGTTGATGAAATTTACCATTATCTATAATTTGTGAATTAAGTTCAACAAAATTTTTTTTTTATCCTCTACCCTGTATCAAGTCTTCTGGAAATTAAAGAGAAGAAACTGAATGTGCTGTGCCCATAAGTAGCTCAGTGTCTAGTGGTAAAGGTAGTTATAGAAACCATGATGGGAAGAGAGATATAGGCAGCCATAGAAGAATACTGTATATGGTGGCACAGGGACAAGAGTGAGTATCTGATTCTACATGAGACACAGGGAAAGTTTAACAGTAGAAGAAATAACTGAGTGGAGTTTTGAAGGAAGAACTAACATTTGACAAGTGATGAAGGCCAAAAGAAGGACAGCCCAGGAAAGGCTCACGGTATATACAAACAGACATCAGCAAGAATATATACAAAAGAAACATGCATTTAATAGCTACAACAGTATAATGTCAGAAGAAGAAACCACAAGTCAGTAAGACTGGAGAGGAGGTCAAGGTTACATGTCTTTACGAAGGGCCATTAATGTTAAGTGAATGTGGAAACTCAGGGGAGCAACTGAAGAGAAGTGATGTGAATGATTTGGTTTTGAGAATGATACTTTTCATCTATTGTGAAAAATAACTCAGGGAAAACACAGAGAAATCAAAACTATTTTTTTCAAAAAATTTATTGATAAATGAAGCTGGACCAATAGGAATGGACACACTGCATTTAAGGGTAGAACCTTAAAATATAAGACTGGTGAGTGAGAGAGAAAGAGAAAAATGAAAACAATGTAGTAAACCATGAGGTTGAAAGAAGTATTAATGGATTTACTTATCTTTCATCTTTTCTTTGTCATAAACAGCTGTTCACATTAATTAAGAAATAAATATACTCTCTAACACTTGGATTCAAGATGGGGAAATGACTGCCTAAACTCAACCCTCTCTCACTCCACCAAAGTCAAGAATCAAAGAACTGGTTCACTTTCCCTTGGTCCTTGAAAATACAGTTTAAAAAAAAAAAAATGTAATGGGAAAACTCAAATTGTTTATGAATCTATGAGGTCCTACTGGGCACTAAACTATTTTTCTCTGAGTTTACTATTGGTCTGTGACTGTTTAGAGAGGCTGATCTTGCAATGTAGCAACCAATTAGGAATCAGAGTTTTCTTCAACCGTTGTGTTATTTTCTGTTATAATCACAGTGACTCATCTCATCAGAAGACTGTGTTAGACTTCCTTCTGCATCTCTTTCACCCAAGGAACTGAATTAACTCATTTGTAAGACACTCATGACTAATGCCTACAGCTGTTAACTTAAATACAACCCCAGTATTTTCAGTTGTTTTGTTCCCAAAATAAGTCTCTTTGTATATCAGATTTTGTATCAAAATCGAGCCCTGTCTTTTGTGCAGCATTGCTGCTCCTCTATTTAGGTAAACATCAGAATATTACTAACATCGTACCACCTGAAATTTGTAAGCAGCACCCATCACTCCAACTTTCACCACCCAGGAGAATTACATTACTAGATGGAGAAGTTAATTAAAATTAAGATGAAAATTACATTTTAGGAAGGAGAAAAATTACTATCCTGAGATGCTTTGTCATAATATTTTAAGTCTAACAACTGAAAGGTAAAAAGTGACAGGAGAAAGGCAACAGTGACCTCAGTGATGAAGCTGGTGGTCACCTCTTTGGCTTCCCTGGTGGCTCAGTCAGTAATGAATCTGCCTGCAATGCAGGAGACACAGGTTCGATCCCTGGGTTGGGAAGATCCCCTGGAGAAGGAAATGGCAGCCCACTCCAGTATTCTTGCCTGGGAAATCCCATAGACAGAAGAGTCTGGTGATCTATAGTCCATGTGGTCACGGAGAGTCAGACACAACTTAGCGACTAAAACACCACCACCACACCACCATTCACTTCTTGAGTGAAACTATGTATAGTCATCACTACAACTCCATGAGTTAATACCATCATATTCATTTTTCAGATGAACAACTTTAAACTCAGGGAAATTTAGCAATCTGCTCAATCAAGATCAACCAGCTACAAACTCAGTATGATTCCAAAGTCTGTATGTTTCTTTCTTTTACTTCATATTACATCTCAGAATATCCTTCCACTGTTACTATCAGTTTTTCCAAAAAAAAAAGGTATTTATTATCTTACCCACTGTCATTCATTTGTTCAACAAGCACTTGACATAGAACTGCTACACTTGTTAAGCCTGCACTAAGCTCGATAATAAGAATATCATTGATAAATAATATATATGAGCAATTTTAATTGAGCATTTAAACTGTGTCAGACACTGCTTCACATTCTTCTTATGTGTTAACTCATATGTGTGAACTTGTTTAACCTACAAAATAGCCCTAAGAAATAGGCATTATTAATATCCATGTTTGACAGGTAAAGAAACTGAAGCACTAAGAACTTAAGAAAATGACCATAGAAGAGTAAGCATAAAGGAAGCATAATTTTTAATCTAACAAAAATGTATTGTATAGCATCTCTTGCTTGAAAACGCCTCACAGAGAATGAAGCATGTGAGTTGATACTTAAGGGATCAGGCTTCTCTTAATAAATTAATAGAAGTAGAAAAGAGCATTCAAAGCCACAAAGACCACTCCATAAATGCACTATCACCATCACGCATTTGACAGTTGCATGCAATCAGGACACTATATCTCCATGGTTTCCAACCTCAAATGGCTTGTGAAGTTGCCCAGCAAGCCTATTTTTCTTGCTAGAGTGTTCTCTCCAATGCCATTTCATGCTTCTTCATCATACTGAAACCTACAAATACCCTACTTCCTGCTCACTCCTGGTACATGGCTCTGCTTTCTATTTCATAGGAGCTAATCAAGTTAATGTTTGTAATCACCTCAAATTCCTACAATGTTTGGGCTAAGATTATCAGAGAAAATACCCATCTACCTTATTTATGTTATATATTGGTATTTTTAAAAATAAGTAACATGTAACAAATCATTATATAATTATTTGTCACCTAAATATTCCAGAGGTCTCAGGCTAAATAAATATGATGAGCCTAGGAATCATGGGTTCAGTAAATATGTAAAGTAAATCCTTCTTAGACAAATGATAATAAACAAAATCCAGAGGTAAAAAGTCAAAGGATTATCTAACTAGCCCGTCTGATAAGCTTCCATATTTGCAGACAAGCCAAATAAGGAGCTGACCAACTGCAGAATCTTTCCTGTAACAAGAAGCAGAACACTGAGGATGTCAAGTGAGACAGGTAGGGTCATTAGGCCAGAGAGTCATGTGTCTGTCTCAGAGATGAGATTAAGATTTGCATCTGCCCTAAACCAACCCCTAGGGTCTTGCCATGCAAAAAAAGACATGCTCTAAGGACAGATTCTTCCACAACATTTTCTGTTTCTACATTTAAATTTTGCATGTACCAATGTAGAATCATCTAGAAGAGGTCCTCTCTTCCTATATATAACCAAAAAGAAAAAAAATAAATAAAAGGAAAAAAGAGAGCAATACATATAGTATTCTGTGTTTTGACCACTTCACCCTCGTAGTTTTAGAGACTGGATGTCAAAATTACAAAGTTTTAATTAGCCTCCTGCATGGCAGCAAGAAGTACTGAGAAATCTATGGTTGGTTGCTTTTCTCATCCATAGGCTCTAAAATTGCCACTCTAACTACGTTTTTGCTTATATTTTACTTCATTGAAATTCCTTTCCCATATTAAGATCAATTTTGTGCAGAACATTGTCTCATCCAATATCCTCAGAGAGCTAGCCCTTAAAGATTCTTCTTTCTGTTCCCTGTATCTTCAAATATTTCTCTCTTGTCTCCTTTTCTCTGGCATTTAAACATATTAAGCTCTATCACTATCGCATAAACCAACAATGATTTGCTTTTTACACAAACCAGTGGAGACTTCTCAGTCAATGCTTTACTTTATTTGATCTATCACTCTTTGCAACTCTGTATCTCAAGAATTTTCTTTATTATCATCATTTGCTTCCTGCTTTTCTAGTCATGTTTTATTTCACTTGTGAACTCTTTCCTCCTTATTGACACTTCAAATATTGATATTTGAAGTGACACAATCTTAGATGTAGAACATCCAAAGGACTACACACACACAAAATTATTAGAACTACTACATGCATATAGTAAAGTTGCAGGATACATATTAACATACAAAAATAAGTTGCATTTATATATACTAATGATGAACTACCTGAAAAGGAAATTAAGAACACAATCTCATTGAAAATACTAAAATAATTAGGAATAAACTTAATCAAGAAGGTGAAAGATTAGTACAAAATTCCCTAATTTTGAAAGATACTACAAAGTTAAACGTCTTAAACTATACACAAAAATAAACTCAAAATGTACTGAATATTTAGATGTAAAACCTGTAAGTATAAAACTCCTAGAAGAAAATAGAGGTGAAAATCTTCATAACACTGGGCTTGGCGGTGATTTCTTGGCTACAACACCAAAAGAATGATCTATAGAAGCAAAATCAGACAAGTGGGAATACATCAAAACAAAAAGCTTCTTCACAGCCAAGGAATCAATCAACGAAATGAAAAGGCAGTATAAAGAATATGAGAAATACTTATAAACCATGTATCTGATAATTATTAATATCCAAAATATCAAGGAACTCCTACAACTCACTAACAAAACAAAAAACAAATAATCTGATTTTAAAATCAGGAAAGGACTCAAACATTTCTCCAAAAGAAGATAAACAAATGACCAAGACATATATGAGAAGATGCTCAACATCACTACCCAGGAAATGCAAATCAAAACCACAATGAAATATTGTTTTATACATGTTCGGATAGCCATTATTAAGGGAAAAAGGAAAATAACAAGTGTCAGTTAGGATATGAAGAAACCAGAACTCTCATGGCACTGTTGGTGAGATTACTAAATTGTACAGCCTCTATGAGAAACAGTTTCTTCAAAAAATTAAAAACAGAATTATCATATGAGCAATCTTATTTGTAGATATATCTATTTATATATATCATACTTATATGTCCAAAAGTGTTGAAATCATGAACTCAGAGAGATATCTTCCCCTCCATGTTCATAGCAGAACTATCTACAATAGCCAATATATGGAAACAACCTAAATGTCCATCAACATATGAATGGGTAAAGAAATGTGGTACATATATGTACCACATATGTGCAATTGCTTTTGAAAATAAAAAAAAATTTAATTAAATTTCATCTTGACAAACTATGAGGAAATAGCAGTGGTTTGAAATTGCTTCAAGAAATAATTTGTCTTATTAAACATGTGAATAACCTCAAAGCAGCTTGATTTTCTATAATGCATTAAATAAAATCATATTTAATTCTGGAATGGTGTCCAGACACAGCATCTCGATTATCCAAATACTAACACGTTCCCTTGTAATACAGACTTTAATTAACAGACAGGTTATCTTAATTACTTTGTAATTCACTGATTTCATAACAAATGACAAGTCAAGGACTCAAACTGTAGCATGCTTAATTTTATATCTAGGTTAACTAATTACAAATAATAAGACCTATATCACTCATCAAGTACAACATCCGCCCACTTCAATTTCATTTTAAAGTGTCTCTACTGCCATGACTGAGTTGCCTCTGCAGATTTAAAATACCTCTGAGTTCAATCAGTTCAAACCCAGTTATAAGTACTTGAAAATCAAGAAAATGTTTAAGACTAATTCTTAAGTCACTACTTTAAATTGTGTAGTAAGCACTAAGAAGAAAAGTAAAAAGAGTTGAGAAGTAGTAAAAGTGGGCAAATCATGTACCCTAAGAGTGACTTGTGTGACTGTCTCCGTAAGAAGATGTAATTAGCTACGTGAAAAATGTCATCCCTTCCCATTCCCTACAGGCCTGAAATGGGCACCATATGCTTCTGTTAAGATACATTTCTATATTCATAGGGTTCATATAGATATGTACTTTAAGGCCTGTTAGCATTAATCACCAGTGCATTTTGGTGCTATATAGCCATGCATGGCTGTGGTGCAGAGATTAGAAAGAAACAGTTTTTTCCCCAAGAGACAAACTCAAAGCTCAGAATATGCCCTAACTTCTTTTGCCATCAAGCCTTTAAGGGTTCCTTTTAAAGACAACTCTAAATGGATCCTGCAATGCAGAGGCCGAAGATACCTGAGATTAGTGGGTATTTTGAGATTCAAGCTAGAGCAAATGTAGGTTTTTTTTTTCCCCAAATCCTGGCTAAGGCAATGCTTCTGGTTAGTAGTGCTTTCAAGGAAATTTCAATTCTCTCAGACATTTACTCGTGTGTGTTTTTTTTTTTTTTAATTTACATTGCAGGAAATAGCAACAACTTCAGGTATCTCTCACTATGTTTGTCTCTGAGCCCAAGAGACATTAAGTACCATAAATGCAGGTACATAGGAAGTGGTATTAATCAGGACCACCCAAGGGAGTAAACACTGTCCTAGTTACTCTTCAGAAAAAAAAAGGAAACCCTTCTATGAGGGGACTCTGGAAACTGTTTATAAAGAAAGCAATAGCTTTTTCAACAAGTCCCAGAAGAGGCAGTTACAGAGCCTCCTACTGACTATGCCACTGCTTATAAATGAACAGCTAACCATGTGTGAAGGCAGTGATTGTCCAGATTTTGGAGTACACAGAGCCTTAGTGACAGTCACATTTTTACCCCATATGTAAAATAAATATTATCATCTATAGGTGTTATGATAGGTAAAAGGAAAGGTAACCATAAGTTAGTGAGCTAAATTATTAGTTAATTCGGGAGAGAGAAGCTAAAACTCCGTAACAATAAACTATCAAAAGCTAAGCAGTGAAACATAACTCCCACACTCAATATTGTCACCGAAAATAAATGATTATCAAATACTGTAAAGGAAATTATGGGGTAGGTTCTATCAGGAGAAGAAATCATGCCTGCTTTCTCTCAACAAATAAGTGGTTATTCATAGTCTAGTTTCATGAGGGTTAAGCTATATCTCATCTACTCAATTGAGATATTATTAGACATGAGAGTTCTGCAAAAATCACAGCTGCTTGGCAAAGAAGCCTTCACTATTTTAATCTAAAATATGAAGCATCTAAAGACATGTCATGGACTGTAAGAAGACATATAGAAAGGGTCAAAGTGCAGCTCCAGACATCTTCCACTTGGCAGGGTCTTGTCTGTTGCTGCTGCTGCTAAGTCGCTTCAGTCATGTCTGACTCTGTGCGACCCCATAGATGGCAGCCCACCACCACCATCCCTGGGATTCTCCAGGCAAGAACACTGGAATGGGTTGCCATTTCCTTCTCCAATGCATGAAAGTGAAAAGTGAAGTCGCTCAGTCATGTCTGACTCTTAGCGACCCCATGGACTGCAGCCTACCAAGCTCCTCTATCCATGGCAAGAGTACTGGAGTGGGTTGCCAATTTGACAAAGAATCCTATGCCAGCTTAGTTTCATTATACTTTATTCTCCATTTCAAACTTCTTTATTCCATGGGAAAATGTGGGGTGAACAATGACACAAGAGCAATCCCATGCTGCAGTCAAGAAAAGTCTAAGTATAAGAGCTGAGGCCTGAAAGGAAGGAGCAGCTGAAGTGGGGGGTCAAGAATGGTCATACAAGAGAATTAATGAAAAAAGCATTACACACAATATTACCCCTCCATGGCTTGATTTTCTGTGTGTTCCTCGTGTAAATGTTTGTGAATCCTGAATGTGGCTGGTGTGAACAAATGCATTTGTCTTTAGTGATATGAGACACTGAGGCTTGCACAAGACTACATTCCTAATGGGAAATTATTAAATGTGATGAAATGTCCAAGAACACTGACATGATTGAAAAGTGAAAGTGTTAGTCGCTCAATCATCCAATTTTTTGTGATCCCATGGACTATAGCCCTCTGCCCATGGAATTCTCCAGGCCAGAATACTGGAGTGGGTAGCCATTTCCTTCTCCAGGGGACCTTTCCAACCTAGGGATCAAGCCTGGGTCAGCTACGTGGCAGGCAGATTCTTTACTCTCTGAGCCACCAAGGAAACTCCTTGAAATGATTAGTAGAGATGAATTAATCAATGTAAAATTCCATCTTTTAAAGTATTAGTTTAGCTGAACTTCATGTATAATCTTACTTCATTCCTGTGTCAATAAAACAGAATTCTTGGGGTGTTTTTCCTTAAAGCAGAGGAATGATAATCTGTTTCTGTCAAGACATACTGACCACTGTGTTCAGTGAGGAAAGACCTCTATCATCTTAACACATTTTCCCACTAGGGACTTAAACACAAGTCTTTGGATTCCTCAGTTGGGTGTTTGAACAAACTGAGCCAATTAAGTTCACTAGTGAGACAGACCCACTGGGAAACTTCATATTATGCGGTTCACTATTAGAAATTGCATTTGAAAAAACACCTAAGGCAGTCACCACCTACCTATTCAGCTATTAAAGTGGTAGAATTGGCAAAGGAATACCAGTAACGAAGGAGAAAATAGCATGATTCTTTTTGTGATCGACATTTGATATTTCTGGATTTGGAAGTCTGATGTGTGGATATGGCCAACTTCTCTCATTGTCCTTGATGACAAAAATCTGTGGAAGTCAGTGCTTGTGGTATGTATGTTTATTTACCCACCAGGTTAATTTTTTCTTAGACTGTGTGAAACTTGCCTCATGGATGAAGGTGGACTACAATGAGTTATTATTTAAAGCACTTGATTCCCCTTCTATTTTCTTTCTCTATCCAGCCACTGTTTTCTTCTATTTAATTTTGCCTTGCTCTACTCACATGGGGTATCCCATGTTCTCTTTCACTGATGAGCAAAAAGTGGACGTTAAAAATAGTTAAGTAGCTTGCACAGTGCGGAGTCGCCAGCATCCTGTTCTTTCATCGCTGGTTTACCGGCCTAGTTACTCTTACTTATCTTCAGTCGTCCTGTCATCTGATCTGGTCGTTAGAGTCCTTGGGAAGGACTCAGATAATCCCAGGAAACCTGGAAATGGACTCATTGGTCTTTGAGGATGTGGCTATGAACTTCACCCTGAGCAGTGGGGTTTACTGGATTCTTCACAGAGGAAACTCTACAGAGATGTGATGTTAGAAAACTTCAGGAATTTGGAATCAGTAGAAGCAAGATAGGAAGATCATGACATTGAAGATCAGTTCAAAAACCAGAGGAGAAAATTAAGGTGAGCCATGCTTCTCAGGCGGTGGTAGTGGTAAAGAATCATGCTGCCAGTGCAGGAGATTCAGAAGTGGGTTCAGTTCCTGGGTGTGGAAGATCCCCTGGAAAAGGAAATGGCGAACTACTCCAGTATTGTTGCCTGGAGAGTCCAATGGGCAGGGGCGCTTGGCAGGCTATAGTCCATGGGATCACAGAGTTGGACATAACTGAGCGTGCAAGCGAAACTCCCAATGCAAAGCATGTCTTCTGTGGGAATCATGGTCTGAAATGAAAATTCTAAAAGAAGCAATCAAAACAGAATGCCCATCTTCAAATTTAGTTATTCTTAGAAAATGTCTCTGAAAAATATTTTCTTGAATTTGATATAAATGTTCAGTGTTTGCAATATAGTGCATGTACAGTCAGTTTTCACGAGCCCTATATTTCAGTATCACTTTTTAATAGCAAAGGGGGTAGTCCTATTGCCAAACATTCAGTATATTCAACTTCTAACAACTCACAAAAGATTTAAAACCTCACTCTTCCTACAAATGATAATAAATACCATAAATATAATTAAGAAGTAAATCATTAATAATGTGCTTCTCATTACTTACGGAAGTCCTATGATAGACTCTCTGAAAGGAAAGATATTCATTCTTGGGGAGAAAATGTGAAGCTTATTCCAACTCTCAGTGTGAAGAAGAAAACTGCTGGTTTTAAACCAAGGGAATGCAGTGCATGTGGAAAATTCTCTTGAGTCATTCATCCCTTAATAGACACATGTTATGTCACATTGAATACAAACCAAGAGAGCATCAAAAGTGCCACGAGAAGGTATATAAATGTAAAGATTGTGGGGAGACATTCATTTCTCCCAGTGCTCTCAGAACACATAAAAGGAGTCATACTGGAGAAGCTCTATGAATGTAAACAATGTGGAAAAGTCTTTCAGTATGAAAAATCACTCTAGAGCCACAAAAATACTCACACAGGGGTGAAACCCTATGAATATAAAGAATGTGGGAATGCCTTGACATGGAGATCAACTTTTTGAATAGATGTGGTAACACGCTCTGGAGATTTACCTTGTAAATATAAGAAATGTGAGAAAACATTCATTTATCCCCATTCTCTTACAATGCATCAAAGCAGTCACAATGGAGGGAAACCCTATCAATGTAAACAGTGTGGAAAAGCCTTTAAAAGTCCTAAAAGAATCCAAATACAAGAAATAATTCACACCAGAGAGCAACCCTATGATTGTAAGCAATGTGGTACAGCCTTCAAACATTTTGGTTCCTTATAGGCACACATACGACTTCACAGAGGAAAGATACCACATGTATGTATAACATGTTCTAAAGAATTGACTACTGCCCAGAATCTTTGAGATCATGAAAGAATCCACACTGGAGAAAAGCCCTATGAGTGTAAGGAATGTGGGAAAGCCTTCATGTGGCAAGTAACTTTTCGAAAGCACATGGTAACACACAGTGGAGATTTACCTTATAAATGTCAGAAATGTGAAAAAGCATTCCTTTATCCCAGTTTTCTTCAAACACATGAAAGGAATCACTGGAGAGAAACCCTATGAATGTGAGCAGTGTGGAAAAGCCTTTCCATATAAAAAAATCATTGCAAATACACAAAAGAACTCACTGAAGGGAGAAATCCTATGAATGTAAAGAATGTGGGAAAACTTTCCTATGCAAAACAACTTTTCAAAAACACATGGCAATACGCACTGGAGGTTTACTTTATAAATGTCAGAAATGTGAGAAAACATTCATTTCTCCCAATTGTCTTAGAATGCATGAAAACAGTCACAATGAAGAAAACCCTATCAATGTAAACAGTATGGAAAAACATTTAAAACTCCTAAACCTGTTGGAATACATGGAAGAATTCACAGAGGTGAGAAAACACTATGAATGTAACCTGTGTGGTAAAGCCTTCAATTATTTCAGTGCCTTCCAATCACACAAAAGATTTCACATAGGAGAGACACCATATGCATGTAAAAAATGTTCTCAAGTGTTGAGTAGTGTCTGCTTGCTTAAAAACTGTGAAAGAATCCACACTGGAGAAAAACCTTATAAGTGTAAGGAATGTGGGAAAGCCTTCACATTGAATATAACCCTTCAGAAACACATGATAATACACACTGGAGATGGACCTTTTACATGCAAAGAATGTGAGAAAGTATTCATTAATCCCAGTTCTCTTAAAATACATGAAAGTAGTCATACTGGAGAGAGACCCTATCAGTGTCATGTGGTAAAACTTTTAGAACACAAAATGTTTTCAGAGTTCATGAAAAGTACTCACAGTAGAGGAAAACCCCTACAAATGTAAAATATTTGTGAAAACGTTCACTTCCAGTTATGTTCAAGCACATAAATTAATTCACACTGGACAGAAACACTGTCAACGACAGGAATGTGGGAAATCCTTCATTTGTCTCTCAACATTCAAAGACAAATTAGACTACACACTGGACAGAAATCATACAAATGTGAAGAATGTGGGAAAGGCTTTTCTGATCTTAGTTGTGTATGAAAGTATTAAGGATTTACTAGTTAAAACCTTGATTTTAGGGCTTCCCTAGTGGCTTAGTGGTCAAAAATCTGCCTGCCAATTCAGGAGACACTGGTTTGATCACTGATCAGGGAAGATCCCACATGCCGCAGGGCAACTAAACCTGTCAGCCACAACTATTGAGCCTGTTGTGCTCTACAGCCAGTGCTCTGCAACAAGAGAACAAACTGCAATAAGAAGCCTGTGTACCCACAACTATAGAGTGGCCCCCACCTGCCACAACTAGAGAGAAGCTTGCACAAGAAGAAAGACCCAGTGAAAATATATAAATAAATATTAAAAAAAATACTTCAATTGGTTGATATCATTACATGTAAAAACCCCCATGGAAAGGAAGTATAAATGTAAGTAACAAGAGAAACTTGATGGAAATCCGTGGGTACTGTTCCAGAAAACCTTCAATATAAAAGAGCTGTTATAAATATATTTTGGCTGTGCTATGTGGCATGTGAAATCTTAGTTCCCCAATCATGGATTGATGCTGTGACCCTCCAGTGGAAGCTTGGAGTCTTAACCACTGATCTGCCAGAAAAGTACCGAAAGAGTTGTCTTAAAAGGTTACAGGGACTAGGACTTACCTGGTGGACGAGTGGTTAAGAATCTGCCCTCCAATATGGGGGATACAGGTTGGTGAACTAAGGTCCCACGGGCACAACTAAGCCCCTGCACTGAGCCGGTGTGCTCTAGAGTCAGTGGGCCACAACTAGAGAGAAGCCCATGCACTGTAATGAAAGATCCCCTGTACGACTTGGAAGATCCTACATGCTGCAACTAATGCTTGACACAGCCAAATAAATAAATTAAAAAAAAAAAAAGTTTACAAGAACTTCCCTGGTGGTCCAGTAGTTAAAACTCCACAACGCAGAGGGCCTGAACTTGATCCCTGGTCATGGAAGTAGACACTACATGCCAAAACTAAAAAAAAAAAAAAAAAAGGTCCTGCATGCTAAAATGAAGATTGTGAGCACCACAACTAAGACACAGCTCAGTGACAAAAAAATTTTAGTAATATATTGTTATTCTAAAGATCTTTCTTCAATCATATCTTTGAATTGTAGATTTTGACTAATTTCAAAAGTGGATGTTAATGTTAGTTAATTCTGTAAGTTGTCTTTCACCAATAGTACATAAGGTTTAAAGGAGGTAGTTTTTCCTTTAATCAGATAATGACTTTTTTCTCTCATGTTTGAACCCTGTTGGAGTCATGGGTGAATTTAAGTGTATTTCTAGTATACAGTGAGGCTTAAATTTTTATAATGTTCTATTAATTTTCTGTTAATGAGGCACTGAGAAATGGCAGTTTGGTATTTGTAGGGATTTTCCTAGTAGTTTATGTGGCAATTCCTGGATATTTATAAATACATATATTGTACCCTTTTAATTGAGGAAAAAAAATCTCTTTTGGTGGTAGTGCATGTAGGAGCCTTATGTCATTTTCCATTCTATTAATCACTTGGAATAAATTTTATGTATGGCTAGGGTGTCAAAGAGTATACTGTTACATAAATTATTATTTTTCCTATTTACTTTTTGTATTTCCTTCTGACTGTATTTGTTGAAAAGATTATGGGACTTGTGATAATACAAAAAAATCTATAGTTCAAGATATCTTCAGTTCAGTTCAGTTCAGTTCAGTCGCTCAGTCGTGTCCGACTCCTTGCAACCCCATGAATCGCAGCACGCCAGGCCTCCCTGTCCATCACCAACTCCCGGAGTTCACTCAGAGTCATGTCCATCAAATCAGTGATGCCATCCAGCCATCTCATCCTCTGTCGTCCCCTTCTCCTCCTGCCCCCAATCCCTCCCAGCATCAGAGTCTTTTCCAATGAGTCAGCTCTTCGAATGAGGTGGCCAAAGTACTGGAGTTTCAGCTTGAGCATCATTCCTTCCAAAGAAATCCCAGGGCTGATCTCCTTCAGAATGGACTGGTTGGATCTCCTTGCAGTCCAAGGGACTCTCAAGAGTCTTCTCCAACACCACAGTTCAAAAGCATCAACTCTTCGGCACTCAGCTTTGCTTGTGAGTAATATTAGGACCAAACTTTCCAGAATCCATCCCATTTGTAGTTCCTTATCTGCAATCACCAATAGCTTGTGTGTGTGATTTAAAACCAAATGCATTGAAGACATTCTTCAGATATTGGAGCTCCCACACTGGGAGAGAGACAAATACATAAGAGCTTCAAGGACACCATCTTCCAGCTTATTTTCCAGAATCTGTGTCCATGTAGTCAACAGTAGCCTCAACACCAGCAAGCAATATTTGATTTCCATTTATATAGAAGTGTGGTTTCCCCTCATGTCTTCAGACCTTCCACATCAAAGATCCAGCAGAGGTTGAATTTCTTCTGTAAGGGAACTTGTATCTACTATGACAGTATTTCAGTGTTTTATGGTAGGGAATAGTCTCTGATTCCACCCTTCTCTGGACTGTATTTTTGTTTCTCTCCTACATGTCAGTTTGCTTCTTCAGTGCGTTGTGCAGTGCCATTCTTGATCCATTGTTTCCCTGTGAGAAGAAGCACCTTCCTTCTGTCAGGAAGGCTGTGGGTGTTTCCTGTTACTTGTAGCTGAACATAATTCTTCAATGTGTTTTTTTTTTATTGTATTTTATTTTCTATGCCCAAAAGTATGAATTTTTTTGTGAAACAACTATTTCTGTACTCATTTCAAATATACCAACTCTTTGTGAAGCATTTTTAGCTAACATATGTTGTTTTTCATATCCTCGAAGAATGTATTAAAGTACCAATTTTATTCATAAAAAAAATAAATAAATAAAAATAGTTAAGTATCTCTGTGATACTATGCCCTTGTCTCAGAATTAGGGAAGCAACTCTCAAGCTTATTTTCAAAGGAGATACTGCTGATCAAGAAATCTTCCCTTTAGGAAATTATAGAAACCCTGTCCCACACACCTGTATGCCCTTCAGTAATCATTCACAGCACAAACAAGCAAAGAAATTTAAATTAGATTTTCATTAAAAACTTGGAATTTTAAGAAAACAAAGTAATTTAAAACAAAACAACAAGAAAAGCCTAAGATACAGTCTAACAAGATTCTCAGGTTTAAGTGAAGAAAGGAAGGTAAGTTCCACATTAATGGAGCCCTCACAAGTGCACAGATGCCAGCTGTCCACCATCATAAAAAAATGAGGTAGATTCAGTGCTTCACTTTTAAGTAAATGGCTCATGAGCTAGAGCTTTTTTAATAGTGAGTACTAGCTTTTCTAATTCCCACCTGTTTCTTCTGTCTTAATTGCTCTGAGGAGCATGACTAATTTAAAATTACCTTTCTGTGATAAAATCTTATTACTCTCAGGATAAAATACTGAAATAACTATATTTTCACTCTGACAAAACCTTTTACACAATAATAAATTATCTCTGTACAACAGAAATCCTGGACTTTTCCTGTGAAGAAGCTTAGCAATGAAAATCTAATATTTTATAGAAGAAATGTGTTCCAAAGTGGGATTAAGAACTGTAAATTTTATATGACCTTTCAGTAGCCTTAAACTCTGGTTTGAAACACACAGTAACTTTAGCTCCCTAACGGTGGGTGAGAAAAGCAGCCCTTGAATGAGAGAGTTTTATAAGATGTAAAGATAACCCTTTACAGCAAGGCTATCTGCTCTCAGAAGCTTTGGGTGGGAAACGAAGCAAATAACACTTAACAAAAGTTTTGCTTTCCCAGAGTAAGGTGAAAAATCCTATTAAATGCTTCTGTGGAGACCGTATTTTCAATAAGTGAATGTTGCCCATTTTGTAGAGAAGCTTCTCAATTTTCCATATCTTTTTTTACTCTACAAACCCTACCACCCACTCCAGGAATAATCCTGCTACCTAAATGCTAAAAAAGGAAAAAAAGATAATCTCTACTAAGAAAGAATTAGTAGCAACAGCTTTAGATTAACAGTTAAATATGGGCTTAATTTTTTTCTAAGTTATATCATTCTAGATGACTGAGAAGTTGATGAATAGTTATGAATAAGCATCGAAGCAAGTTCAGGCAACACAATTTTCTCTTGTTTGTCCTTTACAGGCTATGAAACTTAGCAACATCCTTTGACCTCTCTGAGCTTCAGTCACTAGATTACATTAGAAAATAATATGCTTTGAAGATTATAAAGTTATGCAATGTATTAATATTTTAATTACTAATTAGTTACTTGAACTGTTTAAGAAAAAGATAAAATCCTTTTGTTCAGGTGGCTTATAATTTAGCTGGGAAGTAAAATAAGTGCATACACAAAAAAAATAAATATAACACTAATACAAGGATTTGGTGATGGATTTAAAGCTGAGGACAAATTTGGGAGATAACATTCAATAACACTGATAAGATTTAATAATAACATTGTGTTTATGGAAGTAAATGAAAGTCTTTCTTCCCATGAGATTTGGAAAAATGTGTTAATATTTTTGAAACTAGTTTGGCCTAATAGGAACTCCATTCTGTGAAGAGATATAGTGTTTTTGAGATGTATTAAGTTGTCCATGAGAAATATTTATCTTTTAGGAGCAACTGGAATTATATGACTAGAATTTGAGAGGTTCAACCTGGAGGTATATTTTTGGATCAAGTACTAAAACAATGAAATTATGAGTATGGCTCATATTCAGAGATTGATTGAGAATCAAGGGTAGAGTCCTGACAATAAATGCTATAATAACCAGGCAAAGAGAGTGGCAAGGAGAAGCCTCCAGAGAATGCTGAATCACAGATGTAAGAAAGAAAACTGAAAATCAAGACGCTGATACGGCAGGATTTATGAAAAAATTTTGACACTAGAGGATAACATTTGAGAAAGGATTTTTTTAGTAACATGGCAGCAAAGGTGAACCTCAAACTCCCAAAGTTTAGTAATGAAATAAACAATTACCTTGTGGAAGCAGCAAGGATGAAGACTCCTTATCTAGGAGTTCAGCTAGCATATGAAGGAAAAAAAAGTCTTCACAGAAAGAAAGGGAGCCGAGAGCGGTGAAAACATGTAATGTGAAAGAAACTTGAACACAGGTGAAAAGGAAATAGTCATTGGAATAGGAGAGTTGAAAACACTTAAGAATGAGAGGTTAAAGCTGGAGGGACTCAAAGAAATGGGAATGAAAAGAGTAGAAAGATTTACTTGCAAGAGAAAGAAAATCTCTGGCTGAGTGGAATCCTGCGAGGCATGTACTAAGTAGGAGACAGAAATGCAGGAGGGAAAGTGTGCCAGGTGGTCTCAATATTTCTTAAGTAGAGGCTAAGGTCATCTGGTACAGGTGAGATTGGAGAGCAGGAGAGATGAAAGCTAATGAGAAATTCTCATTCAATAGAGGTATGTACTTTTAATTAATTTTCTATTAACTAGACCACAATAGAAGTTGAAGTTACCTTGCACAGAACTGTCAAGCAAATGATTACTATCCATAGCAATGCAAATGAATTTCATTTGAGATAAAATTGATTTCCTTTCTCTAGAAAACATGACATTTTATTGCTCTACATGTAATTAACTAGTTTTATATGCATTAGCAAACTTCAACATCCTGACCACCTATATTCTTTAAATTTCTCTTTTTAACTGGTCTTAATATCTGGGCCTCTTTTTATTTGCTTCTATACAACTATTTTTTCCTAAATTTTTAATGCTTTTAAATGTTTGTCTATGTCCCTTCAATTTGTAAAAGCATTATAATATTATATATATATATATATATATATATATATATATATATATATATATAAATTGCACCATGGATAGCTTTATATAACACATTCAAAGACTGAGTTCCTCTTAAGAGTTTCCTGAACCTGGAAAACCCAACCAAATAAGCACCCCAACCTTGTGGACTTAAGTAACTATAAACATAAATTAGGTTAACAACAAAAGACCTTTAGTAAAATGCCTTTTACATTTTGGAAAGTGTAAGTGAGAAATGGAGGCTCATTTAGCATAAATGATAGATTAAGGTTTGCTTCTTCCAACTCAGGTATAAAATCCTGCTGTAAAAAAATCATGCTCTATCCACAGTAAGCCACTTTATCCTCCAAAGACTGCTTAGTTACCCTTTCCCTCTTGTGAAGGCTGAGAAACCAACTTGCAGCTTGGAATGAAATAAAAATGAGTTTAACTAAATGAGAGCTATTGCATCTAAGGGTGAAAACTGTATGACCCAGAGGGCTCAGCCAGAAAACAAGGGAGGCAGACACCAGTTTCCACTGGGAGCCAAGTCTGGCCGTCCCGGTTATTAAGAAGGATACCTTTTGTCACTCACAGAGGTGTTTAATGGTCTATGGTGACATTGTTAGTGCATAAGAAAATAATATACATGATCAAAAAAATAGTTAAAATATCCACATTTACAGAGGAGGTCAACTGAGACAAACAGCTGAGAAGCCTCTTGTGAAAAAGATGCCTCTTATGGAGTCTATCAGTAGAGCTTGCTGGTAGAGAACTGTTTTCAGAACTTTTTGTTCCTTCTTATCTTATGTGAGGTAAGTACAGACATCGAATGTAACAGGAAATTTTGATAGGGCCATGACATCCAATCACATGTAATTTTTGTTATATAATTATTATAAATAAAATAAACACTAATTGTTTTAATGGATTTTTGTTATATTTTTCAAAGCATTATTCCATATAAGATTGAAAATCAGATAAGCAAAATACTGGTCCTTCACAATGATGAAAATGAGTAGATTACACCTGATTTATATAAATTTGTTGTATATTCTGCTGGATATTTTCCTATGTGTGACCATATAAAATATAAAGTGTCTTAAAAATGAAATGTATCCATGATGAAAATCATCTGAATACAGGGAATTAAACAGAAAAGAAATGTTAGTTTAATAGATTAAAACAATTAAAAAAACAAGATCTCTTTGGATTGTAATCTGGGAGATTAACATTGTATGGTAGCAACAATAAAAAACATTATTTATCTAGCACTGAATTCTCTTCTCTTGAACCCCCTTTATTTTTTTTTTCTATTTTTATTTTTTTTTTTAATTTTGCCAAATATCAAAATGAATCCACCACAGGTATACATGTGTTCCCCATCCTGAACCCTCCTCCCTCCTCCCTCCCCATACCATCCCTCTGGGTCGTCCCAGTGCCCAGCCCCAAGCATCCAGTATCGTGCATTGAACCTGGACTGGCATCTCGTTTCATACATGATATTTTACATGTTTCAATGCCATTCTCCCAAATCTTCCCACCCTCTCCCTCTCCCACAGAGTCCATAAGACTGTTCTATACATCAGTGTCTCTTTTGCTGTCTCGTATACAGGGTTATCGTTACCATCTTTCTAAATTCCATATATATGCGTTAGTATACTGTATTGGTGTTTTTCCTTCTGGCTTACTTCACTCTGTATAATAGGCTCCAGTTTCATCCACCTCCGAACCCCCTTTAAATCCAAAGGATTTGTTGCCAAATTCCAGTACAGTCTGTTCTACAAAGCATGATGTATACCTTGCTATAAAATTGTCTATCAAAAATCTAGTTACAAAAACAGTTACTTTTGTGACTGAAAACTATCTGGGCCAAAGAGAATACCTAGTCGGATTTTCCCTTTGTTCCCTAAATTACAGAAGAATAATTATGCCTTGTAGAGAACTGCCAGGTGTGTTTACATAATAAAAAATCTGGGGCAGTAAAGAAAAAAAAAATACTCAAAGCTCGTTGGAGGGTGAGTTTCTGAGGAGTGTTACAGGTCTGCAATGAAGGCAGTTTCAGGGGAAAAAAGGAGAAATTTATTAGTGTTATGTTTTGAAACACTTCACATTTTTTAAGACACCCAAGTAAAGACTTTGAACTATTTGATATAACTTTTGATTACTGGACTCCATTTCTTTGATCATAACACTGCTTTCAGATTGAATCAGTGGCTCTAGAATTTATGAGTAACTTTCATATAAGCGGTATCATATTTTATGTCTGCAATAACTAACTTTTCCTCAGTAGAAAATCTCACTAATGAAGGGTTTTATTAACTTGAGTATTTTGTTTTTACCTGAGAAAAATAAATTGACTCACCTAAATCAACAGCAATAGTTTATTTGTACTTCAATCTACATACGTATAAGTATTTCAGCTATAAAATCCTCCTTGACCTTGACCTTGTAATTTTGCTTATGATAAAATTCATAACTATTAAAAGAATGACAACAACCAAAAAACTGTGATGTATACTACAAAGCTTCCAAATTCCCTGACATTCAGTGCTTTGTACCCAGCCAGTGGAAGACCCCTTAAAACCTACAGTGCTCCCCACTTGGATAATTCATTTTACATTCACATCAAGTTCTACAATCTGACATTAGAAATGCCCAGTTTGGGAAAACTTTGTGTAATAGAAAAGATGCTGCATTGGAACGGCATAAGGTAGAAAGAAATGAGTCAGAAGGGTTAGTGAGATGAGATGAATTCACAAATAATGTGAAGAATGGTGAAAAGCCCAGTCAGAAGGGTATTTCAATGATCAGTATATGGTGAAGGCTTGATATTTGTGTGAATGGGCTAGAAGGGGAGGATTTTAGAACTCTCATAGTAAAGAATGGTGCTGTTGTTGTTGTTTAGTTGCTAAGTCCCTCTGACTCTTGCAACCCCATGGACTGTAGCCTGCCAGGCTCCTCTGTCCATGGGATTTCCTATGCAAAAATACTGGCTGCTGCTGCGAAGTCACTTCAGTTGTGTCTGACTCTGTGCGACCCCATAGACGGCAGCCCACCAGGCTCCCCCGTCCCTGGGATTCTCCAGGCAAGAACACTGGAGTGGGTTGCCATTTCCTTCTCCAATGCATGAAAGTGAAAAGTGAAAGTGAAGTCGCTCAGTCGTGTCCGACCCTCAGCGACCCCATGGACTGCAGCCTACCAGGCTCCTCTGTCCATGGGATTCTCCAGGCAAGAGTACTGGAGTGTGGTGCCATTGCCTTCTCCGAAAAATACTGGCATAGGTTGTCATTTCCTTCTCCAGCGGATGGATCTTCCTGACTCAGGGATTGAACCCACAGCTCCTACATTGGCAGGCAGATTCTTTACCACCGTGTCACCAGAAAAGCCCATAATAAAGAATAGCAGGTAACTAATGATTATAGTGAGAGAAAAGCTAGAAAGAAATTTTAAGAAATATAAATATTATACCCTGGGAAACAAGGAAGACAGTGGCCTTATTGACAGACATTTATTGTTTAAATTAGAAGACTCTTGCCCAAGCTTCCTTTCTGGTATTCCATACCTAAATATCTGAAAGGAGGAAACACTGCATAAAATTATGCAAGATTTAAAAAAAATAGAAGTGACTTCTAATTTAGGTTCCAAATTTTAAAACAGAAAATAATAGAACCACTAAAAATATCCACTGCTGCATAGAGCAAAAACTGATGGAACAATAGTAGTAGTCATGGTTACCTGTGTGGCATCAGCACACTATTATTATACAATTCATTCCTATGAATAACACAATCATAGCCTAACATAATACAAAATAATCTTGCAACAGTGATACAAAAAAACCCAAACCAGAAACTGTTTAAATCAACTAGGCTCACAGCTTCAAAACATAAATTTGCATTTCTTGTGTGAGTAATTCAACTGTTCTATATGTATTTCCTTAATTTTATAATCACACTTCATATTATTCTTGTTAAATCATTAAGTCATGTCTGACTCTTCGAGACACCATGGACTGCAACATGCCAGACTTCCCTGTCCTTCATTATACTGGAGTTTGCTCAAATTCATGTTCATTGAGTCCATGATGCTATCTATCCATCACATTCTCTGCCAGCCCTTTCTCTTCTTGCCTTCAATCTTTCCCAGTATCAGTGAGTCAACTCTTATTAATGAGTCAACTCTTTGCGTCATGTGGGCAAAGGATTGGAGCTTCAGCTTCAGCATTAGTCCTTCCAGTGAATATTAAGGGTTTATTTCCTTTAGGATTGACTGGTTTGATCTCCTTGCAATCCAAGGGACTCTCAAGAGTCTTCTCCAGCACTACAGTTTAAAAGCATCAATTTTTTGGCAATCAACCTGCTTTTGGTCCAAATCTCACATTCATACATGACCACTAGAAAAACCATCGCTTTGAGGGTACAGACCTTTGAAGGCAAAGTAATGTCTCTGCTTTTTAATATGCTGTCTAGGTCTGTCATAGCTTTACTTCCAAAGAGCAAGCATCTTTTAATTTCATGGCTGCAGTCACCATCTGCATTGATTTTTGGAACCCAAGAAAATAAAATCTGTCACCGCTTCCTCTTATTTCCCTTTTATATGCCATGAAGGGATGGGACTGGATGCTATGATCTTAGTTTTTTGAATGTTGAGTTTCAAGGCAGCTTTTTCACTCTCCTCTTTTATCTTCATCAAGAGGCTGTTTAGTTCCTCTTCACTTTCTGCCTTTAGCATGGTTATCATCTGCATATCTGAAGTTGTTGATATTTTTAAGACAATCTTGATTTCAGCTTGTGATTCATCCAGCCTGACATTTCACATAATGTACTCTGTATATAAGTTAAATAAGCAGGATGAGAATATACAGCCTTGATATACTGCTTTCCCAATTTGGGACCAGTCAGTTATTCCATGTCCAGTTCTAACTGTTGCTTCTTTACCTGCATACAGGTTTGTCAGGAGACAGGTAAGGTGATCCAGCATTCCCATCTCTTTAAAATTTTTCTAGTTTGTTATGATTCACACAGTCAAAGGCTTCCTAAAAAACCTTCATATTGTTATTGTTTGGTCACTAAGTTGTGTCTGAGTCTTTGGGACCCCACGGACTGCAGCACACCACGTCTCCCTGTCCCTCATTATTTCCTAGAGTTTACCCAAGTTCTTATCCATTGACAAAACAGCTTCATAGTAAAATGACTAAATTATTCATGGGAGTCCAAAGTTTAAAAAGTATTATTTTGAAAATATATAACCAAATTCAGAAGAAAACCAAAAATCACCCTTTCTTAAATAGGTCAGTTTTATATCAACTGTTTTAAAAAATAACAGTTAAATGCAATTTAAAAATCATTTCACTTTCATTGACTTTTTTTTAATTAATATGTTTAAAGATCTCCAAACAGATATTACTGGCAACAAATCCATTAATTCTTGCCTAACATGGAAATAAATTTTGAATTGTTGGAATGTCTTTAAAAAAATATTCAATATCTGATCCTCACATTATATTGTAAAATCCTTCTTATCTTGTTACTCAATAAACTGAACATACAAATTTATGCCTGAAACTCCAATTTCAGAATAGCTACACAAATGTATTCCTCCTGAGACTATGGTATTCAGAATGAACTCTACCACGTGTTGAAACACAACTGATATAATTGATTTGGCATGAGTAATGAATGGGTTTTCTTTCACATTAATTATATCCTGGCTATGAGAACAGAACACTATTTATAAATTGACTAACTGCATTAAGCTTATGGAACAGAGGTAGACTAATATGAGACAGCGGGAGGTAAAATAGGGCTTCCCAGGTGGCGCTAGTGGTAAAGAACCCACCTGCCAATGAAGGAGGGACATAACAGACTTGGGTTTGATCCCTGGGTTGGGAAGATCCCTTGGAGGGGGTCATGGTAACTCACTCCAGCATTCTTGCCTGGAGAATCCCATGTATAGAGGAGCCTGGTAGGCTCCAGTCCATAGGACTGCAAAGAGTAAGACATGACTGATGTGACTTGGCATGCAGTAGGTAAGATGCTCAATATATTAATAGCACTTGGTTTTGAATCTGAAAATTTAGATTACATTCTGATTCTGAACCCATTTGACTTCAGACAAGTCACTTAACTTCTTTGAGCCTTAATTTCTTTATGGATAAATTGAGGGAGTAGATGCTAAATGACTCAGTCTGGTACTAAAACATTATGACCAAAAATCATTCTGTATACTAGTCACACAGCTCTCTAGTTTCTAGGAATTGCATACAAAGTTTTGCCAATATCTTCTTTCTGCCAATTTGTCTCAGCTCTTACATGCATTCAGCAAACTCCAGATCACAAATTATGCCAGTGAACATTTTGAACCTGGCAAAGTGAAGTGTACTATTTTGAAATATCTGCACAATATCCAGCAAAACGACTAAAGGTATTATGAGCTTTTCAAAATCAACATCTCAGCTAACTCTGCAGTGACTTATCCCCATATTCAACTATGGGTCTTTTTCTTTTGGAGCATTCTGTTACATTGCTTCATCCTAAAGTAGTAAATGAACCTTGGAATACACTATATATACCATTTATGTGCTTTTATAGTCGAGATGAAACTTCTCAGATAGGAAATAGTTAGCTATTACTCTGCAAACGAAATTGAAATGCAGGGGTTGTACATCCACTTATCCCAACCCTGGCCTCTGGAAATTGGTCAGGATTTTGGGGAAAAAAAAGTACAGGATAGCAGTGTGAAAGCCATTGTAATTGGTTATTTTGTGTAATAACTATGTCTCAAATCACTACTGAAGACTTCTTCAGAATTAGACTGATTCATATTTAAGAATTGAGTTGACTTCTATCTTAGCATGGACTCCAGCTGTGCCCATATAGAAAGCAGTGTGATCAGCTGATTTTTAACAATTGTTGGCTTTATCTTCCTCTATCATTTTTATGAATACATTGTTCCCAACAAAATATTTGGTTCACTTCCCTTTTTTTCTCATCCAATTGTTTATTGTTCATAGATCTAGCTTGAAGATATCCTCCAATATGAGATGAAAAGGCAGCAGCTAATTTGCTTCCCTGAATATGGCACAAAAGCTTTTAAGTCCATGAAAGGCAGGGTCAATAAAACTTTAACAACATAGCACTTGAAGGGAAATAACTGTGGATTCCAGTCCCTTCTCGAGTATTTATAACAAGGGACTTCATCTTTTGTATCATTGCTAAAGATGAATTGCTAAAATAAATTTGTAAACTGTTGTTCATTGTGAAGCTTATTATATCTTCCTATATTTACTTTATAACTTAGGCACTTAAAAAGTATGGCCTTATCTATACATTACACTCAAAAATCATCTATATGATGGTTGCTTAGAAGTGCTTTAAATTTATATATATTATAAAATTTTTACATTTAAAAATCCTAATTTTTTATCCAAAGAAGTTTCACATTGTTTCCTGGTGATACAGCAAATCCTTTATCTAAAGCACAATAGTAGTAGCAGTATTTTTGAGTAAAAAACCTCTATCTTCTCTTTGTCTACAAATGAAATGACCTCCTTTCAAACTACCACTTCTTTGAGTCAGTGTAGAAATTGTCCCATGATGTTTCACGGTACCCTTGGTAATCTTTCTTGTAATTAGCTGGCAAAGGAAACTCATAAGAGTAGGGATGTGCTTTCTGGGATACCATATGCATTGCATCATTATACAAAGAAACTGTGAGAACCTTCAGAAGAGACTTAGACTTGCCTAAGGCCACAGTATTGGAACTGAGATCTTCTGGGATGTGGACCAGCCATCTTTCTCGTTAGACTCAGCTCCTTGCTGCTTCCATCACAGTTACAAAAGAAAGTAGGAAATGATTCATCTTTGTATAGTCATATAAAAATGATTCTTTCTTCCCATTTCATTCAAATGGGCTTAGGTAGAACAGCTGCTGCTGCTAAGTCACTTCAGTCATGTCCGACCCTGTGCGACCCCATAGACGGCAGCCCACCAGGCTCCCCCGTCCCTGGGATTCTCCAGTCAAGAACACTGGAGTGGGTTGCCATTTCCTTCTCCAAGGTAGAACAGAGAAGTAGGCAATTATCTCCTTTTCTATCTCAAGTGTCTCTAGAGGGTGTGAGCCTCTGTTTGAAAGGTGTTTCTTTCCTATTTGCCCTCCCTTCCCAGGAGTGTTATAGGGTTGGATTTAAATGACTGGATTCACAGAGAGGATCTTCAAAGGACAAAAAGAAACCAGAAATGCCCATAGAGTCCTATAAAGTGCTCCAGGAGCATGCAACAATGGAGTCCTGCTCTCCATTCACCTGCTCTGCACTCACTCAATTCCTGTGTCAGCAATACCAGATTGTTCCCTGTTTAGAAGTTATTAACTAAATACTAGGAAAGATTTTTTAGAAGATAAATCATTTTAATTTATATTGCGCATATTATACCTGTTTCAGGTTCTCAGTAAGCATGTGTTGACTGAACCAGCAAATACTCTTATACTGTTAACATTACAGCTCTAATAGCCTGCACTGAATAGAAGCACGGAGTCCCCCTTATGATGACCACATTCCCAGTGAAGTTTTATTGAGCCTTTTCTATTTGTTATGATCTATGTGACTATGCGTGCTTAGTCATTCAGTCATGGCTGACTCTTTGAGACCCTTTAACTGAAGCCTGCCAGGCTCCCATGTCCATGGGATTTTTCAGCAAAGGATACTGGAATAGGCTGCCATTTTCTTCTCCAGAGGATCTTCCAGGCCCAGGAATCGAAACCGCCTCTCCTATGTCTCCTGCATTGCAGGTGAATTCGTTACCTGCTGAGCTATTGGGGAAGCCCCTGTGTGATTTAATGAGCACCAAATGTCATAATCAGATTATTCAGCAAGAAGTAAGAAATACATAACTGGGACTAAACATGAGAAAATTTGGTCTGTCCATTATTGATATAAAATAATTTGAAGAACCAATTAATATCCCCTATAATTACAAAATGTGAATATTCTTTAAGGAAATCACTCACTTATTATTTAGTATCAGTTTTCTGGATGAATATGTACTAAGTGTCTAACAGTCTCCACCCTTGAAGAGGTCAAAGCTTGCAGATAGACAGATGGGGAAGGAAGCTTTGTCTAGTGAAGAAGTGACTGCAAGAGACCAGCAAAAGTCCTGGAAGCACAGAAGAGGTAATGGTACTTGTGGGCTGTCACAGGAGGTTCCAGGGAAAGAATTAGTGGAGACAGGTGGAGTTTACAGAAGAAAATAAAACAGAAAGACATTGCAGAGAAAGAAAGTGGAATAAACAAAGGCACCGTAGTATAGAAGATGTACTCGTGAATAAAATGACATTCAACAAGGGAAATATGTAGGGCATTTAAAAAAATAATTGGATAAGATCATGCCTCATTAGCAGTTTTTAATATTATCCAGTAAGAAATATGGAGACATACTTGAATTTTAACCAAGGAGGGACAGTGGAATAGAAAGAGAATTGTGTCTAATCTGTTTCCTCCTTTTCCTTTTCTACCACTATTACACATTCTAACTGACTTTTATTTTACCCTGACTCTTAGTCTTCATACCTTGAGATATTCTGGAGTGGGAATTAACTGGAATTTATGACAAATCTAATGTAGTGTAAGGGAGGGGGAAATCTAAAAGAACATTATGGGAATTCTTGAAGATATGGATGGATGTTGACGCCATTAAAGAGACACAAATTATTCAGGACTCGAAACAGTGTGGCTGTGCAGAGTATGGAGGGTAACGTAACACATTTATTTGGATCATCTGGTACTTGAAATACCTGAATGTTCTTTGCAGGAATGGGAAAGAAATGAAATGCCAAGAAAGGTAAGAGTTTGGAGCCTGGTGGTGGAGTTATAGGGGTCCCTAGCATACAGACAGAGAAGGCAATGGCACCCCACTCCAGTACTCTTGCCTGGAAAATCCCATGGATGGAGGAGCCTGGTGGGCTGCAGTCCATGGGGTCGCGAAGAGTCGGACATGACTGAGCGACTTCACTTTCACTTTTCACTTTCATGCATTGGAGAGAAGGAAATGGCAATCCACTCCAGTGTTCTTGCCTGGAGAATCCCAGGGACGGGGGAGCCTAGTGGGCTGCCGTCTATGGGATCGCGCAGAGTTGGACGGGACTGAAGCAACTTAGCAGCAGCAGCAGCTAGCATACAGACCATGACCATATGTGTGATTGCATAAGAGTATATGTTTGCTGTACACCTGAAACTAATATAATATTGCAAATCAACTATACTACATTTTTTTAAAAAAGAGGATTATAAAATAAGGAGAAAAAAGAACCTTGACTAAAACCCTGGAGAGTACTGAGGAAATGAAATCAGATTGAGGGAAATATTAATACTATGTACACAAAAGAAGAGAACATTTCAAGAAGACCTGAGTCAGCAGCAACAATACTACAGAGGACAAGGGAGATGAGACCACAGAGAACCTACTGGGTTTTGCAAATTAGGAGCTAACTTTTGTTACCACCAAACCTGTTTTAGCACACTAGTAGGTTGAGGTATGAAGAAGACCTGAGCAAGAGAAGGCAAGAAGTATGAAATTCTTTCCCCAAAAGTCAGTTCACAACATAAATGGGAAACCAGTAAAATTATTGGATTGGATACCTTTTGATGCTATTTTTCTTTTCAGACTTTAAAGGTTTATTTAGAATTTCATCAAGAAACTGGGTATTTATCTTGGAATCACCCTACAGACATATGACCAAAGCACTTACCTACTGAAACAATCAAATTATCTTCACATTATTCTTCTACAGTCCATTGTGTAATGATGTATTGTTGCTGTACATAAAATATAAGTCAATCAAAATCACAAATGATTAACTCGCCTAAACATAAAATTTATTGTTAATAATGCATCCTTCCTCTACTTAGACATTTAAATGCATCATAGTATGTATAATTATGAAATTACATATAAAACTGTAATTTAAGACAAGTGTATTTTGAGTTATGATAACCTTCACCACCATCTGGAAAATGTATCTATCATTTTGTTTGTGTCATGTATATTTCTTCAAAGAAGACATACTGATGGCCAAGAGGCACATGAAAAAAATGTTCAATATCACTAATTATTAGAGAAATACAAATCAAAACTACAATGAGATATCACTTCATACCAGTTAGAATGTCCACCACCAAAAAGTCTACAAAAACTAAATGCTGGAGATGGAAAGGGTTTCCTCCAACACTATTGGTAGGAATGTAAATTGGTATAGCCACTATGGAAAACAGTATGGGGTTTCCTTAAAAATCTAAAAATAGAGCTACCATATTATCCAGCAATCACACTCCTGGGCATACATACAGAAAAAAACAAAACAAAACAAAACATGGTTCTAAAGGATACATACACCCAAAATATTCACTATAATGCTGTTCACAGTAGCCAAGACATGGAAGAAACCTAGATGTCCTTCGACAGATGAATGGATAAAGAAGATGTGGTACATATGCACAATGGAATATTACTTGGCCATTACAAACATTTTGAAATAGTGTCATCTGCAGCAATATGGATGGACCTGGAGATTATCATACCAAGTGAAGCAGTATAGTAAGTCAGAGGTAAGTGAAGTAAGTGAGAAAGACAAATATATCACTTAAATGCAGCACCTAACAACAAAAAAAGGATACACGTGAATTTATTTACAAAACAGAAAGAGACTCGAAGACTTAGGAAATGAACTTATGGCTACCATAAGGGAAAAGTCAAGGAGAGGGTGAGATTGGGAATTTGGGACTGACATGTATGTGTGTATGTTAGTTGCTCAGTCCTGTCCAACTCTTCGCAGCCCCGTGGACTATACCTGATCAGGCTTCTCTGGCCATGGAATTTTCCAGGCAAGAATACTGGAGTGGGTTGCCATTCCCTTCTCCAGGGGATCTTCCTAACCCAGGGACTGAATCCCACTCTCCTACATCACAGGCAGATCCTTTATAGTCTGAGTCACTAAGGAAGCCCAACGTGTATGCATTGCCATATTTAAAATAGAAAACCAACAAGGTCCTATGCACAGGGAACTCTGCTCAATATTCTGTAATTAGCTAAATGGGAAAAGAATTTGAAAACTAAATCAATACATGTGTATGTATAACTGAATCATTTTGCTGTATACCTGAAACTAACACATTGTTAATTATACTCTAATATAAAATAAAAAATATCTTGAATTAGAGAATCAGTGAAGGAATATTTAATAACAATTGTTGCAGATGTTGATGTCTTTTTGAGTCTTCTTGGGACAGCAGGTTTATGTTAAAAGACAGTTCCATTCCAAGAGTCTTCTAGAACCTTGAATTCTTTCTTAGCAAATAACATTTCTCAGTCCTACTCAAGGAAATAATGAAAATACTGAATAATCAAGGGATTTCTCATTTATGCATTGAGTTAAGAAAGATATTTTATTTTTAAATATCACTGACGGAGGAAACAAAGAATATAGTTGTTAACAAACTTTCAAAGGGATTAGACTAAATAGAATGTTAATTAGGTGCCTAAAGAAAATATGTGGAAGTAAATTTTTTTCTAGTAACCAGTGGAACATACACAAATCTCCCTTCTGCTTATCCCTTTGTGAATTTTCTGAATTGAATGTTAAAAATTAAATCATCTTTTCATAAAAAGGAAAAACATTGTGATATACTGATTCATTTGTCCCCTATTCTTCATAAAATGCTATTTTTAAATTTCAAACAGCTATTCATTTTTTTACTAAGAAAAGTATCAACATTTTAAAGAATAAGATGATAAAAATGCTTTGATTACAATTAATCTTTGTGTACACTGAATGAGAAACAGAATCTTTATTGGAGAAGCAGCAATCAAATCAGTAGATACTACAAAACAAGTTATAAAAAGTTCTTTAATTATGAATTGCCCTTGTCCACACTTTTCTCTTTCAATGATTCAAATTATAAATCTAGTTGAAAAAAAAATCAATAAAACATGATGAATAAGCAAATTATTTTCCTCTAGTGCTAGTCTTTAGGTTAAAATAGGGACAGCAGCTTTACATACCATTGGTATGAGACATTTTAGTGCTAATATGAAATATGTATTATTTTTATAAAAAAATCTAGGTAAATTGTACTGTTTTAATTTTATCAGTAATGAACAGGAGTCTAGGATGATTCTCTGAAAATATATTGGTAATCTCTAAAGCATAAATTATTGGCTTTGTTCTAAAATTGATGGAAATCTTGTGATTGCTGTATATGCCATTCAAACAATATTTCCAAGTTTCCTGCCACAGGTTGAGAAATTCTGAACAAAAAAGAGAATAAAGTTATGGCTAAATACTAATAGCAAATGATTGCTTCAGATGAAGTAAACATCCCACATGTTTTCCTTAATGGTTAAACATATTTAACAAAATCTTGGTAGTCTTATTGGAAAAGCCATTTTACTTCTATTTTACTGAGAAGTATTTGCAGCCAGCAGAGTTAATGCAGGCTCATTAAGGAAGCCACAGCACTCTGTGCATTAGGACTCTGCACTTACCCCTGCTTTTAGCCCAATTATCCCATATTGTGGGATGAGGAAGACCATTGTTCCTGCTCACTAGTTCTCTTGACATTTTATGTCTCTGTGAGCTTACCACCAATTTATCCAGGGTTTTTAAAATTAACCAATCTTAAGTAGCACTCTGGAACTTTAAAAATCAGATTTCTAGACCCCTTCCTCACAGGATT
This sequence comes from Bos taurus, assembly GCF_002263795.3. NCBI lineage: Eukaryota > Metazoa > Chordata > Mammalia > Artiodactyla > Bovidae > Bos > Bos taurus. Next base: position 73,120,953 of record NC_037331.1, on the reverse strand, counting down.
ATGATTTGCTGAACTTAGGGTAGAGTATCTGAATCTACATTTTAACAAAGGGGCAAGGTACCTTTTAAGATTAAGTAAATTTGGAAATAACATCTACTTCTCTGCTCTTCTTATATCCTGGGCATGATCTCTCTCATGCATCGTGATTCTAGGCCATGGAATAGTCTTTTCTCTACAGTTCTGCATCCAGTGTGTCTTCTATTTCTTGCATACGTGGAGTTGTCACTCGCATGCTTTCATTTTGAAGGGCAAATCCCACTTTTCTA